>NW_025766070.1:0-1200000 GCF_003918875.1 Haliotis rubra | reverse complement strand
AACCACTAGGCTACCCCACCGCCCCTATAATTTACGATATGATATAGCTGGATTATTGCTTACTGTGGCGTTAAATAACATTCACTCAATGTAACGGTAAGTTGGTTGGGTGGTTTGTTGTTTAATGCCGCACTCAGCAATATTCCACCTATATGGCGACGGTCTGTAAATAATCGAGTCTGGACCAGACAACACAGTGATCAACACCATGAGCATCGATCTACGCAATTGGGAACCGATGACATGTGTCAACCACCTCAGCGAGCCTGACCTC
This sequence comes from Haliotis rubra, assembly GCF_003918875.1. NCBI lineage: Eukaryota > Metazoa > Mollusca > Gastropoda > Lepetellida > Haliotidae > Haliotis > Haliotis rubra. The sequence continues at coordinate 1,199,726 of NW_025766070.1, read as the reverse complement.
CCGATCCCCTTAGTCGCCTCATACGACAGGCATGGGTTACTGAAGACCAATTCTAACCCGGATCTTCACGGGTGTTACGGTAAGTAATGATTAAAGCGACTGCTTGAAGGTGAATCCCAACATGGCTCGTATCGAGGTCAGTTCAGCTAAATACTGGCTTATCTAAACCTTAAGATCCTATTCATTTTTTCAGGTTCACCAAACAATATCTTTTTGTTACCTGGAACACAAGTTTGTGAATGTTGTTTATAGGCGCTGTAAATGATCGAGTCAGAGAATCACACATAATATATTTTAAAAATAATAATCACAATCGCTATTCATGTGAGATCGTTACAATAACATCAGCACTCGTGTCTTGACGGCCAATAAGTACGCCCAACAACAGTGTGAGCGAAGCTTCACGACGAAACGCGTGTCTACAGCAGGCGAGATTTGTCACTTTTCTGACTATTTGCTAAGACTCTCCGGGGTCGCTGTCTCCCGTTGTTTTTCAACAGCGATTGACTATTTTGAAAACAAGCATAAATACAGACGTGTCATCAACAGGAATGGCTGCCCAGAATGCCGAGTATTTAAGCAGAACTACTCACGTCCAGCATCAACAAAGAAGCGGTTGTGAAATGTTACAACGCATTGCTCGAGTCGGGATCATTGTGCGATCAATGACGACCACCCCTAAACATCAACAACAACGAGGTGAGCTCTCCCTGTGCTCATCAAGGTCAAAATACAGACGACCCATCAATATTGACAAATCAACAGATAATGGCGGAAGATAAACGAATGTCAAATTAAATTGAACAAATTTGCCAGTATTTTATACGGTGCGGCTGTTGTTTTCCTTTCTGACAGTTTGTTCGGCTTGTTACGTCAATGTTACAGGCGACCTGAGCTGCAAGGTGTAACTTACAGCAAACTGACTGGGGAGAATTTGGCGGTCATTTGGACAGGGTCGTCTGCGCAACATGCTCTCACGTGCCACGTTCTTGCACGTCTTTGTCGATTTCGATGGTGTCAAGTCCGGTCACGTGATCGTCCACGGCAACGCCACTAGGTCAATCTGGAGATTGTCCGAAAGGTCATTCCGGAAGAGAGGACACGATTATAGTCGTTTCTGGATAGTTTCACCTTCCACTCATTCAGAATATTTCATTACATATAGCACTGAGCTGCCCCGCCATAGTTTCGTACACAAGACAATGAAAAGCACACAGAGAAAATGACGCTTCGTTTTGTGTTGTTGTTGTTGTGCTGCTGTTAAACGTCGCACTCATTAATCTACCAGATAAGTGTCTGGGATTTGTACCTAATCATCGCGTTAAGACAAGCTAATCCAGTCACTGACACCATGGGCATCGATCCATGCCTTAAGGATACGACGACGTACAATGAACTAAGCCACCAAGTCTGACCACCCAACCCATCTTGCGACCACGATTGCTGGTGACCTATGACTTTTTTCAAAATTGTGAAACTAGGTCAATTGAAATATAAGATTACAGTACAGTTCGATTTCGACAATGTCCTAAGAGTGTCCATGAACCACTATCAAATAGTAACGATACCAGGTGTGCGTAGAAAGGTGAGCGGATCCTGTCTTCACTTTACGCGTCACAAACACACGCAAAGGCAAGTCAGTTGTTCGCCTGAAACACGGGGCATATGGTACAAGTATAAACGGAGAATTGACGTCACTGAAGCGTCAAATTTCGAAATGTCCCCAAAATGTCCACAATAAAACGTTTTGAAAGCTTTACTAAGCCCTTGATTGGTGCCTGTTTGTTTGTTTGTATAACACAATGCTGACGGCAGTACATGCTCGAGTCGGGAATAGTCACCAGTGACTGACATCATGAGCACAGATTGACGCATGAATCAGCCGAGTCCTCGAGCCCGACAAGCAAGGGCTGAAGATGAATTCCAGGATCTTCACGTTTTCTAGAATGTTGGAACGTTGATCTTTTGGCAAGTGTCATATACGCCAATTCTACCTCAAGACTCTGTAGACACCACAGGCGGGAGCTGCTATAAAACTGCTCGACATGAAGAGAAATGTGACTATTGGAAAGTTGGAAGTCGTCCCTCTAATCATACAGCACTGTTAAATTGTGTCTGTCACTTTGAAAGTCAACGGACATATACAATATAATATCGAGTTACATATACACATAAATGTTACGAGCGCCCCAAGATTAGGTTGGGCAAAGTGATAGTCGCCTGAACTATTGAAACTAATAAATCCAGTTCCCTATATGATTTCTACCAATACTTGCCAAGATTACCACAGGGACTGAGGTGAGCAGTGTGTATTGTTCCATAGCCATACTGGTAAGCTTTATCACTCCTTCAACCTCACAATCCTTCATCGCTCTGTATGGGCGGTGGGGTAGTCTAGTGGTTAAAGCGTTCGCTCGTCACGCCGAAGACCCGGGTTCGATTCCCCAGTATGGGTTTTACGCCGCTTTTAGCAATATTCCAGCAATATCACGGCGGGGGACACCAGAAGAGGGCTTCACACATTGTACCCATGTCGGGAATCGAACTCGGGCGTGACGAGCGAATGCTCTAACCAAAAGGCTACCCAGCCACCCCTTAAAATACCTAGCAGGTGCGAACATTATCAAGGTACCTAGCAGGTGACAATATTATCAATGTTTTAAATACGGCGATAGCGTATTTGATAGTGACAAAGTCTCACTCCCAGTACCGACAATAAACGTGAAACAGTTGGGTGTAGGCAATAAATCACATTTACATCCTCGCATTACATTTTCACGATGACATACCTGGTGATAGATCTTTAACGGTTAAAGAAAAGGGTTAAAAATTTAAATGAATTTAAAAACTGTTCACGTTTGAATTCACTTTATTCCGAAATTATGAGAAGCAAGAAACCCATAATAACCTCGCTCCACTTAAAGGTCTGCATGTCATCAGTAGAACCATAAACATGATAAGAATTTCAGTTTTATTTATTCGCGTAAGGGTATACGACCTCAACGTCTGATTCGATAGTAAATAAGCGAAGCAAGTCTCACAATGTTCATTTATACCTTTAGCATGTTTCGTAACACGGATAACAAGAGATAAGACGTTGCAGATGAACACAGATGAAGCTCGTGTCGTAAAGATTGTATTCATTGGTCGAACAGGAAGATTACAGTTACGTAGCAGGCTAGATTCAGATCATGGGAAAATACTTCCGTCTCACCCTATGTTACATACAGGCTTTCAAGTAAGACCATAGTCCCCACCCGTGCCAGGTGCGAGCCCCACCCCCAGGCATAACAGTTGATAACGAGGGTAGCAATCATTAAAGACACACATGATTTTTCTATCTGAGGACAAAAAGCAAATGTGGTAACTAAACAAGAGCGAGATTTCCCTTCTTTCGTGGAAACAGCTGCCTGAAGAGGCCAGTGTACGACACGCAAAGAGGCGGGTGTTTAGCCCCTTTAATGGTCGGTGTTACAGCAGTGAGCGTGCCGTGTTCGCCAGTCGTCTTATCCTGTGACGTGATGTTTTGTTAGAAAACCGATACATTTACAGGGGAAATCAGCGTATGCTTCCACCCAAATCCAGCTAAGGTAAAGCATTGTGGAATCCATTCTCGCAGTTGATATACACTATACAGTGTTGCACGACTGCCGGCTTCCTATTGTAATGCTAAACAATGGGCCCGTTACTCGAGTTTCTTCAGCGCAGGTGATCGTGGCGGTCGAGACGAGTCTACGTGCTTTACATAGCCCGCCCCCAGTCAAACTACCCGCCGCTTGTTAAGATTACAAAATGCACGTATTTTTAACAAACCAGTCGCAATGTTTCCCTCCCACTCAAACAAAAATATAGCTTTGTCCCTTGAGAAAGAAAGTATACAGTGTAGGTATCGTGTGACGGAAACCATTCGTCTCGCCGCCTACTTTTAATGACGATTACTTTCATTTTGTATAAAAAATGTACTCGCCCAGATAACACTCGTTTCAGTCATTTTCATTCCTAAAGCTAGCATTCTGCATAAAATATTTATAACGTTTTAAGTTCACAGCCAGCAGATCCGATTTCATATTGTCGTTGCCATGCGTTCTTGTTTAAGAATAGATCGGATATTTTCTCTTATAAATGCTGATCGTGCAAAATGTAACATGACATTTAAAGAAAATATAAACAAAATGTCAGAAAATATGTCTCAGTGTAACATGTCAGTACATTCTGAGACAGACTCTAAGTATTGTACCTGTATTAATTAAATAACCTTACCTGTAAATAGTTAATCCAGGTATCCCAGGTGTGCACAAAAATGGTATTCCAGTATCCCCGTGTACCGTCCTTAAAGTATCCACACTAGTTCTTATCCTATTCCAACTCAGTTACCTCCCCCTGAAACAGACAAGGCAAATCCTGAGGCTGGCCAGTTAGAGAACGCTGAAGGGCCATAAAACCGTTTCCAACCACATTCACAGGTGGAGAAGGAATTGCAGAGCCTGTGATCAGTCTAGTCCACCACAAGTGTATCAAACAGCCCGGGATCCGCAGGCCACGTGGTGCTATTGTTTACTAATTAAATATGTATATTAACACAGACTAGCTCACGACGTGAAAGTGAGAGCCCATACAACACAACGCTCTCCCTCAGGCCGAGAGAACTTAGCAACGCTTGTACACAAGTTGAAAATGCAATAAAAGTGTATGTCACAAATATTGAGCTATATCCCACGCTATTAATACAATTCCGTTCCAGTAATGGTAAATGAAATGTTTATAAAGGTGTAACTCCAAATACGAGGCTTACAAGCCTGGAAGTGAGCAGCAAAAGAGCGTCGATAACGTTCAGCGGTATATAACATCAAATCTTAGAGTGCAATAACTGAGACAGAAGTAATCCTCGCAAGGAATCACATTTGCCTGGACTTGCGGAGAGACTCGCGTGATACTCTACAGATAGCTCACGCTCATCACCGACTGTAGAACTGCTCGCGAGCCTGGTAGCAACAGACGAGCGATTGACAACTACAACTGTCGACGAGAATTCTGCGTTCAATCAGCGCTTGAAGCACTGTCAATATCGCCAATGATTATTTCATAGTTTCAAACTTGCCCTCGATACTGCTGTCACATTCTTTATACGGTTAAACGACACCTTGATAATCCTTCATTGTGAGATACGTATCGGTGAATGCAACTCAAATAGCATCGGTCATTTCAGAGGAGAATTCCTTGTGTTGATTTACTCCGTGTTTATTGTGGTGTTTGAGCGCTCTCCAGCAATTTTATGGTCTTACAATCAGTCACGTGCTCTAGAAGACACATAGTGGATTCGGTTTTTTGTTTATGCCCCGAGAGTTAAAAACAGGCATTGTGTATGGGGCTATGGTTGAGACATTAACAACGCCGGGTTAGACGACGTTGCTTAATTCTGAAATGCACTGCAGACGCGAGAGATTAAATCTTACCAAGTCACACATATTTAAGAGATTGCTAACCTTCTCGTCGCCCATTTGTCTTGAAACATTGTACACTAGCAATGCACTTGTATCTCTCTCGCTCTCTCTCTTCCCTCTCTCTCTCTCTCTCTCTCTCTCTCTCTCTCTCTCTCTCTCTCTCTCTCTCTCTCTCTCTCTCTCTCTCTCTCTCTCTCTCTCACTTCAACCTACGTTATGACGGTGAGGTCAGATAGACGCGTGTGTTTGTTAACGCCGCACTCACCAATATTCCAGCTATATGGCAACGGTCTGTATATAATCGAGTCTGGACCAGACAATCCAGAGATCAACAGCATGAGCATCTACGCAATTGGGATACGATGACATGTGTTAACCACGTCAACCAGCCTGACCACCCGATCCCGTTAGTTGCCTCTTACGACAATCATGGTTGCTGAAGACCATTTCTAACTCGTATCTTCACGGGTTTCAGATGTATGCGACATTCAAGGACAATTAAACAGAGATCAAACTGTAATCACCCCCAACGGTAATGAACGCGTCCCCTCAATACTAGTCTGTCGTACAGACCCTGAAGTAAATATATCCAAGAAAGCCCACGCAAGTCTGGAAAATGTGGCAAGTCTAGATTTCCTCAGCTTCTGAAAATGAAGAAAGTCTCAGGGCTCCTTTTCATTATATTTTTTTTTACTAGGAACTTTTTTTCAGTAAAATATGTTCATTTCAGAGACTAGTTGTTAGTCTACCTCAATACCTGCAGTGGCATTTGCGAGACACTGTTTCTTGTGATCGCAACATGCAACGAACAATCACTCAATGGACATCCCCGTTACTGCAGCTGTCAGTATACGAACTTGATTGATGTGTTCTATTGCTTATGAATGAAATAATTCCCCGTCACAGTGTACAATTGATCGCTCGCGCAAAAATACTCATTTACATCGGTTCTAAAAAAATATTTCACGTTATAAACGACAACGATGGAGTTTACAGCCACACCGAGACAAAGAGTGCAATAGTTGTCCGTGTCTCCGTGAATGCAGAGCAACATGGTGGTATCCTATAACACACACATTGTTTATGATGAATTGCATTGGTGTAATGGATGTGTTCCCCCAAGGCCTAAATACATACATTCACTCATAAGGACAAGTTTTAATAACCACAGATTTGATTGATACCGATGTCATGGAACCAACATTGGTCCCTGTGATCCCAGGCCAGTGTTCCAAGGCTAATCTATAAGCACATGTGCGTGGCCTGTCCTGTGCCATGACGGAGGAATTATGTCTTTTTTAGATTCGTTTTTACTAAAAGCATTGGCAAGGCTAGATCAAAGTCTATTCTAGCGAACTTCTTTCAGTATTAAAACCGCAGAGTAGAAATGGTTGTTTTAAAAAACGGTAAATAAAGTTATTTTAAAGAAATATTTGCGTTGACTGAGTGTGGTCTCTTATAGCTGGTGTTCTGAATTTGATTGCCAGCGTTTGTACGTCAATCGTGTATTATGGTAATAATCGGTATGTTACTCTTAATCCACTCACACGTGTTTCATCATTTAGATATATTTCTTATGTTAGTTTCGCCCGATTATGATCCTCGTGTGGGTAGCCTAATGGTTAAGGCGTTTGCTCGCGTCACTCTAAAGACCGGGTTCGATTCCACGCATGTGTACAATGTGTGAAGTCTATTTCAAGTGTCCCGTGATATTGCTGGAATATTTGCTAATAATGACTTAAAATCCAGCTGACTAACTCGTTCACTGTGCACAACAAACTCTGCTATACCAGTGGGCAGTGGGGTAGCCTAGTGGTTAAAGTGTTCGCTCGTCACACCGAAGATCCGACTTCGACTCCCCACACGGGAACAATGTGTGAAGCCTATTTCTGATGTCCCCCGCCGTTTTATTGCTAGAATAATCCTAAAAGCGGCGATAAACCATAATCACTCACTGTGCTGTACCGGTATTTGATAAGCGACCATGTCGTCTAAAGCGCCTCAAGTCGCTATGCAGAGTTACGTCCCTTAGGTGTGCCAGAAACCTATGATCACGAATTCAAATCCTAGATTCTCCCTGAAAACATTTTCAGGGATTTCCTCCATGACTAACTTGACACGTCGTGATGTAACTGAACAACATTTCCAAGCGTCGTTGAACCCAACGCACTCACACTAAGGGGATCGGACAGTGGTCTTAACCTTTATGGGATATAACCCCGATATGCATTAGATATCATGTGCCACTATCGCCTGTCATAAATGTAAACACCATTCTGCGCTATGTATCTCCTTACTTGTTTGTCCTGCTTGTCAGTATCTGTATCAGTGGCGGGAGGAAGAGGAGTGGTTGTATGCTGTATTTCAGTTGTGGTCCCATAGCTAAGGATTGAACCATCTAAAACTTTGCTCAGGCCCTTAGCGTTTTCGATAGAGAAAAATTACTTTGTCTCTTTTTTTTACAAAAATATTTATCGCTGAGTATCATGGATTTCCGGTTTAAAGTATGTAGACAGAGGACTCGTTGGGCTCCTCTGAGCAGAGAAATGTATATTTAAAAGAGGTAGCCGATAAGATATTCTTTCTTCAAAAGGAAATATCGACCCCTTTATTTGAGAGGAAAGACCAGTCAAACTTTGTCATATGCGTGACTAAGCTTTTGAACCGCTTTTAACAATATTACAGCAATATCACTGGGCGGGGTTGGGGCTGGGGAACAGCAGCAGTGGGCCATGTGGGGACAGAACCCGGGTCGAGCAAACGCTTTAACCAATGGGCTATTCTTGTGCCCTCCCTGTCCAACGCGCTAACGTGGTTAAGGTGCCGACAGACCAAGTGTCATTATCGCGTTCAATCTGGATTCGAACCCATGACCAACGGATCCTGGAAGTAAAAGTCCCGAGTTCAGTTCCGTATGTTATAGCGTGATCATCCCACAGGAACAACCTTACTCTAAAAAGGAAAATGCATCATGGGATCCTACTCAAGATAAGGGGACAATGTCACACACTATAAATGACCGTCACAAAAAATTATTAACACGTATTTTGAAACACATTAACTTTGCCACGTGATAAGAGAGTGTAAAGGGACTATATTGTATATCAGATCATTCAACAACGAAAATATCCCCTAGGGCTTCAATTTCTGTGACGACATTTCCAGGCAACCGTCACTGTGTTTAACACGCAAATGGTAACGTAGAAACATCGATTCGTGTTTCACCTTCGGGGTAAAAACCGTGTGCTTCTGTCAGCAGCATCTGTTTGTAACCTCACATTGTGCGTATGGGGAGGAGGAAGAGGGCTGTTCATGCCGTCGTTCCTTACACCAACTGTTCTGGTATAATTAGACATGATTCGCATTCTGGTTCAACAACCCCAATACTTGACACACCTTTACCATCACACGTATATACTGACTTGTATTTCACACGAAACCTATATTCAAACTACCTCGCTGACATCATGTGTCTAACCAACGCTATTGTTGATTTTGTCTACAGAATAATTCTCCTTCAGCCTATCTTTTGATACTTTTCAACATTGACACACCTTATGTCTGGACGTGTATCCCACAAAGCAGGGAACCGTTCACGTGTATATCCACAACATTCCATTGTTTCCTGTTGCAAATCTAATACTGTCGCTGACAGCATCCTTGTGACTAGCCCCATCAAATTCCCTTGAAGCACAACCTCACACTGTATCTTGCCTCAGGAAATATCACTATTATGTTTTTCATGATGAAAATTGTATAGTTTGGACTTTACCAAATTAATAACCTTGAGGGCTTTCTGTTTTCTGCCACCAGAATAAATGAATTGTAATTAAATTTAGAAAGAAACATGCTAAGGCGTCTGTAGAAAAACACACTGAAAGGTTCTTGCTTTCTTTACTTCCATGTTCTATGACATTTCCCAATGGTCATATATAGGGTCTCTCTGCCGAAAATGCTACTTTGCAGTTTGGCGTCATCGAGCCAACATGTAGCTTGACTGACAAGATCGTTAGGCTGAGGATATGTACGCCAGAGATAGACAGTTGATTTAGTTTTTTACGACGTGGAGCCGATTGCCTGGGGTAGGAATCAGTCTCTGTCTCTCCCTGCACTGTCTAACATGCAAGGAGAAAGGCATGATGTAAGGAGTTGCTCTTTTACCCTTTTTTCATCACACCATTCGCATTTTTTGTGACAATAACGTTAAACCGATTGAGGAAGCCCTCCATGCTTTTCGAAAATTTACACGAATGAACGCTGGTGTTTTGCATCCGAGACAGCGAAATAGAATGTCTGGCCTTCAGCTGACCTTCCTGGTTGTAAGTTAATGATCTGCTAAGAGACGCTTCTTCTCGTTAGTTTTTTTTGTTGGTGTGTTCTTTTTCATTGTACTATTCGTATTTGAGATTAATTCGGAACAGATGGCTAATGTAGAGTATCGCCACGACGGTATGTACGTTTTGTCATTTAGAGCTCGTTTTTCAACCTGGCCAATATATTACGGTTGTTACAAGGTATTTAGTGAAGTGCATTACTCGTTTAAAGAAATTCACCCATAAAACAAAATCATTCTTGCCAGGGAACCCCTGGGGCACATTTCATAGTTTACAATATAGGATTCGCAGCCTTGGTGTAAGAGGATATGAACACGCTAACATTAGGTTTTTGTAAGTAATGTGTTAAACGTCATAATAAACACACACCGAATGTTGATTAACAATAGGCGCCATTTGCTATGTCTGTTTTTACTGTCATATACATCTCCACATGAAACTGATTGCAATCGCTTGTATTCATTTTATACACTATGGACCAGTCTGGTAACTCAAATATTGGATGACACTACACATTCAGTCCATTGGTATCCTAGTGTTGCCAGAGCGATCATTCAGAAAGGCGATACCTCCCAACCATGTGATAATACCTTCCGAGGCATCTTCGATAGTCATAAAAGTCAGATAAAATCTTTATCAAATGATGAATTGTTCCCTAAAACATGAGCTTTACCCGTCTCCACGCCAACTCCCAGGGTCACCTCCCTACTCCCCAAACAACCATTGACCCTTCACTGTTCCAATGTACAAAGCTAATAGACTCTAACTGATAGCAATACCTGTCTGGGGATCGATCCTCCCTTCCACCAGCCCAGTCAGAGGTTAGACAACAACCAATAACATAAACCCCATAAGCCCTATAATCCTCAATATCATTCATATGAGTTTATTTCAGCAGTGGTGTTACAGTGAGCAAACGTTATACAGATGTGAGCGTGGTTTACATCGGAGCAAATCCATACAAAATGTGTGTAAGAATTTCAGGCTCCAGGGACTTGAAAACCATGAGGCAATTTTTCCAGCTTTTCGTGTATGACCCGCTAATGGGCTTTAATTGTTCGATGCTGTTTGTTAAGTGCTTGTGTTTGTAGTTGAGTAATTTTATTACCATGCAAATCGCCACTACGTGTTTAGGACGTGTGCATGTGATTTCTGATACGTTGGTTCAAATTGAGAATGTCATACAATTCCGAAACCTTATCTGAAAATGACTTTTTCCTATTATAGTTGAGGCTATAAGAAGACATTATATGTACAGTTAGAATAAACGGGGATTATTAATGTGAATTTCATATTAATGTATTATATCGGAGTGAAAATAAAACCGCTTAAATTACAACGAGTGTACACTCTATTTAAGTATAACGATAATGGTCTGATACACAGTATGGAACATATGATGTTTTACCTTTTATGAAACTAAGTGAGGTGAGGTGAAATGGGGTTTAACGTTGTACTTAAGATATTTCGCTCACATGACAACGTGCATGCGTGTGTATGTGTGGCTGCTTGAACTAGCCCAGACTTAAGCTGGTTTTATAGTGCTAGCTCACTGAGATACCATGCCGCAATTGAGCATGAATACCCCACTCAGACACATTATACTGACTCCGAGCCGACCAGACCTTGTTGTACCTTGTTGTACCCATCAATGCCTGAGCGCCAGGCAGGGAACAACAAGTACCATATCTTAACGTCTTTTGGTATGACGCGCCCGAGGACTGAACCCCGACCTTCCGCTCTCAGGGCTTACCACAACACCATGAAGGCGGTTTATGAAACTAAGAGGAAAATGTTGTTGGAACATTATATATGAAAATATTAACCACAGGATGTTCGATTACAAAATTCAATAATTCTTATTATCTTGGGGGTGATGGTGTAGGATAGTGGTTAAAGAGTTCGCCCGTCGATCGGAAGACGCGGGTTCGATTTTCCACATGCATATGGGTACAGTATGTTATGCCCATTTCTGGTGTCCCCCGCCATGATATTGCTGGAACATTGCTAAAAGCGTCGTAGAACGTAACTCACTCATTCACCCATATTCTCTTGCACGTCTTCATGTTACTGACATGACTAAAATATGGCTTGTACTCTATTCAGGTTAGCTTCAAATCATCCGATAACTTTTCACTACTTGGAAACTCTTTTGTCCCAACAAACCTATAAATTAGCATGAAAAACATATTCTGACAAACGCGTATAGCATGTGATTTATGGGAATTCTCAAGTCAAAATGGCATCACCGTATCGAATTCACCTCTGATCAGGGTCTGTTTCAGGGATCAAAGGCCCCACAGTCGTCAATTATTTCGAATGATTAATCATATCACACTTTATATTTAGGGCACTCGAATTAGGTGGATATTAAGCGAATATCAATGCCCGCGTTCAGGGATCAAGGGATGGGTTGAAGAGAATGAACGTAAATTATTATACTTAGACCAATTTCGATCCCAAACTGCGGCGCCAACAAGTCATTGGCCAAACCGAGTCACCCAAGAAATTGAAAAAGGGCAAGATGGCAGCTTACATGATAAATGACGACAACCGAACTCATCACTGCCTTCATGTGTGTAGAAGCCTAGATGTATATATCACACCATGTGTCATGATATTTACGTCCGTGTAGACGAAAGACATTGTTGCAAAGGGAAGTTCCTGGAACTAATAGGCCACAAGTGAGATTAACTGGAATTGGAAAGCCTCTGTGATGAAATATGTTCCTCCTATATATTGTCAACCTATCATGGTGTATTCTGGAGTGAAGAAGTTTATCAATACCTTGGTGTTGCTATGATGATAGTGTGCTATGAGGATGTGAACACAGACACATTCTAGCGGTCTTTTTAAGTAACATTTCGTCATTTAGTTAATATCGTTCAATGGTATTACCACGGACAGTTTGTATAACTGCAATCAAGTAGAATCCGTTTTATTGTTTTTGATTCCTCTCTGAATTTATTTACCTTAACACAAAGTTAATTACTATGGCAAACTGGCAGTGTAAGTTAACCTGTCTCAAGCCATCCAAACACCAATTATTGTATGGTTGAATCCAATCTTAGGATGTCTTTCAGACGTATGGTAAATGATCTTCTTATCTAGATAGAGAGAATGTCTGAGTTTTATCTAATGCATTTACACAGACACAATATGATCAGCACGATATTTCAGTTCAAAGTATAATGCCCATTTATTTCTGTCTATTTGCCATCCGACTAGTCCATAAAGGACCAGTGGGTTCTGTTTTGAAATCTCAATCCTATTTAAATACTTTAATTATTCCGTTTTAGTCTTCTGTTCGCACCGTAACCAAAGATATATATGATGTATAGTGTACCTAATCTAAGTTCATGAGGCGTTTACACTTACAATGACCTTTCGATGGTATGGAGAGACGAGAAGCAAAGCTTCAATTTATGTTTCCTTTCAGCACCTTCTGAACATGTTAACGTGAGAACCAGACATCCATATATACAAGACGCCAATGTCCCAAAAATTGTTTCTATATGTGCAAACTGGTCAATTTCAGGCACAATACCGCGACTGACTTATTACCTCACAACCAGAAGTGACACATTAGAAAATTTACTGGGATCTACAAAAAGACGAAACCTCATGGGAATCAAGAAAACGAAAAACCTACTGTTGTCATTTTCACCACGACCATCGTCAACGACGTTAACAACGCCTGCAGCATTCGAGCTCTTCAGGCTGAGCTGCTGAAGTCACACAGTTAACGTGATAGACGATTCTTGAAAATGACAAATATCTATCAACGCTCACAGCAGCCGTAATCGGATCTATTAAAGCACACTTTCGCTTCTGCGTGATTCTTAAAAATCAACCCAGCACGTATTTTATGCATTGTCTGCAAAAAAACACTTAACAAAGTAAGAACACGTCAGATGAAATGTATGGCTGCTGATGTTTCTCACGTGAACCGCCATGTTGGTTTTGCTTAACAATCGGGGATGCTCCATCTGGCGGAGAATTATCTCTGGTTTTTGTACTAGGAAAATACACTTAGTTTCCTGTTGTTTTCTATGAGACAGTGATAAACGTGATGTTATACTACACGTCTTTGCGTCCTGTGATTTTGTAGATATAGTAGTTGATTTACTGTGACAGTTATCTGTGGGTCTTGCTGCACATATCGAGTCGTTCTTGCCGCATCCGTCAGCAGGTGATGGTGACTATCCTATGATAGTATGACTTCTATCTCGTATAACTAAGAAAACAATATAAAAAACTGGGTTTCTTGTTTTGCTTTTCTGCTTGGGGCATTGATGAGTTCCAAACTCATGGGGGCCCGAGGTTTGACATCAAATAGAAGATTACATTAAAAAACAATACTTTTTATCTGTCGATGACAGTTTTTAAATCAATAAAGAACAACATGAAAGCCATGTATTAATGAACAAAATAATTTATTTTAGAGAAAAAAAACAATTTCGTATGGCATCATTAAAGTTTGTTTTTTTCATGGAGGTTTGGTTTCGGGTTAATTTTGGTAAATGAAATCCTATAATTAATTTATAAAATAATTTCAACTGGACGCTTGTTTTTATCAACTGCCTCACTGATTATCCAGTGTCTTACATATCCATTGCGTTATGATGACCTAGATATTGCCATTGACTACTTCTGAGCCCGAGTTGAACAGCACAATGCTGACCATTGGGCATTGGCTTTTAGCTTAAGTACTCTCAAACAGCGAGTGAACGATCGTTGGAGGCAAGTGCAAAGGAAGTGGTGACGTCACTTCCGAAACCAAGATACGGTTGTCAGTGCACCGGTTAACAGAGTATGTCTAGCTGCACATTAATCCAGCCTCACTTACCATAATCTTTTTCACAGTCAATTTAGAGTTTAGTTACCTTATTACTTACTATCAAAGACGTATTGTCTGACATCCGGCTGCTTTGGATCATTGCAAAAAAGAACTGCAAAAATATAAAACTGTCATGTAAGACACATTGAAATCCTAAACCTTCAAAATCTTTCTGAAATGATTGCTCGACAATACCATTCATTAAGCATCGTGTCTTTTACGTTGAGGTAATCGGTCCATCACGAAAGCTCCGGATTGATGAAAGGGTGTTTCTCTTGGAAAGGTTCTCAAGAAGATTGTGTAGGGGAGAATTCCTGAGAAATACCATCCACTCCTTAAAATTATCCACTCCAAGTTTTATTCTTATCATTGCGCCAGCTGTGCATTGATTGAAATGGATGTTACCTTTATCTTCAAGGGATGCAATTTAACTTTCTTCATCTTTTCCCGAAAATTGAAATATTTAAATTGTTTTTAATCACGTTGGGATTGGGGAAAATACAAGCAGTGCGTGTAATCACATACTACATGACCGTCTTGAAAACCAAATTCCATCTAGAAGATGTCTCATCACATGAAGGAGCGATCGTGGGCTGTGTTGTGATGTTTTAAGGTCAGCCATTCATAATGATGTTAACATACTGATCGAGATGCATCAGCGCCATTTATATATAGAAGAACTGTGTATATATACAATCTTTGAAGCGTAAACATATGTCTAACCAATGAGATTCACCTGGCATCTCATTTCTTTAATAACACAGTGTTACCTTACCCATTGCCAGAACGTACTAAAATAAATTCGATTTACCATTACCGAGCAAGTTTAGTTTTACGCCGCTTTTAGCAATATTCCAGCAATATCACGGCGAGGGACACCAGAAATTGGCTTCACATATTGTACCCGTTGTCGGCCCGATACCGCGAAAATCTCAAATTATAGATAACCGAAACCGCTAAAAAAAGATTGTATAAATCCGTTAGGTTGGGACCGATCGTGCGAAACTCGATCACTGAACTATGAAGTCAGGCTGAGTTACTCAGGACATCAGTTGTAACGGACAACTTTCAAGCTGGTGTATGCTCAATACACGCTGAACTGCTTAATTAAATAACAATACAGGTTTTGTTCACATTTAACATTTATCAATATACGTTGAGTTTGTGTTTTCATTTCAACTGGGAGTAGTGAATAATTCAATTGCGTATATGAACTTTGTGTTTTCATTTCAACATTGAATTAAATGTTGAGTTTGTGTTTTCATTTCAACTCGGAGTAGTGAATAATTCAATTGTGTGTATGAACTTTTGTTTTCATTTGTAAGTCTTCGGCGTGAAGAGCGAACGCTTTAACCACTAGGCAACCCCACCGGGCCCTGTTACAGAGAATAGAAGCAGTTATATGATCTTATATCTATGAAAAATACAATAGTCTTGTATATTTTCTCTGAAATAATGTATGGTAATACTTTCCAGGGCCAATTTATACAAAGTGAGCTGAAAGCTAACTTCTGTTGTTCGACATTGGTTTAGTTAAAGCGTTACAATCTTTTTGATTTGGTTATATAGTTTCAGTGAGTGAGGTTAATGCACATATGACTTTGGTGAAACGACTCGGGACGAATCTGAGGTTCGAACCCATGTCCAACGGATCAAGGCACAGCTAAGGGAAGTTACTCTGCTCAACGGCATGCGACGTCATTGATCTTTCTCTGGGGTAATTTCTGTACTTGTGTCTATATTTCTACCAAATAATTATATTTAGGTAACAAATGCAACATTACTTTAAGAAACGTTACCCTAGATTTGACATAATGACATGAGACCAATAGTGAGTGAGTGAGTGAGTTTAGTTTTACACCGCTTTTACCAATATTCCAGCAATATCACGGCCGGGGACACCAGAAACAGGCTTCACACATTGTACCCATGTGGGGAATCGAACTCGGGTGTTCGGCGTAACAAGTGAACGCTTTAACCACTAGGCTACCCCACCGCCCTAGACCAATAGTGAACAGCTACATGACAAAAAGTGAAACTAACCAAACCGGTGGTTGATGTTATGAGAGACTCCATAACGAACAACCAAGTCACTGGTCCTGACCACCGAGACCAATTAGTACCCTCTTCCAACAAAAACAGGCTGATAGGGATGTGAGGTGAGGTGAAATTGGGTTTAACGTTGTGATTGGGAATATTTCGCTCATATGACGACGTGCATGCGTGTGTATGTGTATGTGCGGCTGCTTGTACTAGCCCAGACTTAAGCTCGTTTTATAGTGCTAGCCCACTGAGATACCATGCCGCAGTGAAGCATGAATACCCCACTCAGACACATTATACTGACTCCGAGCCGACCAGTCCTTGTTGTACCCATTAATGCCGAGCGCCAGGCAGGGACCAACAAGTACCTGTCCATATTTTAACGTCTTTTGGTATGACGCGGTCGGGAATCGAACCCGCGACCTTCCACTCTCCGGGCGGACGCTCTAACCACTACACCACGGAGGCGGTCCTGATAGGGATGTATTTCAACTGGAAATCCTGCATGTATAGTTTGAGTTGCACCATGTTTTCAGGTGAACAACTTACCAGCCTTTGCGTGTGTTTGTGACGGGACCCATCGATAAGGCAGGATACACACACATCTGGTGTCATTATTTGGCAGTGAATCACACATGATGATATATCAGCATCGTACAACGAGTGCTGTTACAGACCGAGAATTCTTATCAATATGGGCGTTGTGTTTGTTGCCTTTATTGACAGTGAACTGTCAACATTTGATCTAATGCTTGTGCAAATTAGTTTCATTGTGAGTGAGTTTAGTTTTACGCCGCTTTTACCAATATTCCAGCAATATCACGACAGTGGACACCAGAAACATCGTTGTGATATAACTTGCAAAAATATACATGATGTTTGGTTGGTACACATTTTTATTGTGGTACTTTAGAAACCTTCGGGCGTCATGTTATTGAGTAACTTCGTGTGTTGTGCTACCTAACTCCGTGGCTTGAAGAACTCTATATACTTACAAAAACATGTCTCGCTCGGTTACCGGAAAAGAAGCTGTTGCACCGGTCCTAGGTGTAATAGATATACCATGTATTTCATTATTCTATTATTACCATTTTATGTAAAATTACTATAAATATTGTTTATCATCTGGGGAGAAGTATTTTATCGCCCCCTTGGAGGTAAGCAATTGTTATGTAAGCATACCAGGTGCCATAAATTTTCAACCCGCAATCAACAAAAAAGTTTAGTTTTCCCTTGTGAATTCCGCGTGTCGAAATGTTCAAATCAATGTTCCTTATGCTCAAAAAATGGATGCTCCATAATAAAAGTATTCATATAAAAATACCATTCGGGTGTACTTTACTGCACGTGGATATCACAAACGGTCCCGGTTTCGGGGACTTTAGGAGGACGCAGTACCACCAACACGTTCAGGAACGGCCATGAGGTTCATGAAGGCTTTATGACTATGTCTTTGTACTGGGCTAGTTTATGATTTGTCGAGGTTTTGTTGTGTGGGCATAAAACAGGCTGGAAGCGATAAACATGCATCCCAAAGACATAAAGGTTTTACAGGCTCCAAAAATACTGTTATGTGTATATGGCAGGGATAAACCGTATACATGATTGAAACTGTATCGGATTATCCTGTTCGTATGCTTTACCATAACAATGTTGCACTACATTGTTCCATAAGCCAGCAGCTCGCGTTTATAAACCGTGTCTTAACTTGAGTGGCTGGCTGTTGAATAAACGAATATTTTAACGTGAATGTAACTTCAGGGAAATACATATCCAGAAGTGAACGTGTGAGTGTGGTTTCAGAATGGTCCAGGAACATCAAGGCAGTCCACTCCCAAAATAGGTTTTCACATGTGCTGAATAGAACTAGTTTGAGGACGAAAGCTGTACCCACTATGCTTCATCACGCCCACGTTGTGACGTAATGGCGATCGCGATATTACTGTTTTAACAAGTGAGTGAGTTACCGTTTAACCTCTTATCAGCAATATTTCTAAACAACATATAACAATAAAATACGGCGGAATTTCATGGATGTCAGCATCTGTATTATTAGGAACACGACGTTTAGGAGTATATTCTTCTTCATCAGATGAATCTAAGCTTGGAACGGAGAACTATATATGCCCATGTGAAAACAAAAAGTGATGACAACACAAAGATTGGCACGTAACAGGGGAAGACATTGGTCAATTGGCACAATATAACACCAATAGACAAACTAGAGCTGGGTGTAAACCCAGGGGTAAATAGTACTGATACGTAATAACAGATAGGTAATTACTCACTGATTGGCAATGGACAAAAGAAGGTCAATGGGAGTTATTACCCAGTGGCACAGATAATTAAATCAGTACGTCTCTAGCTCAAGCAGATATATTCCCTGGTCACAGTTCAGGGCTGTTTGGAATCTCCTGATGTCTTTGTCCTCATGTAGCTTCTTCTTCTTCTTACCCGTGAAGATCCGGGTTAGAATATTGATCTTCAGTAACCCATGCTTGTCGTAAGAGGCGACTAACGGGATCGGGTGGTCAGGCTCCTGACTTGGTTGACACATGTCATCGGCTCCCATTGCGCAGATCGATGCTCATGCTGTTGATCACTGGATTGTCTGGACTCGATAATTTGCAGACCGCCACCATATTGCTGGAATATTGCTGAGTGCGGCGTAAAACTAAACTCACTCACCCTTCTTCTTCTTCTTCTTCTTGGTGGTGGACAGGACGTTAGTGGTGTGGTCTTGTTCATTTTGTGTTCGGAAATGGCGGATTTCTGGTTGAGTTTGTAGACAGATGTCTGGTGATTTTTTACTCTGAAGTTAACGGATATTGGGGTTTCATCAGTGCATTGGTCGCCAAAATTGCAGGGGCTCTAATATATACATCCTCTAGCTATAGGTTGTGAAGTTCCCCTGTTGGTCCCTCTGCCGTCTTCCCCATAATACACAAGATGACATCCTATTTTGATTTGAGCAAAATTTTGCTCGCCTGTTTCTTCAGGTGAACAACTGACTTTCCTTTGCATGTGTAGGCGAAGAGCGCTCAGGTTTTCAAGAACACCTGATATATTCACCATATCATAGTGATTAATAAAAACAGGCTGATGAAATAGTCAGAATCGTACTCATGGCGCCCTGCATTCAGCAGATAGTTCGTATGATTACAGGAAGGCTTTAGTCGCTTTTAATCACATAAATATAAAACGTCCATGCCAGAGAATGATCAGTCTCGATTATCTGCTGAAACACATTGATTGGTGTGTGTGTGTGTGTGTGTGTGTGTGTGTGTGTGTGTGTGTGTGTGTGTGTGTGTGTGTGTGTGTGTGTGTGTGTGTGTGTGTGTGTGTGTGTGTGTGTGTGTGTGTGTGTGGTTGTTTTGTTGAATTTTGAAGGGATTACTGAAATTCAGTAATGACACCGGGTGTTCGCGAAACGGGCAAGCATGTCCTGCCCTAAGGGTGGCACAATTTTATAAAACCATGTTGTTGCCGTCGCATAGTATAATGGTTAGACATGTCACTGGCAACCACACACACACACGCGCGCACACACACACACACACACACACACACACACACACACACACACACACACACACACAGCTAGACCCGGAATATCTTAGATTACTAATGAGTCTGGTGATATTTCTACGAGTGTCACAGTAATAATATCAACTTGACTCTGTTGCAAGTAGCAGAGTTGGAATCCCTGCAATGACTTGAAGTCTATTAAAAGTAAAATTGTTAAACAATTTCAACAACAGCAATACATATTGTCAGACTTTCAAATTAAAGTGAACATCTACAACGATGTAGCTAAATGTCATCATGTGATTGCAAGTCTCCCAAGTTGTAACCATGGAAATGTGTTAGACATCCACGAAAAACTTCAAGATGAAATATTCCAGTACCCCAAAAACAACAACAATTCTAGTACTGTTAAAAGACATATTCTAAAACCCATAAAACATCAAAGTGCATGCATACACATGTAACAGGACAACGGAATATGCAAAGCTCAAATCTTCTATATGACGTAAGAATGCATACCTTAACAACAGATGTATCACGTACATGATAAACATATCACAGGCTCAATCTAAGATATGAATAATTATCAACAGGGGAATTTCCTCGCAAGGAGTGTTTTAAATCATAAGGTTGATAAGATCGGGAGGTAACAGGCCTTTTGAGTTTAGATAAGTACTAGCAGTGTGATCCAGAAGGAGGCACACAGAGAGTCTGTGATCTCGTTGATAAACATATGCCAAGACATTTGTTGGGAAGCTTTACAGATAATTGGATAATGAACTCCTTGTGAGAATCTCTGTAAACTAAAAAGCCTTCAAACAGTACTAAGACCTTCTGGTCAACCATTAAAAAGCTACCGCAGTGCACAGCCAGATGGTATACAATACACGGCATTGGTTCTAAGACACACCGGTAATGCAGTCATTCCTTGTGTTTTGTTTTGTCTTGTTATATTTTGTGTTTCGTTTAGGTTTTTGTTACAGTTTCAGGGGTGATGTTAGGGATGCTTATACTATTCTGATGCTGGACTCGGAATTAAATCTATCATTTAAACATCAGACAAATGAGCATTCATTCAGCCCTAAGACCCACTCTTAAACCGGTTAAACATACGCCACATTGCTCAGCTTGAAGGATTGATACACAACGGATCCTGGTTCAAAGACGATGTTGGTAATACAATCATGTGTTTGTATGCTTTAGCATTTCTTACGTCCTTTGTAAGCGATTAAGCTGATCCTAGGCCTAGAAATATATCAATCATTCAAAATTTGGTACATCGCTGTAGTCATATGGTTCCATACCACACACGATAACTTGTTACCTTGCCAAACATCCTGTCTTTTTGCTTGTTCGGTGTCTACGCATACCCGAGTCACCCCATAAAACATCCGTATCAGATTCCTATTGCACTGTCTGGGAAGACTGCTTCACATGTTTTGTCCTGGTAGCCTGGATTCGCAGCTGAAAGCAGCGTGCTTCACATTAGGATGTTGCATCGAGGTTGGCAGAAAGGTGCCAAGCCATTAGGGAGAGTTCAGTTTCTGATGAGCATTGTAAATGATCTTACCATCCATGCGAGGGCTCATTATTTGCAACTGTCTATCTTTTTTATGATGCGTCTCTCACCTGTTTGCATTGAGGCGTGAAACGGATGCTCTCTTGTCCAGAAGTTAAAAGTAAACACAACAGTTGGCTCGAGCCATTATAAAGGTGTAACAGTCTCCGTGTGTGTGTCAAGTCAATCATTTCCTTACCTTTCCTTTTGATTTGCTCAGAAAACATCCTCGTCAGGTGATGTTCATTTCCAAAATCTTTCAAGCTCCTCTGATACGATGTTGATTGTAAATCTCGCGTGAGTTTATAAGTCCTCCGAGGTGTATTTCCAGATGTGCACCGTTTGAGGTGTGGGATCATTCAGCCCAGGGATTAGGAGGGGGATATTTATGATGCAACCAAATTGAGGTTGAAACACATTAGAAATGATAATCGTTACGCGTCTGGCTCCCCCACAGGCAACAAAATCTCACTGGTGGCTGTGCTGGATAAGAGAGTTTGAAATGCCTCGACCTGGTGGTGCGGTCGAGACTACCAGTTGTCCGACTTCCATTTTGTGGAAGAAGCGGTGGCTGAGTGGGTTAGACGGTTGACCTTGTGTGCTGGCAATTAGGTGCCTGACTCTGATGGTGTGGGTTCGAATCCCGGATGGGACTCAACCCAGCAAAAGTACTAGAATCGGAACTTTACTGAGAAAGTGTAATCATAAATATGTGGTGCGATGCAACAAATTAAAGTAATGAATGTCTAAAGTTAACAATTTTCGACCCGTAAAATATTTTTAAACGCATTTTCGTTAAACACACGTAATTATGCGCCTTTTTATGCCAGGGATTACGTTCACAACGTCGCTTAGCGTCGTTATGTTACGGTCAGATTCACCTTTAAGCTCTGACACAGAAAAGCCATTAATTCGTTTACACCTTTGCACAGTGTCCTGTTTTAATATAAAACAAAAAAACTCAGACCCAAGCTAACTAGGTTCATGGGCCATTACCTTTCTATTTTCAACAGTAAACACAGAAACATAATTAATCTCGGTATTGACCAATCAGCATCAGTATTGACGTTCAATAGACTCGAGGGTTCTCTGCCATTTCATTGAAAGGTTAGATATTTGGCGTGTTACAACGTTCACATATGTTTAGAGACGTTATAGTTACGGTGATAGTAAATTATTTGTGCAATTCTGATAAATATGCACAGTGACACAAAGAGGGAAAAGTGTGCAACTTACCATCTAAATCAAACAATTAAATACCTGTAGCTCGTTTAGCGGAGTTGGGGTGTTTCGGAAAAGAACGGATTGGATGTTAAAGTAGGCAAAAGCGAGAGGTAACGAAACTATGAATTTTCAATAATAACGTATTGAGGTGGTAACACCATTGGCGGATCCAGAGGGGGGTTCGAACCGCCCCCCCTTAAATGACTTAAGACCACACTGAAGATTTTTTTTTTCCCCCTGAACCCATCCCCCCCTTGCAAACTTCCTGGATCCACCCATGAACACTATATATAATGGTTCAAAGTTGTGGTGAAATTAGATCTAACGTCGCGTTTCAAGTCTATATATCTTACATGGCGACGCATGCATGCGCGCGCATACATGCACGCGTGTGTGTGTGGGAAAAGAAGAGGGAGATAGACAGAGTGTGGGGGAGGTGCATGTGTGTGTGTGTGTGTGTGGTGGGGAGCGACAGATAGACAGAGTGTGGGGGGGGGGGAGATGCCAGCGTGTGTGTGTGACTGCTTTACATATACCATACTACAGAACACCCCACCCAGTGACGGTATACTCACTCCGAGACATCTCGTCCTCGGTTTGTGCCCTTAATGCTGAACGTCAAGTATCACCTTTTCATGTTTATTGATGTGATGCCTATCTGTCTATGAAACTAACGACGGTGAATGAACTACTCAAAAAAGTTAAAGAACATCAGATTGTCTAACATTGCGTGTGTACAAAGACAGGTGCTTTGTTTAAATTCGTTAAATCAGAAATTTGTTGAAAGTAGACGATTTGAACGAGGATGCTACCGTCCGGATTAACGAAGTTACGCTGTACCCTATGATGTGTCGTTAAACACTAATTTCTCATGCGTTTTAAACCATTGCACGTTTGAACATGTCGGATCCAGTCCTAACTAATCCATACTACATAATTGAAGTGACCCGTGGGTCTACGTCCACAAACATTATAATTACGTCTAACGCTGCTTGAAGCGTTGTTTGATAAATTGTAACCATAATCTCCATTAACATCATGGCGAGAACGTGAAAAAAACACATCAAACAAATACATCAATAAAAAACAAACAAAAACATCAATGAAGGCTAAATACGAATCACAAAGGCGTTAATCCTAAACAATTTAAACTTCACGTCAATAAACGTCACTTGTAATCGCCATGACGTTGTTTATGACCTTCAGTATAGAGAGCTGACGAATTGGCTACAAACACAACACCATCAGGACACGAATAGTCGTTTAATCAACTTTTCGATTTAAAACAAAATGCAATTTTCGGCGGATGTATGGGATAATCGTAGTCACGGTCCCAGGATCCTACAAATCTTTGTTCGGCCCCGAGGGAGCAGTAATTCTCGCGATCCATTCAGAGGTCCTCCAGGAACCTTATTTATCCATCCGAGACATATTGATCTCAATGATGAATAACAATTTTGCAACGATTCCCCTGAGTGTACAGTGTATTGAAGAGCCCAACTGACCAGGGGAATTCCAGGTGGCCATTCTGGCGTTGAGGAGATGGTTATTGGGGCTAAGTAAATAAACAGTCAATAATTGATATGTTGTTGGAGTGAAAGTGTGCCACTTGATCATGAGTCTTAAATGCATTGCAGTTGTTTCCAGGTGAACAAATACCCTTAGCAGGAACTACATTCTTTGGCATACACCGTAAAATAACATTAAAAGTACTATTACGTAAGAAAATAAATTGAATTTGTCAAATTATGTTTAATGACACCGCCTCTGTACTACTATCACTGTTGCTGCTGCTTCGAGTCTACATCTATCAGTATTGCAACTGCTTCTACTAATGTTGGGGGCGGTGGGGTAGCCTAATGGTTAAAGCGTCCGCCCGTCACGATTAAGACTCGGGTTCGATTCCCCACATGGGTGCAATGTGTGAAGCCCATTTCTGGTGTCCCCCGCCGTGATATTGCTGGAATATTGATAAAAGCGGCGTAAAACCATACTCACTCACTCATTACCAAACACGTTCCCATTGTCGCTATTGCTACTACTACCTATATCACTACTGTCGGTAAAAGTACTTCTACTGCTGCTCCTATTCCTAAAAGAAAAAAGTAATTTCACTGCTGAAGCTATTACTACCATAACAGTCGGTAAAAGCACTTTTACTGATATTGCCATCAGCTCAACTGCAATGATTAAATTATTATTAGAACACTATAGTGTTGCATCCATTATTTAAACTCCTACAGCTATCGCTGTTATAATACTCCTACTTCTAACATCTAACCAATTACAGGACTACTGGTGCTATTATCTACATAATACAACCAATACACCTTTACTGCTACTTCTGGTGCAAGTACTGTTATAATTGTAACTATCACTACTACTGTTACTACCAGGGGCGGTGGGGTAGCCTAATGGTTCGCTCGTCACGCCGAAGACCCGGGTTCGATTCCCGGCATGAGTGTAGAGCCCATATCTGGTGTCCCCCGCCGTGATAGGCTGGAATGTTGCTAAGAGCGGCGTAAAACCAAACTCATTCACTGTTACTACTATTACTACACGTCATCGTATCCCAATTGCCTAGATCGGTTTTATGTTGTTGATGACTGGATATAACTGGATATGACTGGATAGTGATTTCCAGACTCGATTATTTACAGACTGCCGCTATATACAAAATGTAGCTGGTTAATTGTTGAGTGTGGAGTTAAATAACAAACTACTACTACTACTACTACTACTACTACTACTACTACTACTACTACTATTACTACTACTACTACTACTACTACTACTACTACTACTACTACTACTACTACTACTACTACTACTACTACTACTACTACTACTACTACCACTACTACACTACCACTACTATTACTACTACTACTACTACTACTACTACTACTACTACTACTACTACTACTACTACTACTACTACTACTACTACCACTACTACTACTACTACTACTACTACTACTACTACCACTACTACTACTACTACTACTACTACTACCACTACCACTACTACTACTACTACTACCACTACTACTACTACTACTACCACTACTACTACTACTACTACTACTACCACTACTACTATAATGATGTTGTTAACATAACTGATCATGATGCTCCATACTAGTCACGATATACGTATTGGAATTTTTAACAAATTTCAAAATGTCACTGTAGGGATCTCTTGTTACATATAGCTATATCAAGGCTATATTCACTCTCACACACCATTCTGCTCGAGCTTTGCAAAGTGACATTAATACTTGCTTGGCAAAGGTCACATACAATACCAACAGAAAAATATTTAAAAAGAAAGAACGTAATTGAAGTTAGAGGAAGAAAAAATAGCAAATATTGAATTAGATTCCCGTCGAAATGCTAATAAACTGTAAACGAATGCCCCTCCTTATGACGTTAACAACTCTCATGACGAATTGCACCCAAAATAGAAATTATTCCAATCAGCGAAAACGCATTAGTATAATAGAATGGGAATTTACTTAAGACAAATCAGCATCAATCACGAAAAGTCGGACCCGGAACGAAACAATACCAAATGCAAATAATTCACATTAACCTAGTATAATCAATTCATCAAATGTCCATCAGGCTTTCGGACCATGGTCAAGACCCAGGGTTCGAAAGTGGTCAGTAATAACATAAACGCACAGATTTTCTAATTGTTTGTCCACTGTCTTGAGATGACCGCTTCTGATGACCAGTGACAAACAGAGCAGTGACAGTGATTGCAAGTTAAACGCACTGTCGGACCATGCATTACTGAACATAATGATTTCATCAGGGTTCGCCTGAGAGAGGTAATTGAAGGACTTAACCATTATAATTAGCTGTGCAATATGGTTATCGGAATTTTCACGCTAGTCAGTGTTAGAAGCATTGCTGAAATATTTATGGCTGACAAACTCTGGAAGCTGGATTTGAGCATGTTAAGGGCAGGTTTGCTGCATTGCCTCACATATCTGTCAGTGTCGATATTTGGTTGGGGAAGTGCGTGCTTTAATGGAGTACTTAGCCAGACATTCTCTCGGTCATGATCAACTTGACATTCCAGCTGTCGCGATGCAAAGGTATTGCCAAACTCTAGAGCAAACATATTTCTTACATTTGTGTTTAATTACCCAGGAACTCCTACAATTACATAAACCAAATGTTTGGATGTTCCCTAAAAAAAGCATTTACGGCTATACATAGATAACACTTCTTCCATGAGACAGCTCCTTAACAGTAACATATGGGTAAATCTTAAAAGAGCGCTGGGTCATTTAAGAACTCTCCAGTCTCTTAATTTCAAAGGTGAGAAGTTGGTGAATACGGGCTGCTACAGTTGAGACGAGTTTAGGGTAGATAAGATATGGGAGTTGTAACATAGACTGGCTTTGTACGCATTTAGCTAGGCCCTAAACCATATTACCTACCCTTCCACCCAGTACGCAATGTATCACTGTAAAACTAACTGAAGCAAGTCAAGATGTTCCATGACTTTAGAATCTTCTCATAGGGGCTCCCTTCTAATGTACTGACTGACTGACTGAGTTTGGTTTTACGCCGCTTTTAGCAATATTCCAGCAATATCACGGCGGGGAACACCAGAAATGGGCTTCACACATTGTACCCATGTGGGGATTCGAACCCGGGTCTTCGGCGTGACGAGCCAACGCTTTAACCACTAGGCTACCCCCGCACCACCCCACCCCCCACCACCCTTCTAATGTAAAAGTAGCAGCTATATGGCGGCGGTCTGAAAATAATCGAGTCTTGACCAGACAATCCAGTGATCAACAGCATGAGCATCGACCTGCGCAATTGGGAGCCAATGACATGTGTCAACCAATTCAGCGAGCCTGACCACACGATCCCGTTAGTCGCCTCTTACGACAAGCATAGTCGCCTTTTGTGGCAAGCATGGGTTACTGAAGACCTATACTACCCCGGATCTTCACGGGTCTGTGGGAGGTGTGGAGCCGTTGGGTTGGGAGGAAGGGTGGGGCTGGCGATGGGGAGGTAGTGTTCGAGTGGTAATTTGTTCGCCTCGAGAATTATTGCCAGCACCATGTCATATATCCCTTGCAATGTAGTGAGTGAGTGAGTGAGTTTAGTTTTACGCCGCACTCAGCAATATTCCAGCTATATGGCGGCGGTCTGTAAATAATCGAGTCTGGACCAGACAATCCAGTGATCAACAGCATGAGCATCGATCTGCGCAATTGGGATACGATGACATGTGTCAACCAAGTCAGCGAGCCTGACAGACCACCCGATCCAGTTAGTCGCCTCTTACGACAAGCATGGGTTACTGAAGATCAATATTCTAACCCGGACCTTCACGGGTGCCCTTGCAATGTAAGTTTGTACTTTTGCCGACACGTAATTTGTTTAATTCGGATTGACTGAACATGTTCACCGTTGTAGTGACAAAATGTTGAAAAAAATCTTTATTCAAACACATTTTAAGTCAATAAATCTAAAATCAAACCAAGTGGGTTTTTATTAAGGAATAACAAGTTATAATCTTGAAGGCATCACACAAAGTAATACTTGATTATACACTGAAACATACATATGCCTACAAGAACATCCATCAACCATTTCGATGAGCATTTAGATCAAGACAACCAAGTCTACTTAAACTGTATTTCCAGAACTCTGAACCTGTTTAAAAACTTTCCAGACAAACAGCTGAATGTTCATTGTAAATTTATCATAAGAGCATTACAAAGAAAATTGAATATTTTCATTCTGTCACCCAACAGCCAAATTTCTGCAAAAGGGGATTTCCGGCTTAGCTCTTTGGCACCAAACACTGGCCTTGTGTGCCTTAATCCTCGTATAATAGCCAAGAAAAATAGAAGGAGGGGAAGGGGCAATTTTACCGCCATGAGGGGCTTTGCAAGGGGATCACCAGCACGAGGTGCTCCTAAAGGATCTCCTCAAACACCAGATGGTGAGACGTGACCAGCTAGTTGATTCAAGGGGAGTGAACTGCACGACCACTAGGGGGCGTGGTTGGCAGGTGTTAACGGTCAGTTCCAAAGCGATTGTTACAGGTGGACAATGGCTGACCCTTCGTCGAAGGGTTTAAGTCAGGAGTGATTAATGACCACAACTTGATTATCCGGTGACCTCTGACCAAGGGAACGTGTTGTTGGAGCGGCGTTGTCACCACGCCGTTTATGATGTAAAATATTACTATTATTCCACAGGAATTAATTCGTGAAGGGCAAACGAGGATCATGCTGTGAATATACTATGGCGATTTAATGCATGATGTGAAAATCAAATTATGGAAACATTTACATTGGTGCCTAAAGACAATGAAATTATAGTTAAAATAATCAGCTTCTCTGGTTCATTGTTCTCATTACAGTAAAGTTCATGCCAGACATTTAGATGAATACTGAATAATTATGTTATCTCTATTCACCTCGTTATTTTGTTTGACTGCATATAAAAAACAAAGCGTTTTCAGGTGACGAAGGAGGTCGGATATAGTGGTCGCCTTAATGATGTCTAAAGTCATCCGAATGAAAAGCATCATCTTTGGAATCCCAAGGTGATTCCTTAGCATTAAGGTTTCTAAGAACTTATCGATTTCAAAGATATTTATGATAGACATCTGACTGATATTTCCAGTTGTGATGCATCAGTAGCATTTATGTACACCCTTCGTCCTACGGGTTTCTGACTTATACACCCACCCTACCCATGAAGATCCGGGTTAGAATTGGTCTTCAGTAACCCATACTTGTAAGAGGCGACTAACGGGATCGGGTGGTCAGGCTCGCTGACTTGGTTGACACATGTCATCGCATTCCAATTGCGTAGATCGACCCGCATGCTGTTGATCACTGCATTGTCTGGTCCAGACTCGATTATTTACAGACTGCCGCCATCTAGCTTGAATATTGTTAAGTGCTGCGTTAAACAACCAACCAACCAACCAACCAACCAACCAACCAACAAAAGTGGTGTCGCTTTTCCTATTTTTAACGGAATGTTCCCGTGCTTACATAGATTAAGAATTGCCTTGCCTTTCCATGTATTCGTAACGCGAGTCACCGATGGGTGGCGCTACGCTCACATTCTCTGGTATACTCAATATTGCAGAGTGATCCATATAGATACATGCTCCTGGTGCTGTCGGAACTTCACAGTGAATCTTTTCCAAGCAGATATTTCCCATGAATACGGTCCTCACAACCGAGTTAAATGGGAACTTAAAGACTCTATGGGGATAGTTTGTTTGTTGTTTCACTCCGAACTCGACAACATCCCAGCTATACTAAAGCGACACTGGGTCAGACAACATCATGTGCATTGAACGTTTCAGCCAAGTCATCTCTTACGAAAGCATGGACTGAGGAAGACCTTACTTTCTCAAGTTGAACTGAGACTACGACGTAAAACAATATTACGTGGTATGAAGATAACGTAATACAATGAAACAGACAACATAATCAATAAAGTTATGATGTAAAATGTAGGATTAATATATTAACCATTCCCCTGAAAAAAAGAACGTTTCATCCACATTCAGTGACAATGAATGTTATTGAAAAAATATGTAATAGAAATGTGTCGATTCTGAAACATAGACGAAATGGTGATCGGGGAGAATCTTAACATCAGCTCAAAGAGTATAACCTCACAATAAAACATTGCTCCCTTCAGCGTTTCGGTTCTGCAACGGTGACGAACATGACAGGGCCTTTCAGCTGTCACGTTCCACAAGTCGAATCGAAAACATAGCCAGATCTTGGTCTGCTAGTGCCTCGCCCACATTGTATTTACCACACTCAGTGACAACGACCTAACCCACTCTGGACTTTAGTTCTGTACAAATCGGACAGTCACCGTGTAAGTGGAATACCCTACAAGCGACAATTCACTCGTTACAGAAATCATTAGGCTACTGAGTATTCATTACTGAATAATCATTTTTAGAGTATTCGTTGTCTCCTGTAATAGAATTCTCCAAAACTAAAAAAATTACATAACTATATTGTTAATTATTAAATTAACTAAAATTATGCCGTTTCAACTCCACTTTGAACATAAGTTCCGTCACATCAGGAAGTATCAGCTATATCTTAGTCTGTCTCACAGTCCCTGAACCACATTATTTTCCCCAATGCTTAGCCCTCCCTGCAATGACTAAAGCCCTAAATAAATAAAGTCTAGAATCTGAATCTGAATCTCTGGTCTCACTGGGGCTCCTTTTCAATTTAAATGGGTTTATTGGCTACTATCAAAGTTATATGTATTCAGGGACTAAACGTAAGTCTAGCTATATCTGTGCGGAAACCCCTAGGTGACACAGATCTTTCACGTATACCATTTGCGTGTAACCCATAAGCAAGGCATGAGGCTGATGAACCTAGCAACACAATTAAGTCGAACCGGGATTCGAAACCACGATCATAGGTGCCGAGCTCGCCAAAGGGACACAACTCTGCACATCGCATTGCTACGCCTTGGATGGCTCGGCCACTCTTGTCTACCTTACAAACATGAAGATATGTCAATATCCCTTACGTATCTTAGATACCTATATCGGAACACCATTTTGTAGCACGAAGGTTACGTTTCCTCCCGAGCCAGGTGTTTTTTATTTAAAGGAGCTCACTCGTCACCCCAGTGCCCCTCACAACCTAGCCTCCCCCTTAGCAGCCCGAACCAATCAGCGAAATGAGGCCACTTTAGAATTCTACGACAACCAGAGTAACATTCTTACAACTTCAAAGTAAGATGCCCATGTACCTAAAGTATCCAAGCCTCCTGATTCTCAAGTGTTGACAACTGGGGAGCTTTTTTAAAATGTTCCCAAAAGTGTTGCCCCTTAAGTGGAAGGTTTTATACTGGATGGTTTGTATAGGGTATACCGCTAAAGAATATAAAACAGATGTTTAGTCCCTGGCGCCGAGCATCCAACGTGTTATATGTTTCTTTCCATATTCATTGTTCATTTTGTAAATCGTGTATTTTTATGCATTAATGGCGAATCGTTCCTGAACCTTGACGACAGTCAACAAGCCCTATTTGCATTTGCAAATGAAACACACATTAGAGAGCTATCTTGAGGGAAAGATAAAGCATATTACAAAATTTAAACTATCAGGCGACATTGATTGATTCATTTTGGGTCATTATGCTGAAGCGTAAACTCTGAGATACGTGAAGGAATGGATCTCTCTGAGGTTACATTCAAATGTCAAGCAATACACATCACATGTATATTTAATACGCTGGTTATTCCTTGAGATGTTTAACGTCGCGAACTACTTAATGGAAAATCAATATGTTATTAATATGTTATATGTTTTTTAGTTCTGATACATTTAATTTAGGTGATGTGAGATTAAGTTGGTAGTGTTGGTTCGAAACAATACAGTTAGATTTGTCGTTAATTATTGCAGAACTTTGGATTTACTAGTCATTTCAAGGCTGCTTGAAAGATACGAATGCGTATAGTATTACAACGTTGTTATCATTAGTAGTGTTGGTTCTAAACAATATAGAATATTGTCTTATTGATGGTTAGTGCAGAACTTTTGATTTGCAATAATATTAACTTCAAAGTTGCTTGAAAGGATATCATCACAACGATATTATCATTATTATTATCATTAATGTTACCAACGTTTCTCGGAATAACGTCCCTTTAATGTACTTTTAACATGTAAATGGCGAAATTATACCTTGAGTACAATTTTAAGCGCGACAAATATGTTTGGATTACAGCAATACAACAATTCAAGAAACATTTAAAGAATAGCTCTCCCTCCGGTGTTTCCAATACTGCAATATCGGAAGTCATAAATTCATTACTACTTATTATCGCCTTCAACACCTTACATGGTGAAAATCGGATATTTGTATAAACCCAATAAAACTCAATTACACAGTGTCATTTGAGGCACATTCGGATCCGAAACTAAATTGATGTACGCGACTCTCATGGCGGCCGGTCAGCCGCAGTCTCGTAAATCTCATGATATCGTTTCGAGTCTGTTTGCTCTGAATAAAAAATCTCGCGTTGTCCGAGGCCTCCAGCGTGGCACAAAAATATATGGGACATAAAATGAAATTAACGTCCTATCACACACGATGCGACATCGTGGACTCTTTGTTCACGCCAAGGACTTCATTTCCAACGAGCTATTTTACGGTCAGGAGATTTTTATAGCTCTAGACACACTGACCTCGAGAACAATGGAATGGGAGGCACTACAACCTCGTTACCACGTCATCGTTAAGTGCTTGTTTAAACAAAGTATGTACATTATATATATTGACTTATTATCAGAATATTGAATTCATTATATATTAATGATATAATATGTCAGCATATCGGGTTCTGGAGCCGCAAGCATTCCTCTTATTAACTGATCTAAATGACTGGCCATTTACAATGCTTGTTGACATATATTTCACCAATTTCGTGATTCCCGGAATAATTGTTTTTATAGTCATGAAATAAAACAGGATGGGAGATTAATACATTTCAAGGTACCGGCGTTTCTGCCAATGGGCTTGCAAAGTTAAATTCAAAACATTCCATCATTTCTTGTGGATTATCTTAATTATTGATTTGGCGACTGAGTACAAAGGTTTTAGAATGCGTCAATGGAACCCTGCGGGTCTCATATATTATATCCCCCGTAACTGACAAGAATGAGTGAGTGAGTGGTTTTACCCCGCTTTGGCAATATTCTAGCATTTTCGCGACGGGGGAGACCCGAAATGCTTCATACATTGTACCAATATGAGGAATCGACCCAGGCATTCAGCGTGACGAGCGAACGCTATGACCACTAGGCTACCCTATCACCCCGCAACTGACTAGAGCTTCAGTCAGGCTGTATCGGTGAGTTAAAGTGGAGTTTACATTCACGTATGTGTGGCTGCTTGTATGTATCCGTACTAATGCCCACTGAGATACAGTTTCACATGGATATCACACTCTGTATATTGGCACCGAGCACAACAATCCATGTTAAATCCCCTTAAAGCCAAGCCACAGGCAGGGTAACAATAAGTACCATATTTTAAGGTCTATTGGTATGACGCGGTCAAGGATTGAACCACCGACTTTCCGCTCTATGAGTAGATCTGACGCTGTACCTACTAGACCACGGAGACGGTCAGGTTATAACAGATTTAGACGCAGCGTGTGTCATGTGATATCATATTTTTAAAATGAAGATCAATGACTCTGTTAAGCAGTGCAATGTATTAAGAAGTCAGCTTTCGAAAATTAGAAGGCACGAGGGCGGATAAAACATGCTTCACAAAACGAAATTATGGAAAGAAGTTTAACTTAGACCAGGTTTAAGACTAGTCTGGGTTTTGGTAAACCCAGACTCCGGGTTAGTCTGTCATACAGACCCTGAAGCAAATATATCCAAGAAAGCCCACACAAGTCTAGAAAATGTGACAAGTCTAGATTTCCTCAGCTTCTGAAAATGAAAAGGTCTCAGGGCTCCTTTTCATTATATTTTATATTTTTAACTATGAACTTTTTTCAGTAAAATATGTTAATTTCAGAGACTAGTTGTTAGTCTAACTCCGGGTCTAACATAAACGGTATTATAGAAAGTAGGTCTGAGAAAACCCTTGGTTTAAACCTAGACTAGGGGTGTAATTTGTTTCCACTTTAAAAAATGTTTCAAACTTATATGCGTATCATCACCCTTCCACAATCCCACATACATGGGCCCAGTTCACAGGACTCGAAGCACAGTTCGTCTTAATTACGTGGTGGCGTGTGGTCCTGTGCACAGAGCTCGGGTCACGAATCAGTTGAAGTTAAGCAACGTCGAGCTCGGACAGTCCTTGGATGGGTGACCGTGTTTGGTAACTTGACTACTGAGAGTTTCCAGGACTTCAGTCCTGCCCCACAACGAAGGACATGTGATAGATGTGGTCTCACCTTAGGCAAGTGAGTTTGTTCAAAACTGCCTCTGTTCACCCAGCAGAAAATGGGTACCCACTCAAGCACTGTAAAGTGTATGTAGGTTTCATCAAAGTGGCAGGCATCTAACGCCTTCATCCAGGCTTCATCCCATATGAAGTTGCAGCACTGTGATATAACTGAAATACTGTTGAAAGGGCTGTTAAACTCACTCACTCATCCACACCATTAGGTCATACGTGTAAGTGTCCGTTTCGACCGTTCCCAGTATTATTACCTAGTGATAGAATCGTTGCTAATCTAATAATACGACTGACTGACTGAGTTTGGTTTTACGCCGCTTTTAGCAATATTCCAGCAATATCACGGCAGGGGGACACCAGAAATGGGCTTCACTCACTGTACCCATGTGGGGATTCGAACCCGGGTCTTCGGCGTGACGAGCCAACGCTTTAACCACTAGACTACCCCACCGCCCCCTAATAATACGAATTCGCCAGGGC
This sequence comes from Haliotis rubra, assembly GCF_003918875.1. Lineage (NCBI taxonomy): Eukaryota > Metazoa > Mollusca > Gastropoda > Lepetellida > Haliotidae > Haliotis > Haliotis rubra. The sequence goes on along the minus strand of NW_025766070.1, from coordinate 1,164,305 downwards.
AGCAGGTTTAAAGGCTTCACGGTTGAATTTCTAATGTTTTTGGTATATTTTGTATATATGAACAATAGACACCACTACATCACGTAAAATCGTGAAAGATCAACCAAATATTTAAAAGGAAGAACATTCCCCTATCCCAATATGGCTCTCTACATCATAACGTGTCTGCCGTCTTGACCTTCACTTTGCATGACTGACCTTCACCTTGTACGGCTGAAGTAGCAAATGAAAAAGAAAGCTATTATTGATGCAAAAACTTGGGGAAACTCCTACTTTTCTGTATTTACCTCACCCAGGGCCTCCAGTCAGTCAGAGGCTTCAACTGTGCCACCAGCCCTATTGATAGTGGCCCGTGCCTGTTTTCTTTGTGTGTATCTGGTCATGTTTTCAGAGATGTTCCAGACAATTCGTCTGTTCCTTATTCGCCCAATCTCAGATAATAGGATATCACAGTGATCCATTTGTTTGAATGGGAAACATTTCTCAGGAGAATTGAATCATCTTTTCCTGACAGGCTCTTTTTTCTGATATGTTTTCAGCAAATTTCAACCTCAATTTCAATCTCAAGTTGAAAGGTTATACATAGTTAATCACTGTATTTTAACTTTTTCAGACATAGTGATCAATTTCGGAACATGTTACGATTTAAAAGAACTGCCTTTCGATAAAGTAAACAGAAGTCTTCCACTGTTGTGGGCGATTAGTTAGGAAGTGAAATGGACGGGAAATTCATATTTCAAGGTTTTGTCCAATTCGACAATGCCTTGCTCTTATGCATTTATTGATTTCATGAAGTGGTTACACTTTTTAATTTTCATTATTTAAACATGAAGGAAGTTAGTACACTTTCGGATCATCGGGAACATTAATTATTTGAGAATGTCAAAACTATAAAACGAGAATACAATGTATCTTAATAATATTATGTAAAATATAAATCCACTCGTATAGTGATTCATAAACAAATGCTCCTGATTTAATCGGAGTCGTGCCGTCGTATCTAATTTCAGCAAAGATTTATTACGAATAGGGAGGGTTTTGCAGCTTTATTTTTGACTTATTATTGAGAGCACAGTTTTAGGTCATGATCCTATGGGTGTTCATATGCATGTCTTTCTACCGATTCACATTATTTGAGAGGGTAGTGCTTCATATAGTAGGCCCATTGCTGTCCACTGTATGCACTGATCTGCATGTTTGAAGGGACGGTGGGTAGATTTAATGGTCTTTAATGGGTCCGCGTGTCACGCTGAAGGGTAGGGTTAGGTCGATTCCCCACATGGGTGAAACGGTATATGAAGCCCATTTCGTGTGTACTCGTCACGCCCGCCGTGATATTGCTGGAATATTGCTAAAAGCGGCATAAAACCATACTCACTCACTCACTCACTCACTCACTCATTATCAATGACAATATCGGGATAACATGGGACAGTCGCGAGGTATTATATCCCGAAAGTGTACCCTCTTCCAAACTCTATCAAATTGCAAAACAATTATAAACGCAAATTTGTAGACACGGTGGAAATCGTACCCAACTCTGCTTACCTTCATGACTGTCCTAACGCACCCTGCGATATTGCTGGAACAGTGCTAAAGGCGGCGTAAAATTAAACTCACTCACTCACTCCTAACGCACGTTTACCTTAATGTTAGTTTGAACTGACGCTTCTTTGACAAACTCCGCTTTACTAATAACACATGCACAATCTGACAACGCAATCACAAAACATATACAGGTATATGACCCGCCCCGACCCTGCCCGTCTCACTTCCTCCACGACAGCACCCCAGGGAGAATAGTTAAACCAATTTTAACACCCAAGTACTCATCAACCCCATTTCCAAATCCAAAGATATTTCCGTGATCCACAAATACGCTTAAACTAACAGTGCACACTATATCCTTCCCAACACGCAAAATGTTCATAGTCATATCAAAATCCTTTAGCTCATTGGGGAGCATTTACGCTTCGTGGGTGTCATGTGGAAATTCCATATAAACGCATTAAAAGCTGATTTGCAAGAGAAACCACAGTACATGACTGATCCTCGAGCGTCTCCACTGGATGGGCTTCCTCTCCACTTCAAAGAGCATACAGCAGTAGGGGTGGGGATTGTGATAAGGGAGACAGGATTTAGCTGCATGTCCCCAGTTGGTTTTGACAAGGTTTTCGCGTGCAGCTATCCTCTCCCGTGAGATTAGATTATGGATATTAGTCGTGAGGGAGACTGTATATAAATGTCATGGTAGTATATTTTCTGCTTGACTGATATGAAACTCATTAACAGTTATTTTTAAGATATTTAAGGATGAAGAGGATGAGGTGATAAATCAGCTGATGAAATATATTGAAGATGACCTACAATAGACTGGGCTTAATGTAACCCGGAAATCATGGGATATGATATCTGTATTTTGTCATTTATCACTGACACGATATCAAGTAGTAAAATTAGTTGGAAGCAGATTTTGTGTTTAAATGTGAGTGAGTATGGTTTTACGCAGCTTTTAGCAATATTCCAGCAAAATCACGGCGGGGGACACCAGAAATTGGCATCACACATTGTACCCATGTTGGGAATAAAACCCGGATCTTCAGCATGACGAGCATACGCTTTAACCACTAGGCTACCCCACCGCCCCTATAGCATCTAGTACATGTATTATAATTGGGATGCATAACCTTTCGATATTTGGTCATTTGTTCTCGAACCCGGGCCTTCAGTGTGACAAGCGAACGCTTTGACCACTAGGCTACCCCTTCGCCCCTGTGAAACAGGGGCTGGAGGTTAGTCTGTCACGCATACCCAGAAATAAATAAAGAGAAGATGTCTATCCACAAAAGGTGTTACTCGTCATCATACAAGCTTCTAAATGTCGATCATTCTTCTCTAATAGTTGGCAAGTCAAGATAACTAAAATTAAACAGTGTCTCTGGGTTCCTAGTAATCTATTTTAACATGATTTAAAAACTGTGTTTTTCTGAGAAGTATTTCTATCTCAGAGACAAGATGTTAGTCTAGCTAGATGATTGTGGGTGATGTGTTTTATAACACAAACCACGATGATTCAGTCCTTAAGTTTGTATTGACCTAAAAAAGTTGTTTTCCCGACACACATCTTTTGAATTATTTGCTGCCGTATCTTCGACCTATACGATCATATATCCCAGTAAGAAGCTTCATCAAGAGCCATAAGCCCTGTGAGTCTGTCACATACCTCAACAACATTGAATATTTCTTTCCTCTTAATGTCACATCTCTGCCATCGGCGATACAGAAACTGATAAAAGATGCAAAAAGTGAAAACGCATATACAACGTTTGTCCTCTGATAAATGGCAAGGCTCTCTGATGAAGCCCTGTTTAATTGTCACATTGAGAAATCTGCCAGAGTCGTACGTCTTTGATGTTTACTCAAGTCCATTTTTTCTCTGATTGAGAAAGAACATTCCTAATAAAAACACAGCATTAAGGCGCGTGTATCCCATAGAAGCAGCTGCCCCAGTAGCACTATTTCGCTTCTTCTTTATCATCTGATGACGAAGGGGCAAAAACATCTCCCTGCAGTAGCCCTGGCTAGGATATTCGCCGTATTTATTGCACGGGCCCGCAGAAAAAGCAAACAAGCTTGGCCAGAGGGAATGGTTCACTAAGAGTGTACATTCCTTGTGCTCTGTTTCCTGCTTTTTGTGGCTATCTGACAGCCGGTTTGATGTATGCGAGCGTTGTGGCAGTAGGTTGTGCAGGGTAATGTCACACACGGTTCAGACTTTGAGTGGTGTGTTTGCGTGCGTATTTGTTAACAATTTGTGGACTGCGAACACGTAGGGAATAACATGGCCCTCCAAGGCACTCCCTTTGGAAAGATTGGGGCGGTAAACATAATATTAGATACTGATTATTGGACGGTATAGTTCATCCGACTCTTAGCAAGCACTTTTGGTAACACCTTTCCGTCAAAATGAACAAATACAACGTATTGTTAAGAAAACTATGTTTTCATAGGTCTGTGTCTTCGGGAAAACAAATAAAAATTCTCGAACTTTCTGTGTATCGACATGTTTGTGTTCAGCTTGTTTGTTTGTGGATTTTCTGAAAAATAATGTTTATGTCATAAGGTATGAAAGTCATTAATATTTTATAGAAATCATTTCAAAGATATCACCACAACGCAGCTTTGTTTTACACTCCAATCAATCTATGACCAGTTGGGCCACATTCAGTCATAAATAAAACGGCCCTGGAAGCTTTTAATAAATTGTCTTAAGGAGAGTTCATTGTTGAGGTTTAACACAAAACCAGGGAGATTTACGGAGCCATGACTGTCAAAACCAAATGAAGTCAGCGTGAAATCGGAGGCAAGAAAAACATGAAGATCTGGTAACGAACGTCTCGGCGAGGCACTTGACCATCACACATCATTGACAAATCACCGGTTCCAAGATGTCATAAATATCTCAAGTCGAAATCGGACGTGGCGTGGCACTAAAAGTCGCGCGCCGCTTGACAAATGTATGCCGTTTTGCAACTACGCAGCCATTCATTTGTCATCGGGTGATATTGATATATCTTTTAAACGCAAACAGAGCTTGAGAAAGGACGTCAATGGAATGAAAAAATGGAGTTGTTTGTCTGCCTTGTTAATGTCTTTGTTTATGTCGGAGGGAATTTTTTAACAACCTTGGATGTTTAAACCATATGATAAACAAATTGCCCGTGCTTGAAACCTTAAACTCTCGTTCTTAATATGTTCTGAAGAAGATAATGTCATGTTGAAATGTTCTTAATCGCTTGAAGCTAAATTGTCTGTCTGAAGGCGAATGCAACTTTCTTTTTCCAATGTCAAAATACTGTGCTCTATTCAATGAATAAAATATGAATTTATATATTAATGTATGCCTGTATAATGTCTAAATGAATTTCTGCACCTTTGTCAATCACTCCATCTTAACAGCGCTGCATCTGAATGTCTCTCTCAATCTTCTGTCAGTCCTCTCCGTGTGTCTCCTCCTATCACTGTCCACCGTCCACCGTCTGCCTGTGTTCAATCTGTCTGTGCACCTAATGCTATCACTGTCCACAGTCTCTCTGTCTGTGGACCTAATGCTATCATTGTCCACAGTCTCTGTCTGTCCACACCTAGTGAACCCTATCACTGTCACACAGTCTCTCTGTCAGTGAACCTAATGCTATCACTGTCCACAGTCTCTGTCTGTGCACCTAATGCTATCACTGTCCACAGTCTCTCTGTCAGTGAACCTAATGTTATCACTGTCCACAGTCTCTCTGTCAGTGAACCTAATGCTATCACTGTCCACAGTCTCTCTGTCTGTGAACCTAATGCTATCACTGTCCACAGTCTCTCTGTCAGTAAACCTAATGCTATCACTGTCCATGCTATCACTGTCCTGTCAGTGAACCTAATGCTATCACTGTGTCCACAGTCTATCACTGTCCACAGTCTCTGTCAGTGAACCTAATGCTATCACTGTCCACAGTCTCTCTCTGTCAGTGTCCACCTAATGCTATCACTAATGCTATCACTGTCCACAGTCTCTCCTGTCAGTGAACCTAATGCTATCACTGTCCACAGTCTCTGAGCACCTAATCTATCACTGAGCACCTAATGTATATCACTGTCCACAGTCTCTCTCTGAGCACCTAATGCTATCACTGTCCACAGTCTCTGTCAGTGAACCTAATGCTATCACTGTCCACAGTCTCTGTCAGTGTGCACCTAATGCTATCACTGTCCACAGTCTCCCTGTCAGTGAACCTAATGCTATCACTGTCCACAGTCTCTCCTGTCAGTGAACCTAATGCTATCACTGTCCACAGTCTCTCTGTGCACCTAATGCTATCACTGTCCACAGTCTCTCTGTCAGTGAACCTAATGCTATCACTGTCCACAGTCTCTCTGTCAGTGAACCTAATGCTATCACTGTCCACAGTCTCTCTGTCAGTGAACCTAATGCTATCACTGTCCACAGTCTCTCTGTCAGTGAACCTAATGCTATCACTGTCCACAGTCTCTGTCAGTGAACCTAATGCTATCACTGTCCACAGTCTCTCTCTCTGTCAGTGAACCTAATGCTATCACTGTCCACAGTCTCTGTCAGTGAACCTAATGCTATCACTGTCCACAGTCTCTCTGTCAGTGAACCTAATGCTATCACTGTCCACAGTCTCTCTGTCAGTGAACCTAATGCTATCACTGTCCACAGTCTCCCTGTCAGTGAACCTAATGCTATCACTGTCCACAGTCTCTCTGAGTGAACCTAATGCTATCACTGTCCACAGTCTCTCTGTGAGCACAGCACCTAATGCTATCACTGTCCACAGTCTCTCTCTCTCTGTGAACCTAATGCTATCACTGTCCACAGTCTCTCTCTCTGTGCACCTAATGCTATCACTGTCCACAGTCTCTCTCTCAGAGCACCCTAATGCTATCACTGTCCACAGTCTCTCCTCAGTGAACCTAATGCTATCACTGTCCACAGTCTCTCTGAACCTAATGCTATCAGTGAACCTAGTGCTATCACTGTCCACAGTCTCTCTGTCAGTGAACCTAATGCTATCACTGTCCACAGTCTCTCTGTCAGTGAACCTAATGCTATCACTGTCCACAGTCTCTCTCAGTGAACCTAATGCTATCACTGTCCACAGTCTCAGTCTGTCAGTGAACCTAATGCTATCACTGTCCACAGTCTCCCTGTCAGTGAACCTAATGCTATCACTGTCCACAGTCTCTGTCAGTGAACCTAATGCTATCACTGTCCACAGTCTCTCTGTCAGTGAACCTAATGCTATCACTGTCCACAGTCTCTCTGTCAGTGAACCTAATGCTATCACTGTCTGTCCACAGTCTCTCACAGTCTGTCAGTGAACCTAATGCTATCACTGTCCACAGTCTCTCTGTCAGTGAACCTAATGCTATCACTGTCCACAGTCTCTCTGTCAGTGAACCTAATGCTATCACTGTCCACAGTCTCTCTGAGCACCTAATGCTATCACTGTCCACAGTCTCTCTGTCAGTGAACCTAATGCTATCACTGTCCACAGTCTCCTGTCAGTGAACCTAATGCTATCACTGTCCACAGTCTCTCTGTCAGTGAACCTAATGCTATCACTGTCCACAGTCTCTCTGTGCACCTAATGCTATCACTGTCCACAGTCTCTGTCAGTGAACCTAATGCTATCACTGTCCACAGTCTCTCTCAGTGAACCTAATGCTATCACTGTCCACAGTCTCTCTGTCAGTGAACCTAATGCTATCACTGTCCACAGTCTCTCTGTCAGTGAACCTAATGCTATCACTGTCCACAGTCTCTCTGTCAGTGAACCTAATGCTATCACTGTCCACAGTCTCTCTGTCAGTGAACCTAATGCTATCACTGTCCACAGTCTCTCTCTCTGTGCACCTAATGCTATCACTGTCCACAGTCTCTCTCTGTGAACCTAATGCTATCACTGTCCACAGTCTCTGTCAGTGAGCACCTAATGCTATCACTGTCCACAGTCTCTGTCTGAGTGAACCTAATGCTATCACTGTCCACAGTCTCTCTGTGCACCTAATGCTATCACTGCTATCACTGTCACAGTCTCTCTGTCTGTCCACAGGGCACCTAATGCTATCACTGTCCACAGTCTCTCTCTCTGAGCACCTAATGCTATCACTGTCCACAGTCTCTCTCTCTGAGCACCTAATGCTATCACTGTCCACAGTCTCTCTGTCAGTGAACCTAATGCTATCACTGTCCACAGTCTCTCTGTCAGTGAACCTAATGCTATCACTGTCCACAGTCTCTCTGTCAGTGAACCTAATGCTATCACTGTCCACAGTCTCTCTGTCAGTGAACCTAATGCTATCACTGTCCACAGTCTCTCTGTCAGTGAACCTAATGCTATCACTGTCCACAGTCTCTCTCTCAGTGAACCTAATGCTATCACTGTCCACAGTCTCTCTGTCAGTGAACCTAATGCTATCACTGTCCACAGTCTCTCTCTGAGCACCTAATGCTATCACTGTCCACAGTCTCCTGTCAGAGAACCTAATGCTATCACTGTCCACAGTCTCTCTGTCAGTGAACCTAATGCTATCACTGTCCACAGTCTCGACACAGTCTCTCTGTCAGTGAACCTAATGCTATCACTGTCCACAGTCTCTCTGTCTGTGTATCACACTCTCTGTCTGCTATCTGTCCACACCTCTCTCTCTCTGAGCACCTAATGCTATCACTGTCCACAGTCTCTCTGAGCACCTAATGCTATCACTGTCCACAGTCTCTCTGTCAGTGAACCTAATGCTATCACTGTCCACAGTCTCTCTGTCAGTGAACCTAATGCTATCACTGTCCACAGTCTCTCTGTCAGTGAACCTAATGCTATCACTGTCCACAGTCTCTCTCTGTGAGTGAACCTAATGCTATCACTGTCCACAGTCTCCTCTCTGAGCACCTAATGCTATCACTGTCCACAGTCTCTCTGTCTAAGTGAACCTAATGCTATCACTGTCCACAGTCTCTCAGTGAACACCTAATGCTATCACTGTCCACAGTCTCTGTCAGTGAACCTAATGCTATCATGTCCACATCTACACCTAATGCTATCACTGTCCACAGTCTCTCTGTCAGTGAACCTAATGCTATCACTGTCCACAGTCTCTCTCTGAGAACCTAATGCTATCACTGTCCACAGTCTCTCTGAGTGCACCTAATGCTATCACTGTCCACAGTCTCTCTGTCAGTGAACCTAATGCTATCACTGTCCACAGTCTCTCTGTGACACCTAATGCTATCACTGTCCACAGTCTCTCTGTCAGTGAACCTAATGCTATCACTGTCCACAGTCTCTCTGTCAGTGAACCTAATGCTATCACTGTCCACAGTCTCTCTGTCAGTGAACCTAATGCTATCACTGTCCACAGTCTCTGTGCACCTAATGTTATCACTGTGCACCTAATGCTATCACTGTCCACAGTCTCTCTCTGTGCACCTAATGCTATCACTGTCCACAGTCTCTCTGTCTGTGCACCCTAATGCTATATCACTGTCCACAGTCTCTCTGTCAGTGCACCTAATGCTATCACTGTCCACAGTCTCTCTCTCTGAGCACCTAATGCTATCACTGTCCACAGTCTCTCTCTCTCTGAGCACCTAATGCTATCACTGTCCACAGTCTCTCTGTGCACCTAATGCTATCACTGTCCACAGTCTCTCTCTAGACCTACTGTTATCACCTCTGCTATCACCTAATGCAGTCTCATCACTGTCCACAGTCTCTCTCTCTGAGCACCTAATGCTATCACTGTCCACAGTCTCTCTGTCAGTGAACCTAATGCTATCACTGTCCACAGTCTCTCTGTCAGTGAACCTAATGCTATCACTGTCCACAGTCTCTCTGTCAGTGAACCTAATGCTATCACTGTCCACAGTCTCTCTGTCTGTGCACCTAATGCTATCACTGTCCACAGTCTCTCTGTCAGTGAACCTAATGCTATCACTGTCCACAGTCTCTCTGTCAGTGCACCTAATGCTATCACTGTCCACAGTCTCTCTGTCAGTGAACCTAATGCTATCACTGTCCACAGTCCACAGTCTGTCAGTGACCTAATGCTATCACTGTCCACAGTCTCTCTCTGTGAACCTAATGCTATCACTGTCCACAGTCTCTCTGTCTGTGCACCTAATGCTATCACTGTCCACAGTCTCTCTGTCAGTGCACCTAATGCTATCACTGTCCACAGTCTCTCTGAGCACCTAATGCTATCACTGTCCACAGTCTCTCTGAGCACCTAATGCTATCACTGTCCACAGTCTCTCTGTCAGTGAACCTAATGCTATCACTGTCCACAGTCTCTCTCTCTGTGCACCTAATGCTATCACTGTCCACAGTCTCTCTGTCAGTGAACCTAATGCTATCACTGTCCACAGTCTCTCTCTCTGAGCACCTAATGCTATCACTGTCCACAGTCTCTCTCTCTGAGCACCTAATGTTATCACTGTCCACAGTCTCTCTCTCTGAGCACCTAATGCTATCACTGTCCACAGTCTCTCTCTCTGAGCACCTAATGCTATCACTGTCCACAGTCTCTCTGTCAGTGAACCTAATGCTATCACTGTCCACAGTCTCTCTGTCAGTGAACCTAATGCTATCACTGTCCACAGTCTCTCTGTCAGTGAACCTAATGCTATCACTGTCCACAGTCTCTCTGTCAGTGAACCTAATGCTATCACTGTCCACAGTCTCTCTGCACCTAATGCTATCACTGTCCACACCTAATGCTATCACTGTCCACAGTCTCTCTGAGCACCTAATGCTATCACTGTCCACAGTCTCTCTGTCAGTGAACCTAATGCTATCACTGTCCACAGTCTCTCTGTGCACCTAATGCTATCACTGTCCACAGTCTCTCTGTGCACCTAATGCTATCACTGTCCACAGTCTCTCTGTGCACCTAATGCTATCACTGTCCACAGTCACTCTCTCTGAGCACCTAACCTATCATGTCCACAGTCTCTGTCTGTGCACCTAATGCTATCACTGTCTCTCTCTGTCTGTGCACCTAATGCTATCACTGTCCACAGTCTCTCTCTCTGTGCACCTAATGCTATCACTGTCCACAGTCTCTCTGAGTATCACAGTGAGCCCTAATGCTATCACTGTCCACAGTCTCTCTATCAGTGCAGTCTCTCCTAATGCTATCACTGTCCACAGTCTCTCTGAGGACCTAATGTTATCACTGTCCACAGTCTCTCTCTGAGCACCTAATGCTATCACTGTATCACTGTCCACAGTCTCTCTCTGAGCACCTAATGTTATCACTGTCCACAGTCTCTCTCTGAGCACCTAATGTTATCACTGTCCACAGTCTCTCTCTCTGAGCACCTAATGCTATCACTGTCCACAGTCTCTCTCTCTGAGCACCTAATGCTATCACTGTCCACAGTCTCTCTGAGTATCACTGTCCACAGCCTCCCTGTCAGTGAACGAAATGCTATCACTGTCCACAGTCTCTCTGTACACCTAATGCTATCACTGTCCGCAGTCTCTCTGTCTGTGGACCTAATGTTATCACTGTCCACAGTTTCTCTGTACACCTAATGCTATCACTGTCCACAGTCTCTCTGTCTGTGGACCTAATTTTATCACTGTCCACGGTCTCTCTGTGCACCTAATGTTATCACTGTCCACAGTCTCTCTGTCTGTGGACCTAATGTTATCACTGTCCACGGTCTCTCTGTGCACCTAATGCTATCACTGTCCACAGTCTCTCTGTGCACCTAATGCTATCACTGTCCACAGTCTCTCTGTGCACCTAATGCTATCACTGTCCACAGTCTCTCTGTGAACCTAATGTTATCACTGTTCACAGTGTGCCTGTCCCTGTATCCGGCACTTTCATTATCTACCATCTCATGTCCCTGTCTGACATATTCCCTCTGCCGCTGCCGTGCCAGCATTACCACGGCGGGACCCTACACATCCAATATACTTACAAAATGCTTTGCAAATAGCTTTTACAAAGTGCGATGATCATATGCCTAAGGCATACTATATGCCTGTAGAACATCGATCCAGGTTTATAGGACTACCAGTCAAACGTCACATGATCTAATCACGTGATGTTATTGTTGCTGTTGGGTACGGTCTCAAAGATATAGTACAGTAACTTTAATTGCTGATCTTAGGCTGATATTAGAATGAATTCAGGTTTAGTTTGTTGTTGTTGTGTGTGTGTTGTTTTTTGTTTTGTTTTGGTTTTTGGGGTGCGCTCCCCTGCACTCACCCCACCCCACCCCTCTGCATCCGCCTATGTTCCTGGATCACCGCAAGATACCAGATTCTGAAAATTGGTGACAGACGTGAAGTACTGACACTTTCGGAGTTTGGGAAGTGAAGGAAGATGACTTAATGTTATTTGAAATCCAACATTGAGACAACCAGTGTCCTTTCTATGGCGAACCCCCAAACAGGCAATCATATGACATGGTTCTACCTACTTTAATGAAGACCCTGAGGGAATTACAATCATGGCGCACTGTGTATCCCTGAACACCATGGGGTGACAAGCATGAGATGCCGTGGATTTATCCTTCACCACAATATATACCTACAATCGTACAATTTCATCAAGGTGAAAATACGCTAGACCAACATATTTTCTTTAAAATGTTTCACTGCACAAAGCATTTCTCTCTTTAAAAAGGCATATTCCTGATTCTGGTTGTAGAAAATACTTGCGTTTATATAATCTATGTTTTGTTTTCATAAAATATATATACTCCACAGTCATAGTGAAGAACTACACAACGAGGGCGACCAGATTCACAATAGACATTCCCCCAACTTCAAGCCGAGCTCAACAGTTATACAGTTCAAATGGAGGTCGAGCCCAATCAAGCATAAGTACATATTAAGTGTAACTATCAGTTATTTTTCAATAAATCAGAATGTTTACAACACCAAATCTGTAAGATACCCTTCAGGAGTATAATCAGGAAGACGACACCACTTCCAAAGTTCCCGACATCGCAAACCCATTCCCATATCGTCCAACGAAGCTATTTGACTCAGGCGATACACCTGTGTATCACTAGGTTTCTATGTTCAAAGTAAATAACAAGATTATTAAACCTATTGACCTTCGTATCGGTCCAACCATGCACCGCAGTGGCCAATCTCTCAGCATGTCCGACCCCCCTGTCCCAATTAGTGCGTCTCCCTCGACGGTACACGGCTTGTACGCTACGGCAGGGGGCAAGATAACTGTCCAGTTTTAACACGGTAGGGCGTTATCTGCAAAACAGTTATCGTTTAGTAACGACTGCTGTCACATGCGATAAGTTACTCTACTGAAACGGTTTCATCTGTAAATGTATTAGTTATGAAATAATTTAAAACAATTGTTCACCTTCAGAATATTTCCTTGCATCCAGTAGTGAGTTTAGTTTCACGCTGGTTTTACCAATATTCCAGCAATATCACTGCAGTGGACACCAGAAATGGGCTCCACACATTGTACCCATGTTGGGAATAGAACCCTGATCTTCAGCATGACGAGGGTACGCTTTAACCACTAGGCTACCCCACCGCCCCTATAGCATCTAGTACATGTATTATAATTGGGATGCATAACCTTTTGATATTTGGTCATTTGTTCGAAGAATATCTTTCAAATCCCTTTCTCAATTTCATCAAACCCATAATTTGTCCTTAAAAGTACGCATTGAAATACTGGATATACGTGAGAAGGTGAGTGTGCTTTGAAAAGTATTCTTGAAGTTATGCCATGTCTGCTTGACGAGGCAGAAATCCTCGAAGAAATGCAGGACCAATACATTTACCACTTTGTGACAAGGAAAAGGTGCCAAATCTCAATCTGGTCAATCACAGTCATAGATTTCTGGCATGGTCAAGGGATGACTGCATCAACATACAGCAGGGGTAAAGCTGGAACACTGCTGGATAGTCATAAACCAACATTCATTCACAAACTCTGTTTTCTGTTGCATTAGCACAACGCATAAACAGAAGAACAGCCTCGAGGTATTGCGTGCAAATTTGAACCTCATCATTGTAGCGTTCCAGTGCACAGAAGACAGAGATAGCCTTACTTGTTACTTGCAACGGGAGCCGTTCCTGACTCAGCCCCTTGCTTCCTGCATGTTTAATAAGACTGCATATTTTTACAGCTCCAGGATCAAAATGCGGATTACAGTTAAATGACCCTAACATTGTATGTTAATTGCCCACTCTAAGCTGGCGTAAACTTTAGTTTTTTGAGAAATGTGATTCCTAACCTTTCAATATATTCACTGCAAAAGGGAAATATAAATTCTATTTTCCCCGTGTTACACATTATACGTATTCAGTAAAGTTAATCACGATTTCTATGAAAAATTGATGATTTTTACAACTCAAAGTATAATGTATCACATCCAAGCTGGAGCTGGAGTATCACTTGGCTCATAAGCTATTGCTGAAGGTCTTCAGAATATTGCCAACTTCACCCAACCACTTCACCCTGTGCTGTCACGTTATTTCAAATATAATCTCTCCCTAATTTATACCAATGAATATTGAGCCATCACACACTGAAAGAGAAAATTCACCTACTTGCTATTTATGACCAAGAAAGTACAAATATGGAATCTTCAGGGTTAATGCATCGTGAGTGATGTGAGACCTCTGTATCCCTTTCATTGTGCTAAAGACTTTCAAATGCAAGCACAATTTGCTCGGTGTGTTATTTCGGTTCGACTTTGTCCAGAAACGTCAATGATTTCATATTTCCACATGAAGAGTTGAACAACGATCAATGCTCTTCACTGACTGGTTCAACTCGAGACTAAATACTAATCAATCCGGACATCAAAGGAACTCTAGTGTTTTTCTTTAATACCGAACCACTTAATGTTTCCTCCAATGTGTAGTCTTGTCATCAATACATAGGGACATACAAACAGAACCCTGGCTGTTCCCTGCATATCTACATGCCCGTAACAACACTCGTTCACCATGGCCATCGATCAAATACAATTGATATATACAAATTACAAAACCATTAGGTTTGCAGAAACACAATGTATCCATGCTCACGACATCAAAGGGATAGGAACAATGGCTACTTTTCATTATTTCTCGACCACTGGCTCTCGAGCAAACGCCATCATGGAGAACACGGTAGATTGCTACTTAATTCCCTGTATATCAATAGTGGATGCTAACGATGTGGGATTCTGAATAGAAGAACGGGGAACGAAAGCATGTAGCAGCGATGGAGAGTGTGTTGATGGTGCGCAATCAATGCAGACGCGAGCGCCACGTCCACTTTGGTATACACGCTTGTAACATCGATAACTCGCAGCAGAGACTTCGTTCCAAGGGCGATGTGGTCCCTCGTGTTGGGCATAACAAGACGTGGTGTGGCAAATAGTATTCACTGCGATGAACTTACGGTCTTTTTTGCGGGGATGTGTGTACTTTTTAACCCCGATGCTGTGTGTATACAGAGCAGAGGGATGATTGATTCTCTGCATCAACAAGAAAATTAATTTAGCAAATATACCGGGAGTTAATCGTAAAACCCTTTACTCATCCAATGTAATAGACGAAAGGCGTACATTTTTAAGTAGGGGATGTGTGACCTGGATGTTTGTGTTTGTTTGTACATGTTTGTCTGTCTGTTTGTGGGTCGGTCTGGGCATGAATGACTGGTGGCAGCGTTGGATAGTGTGCATTCTTTCTTGAGCACAACACTTTCAGGTAGTGTAAGGTATAGTCTTGTGGTGGCAGCGTTCGCTCATCACGCCGAAAAGGCGGGTTCGATTCTCCACATTGGTAGTGCTGGAATACCGCGGCGTAAACCTATATTCACTCATATACAGGTGCGATAGATATCAAAATATCAACAAAGAAACCAAGGGACATTTGAATGCAAATAATTCTCGTTATAATATCCAGGTTAAGCTCAACTCTAACCTAAACAACTGCAATGAATGATTGTTGTGTTTCACTTATTTTGACATTCGAATGAGTGAGTTTAGTTTTACGCCACACTCAGCAATATTTAAGCTATATTGCGGCGGTCTGTAAATAATCGAGTCTGGACCAGAGAATCCAGTGAGCAACAGCATGAACATCGATCTACGCAATTGGGAACCGATGACATGTGTCAACCAAGTCAGCGAGCCTGACCACCCGATCCCGCGACATTCGAATGAAGTGTGGAAGTTAAAAACAACCTACAATGGTAAGGACAATTAGGAGCATTACAACGAATAAGTTAGATTTTACCCCGCTTTTAACTTCCTTCCAACCATATCACTCGGTATAGGTTTAGGACATGCGCATCACTTTGTATTCATGTTAGGAATCGAACCCGAACCTCCAACCTTACTGTCCGACCACTAGACCACAGGTCGCCCAGCATGATATAGGGCAGTTAAATGAATGCACACAGTCAGTAATCGGCAACATCCAAGATGAATAAGACATGATCCTGGCATGCCATATGGAAGAAAGAACGATAAGAAAGTTGAAACGATCGTTTAACGAGAAGTGATATCAGGTCTTTGAATGGCATTTAGAAGTGATACACATAAGGAAGAGAGTTTTATGGATGTGAACTTCTTTATTAAGAGGAACACCGAGGAGGAGGAGTAAGAATATACTCCGAAACGTTGTGTTCCTCATAATAAAGAAGTTGACATCCATGGAACTCTCTTCCTTATGAGAACTTTTATATGAGAAAGGGTCAAATATTCAAAGAATAGTGAGAATACAAGCTCCTACATCTGTCAAACAAGGACAGTGATTTGGGGCAACGAGTGGCTACAATTCGCTCCTAAGGAGAGCTTTGATTCAGTTATCGTGGGTTCGAGTCCCGGTTTCGTCCTGTCAGAACCTTACCTGGGCTGATGAGTTTCTAAATATTTTGTACGTCTAGGGACATTCATCACTTAGAGTTTTCCTCACACATAAAGCTGCCACGACGTGTTTTACATACTGTTCAAAGCGATGTTACAGGTCACTCCATCATTCAATAAAATCCCGACACTTAGCCAAACGGACTAGCTAGACCTTCCTATTAGGTCGCACCGTTTTGAGGGCCAATAAAGGCCGTTGTACACTATACACTCTCACGATGTTCTATGCCTATGTCTACGTAAAGAAAATGTCAAGTATGTTTTGATGAGTACCACATTGGGTAAAATGGACCAACGTTCGATTTTCGGCCACGATGTACTCGATGGAAACCTGGTTTTAACTTACACAGTTTATCCTTACAAGTTTTCTAGTGACTCAAGAGTTTGGTCTCCGGATGTTAGCTATTCCAGTAATCTCATTGCGGAGAAAACAAGCCATGGGCATCATGTACTAGACCCATGATGGGAGTCGGGCTGGTGGCTTCATCGTCAACCACGAGACCACGAGGCAACCTCACCGACAACTGTGTCTGAAACATTTACTGACACAGCAGTAATCTGTTATAGTATGTGTTCCCTTATTTTGTCTTAGAGGTACGTTATACAATAGCGAATTCACGTTAATTCCGTCAGTACACTTCAGACACAAAATCCTGAGGAAAAGTAGTGCTGCCGAGTGACGTTCATTTAGTAACGTAAACATTCTCATCAGGCTCGTCCGGAAACTTGAGGTTCTGGATTAAACAGGTCTCTTTATGGTCAGATACAGCCATTCTGCGGATTATGTCAGAAAATGCATGTTCATGTGTGCATGATTCGTTTCAATGCATCGCCAATA
The DNA here is from genome assembly GCF_003918875.1 of Haliotis rubra. NCBI lineage: Eukaryota > Metazoa > Mollusca > Gastropoda > Lepetellida > Haliotidae > Haliotis > Haliotis rubra. The sequence continues at coordinate 1,147,032 of NW_025766070.1, read as the reverse complement.
CCACTATACAATGGTAGCGGAAACGCCAGTCGAATGTCAACGTGTATATGACTAGGGTTACTCATTTGGCACTAATGACATATAAACTGACTGCATGTTTGAGTGGTTTCCTGAGTGATGTGCGCCGGGATTTGATATACATCGTACAGCGGCATCAATTCTGCCAATTTACTTGATTGTCGACGGCACAAAGGGACGACTTTGAAACAATATCAACATAATTATCATATAATGTTCGTCATATTAGTTAAACGTTTCTTGCATGATTGTAAATAAAATTGTCAAAACAAATATGAAGAAACTACGTGATAATTCACAAGTTGTCATACATACATACATACATACAACTAAATTTCGGTTGTGGTAGAGAAATGCAATCCCTCTCACCAAGTTGCTACTTCTGTGATGGACGTCATTATATTACATTTAGAATGAATGTCATGAAGCCAAGCACTGGATTGTCTGGTCCAGACTCGTCTTGTTAAAGAACACCGCCATCTAGCTGGAATATTGTCGAGTGGCGTGGAACAACAAAGAAGCAAACCTTAATGCCAAACATGATGCTACAACAAATTATATATCAAATGCCAACAATCTGACTCTTCCATTGTTGTACATCAACCTTCTAAATGCAGATGCTTATACAGAAGCTTTTGTGATAAATAGCAATCCAGTACAAATGTTACAAAGTGTAACACTGCACTTGAACAAAAAAAAAACATCCCTGGGCAAACACTTTAGACTCAGATCACCGTCTAAGGATTAGCCACCTTAATTAGAATGTGATCTTGAGTTCTTCATATTCTCAAGTTCTATAAGGATTGACAAAGCCTCAAAGGAGACAGCGTCTTAAGCAGACAATTCCAAAAGGCGGGCCTACCTTTTTTCTCGTAAATCCAAACATAAATCCTGAACTCCTCCAGGACACTTCTTTAGTTCGTCAAGATAAAGAAAGTAATCCAAACTGATCGTCTAAACGTGTATCCAACACGCGGATCCGACAAACGTTCGCTTATCGATGTTCACTGACACTGACATGTCTTGGAGATCAACCTCTAAATAATTCACTCATATTGATGTGTTTTAAACAGTTTTTGCAAAGCCCCAGAGACGAGCAAATTCGCCTACTCTGACAACTTCAGTCTATCAAGCAGTTTGACAATCACTTGAAAAATCCCCCTTCAATGGGAAAATTGTTATAATGCTATTTGGCTGCGTCTTGGGCTGCACCTTCTTCGGATTATCGCAGGACAAGAACTCGCCTTCTGCGACACGGTGTCGTCTGCTCGACTCAGGCAGACGACATGAGAGACTGGAGAAAGTGGCGCGGAACGTCGAATGGCGCGGACATCAGACCACCTAATCCCGCTTGACAGACAGAAATATGACTTTGTTACGTCATATTTTCAAATATTGAGGAGGGTAAATTGCAGATGAGGACATAATCGATTCTCTAATGTCAGGTTTTGAATCAAAACGAATTTGAAGCGGCCTTTCTTCTTGAATGCTGCAATTCAAATCCTTTCTAAATGTAAATGTCACAATCTACATATAGTTACATAATATCAAAGTATCACAGTCAACTGTGAGATCCTGGTAGCTGGTAGACTGACCCTCCACGGTATCCAGCAACTGCCGCATGACCCATATGACTGGCGTGTGTTGGAGCTATGTAGGGTGGTTGTATACATTGTAACCCATTCGCTTTGTAATGCCTGATTTAATCTCCCAAGACAACAACATGGCACATAGGGCCCAACTATGCACGTTTTACGCTGCTCTTGAAAAACAAGCTATGAACCGAACGGATAACACACAGCCTGGAGGTGTTATTACTTCCATTAGCGACAAGGAAAACGTTTTAGAAGGAAGAATCTGTGACAATGAAAACTTCCTGTTTTAAAGATTTGTAAACGATACGGTTATTAAAAATTGAAGGAAATAAAGCCTCGGAAACACATGCCCGCTTCTATAGACGATTGCGTCAGCATTGGTAATTCAATTGGGTGACACCATGGCCAACATGCTTTTCTCGTGTAACCCGAGTCACGTGGGACGAACGCACGAGCATGCACGAGAAGCATGTGACAGGTTTTGAGTCACCAGAAAAGATGCTGGAGTTCGGTGTCAGGGGAAAAAACAAAGGACGGCCACACGTTCAATTTTGAGAGCCGAAAATGCGCGTCACATTGATGTACTCCACGTTCGGATTGTAATAGCGCTAAATGCACTCCTTATACGGCGGAGGAGAAGGGATGGCAGTTTGTGCGGTTGCAGATGGAGTGTAAACGGAGGGGGATTAAAGGAGATCGTGGATTTATCGAGACTTTTCCTGGATACAATGTGGAGGTGTCGGTGTCGCGGCTGATGCTGCTGGAAGGGTTGAGGGGTGGGGAGGCTTTTCAGTGTTTAGAGGGTCTTACTGGTTTTCTCTGTGACAGGAGCTCCCTGTTCATATCGGTTCGGCTCAAACCATAGTTGAAATAGCTTCCAAGTCTTTAAGACTATGACAATGATCATAATTGCAGATATTGAAAATGCAATAAGTTATGATGATGAGTGAACGTTGTTTAATACCAGTCAGAAATATCACAACCATATATACACGAGTCTGGACCAAAATATGTCTTGGTGTATGGAAGCAAGAGAAACAATCCACGCCTACGGGTATGCGATCAATCCAGTCACAGAATGAGTGAGTATTTTTACGCCGTTTTTAGCAATATTCGACCAATATCACGTTGGTGGACACCAGACATGGGCTTCACACATGTTGGGAATCGAACCCGGGTCTTCGACGTGACGAGCGAACGCTTTAACCACTAGGCTACCCCCACCGCTCTCAGTGACAGAGACCGCCGAATTCCTGTTTTAGTTGCTCATTGGACAGTATTCCATCAGAGAGGACTGGTTGTGATGTTGGAGATGCTGATGATGCATCATGTGTGATGATGACGGTGATCCTGAAGTAGTAATAGGTCGCCTCCACGTAAAAATTATGTCCGAACCGGTGCCATCTCATTTCAAATCAAATAATTGTGGTTCTGGCATGAACCCTCTGAACGTATCTAAAGACTGAAGCTCAAGTACATACACAAACCACATAAACCAATATAATCCACAGAGCGGTCATTGCTGGCCTGCGGGTCCACAACACCAGATAGCATCTGCCTTACATAGCTTATCAGATGACCAGCTTCGAGTTGCTCTTATCGGATCAATTGCGAGCACTTGCCTGACCAGATCATGTCCGAGAATATATAGTTAAATATCCAGAGGCCAGTTTGCTTGTGGGCCAGTGTGAATGGCCAGGATCTTGATGAGCTTGTCCAGGAGTGGTCATGTCTCCTGGGTCTCTGCTCCTCGAGATACCGCTATCGCTGGTCAATCGTGATTGTAGGTTACTGTTGCATACCGTTTGTTTAAGTATTCATTACAAACCGAGATTGATAAGGCAAATAAACATTCGTATTGAGCTGTGCTACTTTTGTCGTGACCCTTGACCTTTTCATCGCTCTTTATTGGGGAAATCTATTCTGTAGGTTTCAAGTGGAAGTGATATAGAATGTGATGGTTTCCAATCCATTGGTCGTTGTTTCAAGGCTAATACATGGTGATTTGAAAAGAAATCTATATCCACAATATGTGGCTCAAAGAACATCACACCAATCTGGGGATACTCATACACAACACTACCATCACAACATACTAGAACAACCATAGACATCTCCACACTACCATCACAACATACTAAAACAGCCATAGACATCCCCACCCTACCATCACAACACACCAGAACAACCATAGACATCTCCACACTACCATCACAACATACTAAAACAGCCATAGACATCCCCACCCTACCATCACAACACACCAGAACAACCATAGACATCCCCACCCCACCATCACAACACACTAAAGCAACTAAAGACACCCCACACACTACCAGAACAACCAAAGGAACAACCAAGGTACACCCTACACTACCACCACAATACACAAGAACAACCAAAGACACACCCTACACTACCACCACAATACACAAGAACAACCAAAGGTACACCACACACTACCACCACAATACACCAGAACAACCAAAGACACACCCCACACTACCACCACAATACACCAGAACAACCAAAGGTACACCCTACACTACCACCACAATACACCAGAACAACTAAAGACACCCCACACACTATCAGAACAACCAAAGGTACACCCCACACTACCACCACAATACACCAGAACAGCCCAAAGACACACCACACACTACCAGAACAACACACCAGAACAGCCAAAGACACACCACACACTACCAGAACAAACCACCAGAACAACCAGAGACACACCACACACTACCAGAACAACCAAAGACACACCACACACTACCATCACAATACACCCGAACAACCAAGGACACACCACACACTACCAGAACAACCAAAGACACACCACACACTACCATCACAATACACCAGAACAACCAAAGACACACCACACACTACCAGATCAACCAAAGACACACCACACACTACCATCACAATACACCAGAACAACCAAGGACACACCACACACTACCAGAACAACACACCAGAACAACCAAGGACACACCACACACTACCAGAACAACACACCAGAACAACCAAGGACACACCACACACTACCAGAGCAACCAAAGACACACCATGCACTACCAAAACAACTAAAGATACACCACACACTACCATCACAATACACCAGAACAACCAAGGACACACCACACACTACCAGAACAACCAAAGGCACACACCACACTGCCACCACAATACACCAGAACAACCAAAGACACACCACACACTACCAGAACAACACACCATAACAACCAAGGACACACCACACACTACCAGAACAACCACAGGCACACACCACACTGCCACCACAATACACCAGAACAACCAAGGACACACCACACACTACCAGAACAACCAAAGACATATCCTCACTACCAACCCAACACTAGACCAAACAACCTCAAACATCGCACACCAAGATTCGCCAGATCAGGATATGTACAAACGAAGACACAAACAATTACAATCTCATCACACACAAAACGTGCGTAGACAAGTGTAATACGTGACATTCTAAACACCATACTACGTTCCCCTGAAGTAGGTCACTTACTTCATCGTGTTCAACAACATAACCCGCTTCAAACCACAAAACACCCGACCCTCACTACCAACCACACATTTGACGTCACGAACACCAGATCATATCACCCTACCCCGGCCCATATCACGACATACATCGCCCAATATCCCTAAACGCACCCAGGGCCAAAATACACCACCATAACCCCATATCAGAAGACAGCCCCTTACCCAATCGATATCCCCAAGACTGACCATCACTCTTTCCCACCGAACCACCTCCCCTCACAGTTAAATAACCACAAAACCGCAGCCAACATAATAAACGGAATCAAACCCAAGTCTAGATTGCCTCAGCTCAGAAATTAGGAAAAACTCGGGGCTTCTTTAGGATATTATACTATTTTGGAAAATAAAGATTTATATATTTCTTGGACTAAATGGCAGTGTAAAAGCCTTCCTACACAATTCAACCCCAACCCTCAACAAATCATCTTCAGTACCTTACCCAACTCCAAAACCACCTAGCCCGCTCCAGATCACCCCGATCTTCACTACCTACCTAGCCAAAGCTATCCCTAGAGGGGCGGTGGGGTAGCCTAGTGGTTGAAGCGTTTGCTCGTCACGCCAAAGACCCGAGTTCGATTCCCGATATGTGTACAATTTGTTAATTCCATTTCTGGTTTCCCCGTTGTGATATTGTTGGACTATTGCTAAAAAGCGGTGTAAAATCAAACTCACTCACTCATAACCGAGAACGTAACAAACTCGAAACAAAGCCAGCAGTATCGCCATTACTTCAGTCACTTTAAACCCATCGGCCTAACATCGGTCAGTAACGCCGGTAATGATCTTGATCCTGGAAAGACAATTATTCCACCGGATTCCCTCGTGTACAGTAAGTTACACTCAGTGTTTGGCTGTGGTCAGTTTGGAGCCCGCGCAGTCAGATAGACTGACGATGGTCCATAAAAGTGGACATCGGTCTGTCTGGACCACTGACCCATGTGCTCCCTGACTACAGCGGTGCCAGCAGTGTGGTCATCAATTTGTTAGTGGTCAGTTCTCGTCCACGACACAAGCCCTGTCTGATTAGTTTTACAGTCCTGATAAATAGGATTCCGATAGCAATCCCTGCCCCGCATGTACTATAGGCTCAGAGGAGCTCTGGAGATGGTATTTGACTCATTTTCAAAGGAGTCTGGCTGTTTCTTGGCTAAGTGGACTATGTAGAGTTTAGCCCAAAACGAAATTATCCGTATAAACCGTCTGTGTGATGAACTGGACCGTCTATTTCCACAATATCTGCTTTGAATGCCTCCTAATTGCACGTAAATGTTACCCCAAGTCTAGACCACAAATTACTATTTACTAACAGCGTCAGATGTATACTTGCCAGTATTATATGATATCAGTTGTTTTTATCTCCGCATAGTACTTAATTCTTAAATTATTGATACCCTACTAAATATATTGGGAGAAGGCGGCGAATACTTGGCCCCAAGAGAATTGACTCCAACTCGACTCGTGGATCCGTATCTGGGAATGCGTGTCTTGTCAGAGTCCTACATGAGGTCTCTCAGTGTTGATACGCATGACTGTTAGCGTGTGTCTGTCCCCTGGAGGTGATGTCTGTCCGGTTTGAGCCGACTTACCTCAGTCATTCAGTGTAATATATTGCTATATTTACATTATTTTACCATGACCCCATTCGTCACGTTGTTTCTTTTCAGACGTTACGTCACCTCCTCCGAAGTAAAGGTGGCGACAGGGTTATAGGTACTGTTCACCTCCTCTCTCTTTCCTTCAGTTATCCAGACTGTATTTTATTATTACACTAACCCTGTCCAATGTTACGTTTGTGGTGTTACCGTATCTACCTTCCAAGCAATGGTGGCGAAAGGGTTCAAGGTTATTATCACAGACCCTCTTGCACTTGTGTGCCTACACTAGATTCTTCAAATCTTAAAGAATAAAGATCTCTCTCTCTCTCTCTCTCTCTCTCTCTCTCTCTCTCTCTCTCTCTCTCTCTCTCTCTCTCTCTCTCTCTCTCTCTCTCTCTCTCTCTCTCTCTCTCTCTCTCAAATCAATTCAAATCGACATTAACCTCATGATTACTACAAACACACACGGTCACACATATTTAAGAGATTGCTAACCTTCTCGTCGCCGATTTGTCTTGAAACATTGTACATTAGCAATGCACTCTCTCTCTCTCTCTCTCTCTCTCAAATCAATTCAAATCGACATTAACCTCATGATTACTACAAACACACACGGACACACACAAACACACGAAACATTACACTTCGATTACACAAATAACAAAAACAACAATTAAAACTTTAATTCACCAGTTCATTGATACGCGTATATAAGCCTTCTATCAAGTGCCCCACACTGAGGGAACTCAATTATACTCTGTCCCCTTCATTTCTTCAGCTCCGCTCACCTTCAGTTCGTGACTGGACCAAAGATACCACTGTCTGACCAGTCAACCATCGTAGATTAAAACAACAACCGATCGTTAAAACTACATTGTCACACAATGATTGATTACAATGGAATGTCTTAGCTGTAATGAACAGCTCCGACTGGTAAATACTTAATTTCCCATCGCATGTATCAGGCAAGCTTAACATCCACGCAGCCGTCCTTGAGGCAGAAGAGGGTCGGAGTGGTTAGTACAGACGGGTTTTCAATAATTGATTCTTCGAAACCCGTGACTGTTTCCGTGTTTAGACATTGCCGTTTATGTCCAATACTATCACTGAGGGACGTGGGGGATTACGAACAGACAGACACGACCCCCGCGTCACCTTAATTAACCCAGAGGAAAGGCAAGAAAGGGAGGCACTTTGACTTCGCTGATGTAGCTGAGTATAGATTTGGTGGACCCTTTTATTGCCATCAGGGACCTATGTTTCACCAGTGCTATGCTGGGTGGTTTGCTTGACTACATAAAACTGTCACTGTCACTTCCAGTGTGTTCTTGATAATGGTATTTGCATTATGTATGACTTTCACGCCTTTTTCATATGTACATATTGTGACTGGAATTACTTTATTAAGGTGGTATGTCTAACGGTATGGTTTTATGCTGCTTGGTATTCCAGACATATCACCTAGAATGGGTTTCACACACAGTAGTGACAGTACACATGTGGGAAATCGAAACCAGTCTTCCGGCGTGACAAGCGAACACTTAACCCACTGTGCTACCCAAAGGCCATGTTTTTCAATATACTAGATATGACCTTCCAGGTCAAACCGAACTTAGATAAAAATGGTTGTCATTACGTATACTATTGATGAGTTTAACATCACTTAATGTTTTGTACTGCATTTTATTATACAGAAACGTGTTTGCTATATTTGAATAAAACTCTATGCTGTGTCATATTACCTTAATGATACGTTCATAATATGGTAATTGGCAAAGAAATGGAACTATATCACGCATGATTTAATTTTGTATTATCTCGATCCCTTGGATACACACCTCTGGCTAAATTACAGAACCATGGCACAATGCATCCAAATATGCTGGTAAAATTGTTCGCGTGTATGGATACTCAGATATTCTAGGATTGTACATGTACAGTACGTATATATCCTGCGTGTACAGCACAGTAAAGCCTCACGCCGGATCTGTGTACATCTTCGTACAGTACAATCAATACGTAACACATGCATGCTTAAATCATTGCACTGTACACGTGTCCGTCATCACACTTGATACTAAAACCCTAAAAGCTCTTGTAACGTACTGTAACCAAATAGCAAACCTTAGTGGGTTTAATTTTATGCCGCTGTGGACAACAGTATTTAAGTTATATTGCAACTCGTTTTGACAAAAGGTCGGCGTGATGCTGGTTTGAAACGTTAGCTGAAACCAAAGAGCGCAGGTGCTGACACATTTTAGAACATGCTTCATGATCACTGGATTCTGCTACGCCTAAGGGACGCAACTCCATCTGCCACGGTTTAGCCTACTGTGCTTATATATCAGTCTTCAGCATCTGGGATATCCATACGTATGTATCTTCACACTGCGCCCAACCAAGCAGGCAAAATCCTAAACTTAATCATTGTAAATCGAAGCCCAGACTCGTCATATGTAATATTTTACACTTACACAGGCCAAAGAACCTATCAATCTATCCAATCACCACCATGGCCTTCGTCAACGCTGGCATTTCTAATTTCATGTACAACAAAAGCGGTACGTAAACCCAATTATCCCAATGATGAAGGCAGATTACAATAATACAACGTAAACAACAAGAAAACTAAATCTAATCCAGCTATTCTGAGTAAGGCAAATCTACTTACATATACCACTTCTACTAGTCCATGTTCTATTTATACTGGAGTTGTCCACAAAACACGGAGAGGCGATAAAATGTCCGTTATCGCTCTGAAATTCCCAGAGAAGGACCTAAATCAATCTAAGACAGCAGTAAGTCCACACAATCCAGTTCGATTGGTGACCAGCATCATGTATGCCAGCGTGGAAACAATGTGTCTAGACAGAGGTAAAATGATTGCATAGTTGTTGGCTGATATGGAACAGTTCTCGATGCACTCTCCAGTAAGGACTTCAGAACCTCAGCGATGGACTGAACAAGGTTACGGTCTCGAATGGAAGAAGATTGCTTCATAATTGTATTTTGGGTGTATTTCGTGGGGCGGGTGTTCCCTAAGTTATGAACCCGATCAATAGTTCGACCTGCCTGTACATAGATGTATTGTATTTCAGATATCATGTTTGGTCTTCGCGGAATTGTGATATGTGACCGTTTTGGAAAAGAAATGATCGTCTCCATAAATAGATAGGTACGCTGACGTGCTATCAATCACCTTCTTATCCCTAAGCGGACATCAGTTCTTTCTTGGTCGCTGCACCGACGGAGATGACATGGTTGTTAAGGACGGCGGGTGCGGGAAGCGAGGCGTCTTCCGTGGAGAATGGTAACCGTTCTAGCGTGCCACTCAAACCCATATAAACAGGGAACATATTATTAAAAGTTAACATCAAGATGAAGAATGTTTTCAAATTGGTTTTGAGGTTTAAGACGCATTTGACGTGATCGGGAGAAAATCTGACTGGTTGGGATTACGAGTCAATCTGTTTTTCCAAACTATATTACGGAAATAACCCCCGTCAACGTTGTAGACAATCTCTTGACGTTTCAGCACGTCGTCGAGGGGAGGATGTCTCTGATATTTCCCTAACGCTTAAATTATCTCTCTCGTGTCGAAAATCAACATTTAATGACGAAGTGAGTAGCGATATTCCTCGCCATTTGCTGAAACTCTAAACTGCAATTTTCCCTTTCAATTAATTTCACTATTTGCATTTCCGATGGACCGATATTGAATTGCTCGTTGGGGTAAAATCTGTTAGCAACTGCAAGCTGACCAGACGAAAACGTTTTCGTCCAGATGCACGTGCAAAACCAGAGCGTGCTCGTAACATCGTATTCAAGGTTGAAGATCGTGCTGGGAAGACGCCGGGTGTTCCTCACAGCACCAGAGACAAAGCCTGGAAATATATTTCTAAATTAGAAATTATTTGTTAATTATTTGACAACGTGTTGGTAGTAGTGGACACGATGGCCTGGTTCTGTAAAAGCTCTGTGCATCTGGACTCCATTAAGGTGTTCCATCTGTTCCAAATTGCATGTCTTCATTAAGACCCAATCAGGACCATCGCATACATACACGTCTGTAAAGTAGAAAATTGCCTTGCTAATACTGTTTGTAATAGATATAGCCAGGCGTAATTACTCGTCGTCCTTATAAACTTGTGCTTTTGACTAGCTTATTACATTACGTTGGCAAGATAGCCTCTCCTTGCCATGACGAGCCAGAATCCTAGAGGAAATGGACAGCTTAAAATACCAGCTTCCGACGAGGTAATTAAAGACGAGTTTCGTTAGCTTTATGAGGAATAAAATATACCCAGGGATGTTCAGTTTGCGAAGAGGCCCTTGTGCATGGTCGGAGGTGCTTGGGCGTGGATGATATATTTACGGGAACATGAGTATCTTATATATACCAACTGAACAGCGGATGTTAGAAACTGGCATTTTTTAAACTTGCTCATTGGTTTTTGTTGGAGACTCCGATCCCAGACTCAGCCACTACCACCCCATCACCCGCCCGTCGCCTCACGCCCCCTCACCTCATCCCATCACCATATTCTGTATTCCAGACCTTGAGTAATTGAGGAGTAGAGGCACTGTTAAAGCATAAGTGAGCCCTTGATAAATGGAGACAGTGGCTGATGCTTTTCCATGTATAATCTCTTTTCCACAACTTGCGTTTAGCAGTCACCTTGAGTCTCAATTATCACAATGAAGAATGACCGACAAGCGTGGCAATATCGGATGTTACTGGGACTGCCGACTTAATACCCAATCAGACGTGTTCCTCAATCTGACGTCATCAGGCGTGGGTCACGCAATTCGTGTGCGGGAGAAGGCATAGGGGACAGTTTCGTATTTTGCGGTGTGCAGGCTTGACGCTTCGAATTAATGCTTTAAATGTGACAAATAGACCGGTTCGCTTTTCATATCGGTTGTCATTAGGATCGACATGCAATGTGCACAGAAAACCAAATGCAGTTCACCCATTGCCAATAATGCAACAGTCATTGCACTTGCGTAAGCCCGAGAGAAAAACTATTAATGTCATTTGGAAAAACGTGCACTGTGTTTGTTTTAAATTGTAAACAAGAACCACAAAAATATTGAAGATGAAATCCATGTTATCAAACTTTCTCTTTTTCTTAGCACCTTAGTTTAACCTCTAAACATGTTGTCTTTTCTGTTCCACCCACACTTAGTGTCAAATGAGGCTTCATGAGTTATAGTGTTGTTTTCTTTATCTTACATTTAAACATATTTCAGTTTTCAATTCCACATGTTGGCTATCATTTTGAATTCCCGACATTGAGCTGTTTCTGTTTGAGCGAGGATTTGAGATGTACTTTTCAATACATTTATACGTAGGAATGCAAGGACTGTCCTGATTCGTGACGTTTTACACACACTGGTAGACAAAACAATATCTGCAATCAGATGTTTCTCACTGAAATTAGTTCTCATTGTCGATCAATATTGTTTTCTTTTGTCTGCTTGTATAATCAGATGTGAAGGCAAAAAGGTTTCCAGACATCAGACATCTAAAAAACAAAAAACAATCTGTAAAACCTGTCGAACTTTAAGAAAATACATACGTATAAGTCAGTTGATGTAAGCGACCCATTTTATTCATTAAATGAACTTTCGACAACGTCGACAGATTAGAATTTCATGGAGTACAAGACATGAGCTCAATTTTTGAAAACTCACAACGTTCCTGCTCACATGTGACGAAATCGAATCCCCTGTGGTTTGTGTGGCACGGCTAAAGGGTCATAACACTGATTAGAGATGGCAGAGACCCCTGGCGGAATCACCACGCCTCACCTACCATGTGACAGGGCACGCGCGATGGCGCGCCTCCTATGGGTCGTGACGTCATAGCATGTTGAACCTTCGCACGTTTCGCCAAGACAAGAAACTGCTCTTGTATTGGTTGGCGACAGTGATGGCTGAGTATGACGGACAAAATATCACAGAATGAATGAGGCCTTGTTAATTGTCTTTCCTCGAGGCGAAGGTTCAGCGGAGACGGGTGAACGACTGGTCCATTTCTCACGCTCGGGTGCATGTTGTTAGATGAGAACATTAGGATACGGGGTACAGAGGGTTGCCACATCCTACCTCGCATGTGACCTGCCAGAATGTCTGCCTGAGTCAGTTCCATTTGAATAATATTTTTAATTTGATTAATTACAGTATTTCAGTAAGATAATTTTTCAGCCCAAAGTGGCGTTTAATGCAACCATGAGATAAATTTCACATTAAAATGACCCTATAGGATTAGCTTTCATTACGGAAGAAGCACTGGACCGCAATTTTAATATTCTAATAGCATATTAGGCGTGAACATGCTGTAATCTATGTTTTTCGAGTGAATCACCTTAAGCAAATATTATATTATGTTAAAACTCATGATTGCATCATGGGCCAGAGCGCTGAACATGAAGATTGGTGTCAAAGCTTGAATATTATGACCTGTGAATGTTCATACCTCTGCCTCATTAATAGATTCTGAATACTCTCAGTGTGTTTTTCCAGCTGGAGTATTAAAATAACTACTTTAAATTACTATTTTGATACCTGATCATTTGCAAAATTTATAACTCAGTTCCTTGAGTTAAATAGACACAATGTTTATCCACGTATATAATACCATCGTTGATACATGTCTAAGATACAAAGTTGATACATGTCTTAAACTCAACACTGATACATGTCTAAGATACAACGTTGATACATTTCTCAAATACAATGTGTCAAATACAACGTTGATACACGTCTAAGATACAACGTTGATACATGTCTTAAACTCAACATTGATACATGTCTAAGATACAACGTTGATACGTGTCTCAAAAACAATGTGTCAAATACAACGTTGATACACGTCTAAGTTACAACGTTGATACATGTCTGAGACAGAACGTTGATACATGTATCAAATACAACGTGGATACGTGTCCAAGTTACAACGTTGATACATATCTAAGTTACAACGTTGTTACATGTCTAAGATACAACCTTGATGCATGTATCTCAAAATACAACGTTGTCAAATACAACGTTGATAGTCTCAAGTTACAACGTTGATACATGTCTAAGATGAGACAAAACGTTGATACACGTCTCAGTTACAACGTTGATACATGTCTGAGACAGAACGTTGATACATGTATCAAATACAACGTTGATCATGTTTAAGTTACAATGTTGATACATATCTAAGTTACATTCTTGTTACATGTCTAAGATACAACCTTGATGCATGTCTAACATACAACGTTGATACGTGTTTCAAATTCAACGTTGATACATGTCTCAAATACAACGTTGATACGTGTCTAACGTTGATACATGTCTGATACAACGTTGATACGTGTCTCAAATACAACGTTGATACATGTCTCAAATACAAAGTTGATACATGTCTAAGCTACAACGTTGATACATGTCTAAGTTTCAATGTTGATACATATCTAAGATACATACAACGTTGATACGTGTTTCAAATTCAACGTTGATACGTGTCTAAGTTACAACGTTGATACATGTCTCAAATACAAAGTTGATACATGTCTAAGCTACAACGTTGATACATGTCTTAAATACAACGTTGATACATGTTTATGATATAACGATACCTGCTAAAACGTTGGTACAGGAACACTGAATATTTTCTCCAGATCACAATTAATGAGTCAAATCAACTGATTCAAGCAAGCAATTGAAATCATAGTCAAATTGCCATGGACCAGTTTCAGAGCGTGTCCACAAGCAATCGAAGCTTACAAAATCAATATAAATTTGCTTCGTCAGAAAATGTACCCAAGATGTGATTAAATGAGTGGCTAGTACACATTCGTTTGTGTTGAGTGATGCCTAACTTATTTCCAGGCGTATATATACGGTTATCAATCATATTAGGTGACGTTCTGTGAGAATATATAACTATTTTTTATCTAGCGATACGTTTAAGCTGTTCACGACCAGCTGTACGTATTTTTCTGTACCAATTTTATTTGTAAGAAGAGGCTTGCGTTGAAACACACTTTTCAAATATTTACCTTAGACCAATAAAACATTCTCGTTGACAGCTAGTCGGAAGTTAAAGTCTTGCGTGAGTTCAAGTACCGCCTCAACAATTCATAAACGTCAGCAAGCCACAGACTTTCAGCTTCAGCAGTACGTAGCAAAAATATTTGGGATAAAATGTTCACATATTAACGTCACATATCGTGGCATTGACAGTTTTTTGCTTGAGGAACAGTTTGTTGTTATCCTTCACCCAGTTGCAGAGACAAGTACAGGTGAATAACTTATCCTGAATTTTAGACCTCTGTCTTGCCAATTAGAGAACGCGTGCAACATCTTGAAAGGCGGTATGTAATATCACTCGATTTTGTCTTTTTGAAAATGTTAATTACAAGACTTATCATGATACTTGAGACAAAATTCCTTTTATCACATGCACCAAGACATAAAAGTTTAAGTTAAGATGGCCATTAAAGTGATGGCGAATACTTTTGTGATGGTATCAGCTAACCTCCTCCGAATAAGAGAATAAAATGGTACTTTCTGTAGTACGAGAGGAGCTGGAAACATATGAAAGCGCTTTTAACGGTGACTACACCTGTCCCCACCATCTCTGTATCATTGGTGGATGTCGATGTCTGTTTAAAACCTGCCAGATTGTATCTTCTTCCAGTTGCAGCCAATCTAGCTAAGCACCTGTCTGCCCAGTTGGGTTAAGACAGGGCTCTCCTCTCTCTCCTTCTCTTTCTGTACAGCATGCAGAGATTAGAGTCTGGTGTCCAGTTTCGTTCTCTTCATCATCAAGGGGATGGAATACAGGCTAACAGGGGGTTATTTACACCCCGTCTTTGAAATTAACCCCCAACATAGCACTTGGTGAACAGGGTTACCACATGGCTATGTAGGGTATTTTAAGAAATGGCCTTTTTGTTGACATAAGTACATTAGATATGTAAAACGAACGTGGAAACCATTTTTAAACATGTTTTGTTGCGGTTTCTTTAGCTTGGGCGCACTTGGTTTTGATTAGTGTAGAAGAACATGAAAGATGTTAGAAATGCACTGTATCCAGGGCCGTAGGGAGCCCAGGAATTTTTACAGATGAATTTTTGTGCATCAAATTATCGATATAACACTGTTTTAACGTGGATGGTGACCCCTTATGAATAAAAGTTAACTACGGCCCTGGTGTCACTCAAAACAAAGCGCAGTGTAGAAAGTAGGGCCTTGGAGGATACAGACAATGCGACCCTTACATTATTACCATGACGTGAATTGAGGTCTCCCTCCCTCGCTTCCTGAAACGGTTATTCTCCAAGACATTTTCCGTAGACTCTCCATGAGATCCTTCTTTTATGTTTCATCAGAGACCATATAACATTATATTGTCTCTGGTTACATATTCAAAATGGACATACTATTGTTTTGTATAATTAGGTCACTTTTCATTTTCATTTTTGAAATAATGCTAGGGAATGAAGTTTTCTTCTATGTTAGTATATTATTGTTCATATAACACACCTATTCCTGTTTTCAAAATAAGGATGTTACAAAATATCGAATTATCAAATAATGGTTTGATCGGACGTTCTCTCTGAAGCTTGTAATAAATGCGATCTAAAACACATGTCCTTGTTTTCATATGTGAAATAAGGCTACAGTTTGCCTTTTCTTCCAATGCGTACACGTACATAAAACAGATACTTTCTATCACACCTTGTCAAAAAGCAGCCAGCGGGGAACTTTCTAAATCTAAAGGTGATCTTGTACATGAAGAATGGTTGCAAAATACTGACCACTGAAACAGAACCTTACTGTGTAATTGTCCGGAATGAGATATTATCGTGTACTAGTAATATGACGCAATTAAATCTTTCTGTCGTTTAAGCAAGTTGTTGAAAGTCTTGTCTTAGATATGGGAAGATCTGATAAGACGAAGCTAAATGTTACAGTTCTTGTTCATTGACGCAGAAGAGTTCGGTAAGAGAAACAATTTGTCTTCAAAGGTCACCTTATACGATCGTTGTAGCCAAAGATTTCTGTCAGTATGCAATTTTCATGGAATGTTCATAAATATTCATATCTGACCGTTTAAGAACAACGCGGAGAATTTATTAACAATACGATTAAGCGGAGCAAGCGTACCGATTATGTTTCAATCCACTGTTCCGCCCAAAACGCATGAATAATAAACGTGTATATCAGGATTCACCTTGGCGATGTTAGTTCTGGTAGACGAAGTGTAATACCGAAATGCCAAGGTACGAGTCACCTGAAGAAAACATGTTCCGGAGGTCTGCTCTTAACATAAGTAGCCAACAGTGAAACCAACACTCCAAACAATGTCTTAAAAGCATGCATTCTCCTCCTTCATACAGGACAAGCTTGTCAAAGTAGCACATAAAAGCCAACGAAGCCCTCACAAATACACCTATATTTGTACGAAAGCATGACCCTTTGGCCTCGCCAACTTATCATGTAAAAATACAGAACGGAATTCGGACGTCTTGCTCCAAACATCCGCATATGCGGTGACGGAACTGTTTTGTAATGCAGTCAAAAAGCAATAAAGACTCGACCCAAGCAGATTGTATTTCTGCGTTTGCATGTCTGTTTGTTTTCCCTCATTAGAGCACAGGAAATTCAATAGCATGTTCAAACGTAAAAATGTTCGCCGCTAATAATATTGAAGAAGATATTCTTGCAAAACGTATGGGTAATGGGGATGGTATTGGGCCTGTGTTAAAAGACAACCTGAGGAAATGGGCGAGGTAGAACACGGGGAGAACACAGAGACGTTGGTAATTGCCATCACCTGGCGCTGGGATGGTTCACCTGTCGCCGTGAGAACTGGAGTTAAATATTTACAGGTGTAGAGATTGATGAAAGCCTCTTTCAGATGCATTTGTTGCAATCTCTGCATCATATTGTATCATTTCAATCCGTTCTGAGAGCCAGTTTGCAAAATATAAAGGTCTTTTATTTATAGATTCTCTTAAAATGATTTAAATTTTTATGTCAAAAATGCATACACGATAGATATTGATCTTGGCTATGCTTTCACACAAAGTGTATGAATTAACTCTAAAAAGATCAAAGCGGTCATATCGAAAAACTGTAATTATGCTTCAGACGATTTTCGTTACACTGGTAGTGAGGTTTTTTATCATTACGATGGGTTCTATAAAATGATTACGATTTAAATCATGTCTTCCGCACCAATAACTAACAACACATAGTCAAGTAAGTCACTTATGCTTATCAATGATAAACACGATGAAATATAGGTTAACCTCCCACAAGTAAGCATAACAACCCACTTCAGCTTTCTAAGACTGTGTTACCTCCATGTTTACATGTACTAAAGCAGATAATACACATATGTAGTCTAACGGCTAATATATCCAGCTCTACGTGATTCTCCCGTAAACCAAACTCCTCTATTTTCACCCTATCAACAATGAACTAGGTACTACCTCGTAGTCTACGACTTGTTCTACAAAGACTTGCCGTTGACTCCACCACACACTGAACACGTGATCCGACCTATGGTGGATGTTTATTGTTTCAGATAGCAAGTCCATCTTCACCAACGCAAAAACATCCTGTAAAAGGGTTCCGACATCTTGGAATTTCCTTGGTATAAGTCAACACTGTCTGGACGAGTACCACTCCTCTCCGACATAGTTCACACAGCTATTGACTGTTGATGTTATATATCATTCATATCTTACACGTAGTATTATGCCGAGTATTAGGTATCAGTGATCTATGGGGAAGGATAATGCCCTGAGAAAGATCACAGTTGCTAAATCCACGTCTGCCAAGGGTTGTCTGGCCCACTGCCACAAATCGGAACGTTACTGTTGTCGTTAACTGAATGCAACATTGCTAAACAGACGATCTACGCATTCCTACATGTAGGAACTGTTTGTTTACTGGACTTCGCCCAGTCCTCATTTTCACAGTTTATCAAAACAGCTTCTTCTGGTCCACTGCCACAAATGGTTACCGCTGTCGTTAAAGGAATACTTCAACATTGTTAAATATAAAATCAACGCCCTTATCAACATCTGAAAAGTGTTTATGCTTTTCCAAGTCATAAGACTCCTTGTTTTTGTTTCTGGCCCACTGCCACAAATAAATATATATGTAATATTGTCGAAACTATTTTCTTATGTTCGTTTAGTAAAGATATGTGGCGTAACTCTATGTGTAACGTTTTCCAGAGGAAGCGATTCTACTTAAGTTTCTTGGGAGCAAAACCTGATAATGAAAACATATAAAGAATACTTCCGATGATTTCCTTCGCTTTACGAGCATGCATGCATGGTACCTGAGATTGTTAACGTTACAATCCGAAAGTGATAAAGCAGAAACGCACCAGAAAAATCCCGAGATTCAATGAAAAACAAACGGTGTATCAAAAATTTAAAAGCATTGAACGATAGTCCAGAAAAGCTATCATATATATTACTCTATACGATGAATCTATGTTTAAACTGTTTTCTTTTTCATTCGAGGAGATATTACGAGGTATTGCTAAAACGGGGTAAAACCACTCACTCAACCAAACCGTTCTCGATTTTTTAGGATAGTTTCTTCTATCGCGCCCATCCAACAAGCAGAAAATGCGTTTGAGAGAAGGTGAGCCTTGTACCGTCTGTTGTTATCGGGTTTTCACACGTGCGTTAGTGAGATAAATAGGAGAAGTTGAATTGTATCTTCTTTCTCAAAACAAATAAGAACCAAATCTCCAAATGTAACCGTGGTGGTGTGTGGATTAATGGAGTATGAAATCAGCCCCACATTACACGAGTTAAAACGAACTGCGAGGCAAGAGATGAGGAAAGACGTTGTTTGTGTAGGTCCAGCAGCCTCTAAGATAGTGGGTGGGTTCCGATAGGTATAGCTATTAATGTCTTGAAATCCCGCTGCTGAGACATCAGAGATTTGAAGAATCTCAGAAACTGCTGAATTCTTTGGGTGTTCATAACTATCAGGCAGATGTTCTGGTTTCAGATGGATGTATGGATAGATGGATGGATGGCAGGATGGATGGATGGATGATGGATGGTTGGATGGATGACAGAGTGGATGGATGGATCATGGATAGATGGATGGATGGGCAGGGGGTGGATGGATGGATCTTGGAATGGATGGATGGATGGATGGATGACAGGGTGGATGGATGGATCATGGATGGATGGATGGATGACAGGGTGGATGGATGGATCATGAGATGGATGGAGGGCGAATGAGTGGATGGATGGATGGATGGATGGATGGATGGATTGATAGATATTAACATGTAGAGGATAACATGTAGATACAGAACATGGGTAGACAGTAATTAGTTAGGTAGAAATATCGAGTCAAACTTATGGATAGAGGTAGAGTGAGTACACACAATTTTCTCTCGTGATAGACTAAAGACAGACACATCAATGGGTAAGTATAGATCTATAGGTAGGCAGAGAACGACAAATGCACAAAATTCCATCTTTTCTCATTTCGAGTCAAAGTTAATCATGCAATTTTATTGTGTGACAGACAGACAGATGGATAATATGATATATTTGCCACATATGTCCCAGGAGGACGTTGCACTTCTGTTGTATCATATTATACCCGGTAAATTGTGCGAAAAGGAAGAAAATAGTCAAATTACTATAACACGTCTGACATGTAAGTAAGTCTCAACCTGTGCGTTCTTTTGATGTGGGTTGCACCTGCGCCGATCGTCTCAGCCGTAACAAAACTGCACACGATTTTTCTCCACTAGCCCTGTTTTCCTCAGTTCCAAATGTTCACACCGCGGCAACATAGCACAAAAACGTGGCCTATCATATCTTCCTCACGGAAACCTCTACCTTAGATGTTAACTCCAGATGCTTCCCCTTCCCTAGAAATACTTCGAGAGTTTAGGCTTAGTCAGAGAACAAAAACTCGATAACATTCTGCTGTTAAGATTCTTCACACCCTAAATCATATCTTTTCGTCATAAAAGAATGAACAAAAAGGCTTATTTACACCTAATGCTCTAGACCGGTGCCTCGTCTCATTGTCTGGAAACCCAAATATTTTTTTTTCCTTTTCAAAAGTCCAGGAGATAGCAAAATGTTTGTAGCCTTCTTGTGGCCATGTTTATAATGTCTTGTTGTGTTGATGAAACCTCGCCATATTATGTAACCTTTACATGGCCTCTTGGAACTGGATATCTCTGTTCTTACATACTTACGTTATATAAGTATGATTAACTCGGTTAAGAATGAAATGCCAGCATTGTGTAAACGAAAGAGAAATTGTAACCAATTGTCACATAAAGGAATGAAATTAACAACAAACTTCACATTTAAAGTTACACTTGGATACAACACACCAATAGCATATTTCACTCAGGTAATGCATTCTAACTCACAATAGATTAAACAAATGTCTGGGTAATGAAACTAACGCATTCCGAAATGACCGATTAACAGAATTACTAAAAAGATTTATGTCAGTAAATACGGTAGACAATTGTAAGTACCATCTGAGAAAGGCAATGATTTCACGCAGGGGGACATCCTGAGGCCTGGGCTCTTGTAAGAATGAAATTGCCGTAACACACCATGGCATATATAGGAGTGCTTTATCAGCTAGAGATTGGGTTTTACGTAGGTATATATGCCCTCTGGGAATTTCGGTATTACAGGAACCATTTAACCGTCTGATGCCCCGGGTTTCAATTATCGCGCATACACGTATTCATGAATATCACATAACGGCTGAGGAGTCTGCAACAGCTCCTACACATCGTCATCAGTTTCTTCATCTGTTTGTGCCTATTCCGAATCCAGCAGTGACGTCCGTTTTGCCATAAGAGGTTGGTCTAATAAACCTATGCATTCAGTTAATTTACCATTATGATGTCATGAAACAATAACCTAGTGTCGTTATGACGTCATAAATAGTTACGTCACGTATGGGGTAAACGGATTTTGCAGAACTAGGTAGTTTAACCTGAAAAGATACTTAGCTACATATTCGAGTTCAGATCCAGCAATCCAGTGGTTGACTGCATGAGCACGATCTACGTCATCATCGCAACATGGCACCAGTCAGATCACATTGGCAACTGTTAAACCCTCACTAACCGGTCCTTACATCCTCCAGGTACAACTATAGACAATGGATCACTAAGCAGAGTCTTCACGTAGTACCACATTGTACATTGTGAAGCGTCAGAGTGAGTGAGTATGGTTTTACGTCGCGTTCAGCAATATTCCAGCGCTTCAAATTTGTTACCCATGCGGGGAATGAAACCCGAGCATTTGGATTGACGAACGAACGTGTTAACCACTGGTCTTGAGAGAGTGAGTCTAGTTTGACACCTCTTTAACAGTATTTCAAGTGTATAACTGCGCGTTAAGTTAATATGAAAGGAAATCCCAGAGAGAAGCAGACCCTGGGCAATTACAACTTTGGTGAACCCCGCGAGCACGGGTAGTTACAAAACTAAAAAATCTCAGAGCGAATGTTTGGATTAAAACCACAATCATAATATGAATCTGGCACGCATCTTAGACGATTGCACTACATGTAATGAAAATTACCTTCTATATATGCAATCTGATATATACCATCTTGAAATATGCATGTGCAAAGAAGCTCCAACACCCGTGACATCAAGAGAATTGATTCGCAATCTATCACGTAGATCCTTAATTACCTCCACCTGGGAAAGTTCTACAACGGTGCAGGCTGGTACAGCAGACACATTACCCCCATGTCGACCCTCACCAGGAGTGCCCAGATTTTTGTGACGTTGCCTGCGAAAAATATTCTTTAAAAAGCTACGTTTCTGCTTTTGTAACTGGCTGAATACAGATGTTATCGCCTTAATCACTTTCGAATTTCCGAACCCAGATTAACACGCATGCATGTGCAATCACGCGCATTATCATAGACGTCTGATTACGAACAGAGTGTCGTGCAAACACTCCGGGTTACTCTCTATGCATGGCGCCTGGTTTTTAAACATATATATTTAAAAGTATACATGCACAGGATGATGCTGTTTCATGGTTAATTAATCACCACTAAGCCACATTAACGAATAAAATGTATGATCAGTTTTTAATGCAAGGAAAAAGGCTTGACGTGCATGTGCAAACAGTCCAGGTCTTTAGCTGCAGAAGAAAACGCCATTCATGTCGAAATTGGCACCGACAAGGTTCAGCCTCCATCTAACTCAACGATTAAATTCTCGTTCATCTGATTTCGTGTTTTTACCTTGCTCCTCGTGGTCGTGACATTAAGTGAGAAGATTATTTTGAGAGAGAAAAACATTTCCAGGTTTGAAAAAAACCTTGTTAGTCTAAAATGAGGTGTGATACGTCTGCGGATATACAGCAGGAAGCATATCTCATTTGGTCATGGGAGGTCGGAAAATGGGTAATTATGAGCAGAAATATCAGATTTCCAAGTAGCTGTGTACTATACACTACTCAGTACTTAAGACATAGACACAGGGATGAAGATAACAGCTTATCGCCATGGATGCTGCTAACCCATTCTCCTACGACAGTGAATGACGAAAAATGGAAGGTGAACGTCCACGTCGAATTTAAAGACTTCAAGGTCAGGAATCGACGTTTCCGGGTGATACTAAGAGCATGGTATAAATGCACGTAAATCTTTAGGGTGTAAGTGAGTAAGTGAGTATGGTCTTACGTTTAGCAATATTCCAGCAATATCACGCCGGGGGACACCAGAAATGGGCTTCACACATTGTAACCATGTGGGGAATCGAACCTGGGTCTTCGGCGTGACGAGCGAACGCATTAACCGCTAGGCTACCCCACCGCCCCTTAGGGTGTAAGTGGGCAGCAGTTTGACAAAAAATACTTTACTTTTTACATTCGCGTAGGATTAATAAATCTTCTGGATTATTACCATTCATTTAGAATAAATAGATTAGTCATTTATATATGTATTACATTTTTATCTAAACGTTACTTTGGGCTACATATACGTCTAGAATATCATATCCTGCGTATATTTTTAATAACTACACATTCATTTATATATGTATTACATTTTTATCTAAAAGTTACTTTGGGTTACATATATGTCTACAGTATCATATCCTGAGTGGCGGCGGTATTTGTAATTTTCACATTCGCATCCCTGTCCACGTTTCATCATGGTAAGTCTCAAAGGACGCTGGAAGATGTCACTGGAAATGAATTTGCTGACAACCCAGTCCCCATGAACTTTTATGTCATTCATCTTTCAAAACAAATTACCTATAATTTCCTGTTTCCTTCATAACCAAATACACCATATACATCACATTCGAAACCAAGCAATGGGTTCACTCAACCCTCATCGCCAAAGATAATTGTCGAGAAGAATTCATGAGCCCTTTCCCTTACGCTCCTCATGCATCAATGCTCAGTCAGATGGGAGACCTACTTCCCACACCTTGGAGTAGTAAATATGACATAAAGTGAAACGACTTTCCGCAGGTACATAGACCAAGACTAAAGTCAGTCTCAGTCTGTCAGCTGTGCTCTAATGTACGAGTGCTTTTTCTTCCACTAGTGCAAGCTTCAGCGGATGGCGACCGCATCTTCTACTTCAGCTTGTAAGATAATAAGCAGACTGGTCGGTGGACCGTTGCGCTGAAGCTAACGTTTGTCCATAAACTAGCCAATTTGGTGGCTGTTTGTCTTCATAATGCACAGTTAACAACGCTGTTTTCTTTACCTGCACCTGAACATACGGGAAGGAGAACGAGAGCATCAGATTCAAGGGAAGATGCGGCGTATGGCATCAGGCATGGTATTGTGTGTCTGTTCATAGGCGTGGTAAAAAATAAAATAAACAGAAGAATGGTTTTGAACAATATTGGGAAGCTGCCTGACTCAATCAACGTAACACAAAGTTTATCTGAAAACGGGGAACATAAACAGTGTTGTCATAATATGTATGGCGAAACAATAGAATGCTTCCCATAAGAGTGAGTGAGTATGGTTTTAAGCCGCTTTAGCAATATTCCAGCAATATTACGGCGGGGACACCAGAAATGGGCTTCACACATTGTACCCAAGTGGGGAATCGAACCCGGGTTTTCACCGTGACGATCTAAAGCTTTAACCACTAGGCTAACCCAACGCTCCTTTGCCCATAAGAAGAAAGCATTGGTACAGCATTAAACCTTATGAGTGTTGTATAAACCGAAATATATTTGCTCCAAATGGGAATATTTTACCCAATAATATAATTTTGTAAAAAATCAAATTCAACATTTTTATTATATTATGACAGAAACGCAAAAACTTGAACACGATAGCATGCATATATGCATGTGCATTCTTCCAGATCTACTTTATGCACATGTTTTGTCATCTGTAATGACACAACCAATACATCAAGACCACAATGCATTACAAAAACAATGACTTTAATAACAACACTTTGCATTCATTTTTCCATCATTATTTGTTATCAGATTATGCTGTCCGGTAAACGACATCATGCCGACACAAAGAAGATCACGTAATGCCGGAATCAGACGCGATCCAGACAGAACTGACTGTGAAGCATGTGTTTATCTCTAACAGGTTCAATGTTATACAATCGCGAGTACAACCGTTGCCCTTGAGCTCTTTGAAATATCTCAAAGTGCCGTTTGAGGCGTTATAATGAAGATACATAGAGCAATGCAAACCCCACCAGCAGTGTTTTTCCGAACCAAAGACATATACTTTAAGCCAAATGGTATTTGTTAATGGCAGGACCTCACACGTTAAGGGATCCCCCTGGCTTTGATGCCCCTCCGAGGTTGTCATCCCCGACTCATCCCAGTTTGTTATGTCACGCAGATAACGGTACAGGGTAGATACAGATGATAAATTGCCCTGGTGGGATGTTTAATTTTCGCCATTTCTTTCAACAAATGAACACATGGTTGGGTTCTTGTCTCACGTGCGTGGCATAGTTCGAAGTCGCGTAACAGGTTGAATTCCTCATGTAATTTTATCTGACCCAGAAAGCATGTTCTTTCTCTCACTCCTTTCACCGTCATATGGTACGTGAGTTGAGATCTTAGGATTCTTCACTCCTTTAACGTTATGTAATGAATGAATCGAGGTCTTAGGATTCTTCACTCCTTTTAACGTTATGTAATGAATGAATCGATATCTTAGGATTCTTCACTCCTTTTAACGTTATGTAATGAATGAATCGATATCTTAGGATTCTTCACTCCTTTTACCGTTATGTAATGAATGAATCGATATCTTAGGATTCTTCACTCCTTTTAATGTTATGTAATGAATGAATCGAGATCTTAGGATTCTTCACTCCTTTTAACGTTATGTAATGAATGAATCGATATCTTAGGATTCTTCACTCCTTTTACCGTTATGTAATGAATGAATCGATATCTTAGGATTCTTCACTCCTTTTACCGTTATGTAATGAATGAATCGAGATCTTAGGATTCTTCACTCCTTTTAACGTTATATAATGAATGAATCGAGATCTTAGGATTCTACACTCCTTTTAATGTTATGTAATGAATGAATCGAGATCTTAGGATTCTTCACTCTTAGGATTCTTCACTCCTTTTAACGTTATATAATGAATGAATCGAGATCTTAGGATTCTTCACTCCTTTTACCGTTATATAATGAATGAATCGAGATCTTAGGATTCTTCACTCCTTTTACCGTTATGTAATGAATGCATCGAGGTCTTAGGATTCTTCACTCCTTTTACCGTTATGTAATGAATGAATCGAGATCTTAGGATTCTTCACTCCTTTTACCGTTATGTAATGAATGCACCGAGGTCTTAGGATTCTTCACTCATTTTAACGTTATGTAATGAATGCACCGAGGTCTTAGGATTCTTCACTCCTTTTACCGTTATGTAATGAGTGAATCGAGATCTTAGGATTCTTCACTCCTTTTACCGTTATGTAATGAATGAATCGAGATCTTAGGATTCTTCACTCCTTTTACCGTTATGTAATGAATGCACCGAGGTCTTAGGATTCTTCACTCATTTTAACGTTATGTAATGAATGCATCGAGGTCTTAGGATTCTTCACTCATTTTAACGTTATGTAATGAGTGAATCGAGATCTTAGGATTCTTCACTGCTTTTAACGTTATGTAATGAATGAATCGAGGTCTTAGGATTCTTCACTCCTTCTAACGTTATATAATGAATGAATCGAGATCTTAGGATTCTTCACTCCTTTTACCGTTATATAATGAATGAATCGAGGTCTTAGGATTCTTCACTCCTTTTACCGTTATGTAATTAATGAATCGAAATTATAGGATTCTTCACTCCTTTTACCGTTATGTAATGAATGAATCGAGGTCTTAGGATTCTTCACTCCTTTTACCGTTATGTAATGAATGAATCGAGATCTTAGGATTCTTCACTCCTTTTACCGTTATGTAATTAATGAATCGAAATTATAGGATTCTTCACTCCTTTTACCGTTATGTAATTAATGAATCGAAATTATAGGATTCTTCACTCCTTTTAACGTTATATAATGAATGAATCGAGGTCTTAGGATTCTGCACTCCTTTTAAGGTTATGTAATGAATGAATCGAGGTCTTAGGATTCTTGAGCAGCTGGAATTCTATTTTACCTAAGGTAATATAATTAATAAATCGAGATCTTAAGAGCCTTCACTCCTTTTGCCGAATATATTGAGCGACTTTCAGTTATATTTGCCCTCATCCTTCTCACCGTCATGAAGTGAGTGAGTTGAGATCGACCCAACCATCAGCAGATCCTGGTACTACTGGGATGAAACTCGTATTTCCGACATCTCCAAAGACTGGACCTCCCATCCGTCTTTATACCCATTCTCCTTCTCACCATTTTACCAAGGGAATCGCAGAAAGGAACACACAGTCGTACCCCCAGCGTCCCTCTGATACCCAAATACCCCAAACAATAAAGTACCGCCTCCGTGGTGTAGTGGTTAGTGCGTCCGCCCAGAGAGCGGAAGGTCGCGGGTTCTATCCCCGGCCCCGTCATACCAAAAGACACTAAAATATGGCATTTGTTGGTCCCTGCCTGGCGCTTTGCATTAATGGGTACAACAAGGACTGGTCGGCTCGGAGACAGTTTAATGTGTCTGAGTGTGGTATTCATGCTTAACTGTGGCATGGTACATATATCTCAGTGAGCTAGCACTATAAAACCAGCTTAAGTCTGGGCTAGTACAAGCAGCCACACATACACAGGCATGCACGTCGTTATATGAGCGAAATATTCTCGAGTACGACATTAAACTCCATTTTGACCTCACCTCCCATAAAGGGGTAGACGGATGTTTCGATGGATGAATGGTATTTCTATACTGAACCAGCAAACAGGCTGAGCCGTACAAATAGTATCAATGGAAATATGTTCATAATCTTTGCAAAACACATCACATGCTCATGGCTTCTACAAGCATTATCTTGGTCAAAGGAATACCGTAGTCAATGTGCATTATCAGCTCCTTGAGAAGTATACAACTTTCGAGTACGACATTAAACCCCATTTCACCTCACCTCACCATACAATAAAGATGTGTTCCTGTTTGATCAACAATGACAGGATGTCATGGAGACACAAATTCACGGAGTAGGAGATTATCGTGCGCTATTGGCCACTTCTACAGACGGTATATATGTACAGGACAGCCTTCTCCAAATTAGATTTCATGTGCCATACACTTTGTTGTCATGGAAAATAGAAGGCAACACTAAATCATACATAAAAGGTCAGCAGACGTGGAGGTTTATTCCCAGTTATTTTTTCATCTCAGGGCCATGTTTTGATTCCATTGTCTCACCGTACCGCATCCTCAAACAAACAAAGGGAGTCGAGGTGCTTTCAGACAATTGGAGGTTGACTCATTTACCTACATTGTATGTGGGAAATGGGCGTCTCATGATACAGACTATGCTCACAGCTAGACGATAATTGTCAGTCACTTTCTATTAATCCATTTCTGAATAAGTCCCTCAGATGCACATTGTGTGGCGTAGGAAGATTGGACGCAGTCGGAAAATACCGAACACTCGGCTGTTGATAAGGTTAACGACTGTGCTACATTTTTTCTACCCAGAGTAAAAAGCCAAAGAATATGGGTTCTGACTTTTGTAATCAGTGGAATAAAATGTCAGGACGAGAAGAGATAGGAAAATGTGATGAATTAACCAGGTTTTGTGCTGGTTATATTTGCACATGTGGTACATCTTGAAGCAACTCGATGTCTGCTACAGCTTGTCAGCA
The DNA here is from genome assembly GCF_003918875.1 of Haliotis rubra. Lineage (NCBI taxonomy): Eukaryota > Metazoa > Mollusca > Gastropoda > Lepetellida > Haliotidae > Haliotis > Haliotis rubra. Next base: position 1,117,900 of record NW_025766070.1, on the reverse strand, counting down.
GGGATTGAAGGACTTCGTTAAGCATCTTGTAAAATGTGTCCATGTGCGCCTTCACGATGTTGGCAAGATGATAAAAGAAGAAGAATTGCATTCAGGAAAATGTGACATTTTCTGCAAAGTTCATCTTGTTGAAGCATGTAGAGTATATATACCATGGTAAATAACAGTGGCCCTGGAATGAAAAGCTAAAACTGATCTTAGAAACGATCGTTGTTCGCTGTAACGATTCTGTCCTTAATCGAAAATGTCATTTCCTGTGGCATTATGGGATTTCATTGATTTGAAATCAAGTATTGTTCGATGGGTGAAAATGCAGACAGTTATTCCAATACATCATTACAAAGTTCGGATGCTACTGTAACTTTAAATTAAGTTTAGAACTCATTAAGCAGCGAATTTTGTCGTATTTTTTTAAAACAAAATAGCAAAGCTGAGGCATGTTTTCATAGTCAGACAGCTTCGCTGTGTTACGTGACAACCGTTATAAAATACACACCTGTTATTAAATATAATATCAATTTAATATATTCATTTTTAGTCTCATGTTCTACAATTCCCGCTGACTCATTCTTTCAAATCACCCATAGTCGTGTCTCTCGATCTTCCATAGTCATTCTCAGCAAGGGTTTCCAGTATGTAAGAATGATTAAAGGTAGCAATTTATGTGAAGTTCTTTATTTATTTATGCTTGCATCTAGCATATGTCCTCTACCTTTTAACTTCCTTCAAATCTGTAAATATCATATGGCGTCCATTAAGATGTGGTTGCATATAATGATTTGTATTTCCCAGTCAATTTGTTATTACTAAGCCTATCGACACGCGCCAGAAAGAGGAAGTAAGGAATGCAAGCTTGATTCGGCCACACATCTGACAACCATTTGGCGGAACATTCGTCATTAAATAATCCCAGTGGAAACGTATTTATTGTTGCTTTTGCTTCTACCATGGTAGTATATTTATCTTCTTCTCTTGTGCAGACCACGTGGGCAGGGGGATAATTTCCCCATTGTCGGGACACAAACACCATCTTCCCAGCATCCCAAGATGAAACGCCAGTTGAAACCGCAGGTAGGCGTTAAGAGAAGTACATGTCAAACAATGGTAGAAATGACATAGAACTTACCCCCACGCTCGTTCCCCAGCTACGATCTCCGGGCCTTCGCCTCAAGGTGTGTTTCTGAGAGTCTGCCTAGCTGAGCAAACTTGCCTTGGGTATCCAGTCTCAATATCCTCAGTCACACGTTGGCCCCGTATTGCTATTACAGATCTTTTAGTCGTGAGGTGCTGCCATTCAGATTACCTTCTATAGTTCTCCTGCAGCTGTCTGTTGTAATCTGAACTGTGTCAAATTATACCTACATTTAGGGTTCGGTCTTTTTTTCGGTATAAATTGATTATTTTGTATATTTACTGTCACAGAGATGACAAAGTCCTACAAATGAATCATTTCTTTGACTGTATATTCGTGTGACATTAATCGATGTTGTCAGTAACCAGGTCAGGTGTTCCTCCTCCGTGATATAGCTGGGATGTTTCTGAAGCGACAAAATACACTCACTCACTCACTCACAAACTCACTCACGCACTCACAGCAGAAATACTGAGACGTCGTTAATGCAATTCTGTATCGAAGACTGCCACAGTGGAATCGATGCTCATGCTGTTGATCACTGGAATGACTGGTCCAGACTCGATTATGTACAGCCATATAAAATTAGCTGGGATATTGCTGAGTGCGGCGTTAAATAGCAAAGAAACAAAAAAGCCACTGTGGAAAGGTTACTGTTACACTGTTACTTAGTGAAAATGGATACGGTTAAGTTTGTTGAAATTTACAAGTGTTCATTGTAGGTATGACATTTTGACTAAATAATTACTTTAATTTGCTGTTTGGAATGTGAAAATGACGTTGACAACAAAACCCCAAACGCATAAGAGATCTCTAATGAAGGGGATATTCCAACAGTCTCATGTGTATGTGATTATGGATCTCTATCAACTGCTCATGATACCAGATGTTCACGAAAGGTGAATGAATCCTGCCCCTCAAGTGGTACGTCACAAACACATGCATAGGCAAGTCAAGTGGATCTGAATTAACACGGACACATATGATACAAGTCGACATGGCGAATTGTATGAGACATGATTTCTGTCACTGATGCGTCCAATGTCTTCCACATGTCCACCACTGAACATATATTAAAGCTTTAGTAAGGGTTTGGATGCTGCAACTCTGATCTCACACGTTTTGAGCAAGCGTAAAATGAGTGAGTGAGTGAGTATGGTTTTTTGAGCAAGCGTAAAATGAGGACCGCCCCTGGTAGAGTGAGTGATGAGTGAGTTTACGCCTCTTTTGCAATATTCCAGCAATATCACGGAGTGAGACACCAGAAATGGGCTTCACACATTGTAACCATGTGGGGAATCGAACCCGGGTCTTCAGCGTGACGAGCAGACGCTATAACCACTAAGTTGCCCCACCGCCCCAAGAGTGAAATGCAGCTGGCTCAAAACTTCTCGGAAGCAGCATGCTTGTTTGTACTCGCTAAAGGCTGGAGCTGCTGGAATATTCCTCGATATTAATGGAAAGTTGACTGCCAGAGATTGAATTAATCCCTTTGGCCTTGCAGTCTTGTTGACAGTTTAATGTCAGTCTGATTCTTCGCACATTACGATAGATCAGAATATGCAACTATAGATATATCAATACCTTTATATCAATAACTTCGTTTAGTTTCTCAATTTCAGAAAATGAAACTGTCAGCCGATGCCTGTCGAATCAACGGTAGCAAAAAAACAGATAAAGGAACTTTCAAATCACAATTTACGAATCTTTTAATTCATCAGTGAATTTACTCTTGTTTGCTATTTGCCTTCAAATTCGAGTTCCAAAGGTACTTTTAGCAAATCAAATATCACGAAGTGTTTCAAGAACTGCACAGAGCAAATGTCAACCGTCAGCAAAGTTATTGTTAACTTTATTTATCAAATAACACGGTAAACAAACTGTATCAGTTGCATAATGGCGCGGTATCACGCGGCGTAAGAGTAAAGCGCCACGTGAGATGCCAAACACTTAAATCCATCTGATTACATCAAAGCAACAATAGCAAGCAAGACATACGAAGATGTGTGCACGAAATGCTAAAGACCCAAGTTCAACGCCAGGTTAGTGCTTATAAACCCCACAATCTCTGCACCGCCTTGTTTTCACTCCCCTTGCAAAGGGATCGAGGGTAGGTCTCGTGACTTGATAATACCTCCATGACATTACTCTCGAACCCAGACGGAATCCAGCTTCTTTAGGCAAATTTATCATCTAGAATATCCGGAAGAAAATGTACAAAGCCTCAGCTGGTTTAATAAAACAAAAGAGATGAATGGTGCTCTTCCTAATCTGAAGGAGAGGGTACGTGAACGATACGTCGCGACGTTGGCGGCGATCTTAAGAACAAACGACGATACGTAGATCTGATTTCCTCACTTCGACCTCACATCCGGGCATCTGATCGACGTTCCTGAAATACACGTACACAGACTCGCCTGCGTTTGTTAGACTGTTGCTTTGTTCTCTAAGTGTATGCCATCTGGCGAGAGGGGAAAGAATGGGGGTCAATTGGTGAAATTAACCCCCAGACAACATTTGACCTCTTGAGGATGATGCCAAACATACGTAGACGTCGACCACGAAAGAAACGTCAATTTCATAGTGGTGTTCTACGTATTTGGTATGTGTATTGTTCATGGTCAAATTCAATTTAAACGGAATGGATATACACACACGCTTACAAACACATGTGTGTGTGTGTGTGCGCGCGCGTGTGTGTGTGTATGTGTAGACATAGATTAATATAGACACAGACATCAACTGGAAAAAACATTTAAAGATAAGAGTTTGATCATTAAACTTTATGATCAAAATACATTAGTACAGACCCGTGAAGATCCGGTTTAGAATTGTTCTTCAGCAACCCATGCTTGTCGTAAGAAGCGACTAACGGGATCGGGTGGTCAGGTGCGCTGACTTAGTTGACACATGTCATCGTATCCCATTTGCGTAGATCGATGTTCATGCTATTGATCACTGGATTGTCTGGTCCAGACTCATTTATTTACAGACCGCCGCCATATAGCTGGAATATTGCTGAGTGTGGCGTTAAACAACAAACCAAACCAACATTAGTACGTTGTACTTAGTGCTTAATTTGAAAAACTTTCATTAGCAATGTATTGTTCTAATATGAAAACATATTCCAATGTTCAGAAGTTGTTTATAAACTTTATTTCTTAGTTTGAAACATTGTTCAAACAGTTTTAAGTCATATAAACGCACTGACAATCCTTTGACCTATATTCTGTGTTGGTTTATGTTATGAACAATTTGCATCCCGCGATTGTCCAGTATTTCTATATTTAATGTATAAACGTCTCAGAACTCTTTTATCTTGTCGATTCCACCTTGGGTGCTGTGTTTGCCATCAGCTATTTTCCTGTTACTGGTGTCTATTACAGTGTTAATTGCCGCTTTGGATGACGTTTGTCTCGGCGCCTTGTTATTACCATATACCCCTGAGACAAGGGCGCCTCAAAACGGAATACTCAAGTCTTCAGAGCAAGTGATTGCCAAAAAAAACAAGCATTCTTCAAAGGATTCCAAAGTTTATCAATTTGACCATAAGGTGTTACGCGCAGGTGACCTTAACAAATCCCTGTTTAGGATAATTATTTCCAATCCTCGAGCAAGAGTCGTAGCCAACCACCAACAACAGTGTTTGATGATGTTGGGAGGGGTCTTTACTCAGTCTGACGTATGTATGTTAATAGCCTTTAGCCGACTGACCAGTAGCCAGTCTTAGGGGATCGGAATGTCATCAAAGCAATTTAATGGACACCTGGAGGATAAGGCACTTCTCAACCTGTTGTAATAGATCTATTCTCCAGGTCATGTGGGGTCTTAGTACCGTACTTAGACTGCAGTGTAGACTAAGGCCTAGTCTCTGAATATATATAATTTTGATAGTAACAAACAAGCCCATTTAAATTGAAAAGGAGCCCTAGGGAGACCAGAGATTCAGAACCTGGGGAAATCTAGACTTGCTTCGTTTAGGGCTTTAGCACTACAGGGAAGGCTAGGCTGTAGGGAAAATAATGTGGTTCAGGGACTGTGAGACAGACTAACTGCAGTGTATATGTATATTGTTGAATCAAAACCGAACCAGATTGTACAAAATGCGTTTCTAGTGTATTTAAATAATTAAGAGAGTGAAAACATATTTCAGAGAAATTCAGAATATTTCAGAGAATATGTGTGGTCTAGTTGGTACGTGTCTTGTCCTGTTCTTGAACAGTGTCCAAACAATTATATTTCTGAACTTCCCTTGCATTCCATAAATTGAGATTCCCACTTTTCCTGGAGGGTTTATGAGCTAATATACATATCCTCAGTGGTACCAGACCAACTCTCAGTAATTACACAGGATGTACTCGTGGTAGGAATACTTGTTGTTGGGTAGTGGTGTTTAATGTCATTGTAGCAGAGTGAAGCTGCTCACCGTTGTTACATTTCCATGTAACGAGGCTAATCACTGGAGAACTGTTGAGAACGGTCTTAAGTGGAAGCACACTGAGGTCGTGTACCCATTGACTTGTGGAGTGTAACACAAATTATATGCGATTAAGAATTCATAAGTAATTATACACTTGAGTTAAAAACAAACGCCGCTGTGGAGGGAACGCTTGTCTCTAAAATGCTGCCGGTCAAAAGAAAGAATAACCTGAAACTTTACAAACATTATCAAAATGGTGCATTGATACCTGTATCTGTTACATGACTATCGAATAACCAATTCTTGTCTGATTCAGTTGTTGCCTCCATCAAATATTGGTGTATACTTTCTTTTGGGCAGTTTAGAAGAGTATCTCGGACATATACACTAAACGCCAAAAGAAACGTTACCCTCCTTCCTTAATGAAGGAGGTAGCTATCTTCAGTTGGCGTTGTGATGCGTGGACGTACACTTCTTGGTGACACCGGTCTGTTAGAAGCCCTGAATAATTCTTATAAACTTGATACGATGGCATCCGAAGGCGTTGGCAACAGCATTGTATGTCGACCCCATCTGCACCATTACAATGTATGGATTTATTCATTTTCTCAGATGTTTACAAAAGAATTGTTGATATGGTGAAAACAGTGGTAGCCCAATGGTTTCATTTATACAGCAATCAACATTCCTTGTTCCGTGTAGCCAATATCATGAAACGACGGTGGTTGAGTTCATATTTTTAGTCACATCGGCAGTATCATCTAATCAGAAGCGACGGTCATTTCATAATTTCACGTCCCGTTTTCTAAATTCATCAGTACGTATAAAATGGTTCATATGATTATTTAACTAATGGAGCCTACATGAGTTTGTGGTAAAATATTGTCGCAAATCAATTGACTTTGAGCTTCTGTCCAACGAAATACTGAGAACTGAATCACAATACGAGAACTCACGAATGTCAATATTTTGAATATGGGTCAGGGCAATGTTGTGTAGAACTGTGTTAATAATCTTAAAATTGGATAGTAAGTGACAGTTACGATTGGCACAAATGCAGTGAGCAGAAACACCCTGATTGTAATTGCAGCGGCAGAGGATTGACCTTAATTGATTGTAATAGAGACCCGGTAAAGGCATGGCTCCATGTGACCAGCACAATCGAATTACGATGAAGCTCCAAGCGTGTTTTTATGCAAGACATTTGCTAACCTACTCATTAAGCCAGATGCAAATACACCGGGTTCAGGCCTACGAGTTAATGTTCATTTGCCTCGGGGTAGAAATGCCCCGTGAGGAGGGGGGGACAGGGCGACTCCCCTACCCCCAGGCTTCCAATGACCAGATGGTCCGCGTCCATTTGACACATAAACTGCAAACAAAGGGCGGGGGTGTTGGTGCCAGAGGCCCGGCTTTTAGGATCATTTTTTTAGGAATGGTACTATTGGTCATTAATATTTGAACATTGTCATCTGAATGATTACTGATGCGTAAAGGTGATATTGTGTGAAAAGCGGTCAGTTTTGTCAGGACAAAGGGAACGGCCAGTCTTGTCCTTATACGAATATTGTTAACAGTTTCAACAATAGAACATTAAGAACAACAATCATACTGATTCGTTATCTCAGATTGTAACGATTCACAGCATTCTTCTCCATGAGAACAAAATATTCGGAAGCAGCTGAGTTGTACCAACTCATTAAGAAATAGTCAACTTGGTCTGACACAGAACAATGGAGCAAATGTCAATTGTTTGAACAAATAAAATGAAAAGTTGATTCACTTGCAAGTCTAAATGTCAGAACGGATTTCAGATAATATCGCACAAAAATAATTAGCTTTCTTTTGAGTGCAGTGATTCATCTAATGTATGATTTTACCTCCATATTTCTCGTGTGACGATGTTGGGGATTTTTGTTTTCTTTTAATAGGTCTTTTTACTTTGAAGCATATCTAATGAACAGCATCTTAACAAGTCATGCAGCAAACTCGCAATATCAGCATGCAGCAAACTCGTTTATATTGCAAATACAAAAGTACGAAGCAAATACCACTTCAAGTCATGATATGAGTTTTTACGAGTTCTGCTAAATGCACTACAGCGCTTCTTCACGATTTTGTCATTTTGCCGTTGTGAAGGGACGACGGGTGAACTCCACCCAACGAGGAGCCGATGGTTCATACACCTTTCTGTTTTCAACTGTATTTTCACATGTCCAGAAGTTTGGAAAGCTACGATGTTTAATTAACGTCGAAAAACAGCCAGAACAAGTAACACACATTGCGTTATATCATTACTATTGACATGAAGGTAAAGAGTAACACTTTTATGGATAGACAATTTATATACTGCAATAGATGCGACGTTTCGGTATGAATGCTACCACCGTTGATACCGCCGTTGACGTTAGCCTTTGCAATAAAGAAGTTGTCAATCCATAAAAGTCTTAGCTCTTAATGCCACTTGAAGAAATTATTTAAATGTGTTCTCATTTTATCTCAGCATCGGCTAACCGATATGTGTGTGTGCGTATGCGTGCAGATGTACGTACATGCATATGCGTGTGTTGATGGGCGAGGTACGGGAACTTTGTTCAGACAGATATCACCACGGCGCCTCCTGCTCCGACACGTCACTGCAATTGATCATGGATGTTCCATTATCTAAATGTTTTTTCTTCATTGAAATCAAATTGTTATGTTGGCTCTACCGTGCAATCGCTTTACCTTAAAGGTAAACTAGCATTGGAAACACTCTGTTACCCAAACAAATAGGCGAATCACGTCGCTACCAGCACATGATATAGAATATGAGATCACAGCGGAGTGCTGACTCTCCAAACATGAGGTTATGAGGTGCAACGGATGACCCCAAGGTGGATCACATGGTATCCAAAAAACGACATTACAAGCTCTCCTCCCAGTAATTAGTGCCTACCTTCTTCTCAACACATCACCTGTCTGCCCTCCTCTACCACCTGTCAGATACTTCATCATTAAACTCAGCAACAGAAGCCGATATCCAGACTTGGGGATGTCATCAAATTAGCACTATGCCTGCTGTATGTCAGTAAAACGAGTTCAAATGCAAGGTTCCGTACAGTTGGAATGAGGTAGTAAACTTGTAAATAGCTCTATCAGTACTCGTTACAGATTATAGCCATCATCGTTATCTGTTAAACATCATTAGAATTCGGTTGGTCGGCCATGGACATTATGACGTCATAATTCGTTTTTGGTTTATATTTGACGTCACTTGTCTGTCATGCAACAGTTTCCCCTGTTCCCATTGTAAATCCGTCACACTGATGGTAAGGTAGATCCTATTGTTAAACTCAAATATATCCCAGATAGTAATTCTTATAACTTGTGAACTGATGATAAATTGGCTTCATTTAACTGCAACGTTTCTGTTGAAGCTATTGCAGCTTGGTGCAAGGATAGTAGACTAAGGCTTAGTCTCTGAATATATATAATTTTGATAGTAACAAACAAGCCTATTTATATTGAAAAGGAGCCCTAGAGAGACCAGAGATTCAGAACCTGAGGAAATCTAGACTTGCTTTATTTAGGGCTTTAGCACTGCAGAGAGGGCTTGGCAGTAGGGAAATTAATGTTGTTCAGGGACTGTGAGACAGACTACAAGGATAGCTGTACCCATGGTAATGCTGGCCCAGTGTATTGCCGTGGTAGAGGGTTAGGGGGTGACGATTAGGGGTTGAAGGTTATGGGTTGGCGGTTAAGGGGTTAGGGGTTTAGAGGTTGAGGGTTAGGGGATGACGGTTTCGAGGTTGAGGGTAAGTGGTTGGCGGTTTGGGGTTGACGATTGAGGGTTAGGGATTGACGGTTTAGAGGTTGAGGGTAAGGGGTCGGCGGTTAGGGGTTGACGATTATGGGGTTGAGGGTTGGGGTTATCCATGAGTGAAACCAAAATACACATATTTGAAGTTTAATTTTCCATCAAAGTAGCAGAGCTGAATCTTTGAATTGTTAACATTCATACATACTTGTCGTAATAATTGATTATAGGAAGGAGATGATTGTTGCAGTGTTCAATCTGGCTGAACGTGTGGGTGGGTCGGTCGTTCTTTACACTGTCAACCGACTTGAGTGTTATCTAAATACGGGCCGCTGTAGTTTAATTGGAATATTGTTCACTGCAACACAAAACAACCTGACTAGTTCTTTCTCCTGAGGGTGAATATGAAATATTCTTGTAGACATGTTTGTTAGACATATTGTGCAAAAGTAGACGAAGTAAACAATGAAACTCAAAAAGCTGCCTTAGTGTGTTAAGCCGGTTACAAATTCACTGTAAAAGATTTCAGGTTCAGAATTAAAAAATGAAATACATTTTGACATCCAAATTAACCCATCACTTAGTACCGGTCACCTAGACCACGGAGCTACGTCATCGCCCAAATCAATACAGTAGTGTCCATCAACACTCACGCAGCCATTGCGTAGTAATCAGTCGTATTATACAATAAGTTGCTGATTATACCACGTCAATGATAGTATCATCAAATAAATGTACGGTGTGTTTCGTGATAGAAAGATAAGCCGTAATAACACGAAACACGAAAACAAACAGTAGATAAAGAATTTCTCGATTCGTCTTTATTTTCGTTGTCATCAATATTTAGTCGGCTGACCATGGGCGTGATGTTTGACCTCTTGCGTGTCTATTGCAATTGAGTGTTCATGGCAATCCTAACCCAGTGACCTACTTTTACCCTAAGTAGGATTGTTATAGATACTGGCTACACGTTGAAAGCTACGGCATCACCACCACACACACCCATCCCAGGACCCAATCTGCACCCTACCCTCCATCCCCAATCCTCATCACCATCCCTCACTCCCACTCCAGTCCCCATCCTTCACCCCCAATCCCCCATCCTTCACCCCCAATCCTCCATTCCTCATTCCGCAACCCCATTCCCCATCCATTACCTTCCACCCCCATCCTCAGCCCCCCAAACTCCATCCCTCACTACCAACCCTCCATCATTCACCCCAATCCTCCATTCTTCATTCCCCATTTCGCACCACCATCCACCTTCCTCCATCCCACATCAACCTTCTCACATCCCTCATTCCTCATCATGTGAAACTTCTCATTTTGGACAGTTCTGGGAATTATATTTAGGCCCAGGCGAAATTTAGCCCATGGGCTTAAATTTGTATATAATGCTTTGGTGTTTAGAGTGACGTCCCTTTCCAAACGCCATGGCGAACCTCGACGTTTTCAAATTTAGTGGTGCCTTTGCGAGGTTATCACGTTTACAGAACATCATGACACCGGTTACAGGGCAGTTATTAGAGACAGAATTTGATCATCTTAACCCCTATGATGCACTTGCAGTTAAATTGAATCATGTGGTCATTCAATTTTGAATTTATAGACCTGATAAAAGAGTTTTTTAAAAAACCGATACTTTTTATTATCAAAATATTGCATATAAGCCCGGGGCTTAAATACGGGAATTCCCGGTACGTACTCAGGGTGACTGCCATGCTGAAAGAAACCTCTACGACCTTCTTAGAACACACATCCAGATCCCAGACTCTGGTTTCACCTGTCAGACGGCAGGGTGAAGGTCGACGCTAAGGTGATGGAGTAGCGAGTGAGGTAATGGGACTTATTACACACTCCAGTAGGGGGCGGCGTGCCTTTCTGACACCAGAGGTCTCTATTCGTAACGCCATTTGTATCAAAGCCCGGATGTATGACGTAAGTGGGTATAGTAATTTTCTGGGTCATCCGTTCTTCTTGCTCTGTTGGTATATTGGTAATGAGGGTCTGGGAAGCATGGGTTGCTCATAGACCCGTGCGTCAGACAGACTGCTGTAACGTGTAGATGGGCAGGATTTATTCGGACGGTTTCATATTTTTATCAACGAGATTGACGTGCAGGTCCAAACGGACATATCCTCTATAGTCAGCAAGAAAGATATTTTGTAGTCAGGTGCACCAGACCTTCTAAAGCAGAAAGCCGTATATGTATAAATTGTAATACTAATAAATGTTCACGATTTATTCACGATGTTTACGTGTCGACAATAGTAATTTACAACTGATAGACTTACATAGATGTATATATCTCTGGGCGTTTTGATTTAGTCATTCCGGAGGATCATATAATACATTTGTTACGTGGTTTCAGGGTTTCATCGCTTTGGACCACACATTTAAGTTTTAAATTTAAGGAATATTCTGCCGACACAATATTATATAATGTCTCAATTCAAACTGACCACTTACATTTTGCATCCAAATTTCACATAAATCACAACGCAAAGCTCCTGACCCTGAATGATACCAGAACCACAATCAGTAAGTTATGATGTGTGTCAGGAATAAGGCATTGATGATCATGGAAATATGTCTCCATTCTGATACCATTCTGATGACTAGTTTAAAGCAATATTCCAGCAATATCACGGCGGGGAACAGCAGAAATAGGCCATTGTGCCCATGTGGGGAATCAAACCTGGGTCTTCGGCGTAACGCTTTAACCACTAGGCTACCGCCCCCTATAAATACCATGGGCCAGTTCGTCATCAAAGTTACCTTTTGGAGATATCATTGAGTCTTTCCTGACACTTGTAATCAGAACGCCATGTTACTTGATCCGGGCTCTCAACGCAATTATAGCATATGGTGTGTGAGTGAGTGAGTTTAGTTTTATGCCGCTTTTAGCAATGTTCCAGCAATATCACTGCAGGGGACACCAGGAATGGGCTTCACACATTGTACCCATGTGGGGAATCGAACCCGGGTCTTCGGCGTGACGAGCGAACGCTTTAACCACTAGGCTACCCTACCGCCCCTGGTAGCACATGGGTTCAGGTTTTGTATTATAATGAGTGAGTGAGTTTAGTTCTATGCCGCATTTAGCAATATTCCAGCAATATCATGGCGGGGACACCAGGAATGGGCTTCACACATTGTACGCATGTGGGGAATCGAACCTGGGTCTTCGGCGTGACGAGCGAACGCTTTAACCACTAGGCTCCCCACCGCCCCTGGTAGCATATTAAATTCCCTGGATAACCGAGGATGGGTGTGATGCAGTGATACACTCAGCTTTATCGCGGCCTTAAAGTTTATACACTATCGTCAGAAATTGGCAAACGGTATTGTCTGGTATCTTGTCCAGATAACGTTTTGTGTCATCTAATTTGTAAAGTATTCACGTCAACAGTTATTCACTACCAGGCCCTGTTCCACAACACGACTGTAACTGTACGGTTCCTGTAAGTCTTTGATTTCTATGCTGAGCGAGGCACAGAGCGCATTGGAATACTGTGAATGTTCAATTTATTCTATTGAAAATGTATTTTTCGAATGTCTTATCAGAACCGAAAGAATAAAACACCGCAAATTTGTGCTTGAAACCAATATGCATAATTTTGACTTTTATTTGCATGTCAACTGAAGACTTTGCAAAGGGAGGGATTTGTCACATTACACACATTCTGAACAGTTTCTGCTGTTTTGTGCTACAAAATATATCAAAGTCGATCGATTGCCAACAGAACGCTAAATACATACAAGAAACTCTATGATGTTATTAGTGTATCTCTTTTCATGCATTTATTTGTATTTGTTTTTATGGAAATCTGAATGCGTGTGGTTCCTTAAATACATCATCAGGATATACTGTTCTAGGTCGCTCTAACTGTGTGTCTTCAAAAACCTTTTTGTCAGTTATTTTTGCCCTCATTTATACAATTCTTCGTCGCTTTTTCTGCCATTTTAACTGAGCAAATTAGATCAGCGTCTGAATTTTGCTGAATATTAAACGACATTACGGAGACCTTTCCTCTTCAGCATCATATCGCTTTTACTTGACTTCCATGACCCGTGTGGTGTTGTTCCACTGTTCACAAAATAGGATCAACCGCCCCCAATTACCACTGTCTTGGTGCTCTTCGCAGTCTAAATGAACAATTTAATGTATTTTTAAATCCGATGTGAAGGAGAAATATGGCCATTGTTGACGAAGAAAACTACACGAATATTCAATGTGAAATTTTAAGCATTCATGTCATAATTGAAAATTTTAGTAGGCTCCGAGGCTGTGATTTCTGATTTAATTTAATTGTTCGCGCTGAAAGAAGAACAATTTCCAAATGTTCTTTTGCGACCAGGGTTCGTACGTTCACACAATAGAACGTTGCTAAGCATGCATAACAAATAGCATACAATGGTCCTTTGGCACCAATGGTTTGTGATGTCACGTTGACCCAGTGACAGGAGGAAGATCTCCGGAACTAACCTGTGATTCATCGACCATTCTTGTTCTTAAAGGTTAAAGAACTCTCGTCAGCAAAAGCCAGTCGTCATCTTCATCACTCTCGTAAAAATGAAATTGTTTTTTTCACGAGCTCAGGAAAGCGGACATCCGTTTCCGCAGTCGTGGCACCACATAGTGCTCATCGGTTTAACCTTTGACCTTATCACGATGAATTACAAAAGAATGAAGTCATATCTGTGATTACGTTGAATATTCACGATTAATAAGTACATCTAACACATCCTTTGACGTGTATTGTGTAAAGTTCTTTTACTATGAGGAGATACACAGGTATAATACATTTAGCTTGTGTTGTGCATGAGAAGGAAGGTTTAGGCAATTCTTGACAGTGATCACCAAGGAGTGATTCTAAACGTAACTGTGGGAAAGCATGTTATAGATTAATCAAAATGCAGTGGCTGTGGTCGTGAACCTCCCTATATGTGTTACAATAGCCCGGAAGGACAATATCTTGGTTGAGAATACGACAACACCTCGGTCCAGATTAACATGGTTCCTTTGAAGGGATGAAGTCTTAGAGAGATAATAACATAAACAGATATCGACTGCATATGAACATCTTCGGATTCTGGGTCTGTCGATGGATGAGCAGTTCGATGTGGGAATGAAAGTTGTGATTGAAATAAATAACAGGATGTGGATCAATCCGAAAACACCTGAACATAAACTTATGTACCTTAGACGAAAACAAGCTTCAGCGATGATAATCCTGAAACGATTGTAGGTAGGGAGCCATAGCGTAAATGATAATAGGGGAGGAACAATGGACCACAAAGTGTAATCGGAAATTAGCAATAATTTACCTATAGCGTATATATTACGGAATAGTTCTGTCAATGAAACATTTCTGTTTGATTTAGTGAGTGAGTGAGTGAGGTTCTACGCCGCTTGACTGAACCACATCGCGGTAAATGTTTGGGACTGAATTAAACTCATGAAGCATTGATACGAGCTGAGCATGCAGTGACCGGGATTTAACAGCGTCGCTCTTTCAGCAACGGTTGGGATCGAACAAACTGCTACAACAATGATTGGGATCGAACATGAACGCTCATTGAACAGTGATTGGGACTGGGAATAACTCCATATAGGGCCAGGGTTCGACATTAAATACATCACGCACTGACAGTAACAACAATAGTCATATAATAGTGATTCGGATTAAATCAGTGGTGGTGTGGAACCACACCGCCTGTAAAACCGTGATCATGAAGAACAGAACGACATCAGTTGGTTCATATCACATAATATCAGTAGAACAAATCACGAATCAACCTAGAATGGGATGCTTCACTCACAGAAACATATGGAACGTCACAGAAAGTTTACAAGGGCAGATAACCCGTCCATCAACCCCTGCATGAAGACCCATCCAGCGATATGGAGATGCTGCTTGTTATTTTCTTATCGGGCTTGAATCACACAACGGCAGCCAATTCCACTCAAAGGATGGAACATATACCATCCCCATAGGAACCAGATGCCAGATCCAGGAATGGTAAAAATATACACGAAAATATATTTTAGAGCAACGCTTTAGTATCCTCACGTCGATATTTCCTCTTCTAATTGGCTGATATTGATGAATGCGACAGGCATCCTTTTTAAAAGCAAAGAGGTCGTCCGAAAATATTTACATCTAAGAATCCTCTGGCAAAGGTGTAATTGCAGGAACATGATGGAAGATTACCAAACAAGCTGAGTAATTAGTCAGTTGCTGTGACACCATTACTCATTTTACGGCTCCCTGACTGTGGATCCGACGGTAATGTAGCGTGATATTGAAGCCTCCACGGAACTGTGTACATAGCAGTCTCATTATCAATGGCACCGAGTTTACTAACCTAGTGTATGTAATGAAAAACGTAACCACTATCTATAACGATCTCAGGGCGTTTATGTTAGAGCTTTGCTGAAAACATGTATAGAGAGGGGTATGTTTAATTTCCATGTCTGGGTCAGGAACGTTAATGTTTTGCATGATGAAGTTTTGTTAATGATGTCGTTAGAAGTCTAAATCAAGTGGTATTATCATAAGAGTTCGTTAGAACGATGTGGCTTTCGAGTGCTATGACCACTTGTCCGTGATTTGCCATTTTTTCGCAATATTGCAGCCAATGGCGGACTACCAAGAGTTGCCTGGACTGATTTCCGTTAAGGAAATAGAACCTGGGTATTTGCTTGATGAACCTACACATACCCACATACCCACGGTCTAACCAAAGTGAGTGAGTGAGTTTAGTTTTACGCCACTTATTCCAGCAATATCACAGCAGGGGAGAACAGAAAAGGGTTTTACACATTGTACCCATGTGACGAACGAACCCTTCAACAACAAGGCTACGCCACAGCCGTCTAACCAAAGTCCCAAGCGGGTGTTTTTTCAGCACCAAGCATGCCACTAGGATTGTGTACCCAAGTAGTGAATCCAAGCTGAGACGGAGTGGGGAGCGGCTTTTAACATGGACTATTCCACCGTCCCTCGAAAGATTACGATTATTGCTCCAGTTAGTTCATTAGTTTTCTACAACGTATTCTGTTCACTCTTAACTTGTTTGGACCCGTGAAGATCCGGGATAGGATTGGTCTTCAGTTACCCATGCTTGTAAGAGGCGACTAACGGGTTCGGGGGTCGGACTTGGTTGACATATGTCATCGTATCCCAAATTGCGTAGATCGATGCTAATGCTGTTGATCACTGGATTGTCTGGTCCAGACTCGATTATTTACAGACCGCCGCCATATAGCTGGAATATTGCTGAGTGCGGCGTTAAACAACAACGAATCAATCAATCAGTCTATGGAAATGGGAAGATTTTACCAAATAATATAATGCTGAGTGCGGCGCAAAGCTAAATTCACTCACTCACTCACTTAACTTGTTTGGTCGTTTTCAAACTCATTTGCATGTCACGCCCGGCTATGTGACATGTACATAAATAAATAGATAATCTATCCTGGCCCAGATAACAAACCGTGGTTGATAGCAGGAGCAGCGATTCAGGTAACCATTCCACAGATACCATAGAAATTACAAATCGGGACGATTTATTTAATCTATTTCGTCAAAATCTGAGCGAAAGTCTTCCGACCCATGATAAACAGCTCATCAACATTCTTATCTAAATCGAATAGACTCGGGGTCAAAAAGAAACTTTCTTTCCGAGAACTCAAAACACACTTCAAAGGCGCCTGAACGCAATGGCCTGTGTGGTTACTTACTTAAACATTATCCTGCTTTTAGCAGCAAAGTTTAAATTTGCAGTTTGTTTATTTTTTCAGGTATACACAGGTAATTTTGTTTATTGAATTTAACGTTTCTACGCTACTTACATTGTTATTCTATAATTAATTCCCCTGAAAGTTGCTTTCGAAATGTGATTCTGTTGGCAATACTTCAAAGTCAGTTAGAAATGAAATTTATTTGATTAAAAAACAATTCACTGGAAAAGATAGAAATAGAAAAATAATAATATCATACATGTTTACGTGAATGTAGAGAGGACCAGTATAGTATCAGGACTGTGAAGGGATAGATGAGTATAGTTTGAGAGGTAATTTGATCGAAAACAGGCCTTTCGGACGTTCCTCCTACAGATACGTCACTTTCAGAAGGGCATACCACTTTAAGGATCGTATCATTAACAAATTTGACAAAGAGCAGTTCTTTTTCACGTTCGTCGTGAATGGTATATTTGTACATGTCTCCCTATGTTGAGTTATTTTTCCTTTCTTGCTTCCTATAACAAGTAATCGTTATTATGAGAACAAACGCTTAACACATGTTGTGAGCACCCATATTGCCACTGCTTAATTGAATAAATGGTTTCATAACAGTCCATTTATAATATACTGGACAAAAATAGTTAGGGATATATGTAAATTTTGAAATTATGAATAATGATGTATTTATTCATTGACACATTGATAAAATATCAGTCAAAAAAATATCAATATCCCTAACTTATTTTGTCCAGTATTTTCACTGTTTGTTTTTCCTATTATGCTTAATGGAGTCTGTGTCGAGACTGCTTATTATGTTTATGTCAGGTTCAGGAAATAATACGCTGAATTATCACACATGTACTCAATTTTAACAAGTGTAGTTTCACAAAAACCAAACACAAATCCGAAGAATTTTCTACAAATGCATCGCAAAGCAACAAATACAAACCGAGTAAAACTTTTAAATTTTTTTTATACCATTCACCCAAAAACGAGAATGCTGTAATCAAACGTAATATTTACAATGCGTCGTAAGTAAACAACCAAACCAAAGACCACCTTCTCTTTTGACAACGAAACCAGCACTCCAGGCGTACAGTATGGCCATATCTCTTGTATTACTACTTGTCGAGAACAGGAAAACTGTAAATGAGACTCAGATGTCCAAATATCAAGAACCTTCGGTACGCCATATGTGTTGATATCTAGCCCCCGCACGTAAATACTGAAGCCCAGTCCAACACCAATGCACGGGCAAAATAAACAATTTTACTCTTCATTCACGTGAATATAATTAAGAACACCAAGTGTTGGTAGTAGCTGATAAGCGTCTGTTTAAAGGAATGTAGACTATGTGGTTTGTGAAAGCCATTTGCATGGTACAATAACAAAACTGGAATTTAACTTCATGAATGTGTTTACTATACCTTTTTTAAAAAAGGGTATTGTCGAATATTCTAGACATTCCGTATGCAAGTTTAATGCTGTTTACAACAGTATTTAAATTATATCACGTCATGTCAGCCTGATTTGCTTGGAAGTCAGGAATCTCAGACGTTTAGCACTGTGGTGAACGTTCAATTTAGGAATCGAGCCAAATGTTCATAGGATCCACGCCAAAGAGACACATCGTTTTACAGCGAAATTCATTGTGCCATCCACGACCCAGAAGTCTGAAGTCTGTGGAAAATATACAGTCATTTGTGCATCTTCAAATGTCAAAAAAGCTCCAAATATTGAAATCTGTTCCACGTGGTGAAATCTTATAGAAGTGGAATCGGCTGAAATCCGACGTAACTTGTATATGATGAAATCTGGAATATCCCATGAATCTGTAACCATAAAGAAACCTTTCAAGTGGCATCTGCAGGCTATTCGCTGAACCATCCCTGAATCAACAATGGGGTCATCAAGCAAAGCTAGAGAACACACGAAACAAAAAGCTCTTCATATATTTTCACGCCCTTGTGGCGCTTTTGTAATTCCAACTTTAAAGGAAAGTATCAAATATTGCTTTAAGATCCAAAAAACGAATACAAGAATTCTTTGTCAAGGAACTCGTTCCATTTCCGTAAAAGAAAGCAGATGCTGGATATTTGCATTTTGTAGTAACCCTTAAGGCTCCGGATATTGACAGTAGTATGATATATAACCGTCGGTAGTTTACAGTGGAAGAGAGGTTCTCCGATAGGTCTTTAACGGACCCTCTCGGCAAATGCTTCAAATACGCTGTATTTACATGTGCAGTGGGGAGTTTCTTAGATTCTCTGTATGAACATTGTGAAAGTAAACACACCTACATATCGTCTTATCTCATACAAGGAGGGCGTGTGTCTGGAACTTTGGCCATATGTTGGCAGTCTATCACCTTCGGGGTACAAAGGCACATGTAAGATTTTCTGTGCATTCGGAGGTAGCTTGTCTTCAGCAGATGGTCTCTCCGTGTTTCCATAGAAAACAAGGTGTAATGTGGTCCCCTGAGCATTAAGTGAAAACATAGGGGGAGTAATGATACTATGATTAAGATCTGATACACTGACCTTTCGTAAATTGCCCTTTACTGTTGTTATTGTAAACAATGAAATGGACGCCAACCAATATCTCTCTCAAAAAGGAATGATAAAACGTCTAGGATTAAGGCAAATATATAAAGGAATGCATATCGGGCTCACTGATCTTAACACCCATAAGTATACTCTTTTTGTGACAAAATATATAAAATGATAGGACCAAACTGGTAAAACAGGCACCATACCTCAGTATGATTTTGGCTTTCAAGAAAAGTTTATATTTTATCGGATTCTAAATTAACAGAAGGGTTTATGACAAAGGTATTTTACAGTTTAAAACCTTAAATCGAGTTTGCGGATGAAGCCGCTTTATACCTGGATGCACGGGAGACGCACGTGTCAATACCTGTGCTGATAATACATATAATTATTCATATTACATCTCTCTTCTGAATGTTTTAAGTTAGTCTTTAGTTCCACTTATAAAGTTTGCCTAAAATGCTGAACTACCTCGTTGATAACATCTAAAATTGAAATTTGGTCATACATGTACAAGGTTAACCTAGCAGTAGGCATCCCCATTGGTACCAACTGACAACATATATGTGAACATGATGAGCTCGTTTCTATTCTTGGCAGCGCCATGTTATTCAAATAGTGCTTTGTTGCTTTTCAGAGGTAGGCAAATAGATAATATTCTGACATTTCTCGAGTTAAAAGCATATTTAACAGTAACTGTTGATTTGTTTTGCGGCTCAAAAAACCCAGAACTGATGCAGGCTAATAAGATTTGATTTTCAAAATGTCATACATATATTACTTACAAGACCGGGATCGTGTCACAATGACATCGAATGACATACTGACTTCAAGGTACATCTGACTCTCTTGAAAAAAGAGCAGCTTCCAAATGCAATGTTTTCATAGTGCCGTCTCGAAACTAAGCTTCTGTTTAATGAGAATTGAAATAAAAACTCCATAACAGATTGTATACAGTTACAGCATTTCTTTCTTTTGGTAAGTAAAGAATAAAAATGGGTCCTCCAGCTATGTTTTTGAAAGATTTAAAGGACATCCCTACAACCAGCTTCCTTTTTTATTATGTCAAGGACACAACTTTCAAAAAGAAAGATTATAATGTTCCAATGTTTTCTATCACATCAGAAGTACGCAGTAGTTCCCTTTGCACAAAGGAGCAGCTCAATATTCATGACATAAGCGACGAACTCTTTTACCATAGCCATAGGAAATATCTGTTTTTCGACTAAATCACGAGCATGCAATTATGTATCACTATCAAAGGATGATGATACCATGACTTCGCGAAATGTGAGCGGATCCTGCCCCACCGGTGGCACCCGTCACGAACACATTCAGTTTAATTAATATATGTAGTAGAAAAGGCTTGTCATAGACTAACATCTAGTCTCTGAAATGAATATATTTTACAGAAAATAAAACTCTTCATAAATTATAATCATAAAATATAATGAAAAAGAGCCCAAAGACTTTCTTCATCTTCAGACTTGCAATATAGACTTGCATGGGCTTTCTCGGATATATTTGTTTCAGGGTCGGAATGGCAGACTTGGCTTGTCAATGGGGCACTGTTCCATACGATCAGAAAAGGTGCCCTTGCCCGTGCCCAGTATACTTTTACGAAAACATTTAGGACAGCTAAAATACATGGAAGCACTACGGCGGTTTGGTAGCCCTGTGGTTAAAGCGTTCGCTCGTCACGCCGAAACAATGTGTGGAGCTTAATTCTAATGTCCTCCGCCTTGATATTGCTGGAATATTGCTAAAAGAGGGGTAAAACCATACTCACTCACTCACGTAATATTATATATCAAGTTGTTTCCATTCTACAATATTGACTGAGGATCGAACTTGAAACTAACATCACAACTGAGAACTAACGCTATCATGTGCCAACTCGCGACCAAACAATTATGGATTCATACACATGACCATGGAATCCATATATGATTTATATGAATCAACCCGATCCAGCCCAAAGGTTTTTTGCACAAAAGCAGTGACGCTTCTCAGTCATGTGATAAGACGTTCAATCCATGTAACAATCAATCTTGAATTACCCTTTGTGAGAAAAAAGGGAAACGTGTGCATAATAATGTCAGCATTGCTTTCCTTAAGAAGGAGCCTGATCTGAAAAGCGCTCACAAGATTACGAAAACATGAAGGAACATGAAAATAAAGCATGTGTTATCCATTTTATCGTATAATCAACACCAGTACAACAATTACTAGATTACACAATGCAAAAATGTCGAAACATCAAACATATCTTGTTGACACACAAATACAGTTCACCTGAACACGATTCATGCTTCCACCATCGATTCACTGAATCACTCAGGTAAATGCCCTCATTCCTTTCATCTTGAACCTCACATGGTAGATAATTTAGTCATATTGGTGGCAATAGACCTTCATTGATTTTGCCCGTAGCTATCTTAGTCCCTCGACCAAAGAGTCCTTATGGAGCCTTGTGAAGTGTATTGCAGTCTTGGTAATTGAGTCTTTTCACCGCGTATCAGCATTGTCGGCGATTTCACGCTTAGCTCAAGATCTTAAGTCCCCGAGCATCTACTGCCAATTATTGTAAAGAGCGTTTGATTACCTATTCCAATACAACCAAGAACCAATTTGCTAATTCACAGGATTAAAAGATGTTTCCTAACTGCCATATTCTAGTCGCTTCTCCTCCTGAAAGGCTCTTCGTTCCACTAATGACTGTTTTTAGCTTTTAGACGACAGTCTTATCGTTGTGTAGATTTGACATTCAATGGCTGCCCCAGCAACCCCCAGCAATGAAGAATTATGACTCTGTGGCGGATGTCATTTCTTAGTAGACTTCCAGTCATATGTCATCTTATCTTGGAGATAGGCCACGTATGGCAATCCTATCGTCTACAGAATATACATGTGGTTCTATGTACATTCTCATTTGTGCGAACGTCCATTGAGATGTATATATGGAATCAATTTGATCGATTCTCTGCTTTAGATCGTTTATTTGAGGATGTCTTAAAATAGCAGTTCGTATTTGGTCATAAAAGTAGTCAATATGAGCATGTTCACTGCTGCAAAGTTCAACCTATCGTATATCAGAAACGGTATTCTAGCAAACAAGAAGAGAGTTATAAAATTGGAAACCAATTATCTTATATCTACTTAATGTTACCGTATTTGTACTGGATGACATGAATGTAAAAGGGTCTTTATACAAATACAACATTGGTAATTACTATATTGACGTGCAACGTACAAGTATACACGTCATGTTTTCAGACAAAGTATAATGGGTCAAATTCAACAAGTTGTTACTGTTTTATTTTTAAAATTTAAATATATTTAACGATACATTGATTCATAGTGTTGCCAACTCACTCTTGTTACTATTTCAATTGGGTTTTCAAAATTGTTTAAACAAAATATAAAGCTATTTAGTATGTCGAGAAATGCAACGCAGATACAACACAGTCTTATTTTCAGTTATTGATAAAAAGAATATTAACACATGCTCAGATGTACACATGTATTAAATGTGTAGGCATTGAAAATATGGCGTATCAAGGTCAAGGTCCATTTGTGATGGCGTATTCATTCCATCAATAAATGGACATGCCAAAACGGAATGTCACAACACCTGACCATGTGTATGTTTCCTCGTGACATGTATTTAGACACTTAATAGCTTGTTTTCCATTTAAATAAGCTGACAGTGCAGCTATTACTGGTGTTTATTGCTTCTACTGACCGTTACATTCCTCCCTCTGGCTGACAGTATCAGCTCCTGCATCAGCGTGGAACCAGCTGCTGGACTTCCAGCAGATCCCTAGACCAGCATCTCTGAGGCAGCTCACGTTCCCTTTGTCGTGTACATCTGTAGTGCCTTGACGGTTACATCATTACGACCTAATGTATGAGACCGCCTCCGTGGTGTAGTGGTTAGAGCGTCCGCCCGGAGAGCGGAAGGTCGCGGGTTCCATCCCCGACCGCGTCATACCAAAGACGTTAAAATATGGTACTTGTTGATCCCTGCCTGGCGCTCGGCATTATTGGGTACAACAAGGACTGGTCGGCTCGGAGTCAGTATACTGTGTCTGAGTGGGGTATTGATGCTTCACTGCGGCGTGGTATCTCAGTGGGCTAGCACTATAAAGTACAAGCAGCTGCACATACACATACACACGCATGCACGTCGTCATATGAGCGAAATATTCTCAAGCACGACGTTAAAACCCAATTTCACCTCACCTCACTTCACCTAATGTATGATAATCTTCATCAAGCGGTGAGGTAGTACAAAGTATTGCAAGGATATGGTGTAACCACTGTAATGTTTACAATATTAGTGTGTGGTAATCTTTTAAGTGTATGTCACGTTTTGATGAGTTTAAACAGTACATATGAACAACAGCATCTCTCTTATGAATCCCAATCAAACTAGGTGAGCAAAAATGCGTTTGTTTTCATTCAGTGGCAAATCATGGGTATCAATTGCTTTTGACTCTATGGATTTAAACATCTAAACAAGACATTCACATGCAACACATATCAATTTGGGGTGTGTCTTTAATGTCATTGTATATTTAAGGAATTCGCAATCAAACCATTTCATCTTTTGTACGCTGGCCTTTTACTAAAATAATTCAAACAAGGGCATATATATAAATCCATGTTGTACTATATTCCACTGTGCAAGTACACCTTACATGACCCAGTGGAGTTTAGAATAGTATTGATGACACACAAAGATGAAACCGCGACTTTGGCTCAAATTAATTGAAGAAATATTTATATCTGCCAAGTATCTATAATAAAGTATCCATTCAACCCAGAAGTCGGTGACCTTTGGACAGCTAGCAATATATACACCAGCTCAAGTATATCTGATACGTCAATCAAAACCACAATTGGCCCAGTTTAGAGGCAGAATTGAATTAATTTTATCCTTCCATTATAGCTCCAGAATCGATTCTTCCAAAGTATAAGGATACATTACATCCTTGGGGAGCTCCAGGGTTCATTAAAAACTTCAACGATCCTACCCAGTAAATAATATATGGATCTTGATTAAAATAATGCCAAGGAAAATTCTCACGATTGATTTTATACCGTCTTTCCAGTCTACAGAACAAGATCTTAATTTTCAGTGTTATGGTTTTGTCATAGATTTATGCAATCGCGTTAGCTGGTACCAGTCATGCATTACTAAAACACAGATTTAAGTGTCTTGCGTAATTTTGGGAGATAGCGTTTTCTCGAAAGAACCAACTTTCTTTTCATTCTTCAACGAGCAACCGCCAGTGCTATCGATTGCTGATGAACTGATCCTGAAACCTCTGAGTAACACATTGATTCTGTTTGCCCATTAATCTTTTCCAAGAAAGAATTTAACCTTTATCAAGAATCTAAGCAGGTGACGAACGGTGTACCTTACATCAAAAAGATAGCATGGCCTTATGTATTTGATAACAGCAGACCTATAGCTGGGATACTACAGAATTAGGGGTTAAACAACAACGGAAAAATGATAAACTGACCTGACATTAATGCAATTTTATTATGACCATCTGTGTAATTATCATCATGAAATTTATCACGAGCGTACCTTTTATTCTCACGGGGTCCTCTCTGGTGAAATTAAATAAGACTTGTGAATCGTGTAATCCAACCTCATGATTCATAAACGTGCGAAGAATCGGCACTGATAAAGGCTGGTGGTGGCAAAACGATTGATGTCATGGGCTCTGGAGACTCATGGGGAGGAGGATAATCATGTTGAGAGGTCCAGTCGCCAAGTGACCAGAAACAACAAGTGTCACTCTGCTGTAAGTATTGATATTTCTACCAAAGCTATCAGGTAAACGTTCCCAAATTACATTACCACAGCGCAACCTGAGACTCTTGTAGTCGGACTCCTGTTGGACGTGGTGAGCGTAACAACACAAGACTTATCCCATAGGAGTACCTGTCATCGTACATCCCCAGGAATACAATCTATCATCACTGGTGTTGAGATGAAGAAGCTTTCATCAGACTATCTGGCTCGGTTCTTCGCCCTGTCATTCAGTGGGACTCGGGAAATCAGGTTATCAGATGTTTCTTTCAAAGAGTTCGTGTCCATTTCAGCATTACAATTGTATCAATAAGTAGGTTGGTGGGTAGTTTCTTGCTATATATATATATGTCTTCTATAGTCCGTTTGGCTCAAAGCGGACCGATGAATTGCAATCTAACTCGAAAACTAATAAACATAAAACACTCAATGAAACGCTGATCATAATCAAAACATCATACCAACTCTGTGAGGTTTTTGCAGAATTTTTGTCCTAAAAATGTAGAGAAAAGGGACAGCCAGGTGTTCGAGAAAGTTGTTTAACAATCTATGATTAAAATATTGTGAACAGATCACCTATTTGTTACGAGGGAGGAGTGCAGAGAAAGGGACAGCCAGGACAAACATTCTGCAAAAACCTCACAGAGTTTCATTGAGTATGTTATTTTTATTAGTTTTCGAGTTAGATTGCAATTCATCGGTCCGCTTTTGAGCCAAACGGACTGTAGTGATGCCGTTAATGTCAACGATATGGTGGGTTGTTGACAGCAGGTATCAACGCTTACGTGGATGTTAAATTAAATGTAGTCTCGTATACTCATGCCAATAATGGTTGTCACCCCCCTTCCCACCACCACCCCCCACCCCGTCTCCAATTAAAAAACGTTAAGGGATGACAACCATTATTGGCATGAGTATATTAAGATAAGGATACGTTTT
The DNA here is from genome assembly GCF_003918875.1 of Haliotis rubra. Taxonomy (NCBI): domain Eukaryota; kingdom Metazoa; phylum Mollusca; class Gastropoda; order Lepetellida; family Haliotidae; genus Haliotis; species Haliotis rubra. The sequence continues at coordinate 1,091,478 of NW_025766070.1, read as the reverse complement.
TCAAATTTCACGTTAAACTTTTTACTTTCACGACGTTCGGAACTTGCAAACATTCATATGAGCCGTTGGTGAATAATTTGGTGGATATATAAGCGTGATAGTGAATTTGTATTTAGATCATGTTACAACTTTGAAAATTTACCTTTAATTTTGGGTTTTGTTCACTTGAAATAAGTCATACCTTTGAGTTTGATTTGATTTCCTAAACATCTGAAAACTCTCGTATTGGCAACGTGTTTGTCAGTGGACAGAGCATAGTTCCCATGCTTTCAACAACGGAGCCAGTCGGTTAGAACATACCAGAAGGTCAAGGTCACGATCAAGACGTGCGACATCACGATTCTCAAACAGATTGATTCACGTCTATCACAGACAGAACACAAACATGTTCACGTGTGTCAGACTTGAGGTAGTCGCTTTTCAACGTTCGTCGCCAATAAGATCAAATCTTCAAACAGATAAAATACATTTGTTAATTAAGATCCAGTCACGCCCTCGGAAACCGATATTCTCGAATCCTCAGACGGCCAGAACAGAACACAATGAATGTCATCAAAGTTTCCAAACACCACATGGTCAATTCGAGTTGCAACAGTTACAACTGATGTAGCAGAACTACATCACGTTCATGAAGATTATGGCAAGATGAAACGTCAGATCTGAACAACGTCCAGGACATCTCCACTGATAGACTGTGACATCAAAGCTATACCAGGATGTCCAGTGCAGGCGTGTCACTAAAAAGGGTTGAATTTAAGTTATTAAAATATCTCCTTCAAACGTTCAGATAAAGACCAGGAAGATTTCTAAGCTGTCAGACAAGGTGATGTGACATACATATAGTCCTTCTACAAGCTTTCTTCTTGCAAGCTTTAACATCTAAATTGTTCAGGATTTGTTCCCGAAACATCCAGGTCATGGCTGTCGTCATGCAATTGTCCCAGCATCTTCATCTCATGTTGCTGCCATTACCCCATTGATCCCATTACATCACACCGCCCTTTACAACATAATCAATTGTTGCTTTAAAAGGTTCTATCTTAATCTACTCCATCAAGGCGACCTTCTGGGCCAGGCTCCAAGTCCTTCAATCTCCATGACAATCAGCCATCCAAACACAGTGTTGGCTGTCAAAACCAGATCTGTCAGAGACTCAGAGAAACAGCGAACTGCACTAACTGTGATAGATCATGTGATTAATATTTAAATAAACGTTGCCTATTAGACACAAACCTGAGATAGAGACCCTCTCATGTCAGTTATGGAGAATGTATATACAAGGGCCAATGGGTAATGAGAGGAGCGCCGTTGTTGACCATGCATATTTCAGAAGTATCAATATGGTAATTGAATTTCTGATGACCATGATAACATATCAGCATTTCATACTCCTCGTGGTTTATCGGTGGATTTCCAGTCGGATGAACAAATTGTGGATGAAATGTGTGTCAGTGTGACAGCCCGTATCAAGACGCGGTGACATTTCAGAAGCGGTTCTCAAGCAGATGTTAAGACCTCATCAATGACTTATTCTTCGGATTCGCCTCGGGTTTTTTCTCATTCATGCCCACTACTGAGACTATCAATACGTCATTTGAGTCTATTATGGTCAGTAAAAAGGTTTCACATATAGTGGCAGCACTCTAAAGTAAAACAGGTTTCTATTCAATCGCAAAATCTGCTTTCACAAATAGAATGTATGGTAAGAATTCCTTTATGGTAAGAAGACATGAATGTAAATAAGTACATTACACTCACACGTTGACATTAACACCCATCTTTTCTAAAAAGGGATACATTGGATGAATATAATTGGTTTTACGAGAAGCTTTTGAACGACGATGCGTGGGCAATACAATATTATGAAACGTCAATTCTACAGAATAATCACTCTTGATTATCTGCCGAAATAGATTCCAGTGGTAAAAACGGCAAAATAGTGGTGAAAATTATATGAATGAGCCAAAGAAGGACAAACAATATTCGCGAAAATGCAAACATGTCCGTCCCTACCCGTAGCATCCTTCACTCACACTACATGTATGAAAATGTAAGTATTGTTTTTTGTTTAATGTTTGTTTTATTGCTTGTGGCAAGACAAGACAGGAGAAAATATATGGTCATGATCCTTGGACTATCTTATTCATACTATTTTTACCCATTTTCACTATTGTCTGGTAGCAGTCAACATTTGACGGACAATAGAGTATAAGCAGAAATAGTTTATAGTTTAGTTGGTCTCCATGTCTCTGTGTGTTTAATGTGGAGGTGGATTTCTTTGCATAATCAACCAGTTATTTCCCGTTCAGGCATGCCAGAAACGGATCGTGGGTTTGAATCTCAGCTTCACCGTATTTATATTTCCTAGTCTGTCAGTTCCAAGCCGTATTCGTTGGGTTCACCAAATTCTAACGTAAAACCATGCACCACTTCGGATGGCTTGCATATTCTTTGCCTTCTATATAATAATAATAATAGTGCATTTATATAGCGCTATTTCCAAACATAAGGATGCTCAAAGCGCACAAGCATGGTTTGATAAATTCTCACATTTAGATAATTCTTCATTTATTTCTTCAGAATTGTACCATAATGGCCACATACAATTATGAAGTAATCTGAATACCTTGTGTCAAAGGAGTACGTTTAAACATTTTAAACCATTACTTCAGACGGATGCCATACTTCCTTGTTTCAGCACAGCATCTTTCACTTTGAACATGTAAGTACTTTCGTAGCATGGATTACTTCACTGCTTGAGAACAAACACTGCAAAGTGCCGGATCTCAACAACAGCAATACCATTTCGTTAAATGTTACCAATCAAATACTTCAGTATGTCTTCTGAACCATTACACTCGGGTGATGTCCCAGTTTTAACAAATTTACAACCAAAAGTCAGGAGTTCTACGAACACCATAATAATTATCTCTAACCATAGATGGCAATAGAGGCCAAACGGGATGGCAATTACAGACGGCAATCAGAGAAGTGTCTCTCCTTTGGAAGGCGCCAGCTATTCGATGGATGTACTTGCAACGGTCACGAAGCTACTTTTACACTGGGATGACAACCGACCAGCCAAACTCGGAAATGAGACAGTGTGAGTGCCCACTTCTTATGCGTACACGCCCCAGTGGTTGCAGCAGCCATTTGTGTTGATAGATTTAAGACGAGCAATCTGATTTTTGAAAACGTTTTCGTTCAACAAACTGAAAAGTATATTGAAGGAGTGAGTGGGGTTTAATTTCATAATTCCTTATCTCAGTCTTACCATCTTGAATAGACACCGGAAGTGGAATTCACTCATAGAACTTGTGTAGGGAAAAGAAAAATGTCTTCCACATGAGGTGCTAATACTTGATCCACTGGGCTACTGTACTGCGCCTAGTCTGAATCACAGTCCCTGAACCGCATTAATCCCCTTCCGTCAAGCCCTTTCTGTAACGCTGAAGCCCCAAATGAAGTAAGTCTAGATTTCCTCAAATTCTGAATCTCCCATCTCACCAGGGCTCTTTTTCGTTTTAAAATGACTTATTTGTTTGTATCAAATTTATGTTAGTCTGCACTGCTCCCAGTAATTGATTACTAGATTACTGGGTTTTAGATGCCAAGATGTTGGATTCTGGTCTTCTTGGGTTGATTTAGGACATGACTTCCTGTGTCTGAAAGGGGGTTATTTACGTTTGCTTTATTTTAAGCCTAGTATACATTCTGGGATAGATTTCTATAAACCATAAAATTAGTAATTCATTAAAAGGGGATGAGGTGCTATATAAACAGATGCTATGCACGGCTTTTCATGGGTTGTTTGGTTTCAAGACAAACTCAAAGCTATCAGTTGGCTGAACTGGTCTGTTATAATTTACTGTGGTGTTATTGTATGTTTGGGGGTTTTTACAGATTAAAGATGAAAAATGCAGTACAGAGGGTTCGGGTGATCCTGGCACAGTCAGGCTGGTAAGGCTCATGATCAGCTCAGGGCCCTCGCCCCCTCTACACGCAGCCCAGACAGCGAATGGGACTTCTCCCAGGAAACACTGCCTAGTCGAACCCACAAAGAACTTTCCGGAGAATATGAAGGCTCCCAACACTGCAGCCTTCTGCATTACCCAGAGTGTCAGAAGGGATGTGCTCCCGGTGGAGAACCCGGGCACTCTCCTGATCTGCGCCAAGAGATCAGGAGGTACCAAACCAAGGGCACCAAGAACAATGGGGAGCCTGACGACAGTGTACTTGGGATGCAAGCGAGACATTTCAAAGGCGAGGTCCGCATATTTATCATGCTTTTCCTGAATCTTGCCAATCACATTGCTGTCAAAAGGGACAGAAAATTCAATGATATAAATAAATTCATTGCCTTTATCAAAAAGGACAAGATCAGGTTTGTTGGCAGGAATTCTTCTGAGGCTGTATATGGGCCTATTCCAGAGAAGTTTGAAAGCATCATTTTCCATGACGCCCTGGACATGTTCAGGGTCGTACCATGGATGGACCTCGGAGTCAAAGCCACAGGCATGGCGGAGACGGTAGTAGAAGCAGCGAGCCATGCCATCATGTCGTTTCAGATATGCTGTTTGTGCCAAGGAAGGGCATCCACTGACAAGGTGTTGGACAGTCTCTGAGAATTCATTGCAAAGTCGGCATTTCATATTGATATTTTCTTTGAGAATCACCTTTTGTTTTCAGTTGCCCGTAAAAGTGTTTTTCATTATGTCTAAAAAGTTTATTTTGGTTGATGAATTTATTTTTCTTTTCCCATTTTTTCTTTCTTTCAGTCCAAACCTTTATTTTTGCCTTAAGGGAATCGACAATTTGGAGAAGTATCTTTTCTTTGGTTGTCTTATACTGTAATTTTAATTTTCTCCAAATTGACTTTTGGCGTTTTGACATTGGACTCCCTGATGATCGTAACTTCAGGCAAAGCTCTATCCAGGAAATGTATTTTCTTGTTTCTGTTAATTTCACCTGAAACCGGTTTTTGTTTGCTGTATTGTTCTTAGGATTGGATGTGTTTTCTTTGGAAACTGTGTGAAGTTCCTCCAAGGTTCGAGCGGCAGCATAGACACAACAATTCACTTCATGTAACGAACAGTCCGCAGAAAGTTTCATAGAAATAATGTCATTTAATAAATTAATTTCATTTTTGGGAAAAGATTCAGTAGTTTGTTTAATTGGCCTCCGTTTTTCTAAAGGATAGAATGAAACAAAATGTACACAGGATTTTCGGAAAGATCTGCAACTGAGGAAGAGAAAGAGTGAGGGTCCGAAATTTCGGGGCCAATTGGCTCTGTGCCGGAAGAGTTTGCACTAGGAAGAGGAGAGAGGTGAACACGGACGTCCATCAGAAGTTTTGGATCTGCTGCCACTTGAGCATTCTGCTCATGCAAAGGTTCCTGACGGGCACCAGTTATGGGTTGAACTGGCTCACGGGGCAAGAGATTTTTAAGCCGCCGGAATTGATCTCGGAGATTTTGCTCCGTCAGGAAAGCATACATGGGCATGGTCTTGTCCCAATGCAGCTTAAGCGACTTGCCGTTTATTCGTGGATTTGCAGGCCATCCTGTCGCTATTATCAGGTTTTGTATTATATATCTGACACTGTTTATAACGTAAACCATCTCCACCAGCTGATTATATTTGTCCCATCATTTTAATGAACCTGTTGGGCTTATAATGAATCTTAAGGTCTTAAGATCAGACGGAATAACAGCAGTTTTCAACAATAATCCATTCCATAAGAGTGGGTGAATAAAAATATGCAATGACTGTGGGTATCAAATCATACCCGTTTGTAAGCTCTCACGATGTTTTAAAAGAATTGCCGCTATGGACCTCTCAACCAGTTAGAATGGACATCACGTGTTACCCTTGTTTGGATTCTACAAGTCAGCTACTGGTAACCTTATAATTGCAAGAATAGATATACCGTTGATCCGGAAGAGAACGGTTAAGTGTCTCAGAGTGTTTATAAAGCCAATAAGAATTTCCGTTCGAAGACACTTCTGAATTCATGGATTATCGCAGCGCCAATGGCACCGCATTTCGCTGCCCAAAGCTGCGTCCCGTGGGCGTACTGAAACCTATAATCGTGGGTTCGAATCCCATTCTCGCTCTGATCCTTGTTAAAGTGGAGTTTAACAAAGCTCATCCATATACGTGGTGCGAGCTTGTCACTTCTAAGTTCCGTGTTTGATTCCAGTGTGTGGAGCCCTTTCTTTCATACCACCACAATCCCTCCACAGAGAGGGGGGGGGGGGAAGGAGAGAGAGACTCCCTTGATTTTGCAAGAACATTGCTAAAAGCGTTGTGAAAGCATAATCACTCTGTCACTCTCCAACAACCTTGTCCTTTCACACACACGTTTTTCACTCTTTGTTCTGTGTTGGAGGAAGAGACCAGGTTACAAACGTCCTTTTACCTCTGTGAAGACCCGCTCCAATCGATACCTGTTATCTTACTCAATAAACAGAGTGGCCTGTCACACTGAAATGTGCACCCCTATGTGCAGACACTAAACACACCACAATTAACGTTTGAAATAACGGTAAACAGGACCTCTGCCCCAAACTTACATTTACACTATCGATACCAGACGCTGTTGATAGCATGTATTTAGCATTGTGACTAGCGGCAGATTTGGAACAAGATGGGCCATGTTGGGGTTAACGCCTGACCAGGAACTCCTCAAAGCATGTGTGTCTGGCAGAGGGAATTATGTCTAATTACCGTTATTTGTTGTTCCAAAATTGATTTTTTTCAAAGTGAGTGGAGCGTGCATTATTTAGAATGACGTGGGGCCCTAAAATAAGGACGAGCACAAATACAATCAATATCAGAATTGACAAGCGTTTCCTCTTAGACTATCGGATTGGCCTTGTTGCCTGATTCGTTCCTCCCGTCCTCTGGAATGCACTTGTGCTCGCAGAAACCTGCACAACGCAATCTGTCATGTTCGCATGGTTACCCGAGCGTCTAAGTTGGCGCTGTAAAACTGTAGTATGAGACGCGTTATGCATCATGTCGTTACAGACGGTGGCGTGAGGAGACTGTGGGTTGAACACTGATATTTGGGGCACTTATATTTGATTGTTATGAGACGGCGGTATAACACATGGCTCACCTAACTAATAACGTTAATTACGGAATAGATTTGGAAGGAGTAATCAGCGTTGTCTTTTGTTTAGATTTAATATGGAGGCTGGTTTATTAGTAACAGGATAACTCACGCGTCTGACTTAACAGCTTACGCAAAACCTCTGACTCGGGATTCACATGAGACATTTGTTATGAACTGTATTTAAAGAACATCGATGCCAAAGAACGATATTAGCAATAAAGCCATTGTAACTTATGTTCTTACATATTAAGTGAGTCAGTGTGGTTTTACGCCGCTTTTAACAATATTCCAGCAAAATCTGGGCGGAATACACAACAATGGATCTTCACACATTGAACACATGCAGGGAGTCGAACCTTGTTCTTCGGCTTTAGCGAGTGAACGCCTTGCCCAACAGGCATCAAAAGACTTATACAATTTGAACGCAAGTGCAAGTCGGATAGGATCTCGCCATTAGATCTCCATATTCCTATTGTGTCAGATCCGTGAAGATCCGGGGTATAATAGGTCTTCAGCAACCCATGCTTGCCATAAAAGGCGACTATGATTGTCGTAAGAGGCGACTAACGGGATCGGGTGGTCAGTTTCGCTGACTTGGTTGACACATGTCATCGGTTCCCAATTGCGCAGATCGATGCTCATGCTGTTGATCACTGGATTCTCTGGTCCAGACTCGATTATTTACAGACCGCCGCCATATAGCTGGGATATTGCTGAGTGCGGCGTAAAACTAAACTCACTCACTCACTCCTATTGTGTCAGTTATTTATAGGTGTAAATACATGTCAAACACGACTGGTATACAAACCTTTCACAATCGTATCTCAATAACTGAACACAATAACAAAAAGTAGTTGTGCTTCTTTTTAGCATAGACATCTGATGAATATATACATGCAAGCTGGAATCGAATTAATTAGACACTTGCACGTACACTAGTGGGTTTCCATTCGTTTTAAATATTGCCCAGGGAGTATATTCGGCTATTAAGGATTTGCCAAGCACTGTCGGCCAACCTGCTAACACAATAAAGGAAGACATAATTGCAAAGTTGTCATAGGTAATAACATTCACGCTTTCAAGCGTGTGTCTTCGGCGTCGGCTCTTCTTAAGAATGAATCATATTCACGTGTAAGTGTTGCAGCTTGTGAGGTAGTCAAGTGGTTAAAGCGTTCGCTCACCACACTAAAATGGGGGTTCGAATTCGTATTATGTGTGTCTATGCAATGAGTTGGCTTGACTGATATTAAAGCGGGTTACACTCCATTTCACTACTGCTTGAGGTAATAACGACCTCCTATTAAAGACATCATTTCAAACCGTAAAAAAGGAATAAAAATATTTGTTAAATATATATTTGGATACATTTAGTCAGGCCTGACATTAAGTGACATGTTCGTTTGGGGGATATATCTGACATCAAGTGACATGTTCGTTTGGGGGATATATATATGCATACTGGTGAGTGAGTGAGTGAGTATGGTTTTACGGCTAGGGACACGGCTGGGGACACCAGAAATGGGCTTCACACATTGTACCCATGTGGAGATTCGAACCCGGGTCTTCAGCGTGACGAGCGAACGCTTTAACCATTAGGCTACCCCACCGCGCCTGTCATTCAACTGGTATCTTCCCTGATTCTTAGTGCTCAATTCACATAATTGTAACCGCTTTTTGGCCTTTTTCAGATAACTGAGATTCTTTAATCTCTGGCGTTGACCTTCTATATCGTAAATCAACTTAATTAAAATACCACTAACGATAACATATTTCTGTACATAAATTTAGTGACATACACACATGCATCGTTATTTTCCCAGAGGACTCAAATCCGGTCCCTGTTTCAACCCTTATGTAAAGCGATAAAAAACCGGAACGCAATCCAGATGTACGCTAATCTAATGAACAAGACATTTTGATTCAATCTTAAATTTAAAGGTTTATGAAAGTTGTGTTTAAATAATTCCCATTTAATTAGACTTCCTTAATGGTCTCTAAATGTCTACAGTATATGCATACCGCGAGATTCAATAAACTTACTACTACCCTTGATTTGGCGTCTTGTAACGTCTCCCCAACGTCGCCGACATATTGAGATCCCAGACGCTTGTACAGAAAACACTATGATATACGTCAGACAAATTGAGCAGGAACGGCGGACTTGGCGGACAGCTAACCACATTTCACAGGTAGCCGAGCGTCTCATCACGAGCACCGCAGACCCCAGTACACACATCTCATGGGCAAAAGGGGATAAATCAAAGGGAGACACAGAAATATACAGGAACAAATTGAGATGGTCGAGACAGCCCATCTCTTTAGCTTTTGGATGATGCATACTAAGAAGCGATGGAACAATTCCCCACAAGCAGTTTGGAGTTAGGAAGAATATTAACGTCGGTCTTTGACAGATGCATTGGAGTGGGAACATATATTGACTCAACTCGAGCGACTGTAAGAGTGTCTCCCAATAGTGTTGCAACGCTGCAGCGTTCATTGAAAATGAGGGGCGGTGGGGTAGCCTACCTAGCAGTTAAAGCGTTCGCTCGTCACGCCGAAGACCCGGGTTCGATTCCCTACATGGGTACAATGTGTGAAGCCCATTTCTGGTGTCCCCCGGAGTGATATAACTGGAATATTGCTAAGAGCGGCGTGAAACTAAATTCACTTACTCATTCACTCATTGAAAATAAAATATAGGGAGGGGACACTGGCTAACCCGGACACTGTTGATCAAATATTCTCTTAGCCTATTTCTCTCAGGTGAAAGGCGTTTAATTGTTGGTCAGCGTTCCAAGGCTAATAATAAATTGATAATGAAATTATGTAAACAAAGAACCCTAACGATGCTAATCACTGTATAAGCTGATATTCTGTCTTACTCCAGGATCCAAATAATCGCATAGAACAGAGAGACGGTGAATGATGTGCAGGTAGAGTATAAAGTGTCTCCTTAATTGCCACTGTATATCGGTACCGTGTCTTTGCCATCACTAATTTATATAGGTAAAACTTTTTACCTAGGATCAGACAGTCTTGTGAAGCTGTATAAGTAAAATAAGAGAACTCCATCCACACTGTTGAATTAAGCTCTGGTGTACTATTCAATAAGAGAGATCATTGCATTTCGGACCAATCCGTATTCCAAGGATGTACAATGGTCATTCATTACAACGGATATCTTCATGTGTTTCAACATCCACGACTGGTTATTGCTAACATTCGCATCATGTAAAGCCATTTACCTAATATTTGTATCGGATACGATTGGAAATTCTCATTAATTTTGACTTTGCCAGTTAGGATTAATATTGCAAAGTGTCCTCAAAGTACAGGCCCTAGAATGGGTAGTTTTAATAGGTCAGACATACCCTACAAGAAGTAATCCAGAAATGCACTACTGTAGTCATCAATCGCTCATTTAAAGCGCTGCTTAATCCCAAGACGAGGTTTACGTCATCTTGCTATTTGTGGTGCACGTGTTTCCACACACACCTACTGGTCGCTATAACATTAAAATATTGACGCCTATGCAGAACCTGAATTCCACCGCTCCGTATTTACATCACATGTTATTTGAGGCTTTCCAGCCTTTGAATATTGATCGATGGGTAGCTTTAATTTGCCACAAGGTCAACTAAAAGGTCCAGTATATCTACATATTACTGTTATCTTTTTGATGGAGCGTGAAACAGAATGGTACCATCAACACAATGCTCCTACTTTCGACCACTGGTCTACCATCTCTACCACCCGTGAAGATCCGGGTTAGAATTGGTCTTCAGTAACCCATGCTTGTCGTAAGAGGCGACTAACGGGATCGGGGGGGGGTCAGGCTCGCTGACTTGGATGACACATGTCATTGTATCAGAATTACGTAGATCGATGTTCATGCTGTTGATCACTGCATTGTCTGGTCCAGACACAATTGTTTTCAGACCGCGGCCATATAGCTGGAATATTGCTGAGTGCGGCGTTAAACAACAAACAAACCATCTATGCCATCTCTTTTAGACTAAGATCAAGTCTGTATATAGAGCAACCGTTTTCACCAACTCACCCAAACTGTTTATACTGACGTAGTAATTCTACAGCTCATGTAAAATCACCTCGGGTTACGTCAACCAATGACGACAAATATTCGAAAAAGTGAAATCGCTTCCACGATCGGCAAAACCCTCACGCCAGTCTGACACTTGCAATGAAAAGACATTTTTAACAAATTTCTTCAATTTCCATTTTAATATCAGCCGAATTAATCATTCATTAACCACAATACCGGAGAAGATGCGAACAGCTGAAACTGTCAAACTTTGCAGAAAACATACTTATTATTTTATAAACATGAAATGCCGGGCACGTATTTTTCCCTCAATGAATTACGTGCCAAAAAATACCACGAGGAATCCTATAATGACTCCGTCTACAAGACACATGGGGCAGTGTTATTCAAACGTAATTCATCTCAGGCCCGCTCGTTTATAAAATGGAAATCTCAGGGAAAAACTGCTGTCAGTTTTGACACGAAAAGATTATATATCAAAAGCAATAGATTTAAACACGCCATTACAAATTACAGAAAACAATGAAGGCCGTGCTTAAACATATTGGCTTTTCCCACGTGACAGTGTTTTAGACTTGATGGAGAGAAGCAAAACCAAAAGCTTAACACACCGACATGAACGTAAATTATAGACACTTTGGCCGCATAAATGATGACTTCGTTGCAGGAGATGAATCAGAAGTTAAAAGCCAGCTGTGGAAGGCTTGACGGTCTGTGATGCTCGGAAGGGTCTGTCGACAAGGCTTCGTATCTCTCATCGTTATTCTATGCTTGGGTAACAGTCTCGACGATTTGTTACTTAGCTGGATAGAATAGTCACAACAAGTTTCCCCTAACTGCTGTGCGAGATTATTCTTTATATTTCGTTCGGGTTGAAAGCATAGAAAAACATTAAATGGATTAATGAAACCAGAGCCTACATCAAAACTTGTCTGTTCAATTACAAATAGCATCAAGTAAGATTGCTACTGCCAGTCACTTGAAATATTGCGTTCATTGACTCAAATCTGACTTCGGCGTGAACAATAGAATGCCAAAAATGTTTACTCTTATTGTCACGGTTCCTTCTGTTGTTTTGTTCATGGTAGGTTAGCCACATGGTTAAAGTGTTTGCTCTCCATACTGTAGGTTCGAGTGAGTGAGTATTGTTTTACGCCGCCTGTAGCAATATTCCATCAACATCACGGCAGAAAACACCTGAAATGGGCTTCACACATTGTACCCATATGGGGAATCGAACCCGGGTCGTGGCGACCGAACTCTTTAATAACTGGGCTATGCAACCGCCCCTCTAGATTCGATTACCCATGGTTTCAGGGTGTTTGCAGATTTGGGTGCCCTAACATACATATTTAATACGAAATCAGGGGATCTCGGGTTAGGAAAAGTCGTGGTAACCGTTGCTTGTAAACTATGCATGTCGTAACAATCAGCTAAATAAATTGGGTGGTCAGGCGGTCTAATCATACCCCAACCATGCGGTACGGGGCTCATGATATCAGTCACTGGTTTGTCTGGATCATCAGGCTATATGGACATGCCGCTCATAACATCAACCAGATCAACCGTTTGGTCCAAAGGGGAACGAGTCAGGCATCATGAGTAGTTTTTTCGCACGTACGCACTTTGTTATTGCTATTTTGTCAGGTGACAAATTTAATTCACCTGCCTTGTCATGTATTTGTGCCTCCGATGAGGAATGTTATAGCTATTTGATTGTGGTACAGAGACACATGCTTAAGGTAAAGATGGTAAAGAGAAAATACACATTAGGATTTCATAATTGTTACAAACGTCATCGAACGTTACTCTGGTGAAAATAGTCTCGGAAACACTGCGAACATTAGTTCCAAAATACGATTAATAATTTATATACCATTGTCAAATGGATCACCATCTAATAACGACCGCCTCCGTGGTGTAGTGGTTAGAGCGACCGCCCGGAGAGCGGAAGGTCGCGGGTTCGATCCCCGACCGCGTCATACCAAAAGACGTTAAAATATGGTACTTGTTGGTCCCTGCCTGGCGCTCGGCATTAATGGGTACAACAAGGACTGGTCGGCTCGGAGTCAGTATAATGTGTCTGAGTGGGGTATTCAGGCTTCACTGTGGTATGGTATCTCAGTGGGCTAGCACTATAAAACCAGCTTAAGTCTGGGCTAGTACAAGCAGCCGCACATACACATACACACGCATACACGTCGTCATATGAGCGAAATATTCTCAAGCACGACGTTAAACCCAATTTCACCTCACCTCACCTCACCTCACCATCGAACAACCTTTAGTTGTTTATTTCAATATTAGACACCATCAGACATATAGCCTACTTTTGCTCGAACAATGAACTTTAGTTTAATAAAGATTTCTCCTGACAATTAAAAGGGTATTTTTGTCGCTTTTCAAATATTGATCACAAGCTAGTCTCTCTATTCCATCCTTCCAACTGCTTGACAACGATGCAAGAATCTGTATCGAAAAGTCGCATCGCCTGAATAAAGAAGTTGTTCATCCATGAAGTTTGTCCTTATTTTTTCAACTGGTTTACTCTTTCAAACAAATGAACCCGCTGACTGACATGCCGTACATTGTGGTTGATTAACACATGATTTTATCACCCTCCTGCTCAATCATACGTACAATGCGGTTTCGCCAATGTACAATTTACTATTAACCTTAGCATACCTACAACACTTATCTCCCTTCCCATCGCCAGCAAGGCAGCGCAAGCATTCACATGATTACACAAGCCATAAAGTTTGTTGTCGCTACATACTACAATTGTAACGGGAATTTTACCTTCGATTCTTGTCATTTTAACTCATTATAAAGATACCTTACACGAATGCCTCTCAGTCATGAAATCGAAGCCGTTTTACGGGGTTACCTGCAAAACTCACATATAGTAATTACCGCTTGACGTTTATTGTTTAGGAACGTCAGTTAAGCACCGTCGGCACACTGTTAACGGTTGATATTGACTGGATAAGACACAGCAGTATCCTGAGTTTCGTGGAATGTTCCACGAATCTTCCCGAAGCATGTTTTTAACGTCACCTGTGCTATTATTCAGCCTTGATTGGGATACATCACTACCGCAGTATTGGAACCGTCGGTACGAAGCACTCACCGGAACAAGAACTCGGCGCATGTCCCTTACATCAAGAATGGAATGCTGACAGCATGGTATTTAGCGTGTGCGTGCCATGTATATGTGCGTGCTTTGCAGCTTCAGTCTGTTTTAATCAAGACGTAAGGGTACCCATGATGCGGTGAAATGAGTTATTGGAATATTATTCTGTTGTTATGGCGAAAAACACCCTCAGTACACGTTGGTATTGTGACATTGGTTTTATTTATTTCTTGTTTAACGCCGCACTCAGCAATATTCCAGCTATATGACGGCGGTGTGAAAAGAATCGAGTCTGGAACATACAATCCAGTGATCAGCCATAAACATCGATCTACGCAATTGACATGGTTCGACAATTCAGTGGGATTGCACGGGATTTTACGAACTGGATGAGCGTATAGTTTGTTTGTTGTTTAAGGCCGCAGTCAGCAATATTCAAGTTATAATTAAGTCTGGACCAGACAATCCAGTGACTAACGCCATGGGCATGGATGTGCGTAACTGGGATACGATGACATGCATCAAACAAACCAGCGAGTCCGACCACCCCATCAAGTTAGTCGCTTCTTACAACAAGCATTGGTTGTTGAAGGCTAATTCTACCCCTAATCTTCACGAGTATGTGACTTTGTACAAAGCCAAAAGGTTTCTAGAAGACAGTCTCTGTAACTTTCTGTTAAACCTTCCTATATACGTAGTCACGACGGTGGAAGAGATTGTCCAATAGTATTGGTTTCCTTGGTTGTACATCAGAGTACACAGCATTGACTCTGTAAACATTCTGCAGCTTCTGTACATACATGTCATTTATATTGGACTTGAGTCAAAGCTTAGTCAGGAACTCATTGAATTTATTTGACATTCATTGTTCTTGAAGGGACTATCGTAATCCTTTTCCGACATCGGTCGAAAATAGGCCGACAACAAATATCTGAAATCAAAACACATAACTTTGAACGAACAAGGTTCTCTGTTCTTGTTTCTGTGATAAAAGAGGTTTATTACTTGAGAAAACTGGATGAAATGGATTGAGACAGAGATAAATGTGAAATTATGCTGTCATATTTTGCAATATTACAAGAATCTTCAAATCCCTAAATTCTGGAGGATAGCACCTGGATGATATCAAGAGAGGAAAGGTGATTTACGCTTCTCCGGTTGGAGTTTCGAGACATGTTTATCGCTACAACGTCTTTTACAGCGTCGTCAATCATAGTACTCCTTATAGATTGCATCTACCAGCCTCAGTCTTAACAGAAATAGTCAAGTTGTTCATCCTAAAGGACCAAGGTCCATGCACTTCACGGGAACACAAATGAAGACAACAATCGGGGACGTTAAGGGGCTAACTCTCTTTGGGCGTTCGTCAATGGCTAGCTTCCAAAGTGCTTGTCTATGATGAAACGATGAGATATGACTGGAATATAACGTTATGGACTCGCATGGGGTGAAATATTAGCGCTCGACCGACCCGGTCGGTCTCCCGTCGCTTCTGCAGACAATCCGGCACCGCCGGCCAAGTCTCTCAGAAAGAATCGTCAGCGATCGTAATTGCTGATCCGCCTTGCACGAGCTGCACGGGCTGCACGCGCATCACTTGATTACATTTTGACAAATCAGCGCTTCACTCCATGAAGAAGCGTGCGGCCGTCGACCAGGCCCTTCATCACAGCGTGCGTCAATCCCCAAACACCTCCAAGTAAAGTCAAGGTTTTAAGTTTGATGGAGATTTATTGCAAGTAAATTGTGTCATTCACCTTAAACTATCGATTAAGCTTACTGTAAGTGGCTTTCAAGTGAGTAGGTAGCCTTTACGTTCCAGATAAAAGAAATTCAGTTAGACAAGTCAAAGACCTCGCATGAGTCTTGAGTCACTGTACCAGACTCTCAAAGGGATCGGTTGAATACGATTTGGCTTGCTCATAAGAAGCTGGTAAATTTTGGTTCGGGGTATTTATAACCCATTGATGAGTTAAATGTGGACTATGTGGCTATATTGGCATGTGACCATACCATGTAACGGCTTAATATTATCGGCTATCCACAAGAAAACGTAAAATTAAGACTAAATTAATTTTAGACATAGGCCTACTTTTATACGTGATGTCCGAATGACAGACCGGAATGTCGTAATGCAATAGGGGCGGTGGTGTAGCCTAGTGGTTAAAGCGTCCGCTCGTCAAAGACCCGGGTTCGATTCCCCACATGGGTACAATGTGTGAAGCCCATTTCTGGTGTCCCCCGACGTGATTATGCTGGAATATTGCTAAAAGCGGCGTAAAACTAAAGTCACTCATCATGCAACAGATCGCTCAGCGAACATCCAGACACAAACATGGATTACAAGTGTGTTAGGTATCTCAAATGTCCTAAACTGTTATACAAACTGTTAATGGATAGTAGATTTTACATTGTACAAATGACACTTGCTACTGCTACTGCTACAGCAGAATATACCCTGTGAGTAGCGGTTGCTACCTTGAAGGCAGAAAAGGCTGACCTGTGAAGCAAACACCTTCGTTGTTGATTAATTATCAGTGAGTTATTCATATAATTTCTATTAAATATACATATTAAGCATCATTTTTGTGGAATCACTTTCGGCAGATATTCCAGATTAAACACTGACGTTAACGATTTGATTGGTCGGAAAGGTCAAAAATTGGAATCTTCCTTTGGCGTCCCATGAACCCCTTATAACGGGTTCCGTCCCTGTTTTTGCTTCGATTATAGATCTGGTTCCGTCAAGAATATAACCGGGTTCATCATACGTCTATGACATGCGCTAATGACTTCTTAGATTTGGCTGACGTGTGACCGAGATGATCCTGTGATAGAGAGAATGTTCCAAATGTCCCATACTGCCTCCGTGGTGTAGTGGTTCGAGCGTCCGCCCGGAGAGCGGAAGGTCGCGGGTTCGATCCCCGACCGCGTCATACCAAAAGACGTTACAATATGGTGCTTGTTGGTCCCTGCCTGGCGCTCGGCATTAATGCGTACAACAAGGACTGGTCGGCTCGGAGTCAGTATAATGTGTCTGAGTGGGGTATTCATGCTTCACTGCGGCATGATACCTCAGTGAGCTAGCACTATAAAGCCAGCTTCAGTCTGGGCTAGTACAAGCAGCCGCACATACACATACACACGCATCATATCGTCATATGAGCGAAATATTTTCAAGCACGACGTTAAACCCAATTTCACTTCACCTCACCTCCAAATGTCCCAACACTAACCCCGTTTTAACATGTATGAACATTACAAAGCTACCCACATGACATAATATTCAGTAAATCATTTAATATAAAGATAACAAGACTGACTGATATAAGCCTAAACAGAGTATTGTTATGAGGAGATTTTCAAATTGAAACGCAGAGATCAATCCAGAAATTCGTTAACAATTGAAATCAGTAAATCACCACATAAGATCAATAAATAATCAAACATATTTAAATGAGTCAAACATAGGCAGCAACAAAACCAACATTGAAAGATGCTTTTTACCATTCTTGAATCCAGAATAGTCTTGGCATTTGGTATCCAAACCGTACTTGGTATGTAGATTTGAAACTAGTCATGCCGTCCGCCTGTACATATCCGTCCGATATAGCCATCCTTCTGGAAACAGTCCCATCCAGCAACGTCTAGAACGATCGAAACTGTCATGTTCATGTACACAACAAGGGCAAATAACTCCGGTTCAAAGCCATTGTAGAGACGTCAGTTCACTGCAGCCGACAGTGGTTCGAATCCGCCCGCGAAATCCTTTTTTTATATAATTTTTTCTAGGACTGATTTTTTTATTGTTACCAAATCTGTAGGATGCAAATGTGTTAACTAAAAAATTATGCAAAGCATAAAATCAGATCAGAAAATTGTTTTGCTAGAAATAGATAAAGATATACATTTTGCACCAATGTGTCTGAAAATGAATAATTCGTGTCTTTTAGATGAGGAGTATAGGAATAAAATTAAGGGATTTCTGAAACCTTTTAGTCAGGAAGTATCAGTAAATCCACAGGTAGATTGGGAGTGGATCATGTATAAAATCATGCAGATTTCGAGAGACCATTCTAAAAAGAAAAAATATGAAATCCTTTTCCCAATAGTTAGGCCTTGCCACTGACAATTGCTACAACCACGACAGTTTGTCTAGCCTGTCTCACAGTCCCTGAACCACATTATTGTACCTACTGCCCAGCCCTCCCTGCAGTGCTAAAGCCTAGTCTGTCTCACAGTCCCTGAACCACATTATTGTCCCTACTGCCCAGCCCTCCCTGCAGTGCTAAAGCCTAGTCTGTCTCACAGTCCCTGAACCACATTATTGTCCCTACTGCCCAGCCCTCCCTGCAGTGCTAAAGCCTAGTCTGTCTCACAGTCCCTGAACCACATTATTGTCCCTACTGCCCAGCCCTCCCTGCAGTGCTAAAGCCCTAAACCATCACAGTAAAGCAGGATCTCTGAATCTCTGGTCTCCCTGGGTCTCCTTTTCAATTTAAATGGGCTTGTTTGTTATTATCAAAATTATATATATTCAGAGACTAAGCGTTAGTCTACAGTTTGTTCTGCAAATGTACGAACGTCATTCAAACACAGTTACCGTATAACGCCAACACCTAAGTATAATCAGTCTTCATTATGTGCCGAAACAGATCCCACTGGGCAATAGAAGTATACACTCAAGGGTAATGTGCTCCCAAACAAACCCTGACAAATGCCTAATTACAAAAATATCACCCAAACACAGCTGCTGTTAGTCTGTCATACAGACCTTGAAGCAAATATATCCAAGAAAGCCCACGCAAGTCTAGAAAATGTGGCAAGTCTAGATTTCATCAGTCTCATGTCTCCTTTTCATTATATTATATATTTTTTTACTATGAACTTTCTTCAGTAAAAATGTTCATTTCAGAGACTAGTTGTTAGTCTAAGCTGCTGTCGAAGACTGACGTAAACACCCCCCATCCTAATACAACGCATCACTTCTCTCTGTGCTGCTATTCCTCTCAGACTTATCGTTCAGCAATGAGAAAAACATTATGTCAACGAAATATCTATTTATTGCGGAAATGTATCATGTTTAACCTACAGTTTTGATACGATCGGTTACTCCGTTGAGTCCCATGATGGCTGTTGACATGGTTCATCTCTATCAGTTATAACCTCGACGGCACTGGTCCCCCATATAACGCTGTCACATAATCTATTAACCTGTATTGTTCCTGTTAAGAGGAATGCCCAGATATGTATATCCAATGGCTGACTATTGGACACTTATTGCTTGATGTTACATCATCAACGTTTGTTACAGGTATATCATTACATATTACCTATGCGATCGATATAAACGCAACATTCGCAAACATATGGCGAACGTCTTCTTGATCTGCCAGATGTTCATGAAAGAAACATACGGATCTGGAAAATATGCCATTGTCTTACACATTAGTTTAACTCGAACGTGATTGTCTCGAATACAGCATCTGGTTAATGTTATGAGGCAGCGTTATACGTAGTGCAACAGTGTTCCAACTATATACATTGTTCCTGTATGTCTAGGAAGGATCAACTATGTGCTATATTTAGACTTGTACTAGATTTAGACAGAATGATCTGGAAAATGCTACGAATGATATAATCGTAACACGTATTCTTGTTACACAGATATATCATTATGCCACTGATTCAGTAGGTTATATTTTATTGCATGATTTGAATCCCTATGTCTAGCACTGCTCATTCGCTTGAGCCTATCCCCCTTTAAGATATTCGTGGGGAGGATAATCATTGTGACGTTCCCATCTCATCCACACTTCCACTCTTCATCACAGGGGCAGCCAGTGTATAAGTATACGTAACAGCAACTCACATCAATCTCGAAATGTATCAAGGCGAAAGCCTGCAGTAGAGCTTTACACTATCAAGGAGTTAGTTTTTCGTTTAAGGTTCTAACGAGTTTTAGGTTCCTGTATATATTCTAACACTTGATTAAAGTCTAATTATTTTTGTTTGTGAAAAATGGGAAATACTCTGAGAGTCTTGGTGGTGCCACTTAACCTAACATCTGTTATTTGTCGATATTCATGCTAAAGCTGCGTTTATAACTAAATTAGAAATAACCTCTTGGTAAAAACAAATATTTGGGCAGTAAAAACAATATCCTGTGCATCATAATGCAAATAGAATGCAAATTCATCTACACAATAACGTTTTTTGCAAAGTTGCATATTATTCTGTGCGTCGTAGTGAAAGAAGAAACACGGAGTAGTAAAAAGTTGCAACTATTGGTATTCGCATTAATCAAACTGCTGAATAATAATTGCTATTGGTTTTTACGTTAACAAAACATTCCTGGGTAATTATCCTCTGTTCGTTTTTATTACCTCGTTGCTATTTCCCTCTCCGCTTCAGATATCTGATCTCACTTTTAGTTTACCACAAATGGCTGATAGGGAATGTACGATAACTGCCTCGTGCTATTTCGAAGGCTATAACATTGATTATGAATTACAATAAACATCAGTCACAAGTTGTGAGTTGTGGATGACTGTTATTGTTGCAGTTAATGTTGCAAATCGAAGTGGATTGAGACAGCGGATGGTTTTGCTAATCGTAAAATACGATCTGTATGTTCCTGCTTTCTCACATCGTTGGGTATATGACAAAAATGTACATGATTATTCTTGTGATCTGTGAAGTGGATCCGGTAATTCTTGTGATCGAGTTGTTGTTACGGGAACAAATCCATATAAATCAT
This sequence comes from Haliotis rubra, assembly GCF_003918875.1. Classification (NCBI taxonomy): domain Eukaryota; kingdom Metazoa; phylum Mollusca; class Gastropoda; order Lepetellida; family Haliotidae; genus Haliotis; species Haliotis rubra. The sequence goes on along the minus strand of NW_025766070.1, from coordinate 1,070,402 downwards.
ACGCACTTTCGTCTCCTTGATATAGTGGAATCCAACTACCTATGTAGAATCGTAAATTCAAACATTGCCTCAAAAACTTTATCAGTGTACTTATGATTGTATTTGTTGGCAAGTTTGGAAGACCAACGGCTTCAAACCTCGGATGAGTAAACCGCACAGTACACAACTTTTAGTTGGCAAAAGTAGTATGTTCCAATATTAAATTTTAGAAAATGAAACAGTAAATGGTTTTCTGTATTTGATTGGTTGGTTGTTGTTTAACGCCGCACTCAGCAATATTCCAGCAAAATGGCGGCGGTAGGTAAATAATGAATCTTGACCAGACAACCCAGTGATCAACATCAAGAGCATCGATCCATACAACTAGGATCCGATGACATGTGTCAACCAAGTGAGCGAGCCTGATCACCCTATCCCGTTAGTTGCATCTTACGACACGCATGGTTTGCTGAAGACCAGGTGTGTGTGTGTGTGTGTGTGTGTGTGTGTGTGTGTGTGTGTGTGTGTGTGTGTGTGTGTGTGTGTGTGTGTGTGTGTGTGTGTGTGTGTGTGTGTGTGTGTGTGTGTGTGTGTGTGTGTGTGTGTGTGTGTGTGTGTGTGTGTGTGTTCTTGAAGATCATACATTTTGACCCCCACTTATCCCATTGTCCTTAGGTCACTGTTTGGTGGGGTTGTTTTTGTGTAGTTTTGTTATACATGGCATATGTGTTTGGTTTATATTTTGCAGTTTCTCTGTGTATTGAAATGGTTAAGGGTTAGAGCTAATGTGTCATTCCATTGTATTTTCACTTCGATCTTCACCAAAATCAATATTTTACGTTTTCATGATCCTATGTTATGTCTCCTGGAGAATTCTATACGAAGACCGATACATGTTCTCATTTGGAATTTTCAATTACAGAAGTTAGAGTCGAAAATGTTCTCAAATTCACATGACTGCAAACTTACCGGTGATGACTAACGGACGTCCCAGCACAGATATTCATAGACCTGGCGCTTCCAGAAACATTTCCGTGACCTTACAAAAAGATGCTCATCTGTACAATATTAAAGGTACACGATATCTTTACGCCAAATCGTTTTTATCCAACAATTTGCATCGTTTTCCAGTCCACGAAGACACACTATTACGAATACTGAAGTATTCCCAGTAGTGTAGGTTCGGGAGTTCACCATTATCTCTCGGCTCCCAAGGGAGAGGTATTGTTTTCGTAAACTCCGACAAATGTATTCATATGTCAACCGCATCATGAGAATCTTGCGCAGCATCAACATCTATATTTTGTATCAACAGGTTTAAGATACCCTTTGAAATCAAAGAAAATATGTTTCATTGATTATATATACTTCTGTATCTAGTGTATGGAATATAACCATTAAAGGGCTAAAGGGCTTTCACTTAGTGGAGTCACGCTGGGCATGGTGTGGGCAAATCTTGTGTACACATGCACAGGCAAACCGACGATAAATAGTCAAATGTCAGGCAAACATCTTGATAGCTGTGGCAACATCCGTAATGTGCCTGCATATAGACAGAAATCTCCAACGATATAGACAACAGGCACCAGGCCCTTGAACAACGGCGTGTGTTACATTCGCGATAGTGCATGGACGTCGAGATGAAGTGCCAGAAAATTCCGCTAGGTGGCGCCTGGTGTAGGCTCGTCAACTTCCTGCAGCGAAGTCGACAACTGTTTGGAAAGCATTTGTAAAACTGGCATCATGTTGCTTCATTTTTCTTTGCTGTTCAGACTCTAATATAAGCTTACCTTATTTGTGTGACCTTTCAGAGATGCCATGTGAGCGGTTTAGTGTGTAGACAGTAAGAGATCAGGAAATAGTGATGCCTGTTTGTTGAGTCGACTGCATTGAATTATGTTATACATGAGATGGCAGAACTATTAATGGATATTTGAGAATGTTTATTTGTTTATTCTTCACACATAAGCCCATTTCAGTTGTAAACTGACTTGGGTTAGCGTCAGTGACTATATCTCCATCAGAGTAACTTTTAGAACCCTACAGTCAATTATAACAATTTCCTTTTGCTATGTTGAAGGGATCAAGGAAGTGATGATGAAAGTCATTAAGAAGTTCATACAAAATGTATATAAAGTGCCATATTTTAATTTTAATTAATTTTATGATCCAATGGGGAAATAAATTACTGTGAGCTAAATCCTCAGGATGTATCGTTCATAACCTGCTTATTATAAGATACATGCAACATCTGTGCTCCTGGAGTTAGATATATCGTGTGAAGACCATGATCTCAGACCATGGCCCGAATAATTTACACTTCTATTGGAGAAATGACATTATCATTCACTCTTGACACTGCACACATCTGCTTTCTGCTCGTTCGAACTTTGTCAGGAGTGACAGGAATATTCTGAGATTGATAAAACTTAGATGTGCATGTAGTCAGCAGACTGACCATTAGTTTATTCAAGAAATTCGAGGACGTGCAAGGCGTCGGTCTATAAGATGAGCTGAATAAACAGCCAGTTCTGGTCCCTTTTGAATATGTCCCGTTGAACACCAGTGATATGAATAGTTTGCTTACTCATTCTCTGTACCTGATTCTACGAGACGTGTTTCTTTCTCTAAGTGAAATATGTACAGCGATCATTCATTTGCTAATCATACGGATGTGCCTATCTGGGAATAACTTACGTTCATCAGAGTTTGCACATGTTTTGACATTCCTGTACTAAATTGGCAAGCAGCAACAAATTAACTGATAATTTTAAGAAGTATTAAGTTTAATTTTAGATGATAACGCTAACGTAATATGCTTCAGTGGCTAAATTTTTGTGTGATGTTTTTTGAGTTCGTTTTTTTCTTTGTTTTGTGTTTTGTTGGAGATTCATAGATATTTCTGTTGTTGGTTTGTAAATTTATCCATCCATGTAACATTCATGGTGTATACAGGAAATATTACAGTTGGTCTTGTTATAAAGAAATATCCGATGACGCATTGATGCGGCCAGTAAGCGGGTTTTGATTGGATTACTGGTCTGTTCCTTGACACTCTATTAGAGAGTATCTAAGACGTGTATAATAGATATAATGTGTTGCCTGTTATGTACGCAATGAGACGTTCTCCAACCTATGAAATGTGGCTTACAATCCCTAAATTCTTTAATCCTGATTCAGTGTGTCTGAGACGCTTCCTGGCGTATTCCCAGGTCGAGAACACTACACACAATGTCATGAGATGTACCGTCACAACAGTATAACGAAAGGAAGCCGCGTTGGGTTATATCGCTGATCTCGTGTGCTTGTGATTAGGTGCCTCACTTTGCGAGTATGGGTTCGAATCCCCGATGGGTGTTAACTGAATTACAAACAAGAATCTGTCCTTTACTCAGAAAGTGTATCCCAAATATAACTGCAACACATGTTAAAAAACGAAAGGGTAGAAACCTTTTTACACTTAATTCAGTGAATTGTTCGTAATTAAACCCTTCAAAGTTTTTGTTGTTTTATATTCTGCTGATATTGTAGACAATTCGGTTTTTTAAGTTCATTTCATTTTTAAATTGAAAGTGAGTGAGCAAGTGAGTATGGTTTCACATCACTTTTCGCAGAATTTAGACAATATTACATTGGGGTACACTAGAAATGAGCTTCACATATTGTACCCATGTGGGGATTTGAACTCATGCCTTCGGCGGGGACGAGCTCACGCTTTAACCACTAGGCCACCAGCCGTCCTTAAAGTGATAGACGATTCGACCTCATTCCGGTCAGTTACATTCTATTTAGTTAAAGGATATATATTACTTGCAAATGATTCTCATCCTCCCAAGTCAATGGAGTTAACTGACTATAAAAGCCCAGCTTCCACTGTAGAAACTAGACTTACATAGACAGTTAACTCCCTTGATTCGAGAGGATGCTGATTCATTTGTCCAAAAAGAAGTTAATCAGGACTGATTTCACCTGGAACTGCACCGTCCTGATTAACGAGGTTTCCTTGTATTGAGATCAATAGATACATAGATAGGAAGAGATAGATATGTATGTTAAACATATGCTGTGGAAAGTCTACCATATGGCTCAGTTCTTCACTTCCATAACACTTTCAGAGAACAATCTTTTTAATGCCATAAACCTTTTAGTCCGAACCCTTTTTACATCTCCCCGGAACAATGTAATCCCGCAAGTATGCTTTTACCGCGATTTGTTTCGGACGCGTATGGTGACGAAAAAAGAACAGGTAATCTATTTCTCATTCATATCTAGGAAGGCGTTACATAACATAACCCCGGCTGTCGGCGAGGAGAGACGCCGTATCATGCTAATAACCCTGTTGTACACCGTGGCACCATTATTAATGGCGTGACTGACATGCCTCAACGTGACGAAATACCTCCAATGGTGATTACATTCCATGGTATTAAAAATTAACAACAAATTTCAGATTTCTGCACATAACATATGTGCACGGAATACACTCAGAAGAATGTTTCAGAAAGGTTTTTGTGTCCGAGTTTTTTTTCAGTCGACGTGACGTGCATTTCTATTAATGCATCACTCGTACAGCTGCGCTCGGGGAGCAGTACCTGGTCTGGATTCTTTGAGACTCCTGTATCGTGAAGAATGTTGAGGAAGGATCAACTGACTGCATCAGGCCGGATTCTGTGTTTTTGCTCTAAATCCTTGAGTAAATATACTGAAGATGTCAAAATGTTGCTTGCTGAAGAACCATGAAATTTTGGCCCATTTTGTGGGTGGCCATGCCCATTGCACGTGGGAGCTCTTCAGGCTGAGAGGCACCTTAAGACTCTCTCGTGAAATTTCATTTCCGGCTGCTGAGGATATATTTTCTCTCAGCTACCCTCTTCTCCGCTCTTCGCCCAATCCTATATCTGTCCACCAAATCGAATACCACATTATTAAACTTGGAGAGATATGAAGTACTGTAGCGAGAAGCTGTAACACTGTAGGAAGAATTTTTATCATTCCTTTTTTTTAAAAAATGCCTTATCAGAAAGCGTCTGTACAGAAACACAGTACTCAGCAAACCCCTGCTGTTCTAATGAAAGACCGTATCCTTTTAATTCTCTTTAATCATTTTTGTTTTCAATTGCTTAATGGAAATGTGTGTGTAGAAAAATGCAGTACTTAATCAACCTCTTCTACCTACTGAATTATTAGATACATTTAATTGTCTTCAACTATTTTTTTAAAAACTGCTTAATGTGAACGGGAGTGTATAGAAACATTGCTTTGTATACCTCTTTTGTCCTCATGATAAACTTAAATTGTTTTAGCGTGGTTTTTGCACATTTCTTTAATCTGAACAAACGTGTATAGAAGGGATACTTTGTCAACCTGCTTTCCTTATGATACATGTAATTGTCTTAATCATATTAAAGTTTAATCATCTGAACGGAATATTTTAGAAACAACAGTTAGGAAAGCTCTACTGTCCCATTGGTACACTTAACTGTCGATCATGATTTCATCTGAATATCTCGACTATTTAGATTTGGCAATGGTAGGTTTTTATATGCTTGTAACACTGACTTGACTAAAAGGAGCAGCACAGCTTTTAACAATAGACACTGACGCCTTCAAGGGATCTGAAATACTTAAACTAACTTCTAACAAAAAGCAACAGGATTAATGAACCAGACTTGGAAATTCATTTTGATGGAGTGACATATCCGTTTCCCTTGAAATACGTTTTTGCAAAACACGATAAAAATAAGCGAAAAAACGAAAACCAATGAGGCCAATGCTAAAGAGTCCCTCAACGTTCCTAACCACAAGGATCCCCACAGATATCGATTCTGGTTCAATATGTGCTACTATCGAACGCGGGACACTTTCCAGATCTCCTTGGCGCCCCTTTCACCTGCACGACCACGCACGATATTGACGGCGAAAATGACTCGTGAAGAGGCAAGCCGGCTCAGAAAGAATGCACAGTAAATACCCTCTCCTTCAACACTGTCAACTATCAGTTGTTGGAACGATGCGGTCTTCTCGACGGCTCTTCAAGCAAGAGGCTGTCAATATGAGAGAAAACCACTTTACGCACGTATGTGGTGGACAGCGGAACTTCTCCGAGCTCATATCCTCGTTTACGTCACGACCCCGGGACGTTAAACACGCTGGAAACGTCAATGTTGCTTCACCTTGGAGATGAGGAGAATGTTGGGGTATGTGAACAGTGAGAGTGTTTCTACTTAAATGGGTATGTCTACAGGGCCACGCAATAAAATACAACCAACTGCACAATGTGAGGTCAGTTGGTTGTGCATTGGACAGCTGTGGCTGTGTTGTGTGTGATAGTGGGGTGAATAAGAGAGATGATCCTGTACTGAAGTTCCTACCAAAGTTATTCATATTAATGTGTGTCGGAAGGAGATGCGGCATTTGTGTGTGTGTGTGTGTGTGTGAGAGAGAGAGAGAGAGAGAGAGAGAGAGAGAGACAAACAGAGGCAGAGCGAGAGAGAGAGACAGAGAGAGAGAGAGTGATGGAGGGAGACAGACAGAGCGAGAGAGAGAGACAGACAGAGACGGAGCGAGAGAGGGAGAGAGAGAGACAGACAGACAGAGCGAGAGAGAGGGAGAGCGAGAGAGAGAGAGAGAGACAGACAGAGACGGAGCGAGAGAGAGAGAGACAGACAGAGACGAAGCGAGAGAGAGAGAGAGAGAGAGAGACAGAGCGAGAGAGAGAGAGAGACAGACAGAGCGAAAGAGAGAGCGAGTGATGGAGAGACAGAGCGAGAGAGACAGACAGAGCGAGAGAGAGAGAGAGAGAGACAGACAGAGCGAGAGAGAGACAGAGCGAGAGAGAGACAGACAGCGAGAGAGAGACAGAGCGAGAGAGAGAGACAGACAGAGCGAGAGAGAGAGCGAGTGATGGAGAGAGACAGAGCGAGAGAGAGAGAGCGAGCGAGGGAGACAGAGAGACAGACAGAGCGAGAGACAGACAGAGCGAGAGAGAGAGACACAGAGAGAGAGACAGACAGAGCGAGAGAGAGAGACAGACAGAGCGAGAGAGAGACAGACAGAGCGAGAGAGGGAGACAGACAGAGCGAGAGGGAGACAGACAGAGCGTGTGTGCAGGGAGAGAAACAGATGCTGAGGTTATGCCATGTTGGTGTATATCAACGCGATATTGGAGTTTCACATGTCAGGGTGTGTCTCAAAGAAGTATCGGGGTTTTCCATGCGCCTATTATGTCTGAATCAGGTAATGAGGCTTTCCATGTGTACGTGTATCTGAACCAAAAACCGAGGATTTTCATGTATGTGTTTCTGAACTAGGTGTTTGCTTTCTCCATCCCTGTGTCTGAACCAGGTACCAGGATTTCCCATGATTTGTTTGTTTGTTGCTTGACGCTGCACTATATTCCAGCTATATGACATCGGTCTGTAAATAATCGAGTCTGGACCAAACAATCGAATTATCAACATCATGAGCATCGATGTACGCAACCGATCCGATCAACCGATCCCCGCTTTCCCTGTCTGTGTGTCTGAACCAGGTGCTTGATTTTTTCCATGTGTGTGTCTGAACCAGGTACCAGGACTTGTGTATGTTGACATGTGTATATGTGTCTAAACCAAGCAGCGGCCCTTTCCACGTGTGTGTCTGTGTCTTAAACAACTACTTGGGCATTCCATGTGTCTGAGCCAGCTATTGGGTCTTTCATGCGTGTGTGCGTATGTTCTTGCATGTGTGTATGGGTGTATATATGTTTTTCTATGCTTGGGTACGTGGAACAGGTGCTTTGGTTGTCCATGCGTGTATGACCAGCTTTTTGAGCTGATTTAAACAAAAACATTCCCTTGCGTCACGAAGATGATCCGTGTTAACGCGAAGGCAGACCTATAATCTTCTCTGTAGAAACGTGAGGAAAACAAGGGCAGTGAGAATCCCCAGCAACTTCTCTATACTGGAGATGTAAAAGTGGTATAATGACGTTCTAACCAATAAAATGACTATCAGTAGATCACACATGTCTTATCTTGTGGACTCACAAACAAGTTTACTGTCAGCAGTACACCACTCCAAACAGGCCTCACAAGATGTGAGATGAAATGGAGGTTAACGTCACATTCAATGTTCTTCGCTAAAGGATATAGCATTGTATATGCCAACGTGTGTGTGGCTCATGTCAGTAGTCAAGACTTCTGTCGAATTTACAGTGCTCTGAGATACCAGACACCGCAGATTTAAGATGGAAACCCAACACATTACATTGCCTCATGGGGCTGAGGGTAACAGCCATTACTCTCCTTTAATATCCTGGGTTCGAACCACCGACCTTCCTGTCTCCGGACGACGCTCTATCCACTACACCACAGAGCGGTTTGTCTTCACAGGATGTGTCATAACTTAGAAACGGTTTATAAAAGGAGTATGTGTTATTGGTAACTGTCTATTTAGTACATGGGTGGACAAACAGGCTGTGGCGTCGCAGTTTCCCCTTGCAGAGTTGTGTCCACCAACCATTGCAGGATCCGCATTTCGTGGGATCAACCTTGTTGTGACCCTACCTACCAAACCCATCTGTGTCGGTTTGACTTTGGGCTATATTTACACACCAAGCTGACAGGCCATGATAAGATCTAATAAAATACTTACATAATGCATAGAAAGTATACTCACCACTCACAAACGGATACGTTTGAAATTTGAATGTGGCCAAAAAGCTACCACGTTATCGAAACGTTACTGGGCTGAAAACCGTCGGAGATGATCCATAATACAACTACAGTACATGCAATAAATACAACACCATCGGATAATCGTTTCTTCCTTGTTCCATATTTAGCCACCATCAAATACGTATATTTTCTTTTCCCCAGCGGTTTACATGTATGCTTAAAGGCAGTCATCGAGTCATGCTGAAAGGCTGGAAGACCAAAAGAAACACTTGACCCGAATTCGTCACGATGGAATGAATGTTCTTCTCCAGACGTCAGTTGTAAAACAAAGTGATTGAATGCATTTAACGAACTAAAACATAATGTACTGCATTGTTTCCGTACATACATCTGACAACCAAACCTTCAGTTCAACGATTTCTGGGTCCCGATCCGCAAAGCGTTCATAACGTTACGACCTGTCCACGCTATAGTTTACCTTAGGCTTACGGATGTAGCGCTACGATCGCTTTGTGGATTGGGGCCCAGACAGGCTACCTGCAGCCTGTTGCTGGAAAGTTTTGCGCTGAGTATAAAGTCAAAGCCCGGGCTCGTCTGGTGACTGCTACATACAGCGGCCAGAGTCGTGTTCACTTTACAGGTTATATCTATTTTTCTTACATCAACTTTTGAAAACACAGACAATTTCAATTATCAAAGGACGCTACGTAGCTCGTGGAGTTACTTGTTTGAAGTATTCGACCTTTAACAAGAGCTGCTCGTAAGAATCCTCACCGTCAGCTAATCATTACCCCAGTGCCTCGAGACTTCTGGAAATAGATTCCGTCGATAACAAACAAATTAACTAACATGTTGAACAAGACTTAAATTGGACAGCGTAAGAGGCTGCCATTGGCAGGATCACAGTTGTCGAGTGTAATTCTGATTATACATCATCGGGGCCATTTCGCTTAGCTTAAGAGCCCACAAACGGTATTTGATTGAGACGAGTTGTCATCCTCATTGGGGTTTGGGGTATCTTGGAGCTTATCCACGATCGGGGACAATCCTTTTGCCAACGAGCCCAGAACGTGGATAAAGGACAGTGGATTTGATAGGGGAATAACGTTGTTGAAGAGTTCGTCGATACAAGGTTACAGGTATTCTGATGACAAATATTGACAACCGATGAATACACGCATGATAGAAACTGATTCTTTGATTACGAAAAAACAGCAACTGATACAGTTACGGAATAACAGTCTTTAAAGTTTTAGATTGAGAAAATTGATTCCTTACAAAGTTTAGTTTCCCTGTTGATGCCTTATATGAGCAGCCCTGTATAAGTTCTTATCAAGTATCGTGTAATCTTTAAATGTAAGGTCGATGGTTTTGCGTCAGATGAAGGTTTCAATTTAGAAACCCTTATCGGAGTTACATGAAACCGTTGGCAACAGATCCGAGTTTCATCAAGAAGGTTCGATCTGATATTAATGCCTAAAAAGACGTGAGCGATAGTGATAATGTGATTTAAAATTAGGGGTTGCAAGCAAATCTCATTTAAACAGGTGCATGTATGTTACAAAGCAAAAAAGAATAAACTATTTTTACCCAGTATAGACAGTGCCTGAACACAAATATCAGCTATGGTCGAATCTCGCTACATAGCGAGAGGCTAGCTAGGTAAATGTGGGTTAAGATACATTTATATTATCGGGTCACAACTATTAGAGTCTTTTCATATGGACACATTGATTGAACTGCTATGGACACATTCCAGTGGATCGGATGTCAGCTGCACATGTAAGCTCATAGTCGCAGATCAACTTATCGAAACATTCGCGACACAACCTCTTGAGTGAGTGAGTGAGTTGGGTTTAACTCTGCTTTCAACACCATTTTAGTTATATCAAACATGTCATACTTTAACCGACGAGCACCACCATCGATGGTGCGGACAACACAAGAATAATAATCAAGAACCATAGACCCGTACCCGCAATCAGCGGATCCTGGTACGGTAGAGAACAGTGATCACGCATAGCGTAAATCAATGACTCAGGCCCCTATGAAGTATGTGCGTAATATGACCGCGACTTATGTATAACACTAGAAGTACTGACATCTACATCGTATTGCACTTCTGTACCAACTGAGCCAGATCATGTAGTGAGACCTTGGGAGCCAGTGTGAGACAGCAATCCTGGAACATCCGCAGTCAATTAGGTCCTCATCTTCATCATCTGCCTCCCGTGCTTCAACACAGTCATAACAGTTACAGCGCAATCTAAAAAGTCTGCACTTGTGTTTACGAATATCAGTAACAATTAGATTTCTTCTTCTCAATCCCAGAAAGAACCCGGCACCAATATTCTAACTGTAATATTCTGATGGAGAATCGCCTCATCATCCACTTATCGTGATTCGTATAGTCAGTTTGGTCAGGGACCCATCAGGATTCGATGAGTGTTTTTCAGGGAATGGGGATTAGATGATTACAATGTCTACCTAGAGGAAATCAAGCAGGGTATTCATGCAGTATTCGTATCGCAAGAATCCCCTCAAACGAGGGTGGTTAATAATAATCATAATAATCTTAATCATCATCATTATGACTATTTCAGAAGCGCAAATTCCGCATCCCTCAGGGACATGTTCAATGGACATGGTTGAAGTGGTCACTCTTTCTTTACCCTGGCAGTATAGGGGTTAATCATGCAACATCCAACTGGTTCAGATTCGATCATATACTTGCCTTTGCGATAGAACAGGAATACTGCTGATCTCGACGTAAAACAACAAACACAATGTATGACCGAGCAGATTTTATGTCACGATTGTATAAAGATAGTTCAGCATACGGTCACTACTGGTTTGCCTGCGCCAGACTTGATCATTATAGGCCGTCGTGACTGACTTAGTGGGTATGGTTTTACGTCGCTTTTAACAATATTCCAGCAATATCGCGGCGGGGGACAGCGGAAATGGGCTTCACACATTGTACCCATGTGGGGAATCGAACCCAGGTCTTCAGCGTGACGAGCAAACGCTTTAACCACTAGGCTACCCCACCGCCCAACGCCCCCTGTCGTGACTGAGACGTAAAATGTATTTCCTGCCTCGTCCACATAACGATCCTGTTAAGTAATCCTCTTTCACATATAAGCGTTCAAATCATTTCTGATCATTACGCCAGAGATTTAATCTGCACTACTCGTAATAAAATACAACGCCAAGGCATATTCATTTGAAGGGGAAACTGAGGTCCCCTCTATCTCTGATAGACAGTCACAGTCAGCGCAAATTCAAAATGAAAGCATGCTCTATTTTCCACAGAAAATCAATTTCAAAGTCAAAATCAATAATAGTAATAATTGTAACGGGTCAATTACAAGGCGACGTTCGCCCTTGTTGCCCTCACCCTTTCCCCCGTTCCAGCCATCTATATGCATAAGCAAATACGTCACTTAAACCCACTCAAGCCGTCCAGTGATTCTGACGTTGTAATCGCGACGTCGCTCTGCCGTAAACGGTATCGACACTGTTGCGATGACATACACGATGGTGTCTTCGTTAGTATTCATTGTTTCCACTCACTGGAGACGCTGACCTGCTTATCTGAAGAAACCGGAAGTTCAGAACGTCACCCAGTACTGCAAGGATACAAACCCATCAGGATGGTCGATAAGAAAGCAGCAGAGAATACAGCCAGCAATATTTACGGTGAACATCCCATGACAATTTCAGAAGGCGTCAGGTGTTGCCCTGGAAGTTTTGGGCATCTCTGACATCTATTAAAGCACTATCCAAAACCAATTATCCTCCAAACGGACATTTCCTTAAAGGGCCTCCAGGGAGATTAAGCCCAATCCAGTGCGATATCTGGTGCTTCGTACCAACCTTATATCATTACTTAAACTGGGTCATGCAAGTTTCTTCTCGAGAACAATGAGATGATTAATTCTGTCAAACCGAACCCACAGTCACATCAACACCAATGGCAGGGTCATGGATTGGAGGCGCTGATTGTGCTGTGTTACACATCAGCAACTTGTCAAAGTGCTGAAGTATAAAAATTCAGACAAGTGATATTAGTGTTTCAATTAGACAGGGAGGAATATGTTTGCACCACTAAGAACCAATGCCCGATGCTATCGGCTGTTTTTACCATCACATATTTGCAGTGTTGATCGATCGTATAAAAACTGATCAAAATGCACTTCGTTTTCTGTCAAGTTCTTCAGAGGATTCATTTTAAAGTACAGTTTTATTAACTAAAATCGATTTCTGAGAGCACAGCGTTGTATTTTAAGGAAATAGAGATGTGTTGGACTTTTTTCAAGAATGACTGTATCTTTAAACAAATCATGTTGGGGAAGTATAAATATATCTATCGGATTATGTAAGTAGAAACGTTTTGTAGTCAGAGATGTAGGACAACTGTATCGAAAGAAAAACTGGATACAAATTGAACCGAAAATATATCATTAACTACTGTGATAGGAAATATAAATATTTTAAAATGGGTCTAACATGGAATATTATCGAAATAGAAATATATTGTTTGTAAAACGTAGCAATGCCGAACACAATTCCCATGTTTTCTTAGTTTTTGTGAGGAGAGTGAGTAAGTAAATTTGGTTTCACTCTGCGGTCACGAATATCCCAGAAACTCATGAGTCTGGACAGAGCTGCCCCATGGTTGTAAATGAGATCAGTACAGCTGAATACAATGAATATAGGTTAATACGAATGTAGAACAATAAACCCTACCAGAATTGGAACCGAGCAGGTTCTATTTGTGAGAGTTTTAGATCTAAGTCCGTAAGTACTCAGACCAACTAATACATTGAGAAAATATTAGTTATACAATGGGCTTTACAACAACGCTGGTGAACTAATTGCCGCTATTCAGCTTCCTATTGAAACTGTTTCTGTGACAACATATCAAAGAGCGGAGATGTATCGGAGAATCAGGCAGCCACAATGTCAATGAGTACAGTTCCATAACGACATTGTGTCATGTGTTCTTCAAGCAACCTGAACCTCAGACCTTAAAACAAAAAAGCCGAATCACATTTCCTGGGATTTCTCGCTTGAAATTAACAGTCGTCTAGACCGATAAATCCGAATATTTCCCCCATGAAACACAATGCAAGGATAATCAGTGAATATAGGGGACGTATAAACACAGATGCCATATTGAGAGCGAGTAATTAGATTCAGGGTCCTCTGAAGCGTCTTCAAAAGGCTTATTACCAAGGACTCCCACTGACAAGGCCTCGCGACAATTACGGCCCCTTACCTGAACAGACCAATAAGGACCCACTTGACGTTATCCCATGAGGCTCAGATCACGTCTTTTGTCGCGAGATATCTCGAGATGTGTTCAAGGACCAATGAGTGACCACTCCGTGACACTAAGACGTCTGAGACAACTTAGTAAATACTTCATATGATGATTAAAGGGTCCTTGGCGTTGTTAGTTGTGACAGTCATGCGGCAAGTGACGAAGTAGACATATTTGTCACTTGATTAATTCTGCAATAATTGTAGCAAACTGGTAGGGAATGGATTGGGGTCATTTCCTCCGCTAACGTCTTATGCACGTGTGACTCTTTGGGCCTAATAAGACTTATGTCTCCCTGGGAATATATATGCTAACGTATTCTGAAGCAGTGTCATTTTCTTATAGAATATCATTAATTGTAATTACATGGTGAAGTGTGTTTGCTGTTTCAATACTTCATCAATGTTGTCGAAAGTACCGCACCGTCATGACAGATTGTCACGCGAAACTGTGCCTGCATCATCGATATTGGCAGACTCCCGAAAACATACAGCTGCGCACTGGGCGAGACTCCAACTCGGTCTACCAGTTACATCCGGGTTGCTATCGGTTTTCAGCAACCAATGCTTGTCGCTAGAGGCGAGACCCGTGAATATCCGGATTGAATTGGTCTTCAGTAACCCGTGCTTGTCGCTAGAGTCGAGACCCTAGAGGATCCGGGTTGGTATTGGTCTTCAGCAACCCATACTTGTCGTTAGAGGCGAGACCCGTGAATATTCGGATTGGTATTGATCTTCAGTAACCCATGGTCTTCGATGGAGTCGAGACCCGTGAAGATCCGGGTTGGTATTGGTCTTAAGCAACCCATGCTAGTCGTTAGAGGCGAGACCCGTGAATATTCGGATTGGTATTGATCTTCAGTAACCCATGGTCTTCGATGGAGTCGAGACCCGTGAAGATCCGGGTTGGTATTGGTCTTAAGCAATCCATGCATGTCGTTAGGGGCGACTAACGGGATCGGTTGGTCAGGCTCGCTCACTTGGTTGACACATGTCATCGTATCCCAATTGCGAAGATCGATGTTTATGATGATATTCACTGGATCGCCCGACCTAGACACGTCCACCATCATATATCACAAATATTACGCTTTCTTAATAAAGTTCAAATTCTTTCTGGGTTGAGTCCCATTCAATACTCGCCACCTTTGTGACGATGGTTGTACCTGCACAAAACGACGTAGAATCATACTGACTCACATGTAGATGCTACTTTAAATGCACCTTTAAGATATTAAACGTCTTCACCAATCATCGCACACTTCATTTCCGTACACATTGAGGCAATGCTTCTGATGCTATTATAAACACATGCAACTGATTACCTATAAACACATGTTTTTTGCTATACTTGGAACAGTACAACGGACTTTCTTTGAGGAGCGATTCTTTATGATTGTGGAAATGGGAGTCACTATCTCTAAGACGGCACCCTGGTGTCCCCTGCCGCGATACTGATGGGGTTCAGCACCAACTTTTCACGCCATGTATAACTAAAATACTGTTGAACTCACTCACTCACTCACTCACTGAGTATACGTACACCCTGTGAACACCAACGTTGAATCCAATGTTGATCATCGCGTACAAACCATTGTTCAGATCCTTGATCTGGCTACCTTATTCTTCGTGTTCAAATGTTGATCACTTGATTGTCTGGTCCAGACTCGATTATTTACAGACCGCCGCCATATAGCTGGAATATTGCTGAGTGCGGCGTAAAAAGTAAACTCACCCACTTCGTGTTCGCTGTTCAAGGGTGTCGGTGGGGAAGTCTAATGATTAAGGCGTTCGCTCGTACATGGGTACAAACGTGTGAGGCCTCTTTTTAGTACCCCCTGTTGTGATATTGCTGGAATATTGATATACGCGCGTAGAACCTTACTCACTAACTCACCGTGAGGTCGGATAGACGAAGACACGGTACCGGAAACAAAGTATAACTTTAAACAAAACTCACTCAGAAGGGAACACATAGTTCTGAAAAAGAGCAAGTGAAGGCTGCTAAAAATGAAAAGTGGCAAGAATGGATTGTTTTGTGAAAGATATGCTCAAGGGTCAGCTATTGCGTTTGGTCTGAATAAGTGCTGAGTTGGGCGTATTGCCAATTCACTCACCGACTTAGAATAACATGGCCACGAATAAATGAACAATGCGACCTCATTTTGGAGCCTTCATCTAAATCAATCAGACCTCAATAAAACACACATAAAATCGTATAATACCGCCAGCTATTGTGGTAACACGACGTAAATCTAGACCTTCTATCTCCATTGCTGCAGAGGTCCTCCTAGATCTAGCGTATATCACTCACCCTCTGGCATTGGGTAGACAGTGAAATGTAGCAGGCGACGTGTGCTCTCGCTTTTATCAAAATGGCGTCGGAATTGGCCTTCGTGTCCTTCAGTTTTATTACCATGCCGTCACTTTCCGCACGAGACATTGATACGGGTTTATGTCCACGTGGGTCAGAGGTCTTGCCACAAGGTCAGGAGACGAGGACAAAAACATACCAGAACGAGCGTTATCGTCTGCTTGTCAATGTGACCTATGACGTCATGTGGCTGACTGTGACGGTTGGCGGGTGGACAGCTACCGCTCCAAGATAAACGCGGCCTTTGTTGACGTTGGGGTCATAAGTCAGACCTTGTGGGCTGATATTGGTAATTAGTGGTCAATATGTCTCAATCTCAATCACGTGATGACATGTGTATGAGACATTAGACTACTTAAGCCAGATTAAACTCTTTATGAATGTTATTATCGCTTTTAATTATGCACACGTGTGGGTCTATTGTGAAAGTATGTGCGACATTGTACTGAACGATTGCAGCTATGAATAATGATGTTTGTAAGATGAAGCAGCCAGTTAGTTATACAATGTCTCTTTTATTGAAGAATTAACGTATAATAACTTTAATTTCTTTGGGAAGGAGCTGTGTTTATGTGCATGTTTTAATGCAATTATATTTTCCTTGTTCTTTGTTTTGTTATTTGGTTTTGTTTTCCCAAAAACTTTCTCTTTTTTTATTGATTCTTTCTTTTATATTTTATGCTGTTTTGAGTTTTGGGATTTCCTTTGAGGGAGCGGTTAAAAGGCAACTCGTTAGAAGAGGGCAATGCTGATATCTTTTCATTTACACCACACAAAATATAAGACGTTAATTAAATTTTCAATAATGGATCAATAGCTGAATTTCGATAACAAACGTAATCTAGTTTATAATACAAGTTAATTTGTAAACAGAAAGAAATATCAATTTTAGAAACAAGGCTCATGTTGATTATTCAAGATACATTCTGTTATGGGGATAAAAAAGAACAAGTTATTATTTTCAAGACACGATGCCGTAAGAAGACTGAATATTTCTAAGACTCCTTTGTAGTCAAAGACGACCAGCGTTAATATCAGCCTGTTATTACCAATGATATTAATCCTTACTTCAAAGAAATGTACATAGAAATCTGATCATTTTCTGTAATCAGACTGATTACGTCTTCCCCCAATTTTCACCTTGATTTGATAATGCTAGCCCAGTGTTCTGCTTCATTAGCTGAAAATACAATTGTACTTCCCAGCCTCGAGGAGACCCCCATGAAACAAAATGTTGGCACGCGAATGTCTTGATGCGGCACGAAATCACCCCTTTGATCGCATCCTTTGTTTTTCCTTTGTCCAGTTGGTCCATTCTTTCATCTTCATCTTCACCAAACAACAGAAGTGTTAGTAGCTGTAGATCTGTTCTGGGTCTTTATTTCAGGTTATATCTTACGGTCCTAAAATTGCTCGATGTGACATTGTGATTGGAACACGACAGGGGGATCCTGCAAGACGTTTGATACGTTGATACGTTTGAAACTGCACAACGTAATTCGATTTCCCGCTGTGTTAACGACATCAACTCCCAATGTTTTGATGCAATATGTCAAACCGAACAAGAGTAAGTGTTCGTCATCATACAATACAGATATTCCTCATTATAGCAAAATGTTGAATTCCCGCTTATCGTTCCGTAAGTCAGTTTACGACATCGACCTTTTTTCACGAAGAGAGATCAGCTGGCGCTTAAGCCGAGAAATAACGAGACCTGTGAAGTCGTGTATATCAGTGCGGATTATCTCCCCTGAAAAAGACTGACATGTGAAAGTAAAAAGCTGTCATCAGCAGAACTTATCTGGAACTAGCCAGTACGCCACTGAGCCACAGTCCTACTGAGAATCACAGATAAAGACACATTTATAGTCATGAATATATGCATCTGTTTGATGTTTAACTGTGACGACCGGATTATAAAAGTTGTTTAATTGTTGATAATTGTTCATTCTTAATTGCCATTCAGACAGATTTGAGAAAAGTAGTGAAGTGGTGGGTGGTGGTGGTAGTAAGTGGCAGTAGAAGTAGTGGTGAGTGGTAGTAGTAGTAGTAGTAGTAGAGTGGTAGTAGTAGTAGTAGTGGTAGTAGTAGTGGTAGTGGTGGTAGTGGTAGTGAGTAGTGAGTGGTAGTAGTAGTAGTAGTAGTAGTGGTAGTGGTAGTAGTGGTAGTAGTGGTAGTAGTAGTGGTAGTAGTAGTAGTAGTAGTAGTAGTAGTGGTGGTAGTGGTGAGTAGTAGTAGTGAGTGAGTAGTAGTAGTGGTAGTAGTAGTAGTGGTGGTGGTAGTGGTAGTAGTAGTAGTAGTGGTAGTAGTGGTAGTAGTAGTAGTGGTGGTAGTAGTAGTAGTAGTAGTGGTAGTAGTGGTGTAGTAGTAGTGGTGGTAGTAGTGGTAGTAGTAGTAGTGGTGGTAGTAGTGGTGGTGGTAGTGGTAGTAGTGGTGGTAGTAGTGGTGAGTAGTGGTGGTAGTGGTAGTAGTAGTAGTGGTAGTGAGTGGTGGTGGTAGTGGTAGTAGTGGTAGTGGTGGTAGTGGTAGTGGTGGTAATTGGTGGTAGTAGTAGTGGTAGTGAGTGAGTGGTGGTGGTGGTGGTAGTGTAGTGGTGGTAGTAGTAGTGTGGTAGTGGTGGTGGTAGTAGTGGTAGTAGTGGTGAGTAGTAGTGGTGGTGGTAGTAGTAGTGTGGTGGTGGTGTGGTAGTAGTGGTAGTGGTAGTAGTAGTAGTGGTAGTAGTGTAGTGGTGGTAGTAGTAGGTAGTGGTGGTAGTAGTAGTAGTAGTGGTGGTAGTAGTAGTGAGTAGTGGTGGTGTAGTAGTGGTTGTAGTAGTAGTGGTAGTGGTAGTGAGTGGTAGTGAGTAGTAGTGTGGTAGTAAGTAGTGAGTAGTAGTGGTAGTAGTGTAGAGTAGTGTAGTAGGTGGTAGTAGTAGTAGTGAGTGTAGTGGTAGTGGTAGTGAGTAGTGGTAGTAGTAGTGAGTAGTAGTGGTTGTAGTGGTAGTAGTAGTGATAGTAGTAGTAGTGGTAGGTGGTAGTAGTGGTGTAGTGGTAGTAGTAGTGGTGAGGTGGTGAGTAGTAGTAGTGGTGGTGGTGGTGAGTAGTAGTAGTAGTGGTAGTAGTAGTGGTAGTAGTGGTAGTGGTAGTAGTGGTAGTAGTAGTGTAGTAGTGGTAGTAGTAGTGGTAGTAATAGTGAGTAGTGTAGTGGTAGTGGTGAGTAGTAGTGGTGGTGGTAGTAGTGAGTGGTGAAGTAGTGGTAGTGGTAGTGGTAGTAGTAGTGGTAGTAGTAGTAGTAGTAGTAGTAGTAGTGAGTAGTAGTAGTGGTAGTGGTAGTGGTGTAGTGGTAGTAGTAGTAGTAGTGGTGGTGGTAGTAGTAGTGTAGTGGTAGTAGTAGTAGTGGTAGTAGTAGTAGTGGTAGTAGTAGTGAGTGGTAGTAGTAGTGAGTAGTGAGTAGTAGTAGTAGTAGTAGTAGTGAGTAGTGAGTAGTAGTAGTGGTAGTAAGTGGTAGTAGTAGTAGTAGTGAAGTAGTAGTAGTAGTAGTAGTAGTAGTAGTAGTAGTAGTAGTGGAGTGGTAGTAGTAGTAGTGGTAGTGGTAGTAGTAGTAGTAGTGAGTGGTAGTAAGTAGTGGTAGTGGTGGTGAGTAGTGGTAGTAGTAGTAGTAGTGAGTAATAGTGGTGAGTAGTGGTAAATTGGTAGTGGTAGTAGTGGTAGTAGTGGTAGTAGTGGTAGTAGTAGTAGTAGTGGTAGTAGTAGTAGTGGTAGTGGTAGTAGTGGTAGTGGTAGTGGTGGTGGTAGTAATAGTAGTGGTGGTGTAGTAGTAGTAGTGGTAGTAGTAGTGAGAAGTAGTGGTAGTGTAGTAGTAGTGAGTAGTAGTGGTGGTAGTAGTAGTGGTGGTAGTAGTAGTGGTAGTAGTAGTAGTGGTGGTAGTAGTAGTAGTGAGTGGTAGTAATAGTAGTAGTGGTGGTAGTGGTAGTAATAGTAGTAGTAGTGGTAGTAGTAGTAGTAGTAGTAGTAAGTAGTGAGTAGTGGTAGTAGTAGTAGTGGTAGTAATGAGGTAGTAGTAGTGGTGGTAGTAGTAGTAGTGGTACACTGTGTGGTAGTAGTAGTGGTGACCTTGGTAGTAGTAGTGGTGAGTAGTGAGTGGTAGTGTGTAGTAGTAGTAGTGAGTAGTGAGTAGTAGTAGTGGTAGTGGTAGTAGTAGTGGTGGTGAGTAGTGGTAGTGGTAGTAGTGGAGTAGTGGTGGTAGTAATGGTGATAGTAGTAGTAGTGGTGGTAGTAGTGAGTGGTAGTAGTAGTAGTAGTAGAGGTAGTAGTAGTGGTAGTAGTAGTAGTGGTAAGTAGTGGTGGTGAGTGGTAGTGGTGGAAGTAGAAGTAGTAGTGGTGGTAGTAGTAGTAGTAGTAGTAGTAGTAGTAGTAGTAGTAGTAATTGTTGTCGAAGACCCGGGTTCGATTCCACACATGGGTACACTGTGTGAGGCACATTTCTGCTGTTGCTGGATATCACTGGAATATTGCTCAGTGCGGCGTAAAATCATACTCATTCACTCCTCGCTCACTACAAACCGCAAATCATATAGCTCTGCAGTAGGAGCCTACGTACACGAGATTGTAGAGGAAAGAGAAGGTGGCGTAATTGTGTTGCCACATAATAGATGTAATGACAACAACAGTGGTAGCTGTAATAGTTGTAGCGACAAGTGTGTGCACCACAGCGTTTACAACATCAGCCACGACTTCAACTCAGCAACACCAGCTTCCCGTCCTACAAATACCAGAAGCAACGAAAACATCCACGACGGCGTCGAGCTATTCATGAAATTACGCAACCCCGCGCACCTCTCTCAACAACAGTAAAATATGAAGTGACGTCTCTCATTAAACGGCTGTAAAACCAGAAACCCCAGTAAGAATAATTTCATTAAGAGAGGAGATATGTACAAACGCCGGGGCGAGCAATGCGCCTAATGTGATTCCCTGCTGAACAAACGATACGAAGGGCATTTTTCTGAGACCACAATTTATTTCTTTTCATGTGTGTTCCAAACTCAACTGATGAGGAAAATATGCCTCTAATCAACCACAATTATTAAACTTTATCCTCACATCCAGCAAAACCTGTGTTCGTATTGTGCGCATTTGATTGCCGGCAATTTCTGTTGTAAATAAGAGCAGCTGCGTCTCTCCAACTATATATTGATCTGCGGGTTTTCTAGCACCTTCAAAGAACTATTTTATGTGGGCCATATGGAATGGAAAATCCTGCTAAGAAACAATCAAGTACATCAGCCGCCTCTTTGATCATGGGGCTGATTTGTTGTCTAATTTCTGAATTCCTGTCGCAGGAATATGGACTCTCTAAGGGTAAGGCTTATATATTTCCTGTGATCTAGTCCAGTCGTATTCGGATAACCTTGGTGCTTTCCGGTTACCCGAAGATACAATTAACTGACTTAATACCTGGGTTTCCTTTGCTCGTTATAAGGCCATATTAAAGAAATTGTTTCTTTTATCGTCACTTGTCATTGGGTTTGCTGTTATCACATTACGTCTTACCCAAAATAATCCATTTCATTTGAAATCTAATTTCGCAACCGAGTCGTAATTTTTATTTTATTTTCTATTAAGGAGCAGCATACGATAAAACTATAATGGTTATCAAAATAGATCATTAAAACAGAACCCGTAACCGCAACCAATTGTCTTTTGAAAGAAGTTAGAATTAAATCACCGCGTGGGGTCTGAAGACTGAGAGAATAAAACAACGATGGTGATGTTTTATGCAGTTGTTGAGGACGTTAACGTTTTATCATGGCGTCGGCCTGCCAGGTAATTCGAATAACGGTGCATTTAACGGTATCTCAGTTATATCACGGCGCCCCAGATGACTGTGGGAAGATGGTTGGTTGGTTGTTGTTTAACGCCGCACATAGCAATATTCCAGCTATATGACGGCGGTCTGTAAATAATCGAGTCTGGACCAGACAATCCAGTGATCAACAGCATGAGCATCCATCTATGCAATTTGGATACGATGACATGTGTTCACCAAGTCAACGAGCCTGACCCCCCGATCCCGTTAGCCACCTCTTACGACAAGCATGGTTGCTTAAGACCAATTCTAACCCAGGGCCTAGATTTTCGAAGCTCTCTTAGCGCTGAGATAGTCGTAAGTTAATGTTAATGTATGGCACTTACGATTATCTTAGCGCTAAGAGAGCTTCGAAAATCTAGGCCCAGATCTTCACGGATGACTGCGGGAAGAAAGCATAGGTGAGGCAGTTCGTGGTCATTTGCCGCTTGAAAGTCATAACATTAGCAGGATATTGAACAACAAATGAACTTTTGGGAGAATGTTGGAACCGAACTCACCACCAGCGGATCCTGGTACGCCTGGTGGACGTGGTTCTGAAGAGCGACCTACGGCGCCGAAGAACTACCATTGGTATCTATTACGGCGCATACTGTGGACAATGAACCTTGAAAAGTCACGGTTGTGGGTGCTTTGAGTGACTATGTAAATTCTTAATATACTACAACCAATGATCGGAATAGGAATGGAGACATCCACGAGCATGTGTATTGTTTAAAAGGCAACGGATCATGATCGAAGCAAACCCATGCTCACTATCAGTTTTGCCAATGATGAATATATATATACATGTATAATACATGTGACCTGGTCGTCAGAAATCCCTGCTTAAAGCAGAGTCGAATATAGGATTCTCAGGACATCATGGGAATATGCATATGGACACCTTCAAACAGTGGTGACATCAGGCGTCAGCAAAGATGGTAGCATATCCTGCCTTTACCTATGTCACAAACACATGCAAGGACAAGTAAACTGTTCCTCTGGAAAATATTGGGGACCATATGGTACAAATCCAAATAGTGAATTGCATTGGATGTCATCATAATAGTCGCTGACTTGGTTGACACTTGCCATTGTATCCTAATTGCGTTGATCGATGCCCAATGCTGTTAATCACTGGATTGTCTGGTCCAGACGTAAAACTAAACTCACTCACTCACTAAATTTCGGTGATGCTTCAGATCTTGAAGATTATTTTTTAATGTCCTCCTGGCGTCTATCATTAAAGTTTTTTTTAAACTTTCGCAAGTTTTTTAAAGATTTTCACCTCATGAACTTTCGAAGTATTGACATCAACATAGATACACGGACAGCTATCAGACGCTAATAGCGTTCTTGATTACTCACATCAAAGATGGAGAGGAGTTCCAGTCCGAACCAAATCCATACATTAAAGCCACGCTGAACATCATCAATGTCACCTTAAGGATAATATATAAGGTTAATTTCATCAGCGCCAGCTGAGCTTGGTTGTCCTTCAATACCATACGGCCTCGTGTGGTTCAGCGGGACAGATCTGGTCATTTTGTGATATGAAAATAGACAAACATATATGTGATGTATATTTATAGAACTGACGAGGAAAGGAATGGGCTGATGCAACAAATACTGAAAAGGTCAGACGCTAATGAAAATGAATTCAATGGTGTCATATTATTATATAAAGTGTGTGGGTTAGTTTGATGCCGGTTTGGTAGGTATGTCAGTCACTTATATCACAGCCGTCTTGGAGCATCTCGATGGTAAAAGTTTTCGCCAAAGGTCCATGTTCGATTCCCGTCATGTGTTGGTTGGGTATTGTTTAATGCCGCACTCAGCAATATTCCAGCTCTATGGCGGCGGTCTGTAAATAATCACATCTGACCAGACAATCCAGTGATCAACATCATGAGCATCGATCTACGCAATTGGGATACGATGACATGTGTCAACCAAGTCAGCGAACCTGACCACCCGGTCCCGTTAGTCGCCTCTTACGACAAGCATGGGTTGCAGAAGATCAATTTTAACCAGGATCTTCACAGGTTCCCCACATGGGTACAAGTCAAAGGACCTGGTGTTCCCACCGTGATATTGCTGGAACTTTGTTAAAAGTGCCTTAAAGCTATATTCGTTCGCTCAATCAATCATTTACTTATATCGGGGCGTTTTTTCTTGGTGTGTAAGAAATATCTGCGTGATGCATGTATCAACTGTTAAACTCATTCGTTGAACACACAATCTTCGAAAAAACATCAGAATATGCGCGAATCTGGAATTCAATTTCACAGTCGTAGACATCTGTGACGCAGCTCTTCATAGTGAATCTTTAAGTGAACTGTAACAGATTTTAATGGAACACTATATTTCGAATTTGGGAATTTTGAAAGCAACATACACGAAAGTTTAGCGGGATAAGTTTTAATTCAACTGTAACAGTTTTTCAGTTTTGTTGCGATTATAGTACTTTTGCAAGCAATGACACAACTCAACCGACTGTCTTGGGTTTTTTTCAAAATGATCACAGGACCCCACATCAAAGAGAGTTACACTGAACTATCAATATCACATCAGTATGAGGCGCTGTATTGCAATGAATCCCTGGACATCACTGAAGGAATGACTTACGTCATAAATTCGATTTTGAAAGTAATTTTAATGTAACATTTTCGAATTAGGTATCAATAATTATGATACCTTAGAATTGACGTTGTGATATTTTGAAATAATGATGTAAATTTTACATATTTTTTAATAAATAGTGATAAATTAATAACCCCTCTAACGCGTTGAAATTGGTTTCTCGTAAGTCGTGATTAGAAGACACTTGGTACAGACAACGAACAAAGGACTGTGTAAAGTTCCGGAAAATCGTAATTGGAATCGACATAACTTGGCGATTACATGGTAAAAATAAAAATCAATAGTAAATTATTAAAATATAATTAGAATTGAATTTCGTACTGAGACGAGCATTTGATTGATACTGATCCCCTAACTGAGGTGATACGGTATTCTAAAAGATGAAACTGACTATGCACAAGGCCATTCGACAAAAGCAAGAGAAACAAACCAGTTTCAGTTTCACGTTGGGATCTGACTTGAGTTGAGTTGAGTTTACGTCGCATCGACATTATTTCAGCCATGACAAAGGTGAGTGAGTGAGTTCAGTTTTACGTCGCTTTTAGCAATATTCTAGCAATATCACGGCAAGGGACACCAGAAATGGGCATCACACATTGTACCCATGTGGGGAATCAAACCCAGGTCTTCAGCGTAACGAGCGAACGCTTTAACTACTAGGCTACCCCACCGCCCCCTGACAAGGGTGAAACAATTCTAGAAATTGACAATTACATAATTCGGACAAAAGTAATCATGTCATATACTCCATATGTGAACATGAATTCACTTTGGGCCGTTCCCTGAATTATTTGTGTCATCGATATCGTTATTTTGGACGGTCTTTCTGCAAAATCAGTTTGCCACTGAACTGATTTTCCCCCTGTGTCATGCTGATTGTCGCCTATCGAAATGGAAACAGCTTCTATCCTGAAACTGAAATAGGAAAATATCCATTATCGAAATTGACAAAAATAAAACGTCTATAAAACTATTGATATCCTCATTCATTTAATATGACTGAAACACTGAAAAGAATGAACAAATATTTTAAATTCCTACACTATTCATCAGATTATTAAAAATGTATGCTGGCAAAGAACCCTAAACAATTTACAAACTTACACGTGTATTAATAATTTCTAAAATACTTTAAATAATTAACCATACCAAGCGCAACGGATTTGTTGGTCGATATTACTTGTTTATTAACTGTCAAATTCATATTTCTATCAATCCATTCCTTCAGGACCAATATTTCGTCATGTAGGTGACCAATTGTCTGTGTTAATTCCTGCGCAACGGTTCGACCAATCAGCAGCTGGCTTTCAGGTGTTGTCGACCTATGATAATGGCCGATTGTACTTTTCATTTCCCCTGAGCTATACTAATAGCCATTAGTGGGGGAGTTTGACAAAACGCTGAAGGGGAAAAGGCGCCATGTCGCCATTGCAATATCGTTATACAACTCTCAATGTGTTAACGCCATTTCATATTGAGTTTCGGTGTCGTCATGCCTGTCTGAATGATCCTGTCTGAGGTATGAAATATCATAATGTAAAGACCTCTCTTGCGAAAAGAGTCACACATAGTGTTTAAATTCTTCTAATCGTTGTATGTGATGGAAATTGGTAAACTGATGTAAGAGGTAAAGTGATTTTTGGCACCTGGAAAGTACATCAAACGAAAGACATGGTAAGAGATCATAAGTCACGCATCTTCCTGAGTGAAATGACAGACTCATACCTGTATATTCAGCGAGATATCCATTCCGCTGTTACACATTAAACAGCTATCGAGGGTGTTTTTATTCCACTGAGAACCTATTTACCGGTTTGGTTGAAGTGGTGCTGAAATGGATCTCGTACCATTTTCAACAGACGCAGGTGATATTGTAACCATATTTCCAGTTTGCCTAGCTGACATCATGTTTGGATACCGACATCAAGCATAGGTGTTTTATGCGATTTACAACTAGAAATGTTTAAATGTGTTTTAAACATACAATATCGCCTATAAAAAGAGTTTCTAGAATGGTTAACTGACACCAAAACGAAGAAAACAGATAACTGTCGATGTCCAACTCGACTAAGACCATACAATCTCCAGGATAAATTGCTGGAACTAAAGTTCAATAACATCCACAGAGGGAAGTAGGTGTGATGCAATGCCCACGCGCCGTGACATATATGACTGACCACAGCCTTTTGAAAACAATCGAGTGTCCAGTAACGCCTTCAGAGTAGTACATTTTAACTCGACAAGACAACAGAGTGATAATGCATATGTTCTTTGAGTGGGGGGGCGGTGGGGTAGCCTAGTGGTTAAAGCGTTTGCTCGTCACGCTGAAGACCCGGGTTCGAATCCCCACATGGGTACAATGTGTGAAGCCCATTTCTGGTGTCCCCCGCCGTGATGTTGCTGGAATATTGCTAAAAGCGGCGTAAAACCAAACTCAGTCAGTCAGTCAGTCTTTGAGTGGCGTATTAGAAATTGGTAAGTACAGAATGGGCAAACTTAATTAATGGATAACATCTTTAATTTCGACAGTGTGACGTTCGATGTAGAATCTCATACCGAACGTTTCAATATCGTCATGGAAGTTACTGTCGCCTTAGTGCTAAGGACGCTTTCTGTAACGACAACCAGGTCTGTACAGGTCAGTACAGGTCAACTCTGACGACAAAACTTTACCTATTCAAATGTATATCATGATTACTGGTTTCAATTTCAATTTCCAATCCACTTATACTATGACTTATTTTTAATATTATTTTAATACTTTTAATATTTTCAGTTAAAATGAGTTTTCCAGAAGGTGGTTCCACGACTCGTGGCTCTCTCGAAGCAACAAAAATGGGAATCCCGCTGATTGAAATAGATTCTCCTTGAACACTAACCTTGGTGGATATAGTTCAAGGTCACTCGTGACCGAAAGAACCAGGAAGACGCTCCACAACCAGCTGTTCCCTGTCATGATTCAGACTTTAATGTTGCATGATATATCTTCTGTACCGAGGCGAACTCCATAATTGCCTGCGTGATAAACATTTGAATATCCTAATGACTTGCAGTCCCTCCAAGGTTCAACGTCGGTGAGAGTTGCTTCCCTTGGGAATTTCACGTTAACCTAATAGCACATTATGAAAATGCATAGCATAAACTTGCATTTGGACCATTGAAGGTAATGCCGTCAAATAACTGTTAATGACACAGCAGGATATGTTAGATTTTTTACAGTTATACCTCTGTGATGCAGCTACCACTCTTTCGTCCTTAAACAAAGGCAGAGAAGCCTTTTGATAAATCGATAGCGACATTCCAGTCTTAATTTTTCCCACCGTTACCTTTGATGTTTAACGCCGCACACAGCAATTTTCCAGCTATATGACGGCGCTTTGTTCAAATTCTTTAGTCTGGACCAGACAACTCCGCGGTTGACAGCATGAGCACCGATCCACGCAGTTGGGAACCGATGACATGTATCAACCAAGTCAGCGAGCCTGGCCACCAGATCCTGCCTCTCACGTACATGGGCTGCTGAAGACCCATGGAGTCATCATTATCTAGAAAACGATGATACTGTAATGAATCGTGAAGTCTAGATGAAACAACATAAGTTCGAACGAAATAAGAAATCTATCGTGAACACGTTTGGTGTTTAATATAACAGCCATCTTTATTGGATATTCGAATATGAAAAAGTACCTTAACAGACTGAGTAAATCTTAACACAGTTATTAGCGTTTCCGTGTATACACGATGGACTATTTGGGTAATTTGTTTCTAAAAATGGACATGCTAACATAGCATGAAATATACTGAACGTTGTGTACGTTGCATAAAATATAGGTTGTGCATAAGATAAAGTGTTCCTTTTTTTCCTCACACAGTCCAACCAAAGAGGTGCGAGTCTGAGGCCTGCATCACATCAGACGTTCCCCCAAATCATGCAGTGAAATAACGGAAACACTCTTCACAGCGCCGTTGAACAAAACTCTCTTACTCACTTCTAATCAGGCAACATGAAGTTAGAAACGGATTCGGGATTGGGGATTGGGAACTCGAAACCCGAATCTGAATTTTTTTTCATGTATTCGGTATTTTTTCTTTAGCACATTCGGCACTCGGCATTCGGCATTCGGTATTTGGTACTTGAACACCTATTATGTATTTCTTTTACACATTCGGAACTTCTGTGTCCTTGTAACTAACCTCTTTGCACCTTTATCTGTCATCGTATCTATCCTCGACGTTCGAAATTCGAATCCCCAATCCCCAATCTGTTTCTAGCTTCATGTTGCTCTCTAATCATACCACCGTTGTTGCCATTTGATCAACATTTCACTGTCCCTTGTCACTTGGTTAGTGTGTTATGCACTGCGGTGTTACTATTAAGAATCAAAACTATATTTAACTATAAAATCATATGATAATAGTTATCCTCAGCCTCAAACGAATACAACTCGCTATGAATCTAATCGAATCCAGCGTTTGTTGACAGAATCGAAGGCTTTTGAAAAAAAATCAATAAAACAGGCATAAAAAATTGGTATTTGTTAAAAAAAGAATGGTCTTGGTTGAGAGTATGGATAAAGTGTTGTGGCCTGAGTGCTAACATTTGAAAGCCTTTGTGCATACATCGAAAAATGTAAATACAGAAGTCCCGTAGGCGTACGACAAGTTTATGTTCCTAGTCTGTTTCTGTTCTCGTTTGTCAATAATGAATTGGGAAGTGAAAACACGTCCACTTGTACAATTGGTAATCAGCTATTCCCAGACTTACTCGACCTGTTCCTTCTTTGACAGAAGGTGGCGTTATTCTGTTTTCTGACAGTTACTGCATCTGGACTTAAAATCGATTCAGTATTTTTTTATAATTGTAGCGAAACAAGGTGTCTTCAGGGAAGGAATCCTTTGTAGGAGAGAAAAGTTGTTTTCCAAACCTGCCCCAGATCATGCAATTCTATTGTATTGGTAATTTTACTACAATGAAGTGAAAAAATATCAGTGACAAGCATATATATGGTTTCTAGGCATCAGCTATTATTGTACTCTGGAAATGAGAAGGTACGCAATACACATATTGAACTGTCAGCCGTGGTGGCTGAGTGAGTTAGATCGCGGGCCATTAGGTGTCTGACTCTGAGAGTGTGGATTCGAATCCAGCGTGGGTCTCAACTTTACTGAGAAAGTGTAATCCCAAATATAGCATATGTCAAGGATGTACACTTCTCACCGTGATACTAGAACGACTTACTGAACTACACTTTATCCATGATATGGGTAACTGTGTTCTTTTTCGCAAGTCTATATTATGTATCAAAACATTGAAGCACTAACAGTATTAATTGGCATGTCTTGGGGTCGTTTTAGTACAAGTTTTACATGACATTTAAGAAGTTTGAAGACTAATGAGATGTACGCCTTTCTGGACGCACAACGTCCGACACGCCCTCTTGTGACATTTTGTGACGTATCTGGACCTGCTGTTGTGCTTCATACTGCAGTCGCTATTCCACCGAAAACCCTCATAGAGGACAGCCATTATAACAGTTTAAGAAACCTTCCAAGAGAAAGATGCCGTGAGAATAGGCCTGTTCCAAGACATGCGATGAAGCCATTACAACATTAAACTTGGCCACATAAGCCATCTAATAACATTTCCAGCAATTGCATGGAATATTTCCATATTTTCCCGACTGAGCTATTATTAATCTTGTCTGGAGGATAAACTATTTCGTCTACCACTGATTTTAACGAATCTGATTTTAAACGGGCATAGAGTGTCACGACATTAGACAGTTGTATTGTTTCAGTGATTTCGCGAAGATCCTGACTTCCAAACATGATTCGTCATGACAACCATGAAACTGTTACCTGCCAGTTGTGGTTGGCCAGAAGATAGGCAACATTATATTTAGGTAATATTTGTGGAGGTTTGCTGTGTCCTTGCTGGGATCCTATCTAGGGAGTACTGTTGTGGTTGGCCAGAAGATAGGCAACATTATATTTAGGTAATATTTGTGGAGGTTTGCTGTGTCCTTGCTGGGATCCTATCTAGGGAGTACTGTTGTGGTTGGCCAGAAGATAGGCAACATTATATTTAGGTAATATTTATGGAGGTTTGCTGTGTCCTTGCTGGGATCCTATCTAGGGAGTACTGTTGTGGTTGGCCAGAAGATAGGCAACATTATATTTAGGTAATATTTATGGAGGTTTGCTGTGTCCTTGCTGGGATCCTATCTAGGAGTACTGTTGTGGTTGGCCAGAAGATAGGCAACATTATATTTAGGTAATATTTGTGGAGGTTTGCTGTGTCCTTGCTGGGATCCTATCTAGGAGTACTGTTGTGGTTGGCCAGAAGATAGGCAACATTATATTTAGGTAATATTTATGGAGGTTTGCTGTGTCCTTGCTGGGATCCTATCTAGGGAGTACTGTTGTGGTTGGCCAGAAGATAGGCAACATTATATTTAGGTAATATTTGTGGAGGTTTGCTGTGTCCTTGCTGGGATCCTATCTAGGGAGTACTGTTGTGGTTGGCCAGAAGATAGGCAACATTATATTTAGGTAATATTTGTGGAGGTTTGCTGTGTCCTTGCTGGGATCCTATCTAGGGAGTACTGTTGTGGTTGACAAGAAGATAGGCAACATTATATTTAGGTAATATTTATGGAGGTTTGCTGTGTCCTTGCTGGGATCCTATCTAGGGAGTACTGTTGTAGTTGGCAAGAAGATAGGCAACATTATATTTAGGTAATATTTGTGGAGGTTTGCTGTGTCCTTGCTGGGATCCTATCTAGGGAGTACTGTTGTGGTTGGCCAGAAGATAGGCAACATTATATTTAGGTAATATTTGTGGAGGTTTGCTGTGTCCTTGCTGGGATCCTATCTAGGGAGGAGTACTGTTGTGGTTGGCCAGAAGATAGGCAACATTATATTTAGGTAATATTTATGGAGGTTTGCTGTGTCCTTGCTGGGATCCTATCTAGGGAGTACTGTTGTGGTTGGCCAGAAGATAGGCAACATTATATTTAGGTAATATTTGTGGAGGTTTGCTGTGTCCTTGCTGAGATCCTATCTAGGGAGTACTGTTGTGGTTGGCCAGAAGATAGGCAACATTATATTTAGGTAATATTTATGGAGGTTTGCTGTGTCCTTGCTGGGATCCTATCTAGGGAGTACTGTTGTGGTTGGCCAGAAGATAGGCAACATTATATTTAGGTAATATTTATGGAGGTTTGCTGTGTCCTTGCTGGGATCCTATCTAGGGAGTACTGTTGTGGTTGGCCAGAAGATAGGCAACATTATATTTAGGTAATATTTGTGGAGGTTTGCTGTGTCCTTGCTGGGATCCTATCTAGGGAGTACTGTTGTGGTTGGCCAGAAGATAGGCAACATTATATTTAGGTAATATTTGTGGAGGTTTGCTGTGTCCTTGCTGAGATCCTATCTAGGGAGTACTGTTGTGGTTGGCCAGAAGATAGGCAACATTATATTTAGGTAATATTTGTGGAGGTTTGCTGTGTCCTTCTGGGATCCTATCTGGAGATCCTATCTAGGGAGTACTGTTGTGGTTGGCCTATCTAGGGAGAAGATAGGCAACATTATATTTAGGTAATATTTGTGGAGGTTTGAGTGTCCTTGCTGGGTCCTATCTGTACTGTTGTGGTTGGCCAGAAGATAGGCCTATCTTAGGTAATATTTGTGGAGGTTTGCTGTGTCCTGTGGGATCCTATCTAGGGGAGTACTGTTGTGATTGGTCAGAAGATAGGCAACATTATATTTAGGGAGTACTGCTGTGTCCTTGCTGGGGTAATATTTAGGGAGTACTGCTGTGTCCTTGCTGGGGTTCTATCTAGGGAGTACTGTTGGTGTCTTTGATCCGGTGGTTATATTTAGGGAGTACTGTTTATATCCTTGTTGGTGTTATATATATATGGGGAGTACTGTTGATGTCTTTAGTGGGAATATATTTAGGGAGTACTTAGGAAGTCCTTGCGCGGGTTCTGTTTTGGGAGTACTGTTGGTGTCCTTGTCGGGGTATATTTAGATATATTTATTCTGTTGGTGTTTTCCTCGGGTATATTTGGGGAATACGGTCGGTGTTTATATTCGGGTTATATTTGGGAAGTACTCTTGGTGTCCTTCGCCTTTCTTTCTTACTCATGTTAGCCATAATAATTTCTCTTATGTCTTGTGACTGATGGCATGTTTCGTATATAATCTTCTCTTTCATCTTCAATTTAATACAGACTACGGGCGGTGGGGTAGCCTAGTGGTTAAAGCGTTGGCTCGTCACGCCGAAGAGCCGGGTTCGAATCCCCACATGGGTACAATATGTGAAGCCCATTTCTGGTGTTTCCCGCCGTGATGTTGCTGGAATATTGCTAAAAGCGGCGTAAAACCAAACTCAGTCAGTAATACAGACTACACATGTCGATATATATATCCAACGTCTTTATGTAAACAATGTACGCTAGTTTAATTACATAACACAAGCTATACAGGAGTGAAAACATATTTAAACGTCCACATATCAAATTGCCATAAAAGATATGACGGAAAATTTACATCTGTTTTTTTTAATTTAAATCTAATTTGTTCACAAGGAAAGTGTTTTTCACAATTTTTGACAACTTGGGTAGCCGTCTCCCAAAAGCCATCAAACACGATTAACCTTATATACCATCACAGATTAAAGTGTAATTCTGTAAACAGAATAGTGAGTGAGTGAGTTGGGTTTTATGTCGCGTTTAGCAATATTCCAGCAATATCACGGCGGGGGACACCAGATTTTGAGTTCACCCACTGAAACGCTCTTCACAGATTGTGCCCATGTGGGTATTCGAACCCGGGTTTACCCAACTACCCCTATATACAAAATTATTATACAACATCATAAAAGAAATGTGTACAAAAGACAGAGTATATACAAGAGATATAAACTCGTGTTGCATGAAACAGAATGTTGCATTTATTGAAATCGTTTAGTCTGATTAATACATTTATCCGTTCCAGGATCTGCTGATCAGGGGATCGAACTCTAGATTCACCTTGTTTATGGTCAGCACCAACCACGTGGTCCTAGATTTTACGAAGCATTAAGTGTCTTTCATTTGCATCAGTTTTTGGCAATGCGATTATCAAAAGAAAATTTTACTTTTCTGCAGGCTTTGCGCTGACAAATAAAGTATACCTTTGTCTGCAGCATATCCTGTCGTTTCATCACATGTATAGATCGCATCAGAGCAATCATTCGCTCAAGCAGTTACAGAAAGTAGCGTCTGGGTTCAGAATTCAAATATAATCTCTAATTGAAATAAAGGACTACTTTAATCCGCCACTTTCTGTCGTAACGTTTCATAAAAGCGACGCCATTTCACTTCGCAGTCGGCGAGATGTTTGGATTTCGTCACAGATAGCGTACATTACGAGAATAAATGCTTACTTTAATGCAAATGTTTCAAAACTATCATTTTTAAGTCTCTTCCCATACGATCAATCTATTAATTATCTGAGTTAGATCAAATGGCTCCGCCAAAAGCATGTCGAAGCAATTTAACTTCATTTTCAATAAGCCTCGCCTATCATTGTAGAGGTAAAAAGCGCCGTTAGATCTGTGGCGCCATCATGATCTCGTACATGCCTTCATGACATAGGATTTCAGAATGATTGATTAACTGCATGTCTACAATTTTAATTCTTCAATCACATGATATTTCAAGCGGTATGATACAAAGGTTGAGTCTGGGCCCTTCTAAGCCCGATCTCAGTTACGATCTTCAGTCGACTCATATTTTGCAGCATAATATTTGATTTTAGATTGAAGTCATAATTACGTAATTATTGTGCCTTCAATCAGTCAGAGAAGGTGAACAGACGGAGCCATTTGCTGTGTGTTCAGTTTCAGAAAATACGTCCCTGGTCAATCGTGACGTTATGCAATATTACCAAATGCAATTATTATTGTGTATTTTAGTGATGAATATCAAACAATTATCAAAAACCTTTTAATGACTCACACCACTCGTCCTGATCAAAGAAAAGTGTAGTATGGCCGAGTTATTCCAGCAACTGTTGAAGTATCATTTTCCCTCAAGATGGGTGCTGGAACTGAATTTCACAAATATATACTTCATTGTCGGAAGAACTGAATTAGACAATAAGGAATATATTAAGTAGAAATTTAAAACAATTAAAATGTTCAAAATGTATGGAAACCTGCGGCCCTTTATTATTCCGTCGGTATGCGTGATTGCCCATTAGATAGGAAATAGTGAATAATACGTATAACAGATGTCATGTACACCATCCATACCCATTACAAAGAACCCACTAGGCTATCTTGTGGTATGGTGTGGCCTACGAATTTGGTCTTTTTCATTCGTTAGTAACATTTTATCATATTTAAAGACGTTTTAAGCCAAACAAATATTGTAAACCATCAAAAACAAAAAAAGCCTTAGGATCGCCATGATACTACGTACAGCTGTGCCAGAACAGTGATCAGATTATTCTGTTGCTACAGGACCTACGCGATCTATTTCTTTTGTCTCACAACACCGAGTTACCGATGCGTTATAAATGTCTACGGAAATTATTGAAATTATTTCTGTCATTTCATATCCCCTTCATCCGCTTATCCGTGACTAATATCTTAAGCATTGCCGAGACCACTGACCACTTACAACAGGTGCTCGTAATGGACATAAACGCATTAAAACCTTGTGCTTCCTGTGGAGTTCACCAAACGGCCATGAACTAGTTTTCAGGTCCATTTCAGTAACACAGAGAAAAACATTATTTACACCATTTTGAATCGTTGGACAGTCTATATATACTGGCATCAATTCGTATCTTATTGGGTCGTAAAAATACGAAACTGAGATCACACGTGTCTTGCACAAAACGACTTGTCATAAAATAAAAAAGTAATATGTTTTTCTATTAAGTCATTGCGGACCCCTCTGATTTTTAATCTTGAGTTCGCGTGTGGGACTAGGTGGGGGTCAAAGGAATATAATGGCTATTTTTGATGACTCGTGTATCGGAAATTACTACAATAATTATGACAATTTTATGGCAGGAGTCAGGCGCTGGTAATGAAAGGGAAGTTGGTGGGGAAATTGTACGACCAGCGTAAAAGGTCAATGTACCATATGTTGTTTTTAAATGCTGGGGTTTTTTTTGTTAGTTGAATCAACACACACACACACACATATATATACTCTTAATTACTTAAATGTGCGTTCTATGTCTTCAAACAATAACGGTTTATGTTATGCGTCTACAAATAAACACATCTAACGGTTCATCCACTAAATCGGTTTGTTTGTTTTACATCTTGCCAATTTTCTGCTGACGAATATCTGTATCGAGTCTAGACCAGACAATCCTGTGATCGGCATTATAAGCATCGATCAATGCAATTGGGATACGATGGCATGCATCCACAAAGAGACCATCCGTCTTATCTTATGACATGCATACTCGCCTGTTATGACATGAGACCCATTCTAACCCGGATCTTCACGGCTACATGCACTAGATATACTGCCAATGAAAAGAAAGTATACACCCAAGTTTGATATGGCTAAACTGAAACAAACAAGAATTGATTATATGATGATGTACTTCACATAGCTATATCGGGCCTATGTTTGCACAGAGACCACATAATATATGGTGTCTGTTTCCAGCCTGGTTGTTCGAAATTTTTGGTTCACGTCAAATTATCAAGTGTATATTTTCGTGAAGTCCGGGAGTTTATGAACTGTGCGTATACAGAGAAGTATACTTCTTAGAAAATTATTATATCATGGTGTATCAGGTAATGAGGCACCAGGCACCCTATGCTTCCCAGATATTGAATTAATACATTAAAGATATAATTAAATAAATAATTTCTACATGCCTCACTACTGACAATGACCAAAGAGAGCTATAGTATTCATAGTGCCAATTGTTCTGGCAGCAGATAACAGTCAAGGAACCTTTAATTCATTTTCTATGATAGCGTAACACATCGACGAATTGGCTGATGGACAGTTCTAGTGTGTTACATAATACAACCTGTTTTTCTACAGTTTGTGTTAAAATAAAATGTTCCGTGGCAAAATGTTTAAAAAAAAGTAGCCAAAGATACCATTTTCTGGATTCCACCAGCGGCCCGATGACGTTATCGACCAAACACTGGTGAAACGAGTCTTAATCGCCTATCGCTGACTTTTGTTTTTCTCATTTCCCAAGTTGCCTCCAAGCAAAAGCCAAAAGGCTTCTATTACTTTTACTATTGAGGAAATGCCTAAAAGAAATGAAGCTATGTGAGCTGTCGGACCTATATTGAGAACTGGGTCGATTGAAATACCACATAGCGTCGAAAAATGGAGAAATATTATTTTTCGCTCTCATGAAGAATTACCTGTCAGTTTTTATCCAATTTGACGGATTCCCCTGTTCAGTATGAATATTTAATATCGTCGAATATGTTGTTTTTTAGCCTTAAGTGTCTTACGCGTCCCAGATCCCTGTAGTATTTGCAAAATCGGCACTTTAAAAATCACGACCTCCAGGCTATGGTTTTCAGGTTAACATTAATGGAAACAGATGTTTTACGATTATCACTGTTGTATTTGTTTACTATACTGACAACCATTTAACACCTGAATACTTCCACCGGTACCTATGTTTTCCCTGGAGTCGACTAATGTGGACTGAGTGGTTACAATGGCGATTGTGTCACCAACGAAGTGGCTTGTTGCCCATGAAAATGATTCATTATTCTATTATTCATGGTAACACAAATAGAATATTCATAGCGTATATGATTAATGAAGTCATTAACAATTTGTTGATATTGAGGAAGGCAATATTTGTTTATTTCGCATAGACATACCTATATGCCGCAAGAGATCTCTGACTAATTTCAAAATACGATGTCTGTAAGAAAGTTATGAGATATTCCTGGAATAAAGAGCACTTTGTCCAAGAAGCACCTTGTTCTTGCTTGCTTGGCGTATTTTCTT
Organism: Haliotis rubra; assembly: GCF_003918875.1. Taxonomy (NCBI): domain Eukaryota; kingdom Metazoa; phylum Mollusca; class Gastropoda; order Lepetellida; family Haliotidae; genus Haliotis; species Haliotis rubra. Next base: position 1,032,582 of record NW_025766070.1, on the reverse strand, counting down.
TAGAATCAGAAAAGAACAGTGTGGTTGTATTAATTCTTTCGCACGTTGATGTAAAAAGAAATGTTGAAGATCTCAATAGTTTTTCCAGAAACGTTTCCACAAACAGAAAATAACAATGACATCAGTAGCTACCCAAATGGTCACCTGCAAAACATGTTCTTTTCCCAGAAACCGACCTTCATACACTAACTGCTCTCCTGTTGATAGGCTGTGATCATTTTTTAGCAAAAGCAATTTCCATTGACCTGATTCCTCGACGGTTACCTTTCCTGCCTCCGCCTGCGGACGGTGCCGTCAGTTTCCGATAATGACGTCGTTGCTAGCGTTGGACGATCATTTGCAGGATCACTTTAGCCGCAGATAGCTGGAAGCAAGATCCGATAGAAACAACATGTCTTTTATTCCCATCCAATAGCCAAAGCGTCAGAATCTTCAGGAATCAATTGCTTGCATGTGCCCCGAAAATAACACTGTCAAGGCAAATGTTTAGAGTAAATTCTCCAACCCTTTGATGTTGCCGCTATATACAGGTGTTACGGTTTTCATTTGATTTTATAACACAAAGCGGTTTCTACCGGTGTGTGCATTACTGGAATCGATGATAGCTGGGGGCAAAGAAACATTGTATCAATTCCCAAGTCGATATGTCCAGCCAGCTTTCGCACTAGTCTGTAATACCATTAAGGACGTCGTGTTCCAACATCTCTTTCCCGGCTAAAAAAGAAAGCGTTTCTAAATAGTAGGTGTGGCTCTTTCAGCTGTAGCACCTCTGAGCTATAGTTTCGCCATGTTTTGTATTCTTGTTCCGAGGTTTAGAGGTTTAAAACTTTTAAAGTCAGTTTCGGCTCAATACCTGCCTTGCCCGAGGCATGTTAACGACGGTAAGCACACAAGGAGACAGGTTATCAAACGTCCTAATGTGTGGGGGTTCCTCCTTAACATCTGTGTGACAAAGCTTAAAGGGTAGTCCAAAATGATTTGTTCGTTTTGCTGATAATGATCGATCGTTTCTCATCTATGATTCTTCTTCTGTCCACTTTTACATGTCAATAAAGGGCGGTTAGTGGGGGCGATTTAGACTATTTTTAATGTGATGTGGGATGGGAGCCTAGATCTTGGTACTACTGATTGAATTAACATTGAATGAACAAGGCTGCAGAATTGGCTTGGTCTTTTGGCGGGTGGAGGGTGGGGGTATTTTTATTTAGGATTTATTTTTATTTGTTTTATTTGTGTGTGAGCGTGTGTGTGTGTGTGAGAGAGAGAGAGGAGGAGGAGGAGGGAGAGATATTAAGTACAGTTAAATATGGTGATGCAATATTTTACTACTTTCATTGTTTCAAATCACATTAATATATCTTTATTTTCTAATGTACAAAATATTGTTCACGTGTGTGTGTGCGTGCGTATGCGCGTACGCTTGCGTGTGTGTGTGACTGGAGTCCGAACCACTGACCTTCTTAGTGGACCACGGAGGCCATCTTAAATCATTGAATATCGACTACAAAATCAGGCCGTTGTTCATTGCTACTTATCTACTTCACAATCAATATTTCAACTAATACGAACTAAAGTGGCCCAAAAATAACTTCTACATGTTGCCTTTAGTTAGCAATCCGGTTTAATGACAACGGAAGACTGTGTTGTTGAAAACACAGGCCGCGAAACATGACACACCTTTACTTAAATAACGATATTCATTATAATTACCAATATAATATGTAATTACCTGATCAAAAGTTATATAGTCCCAATGAACAGTGAACGATATGCTGGAAGCAGTTATTTTATACTGTAGACATTCACTAAAGCTCTGAAGTCGTTATTTAGGGATTTTTTTTAATCCCACGCGCCACGATGCCTGGGAACAGTTGTCTCAAGTCTTCCGTTCGCGTAACGTTGTCAGCTCCGTTTTTTAAATGGCTAAAAGGCGTATCCTTCAGATTAGACCAGTCTCAGTAACCAAATTTACTCTTATTTCCGAAACACACATATTTTGGACACCCGTCAGCCGATGACCTCTGATCATTGGCGACTTCAATTCCAGACAGAATGGCGCCGGTTTGAAACATCGCCATGTTGCGCATTTTCTCCAAATCACGTTTTTTCTCGTTAGGAAGATAGCAACGGTTACGAGGGCGTGGCTGAAGTGTCCCATCATAGCGTGATCAGCCGATCTAATAAGTAGGAGGACGATCCAAAAAACGTTTGGCTCATGGCGACGAATTGTCGACATTTTATAGATTTAAAAAATATATTTCTACTGAACTTTCCAATTTTCAAAATGTTTGACAGCAAATGTGCACTTTAGACCTGCTGTATCGAACAGAGCGCATGCTAACATCACGCGGGCGGCGTTTCCTCGGTATTTCGTTGAAAAGCCATACCACAAAATAAGTCTATATCCTCTCCAAAACAACAGAATGAGAAAAATATTTTTCAGGGATTGATTTCATTAAATTTAGCGCTAAGTCTTCTCGTAGTTTGCACACCGTGGTTGACAAGGTACCCAATTTATATTTTTCCGCTATACGTCTTCTCAAAAAAAACGGACCAAGACTAAGTATTTCGTCCCGGATTATAATTTGTTTGGTCACCGACATAAAGTCACTTTGCTCGACCAAAATGTATATTTACTTCTCAAATACCAAACTCTTTATGGTTCAACTTGCACGTTTATCATCACCACTCCAAACGATCCAAGCATCCCCTAGATCAGTACCAAGATTCTTAATACCCAGCAGTCTTTTGATTAGGGAATATCGCACTCGGGTGGTTCCTAAATTACGGGATAATACGTAGGTGCTGGGTGAGTGAGGAGATCCCGATTCTTCACACAGAACAACCAACACCCAGCCCCAGTAGACATTGTATCAGCTACACTCACATACGTATTACCTGCTCGACCTTGTCAATGTCCGACCCTATCATACTCACACAAAGGTACGCACACGCACACGCACACACGCACACGCACACGCACACGCACACGCACACGCACACCATTACCTATTCTCACACGTCACCATACCACACTGATTCTTGTACGATATTGCCTTGTATTCATATAACAGTTAAATCCCCGTCGCAGTTTACCCTCAGGGTAACATCCGTTGGCGTACCAGAATCCTGTCGGGCAGCTTCAATTAGAAGATTCGCTCTGCTCCTTGGTTTATCAGCGTCATTACAACCAAAGCGTTAAACGGTTATTACTAGTCTTACTTCGGGGTTTTCTCCCACATTAAAACATGACATAATTCAAAGTGCCGTAAAGCCAAACTCGGTCATTATGTTTTTTCAAAGTACAATATACTGAGGAGATTAGTTTACGTTATAATCACATCCCTGATTTAGGATACGCACCAGCTGAAACTATTCTACACAAAGTAAAACTGCGTCCCCCAACGACGGGTTCACTCTGTCGGTCACATTCTCACTCTGGATCTTCCAGGCAATTTCATTAACTCCATAGGCACTCCCATCGAGGACAATGGAGAAACGTACATCACTGGCGGTCAATCTTGGCCGATGCATATCTGATTTATACGTAGTCCAGCCATTACTATGCTTATCTCTTATCTGTGATTACAAATAACGAAATGAGGTCAGCTGAACCAACATCAAATTGAGTGAATCGGTGAGTGAGTTTGGTTTACCGACGCTTCACCAGTTCTTCAGTTATATCCCGGTGTGTCGGCTTAATGTTGGAGGGACCCGCGAAGATCCAGGTTAAAATTCATCTTCAGTAACCCATGCTTGTCGTAAGAGGCGACTAATGGGATCGGGTGGTCTGGCTCGCTGAATTGGTCGACACATGTCATCGTATCCCAGTTGCGTAGATCGATGCTCATGCTGTTGGTCACTGGATTGTCTGGTCCAGACTCGACTACATGTATTTACAAACCGCCACCATATGGGTGGAATGTTGCTGACTGCGGCGTAAAACTAAACTCACTCACTCACTCACTGATGTGGGAGGGACGACCACAAGGGAAGTCATTCCTTATTACAGCCTTTGTGAGTCAGGGTTTTTCCGGGGGCGGTGGGGTAGCCTAGTGGTTAAAGCGTTCGCTCGTCACGCTGAAGACCCGGGTTCGATTCCCCACATGGGTACAATGTGTGAAGCCCATTTTTCCGGTGTTCCCCGCCGTGATATTGCTGGAATATTGCTAAAAGCGGCGTAAAACCAAACTCACACACACAGGTTTTTTCGGGAGACTGAGTACCGAGTTTTTCTTAATTTATGTTCATGGACACATCTTCTCCAAAGCGATCCGAGATCTACGATTGTCCTCCATTTGGAAACCTAGTCATCAATGAACTCACCAGTAGCTGTGTATACATACATTGTTTAGCACCTTGCATCGTGACAGGGGCCATCGGTTGGGCAAGCAGGATCCTTTCACCTTTCCAAAAATACCTGCTGTCAACACTATTTGATAGTGCTTCATAAACATGTACACCTGCTTTCATCACTTTTTGATATTTCTTCATAAACTCCATAAACATCCTGAAGATGAAGAGCGTAATAGTATAATGAAATGTGGTTTTCGTAAAAGTTTTATATGATTGTGGAAAGTCGTTTTAATTTTAGAAACGACACAGTGTGTAACTTCCAACATAATTGTCGTCGACGAAAATACTAAGGTTATCAGAATACTCTGTAGTGTGGTAATCCTGCTTAGCGCTGTATTAGTATAGAATCCACTTGGCTGAGTGGTACGGTGTAATTTTGGATTAAAAAGACACCAATACCAATCAAGAAAGTATTCGTACGCAGTGAAAGTCCATGTTTCTCATCAAGTCAGACTGCAGCTCAAACACTCCCATATGTTCAGTCATCTTACAATTCAACTTGATATGTCTGTAACCAGAATCAGCTGGTAAGAGACACCGGAGAACGTCTTACAGCTCGGCCTTCGTTATGTGTCATCAAAACCTGACGCCACGGATCAATACTAACGCTATCGACCACTAGTTCGTCACGTCCAGGCTCGATTTCAACTTGTACGCTGCCATTGTGTAACTGCACTATTAACTTACGGCGTGAATCCCGTTCGCTCACTCTTGTACCATACACCAGCATTTGCTTCTATTTGCTTCAGAGTTCCACGTGTTCTACACGGATGGGTCCGTCGCTGTAAATTTAGTATCGAGTAACATTTGATTGATTATTAATGAACTTCTAATCCCGAAGCTTTATTTACAACAATCAACGTTACTCCCTTGGGTGAACAAAAACGCCACGTCCCGACCACCCATGACGAACGCCATCCTTACATGCGATAAACGAATCCATCACGTCTGGAAAGGGGAGATAACTCTAAACGTCACGCGTGTTCAACACCTTCGTACCGCTAGTGACATTAACCCTTACATCAGTATGGCATAATGGTTGGATGTACCAGATTCCCATTCCTGTCATTGACAAATGTAAAATCAATGCCGCAGTTGCTATAGCGTGTCTGCCCGCTTTACTATTAGTTGGTCCATTTCCGTCAAAATCATTTGTCTTGACGCTTTCAGTGAACACTCTGCCGCCAAAGGGCAGAAAAAAGGCATAGTCAATCCTTTTATTGATTCTTATATATGAATAAAACACGACACAAAAACGGTAGAGTGTTTAAGCTACGAAACAGGATATTTGAAAAAAGGCGTCCTTAGAAATCGTTATGATATTGTCCTATATTTTGTGTGTTTGACAAAGGAATGGTTAATGGTAAAGATGGAATTAGTACTTCATTCTGTTCTTGTTAAGGTTCTACTCCACGGCTGCTTATAGAGTATGAATGACCATACCAGCATGAACTGGAACTCATTAGCTGATGTCGGCCTCCTTGTCGTGTGTCTCCGGAAGACGGGAGAATGAGAGAATTGATTCACGTGGGTGGTCTATATAGGCTTGACGTATAGATAATTATGTTGGGACGTGTAGGTGTAAATGCAAACATTGTGTTATGTTCTCTTGTAAGCGAGACTGACCAATGGCACATTACCAGTGAGACCATCAACGCCAATCTACCAGTTAGAGCAGCCAATAAAACATCTACCAGACAGCACAGCCAATTGAACATATACCGGACAGTCCAACCAATAAAACATCTACCAAACAACCCAACCAGTAGAACATCTACCAAACAGCCCAACCAGTAGAACATCCACCAAACAGCCCAACCAATAGCACATCTACCAAACAACCAACAGAACATCTACCAGACAACCAATATAACATCTACCAAAAAGGCCCAACCAGTAGAACATCTACCAGGCAACCAACAGAACACCTACCAGACAACCAATATAACATCTACCAAAAAACCCAACCAGTAAAACATCTACCAGACAGCCCAGCCAACAGAACATCCACCAGACAGTCCAACCAATAGAACATCTACCAGACGGACCAGCCTATAGAACATCTACCAGACATCCCAACCAAAAGAACATCTACCAGACATCCCAACCAACGGAACATCTACCAGACAGCCCAACCAATAGACCATCTACCAGACAGCCCAACCAAAAGAACATCTACCAGAGAGCCCAACCAAAAGAACATCTACCAGTGAGACCAACCAATAGAACATCTACCAGACATCCCAGCCAATAGAACATCTACCAGACAGCCCAACCAAAAGAACATCTACCAGACATCCCAGCCAACAGAACATCTACCAGACAGCCCAACCAACTGAACATCTACCAGACAGCCCAACCAAAGAACATCTACCAGACAGCCCAACCAAAGGAATATCTACCAGACAGCCCAACCAAAAGAACATCTACCAGACAGCCCAGCCAATAGAACATCTACCAGACAGCCCAACCAAAAGAACATCTACCAGACAACCCAACCAATAGAACATCTACCAGACAGCCCAACCAAAGAACATCTACCAGACATCCCAGCCAATAGAACATCTACCAGACAGCCCAACCAATAGAACATCTACGAGACAACCCAGCCAATAGAACATCTACCAGACAGCCCAACCAAAAGAGCATCTACCAGACATCCCAGCCAATAGAACATCTACCAGACATCCCAACCAAAAGAACATCTACCAGTGAGACCAACCAATAAAACATCTACCAGACATCCCAACCAATAGAACATCTACCAGACAGCCCAACCAAAAGAACATCTACCAGTGAGACCAACCAATAGAACATCTACCAGACAGCCCAACCAATGACCATGTACAGAATGTACACATGTAGCGGTCTACCAGACAGCCCAACAAATAAGAATCTTCATAGAGTGAAACCAATTAAACTTCTTCCAGATACCCCAACCAAGAAAACATCTACCCGACAGCTCAACCAGTGACCAGTGACAGCTCTACAGTGAGTGTGTGAGTGAGTTTAGTTTTACGCCGCTTTTAGCAATATTTCAGCAATATCACGGCGGGGAACACCAGAAATGGGCTTCACACATTGTACCCCCTGTGGGGAATCGAACCCGGGTCTTCGGCGTGACGAGCGAAGGCTTTAACCACTAGGCTACCCCACCGCCCGACCATCTACAGGGAGCTAAGCCACTGGCAATCTACTATAAAGCCGAATCAATGGCAGTCTATTCATGACACCAACCAAGGCATTCTACCTGTGAAACCAACGAAAGTCTACTGGTGAGTTCTGTTAATGGCACACTACCACTGAGGAGAATCAATGACAGTTTACCAGTGAGATCAGTCGCTGACAGACTACCACTAGCCTTTGTCCATCTGGCTTCATACCGTTATCTATTATCACAACAACTATTAGTAATTCATCACACTGTACATCAACCTCGTTTATTGTATAAACTCTCAAATCCTTCATGTATATATTCTCCTTGTTCATAATGGTGTGTATCATTGATAACGGTACTTGGTGTTAGAATCTACACCTAAACGTCGCATCCACTGCAATAAGAAGTTGTCTATCCATAAAATAAATCGTTCCTGTTCAATGACAAAATACAAGTGAGATCCATTTTATATCAACTGGGATTCAGTCGACAAACCTAATTGAGTAAACAAGAGAAATTGACCCTTGACTTTCAACGAATGAGATTATTCGATCAGTGGGATAAACGAAAGTATGAAGGCGATTACCTACGGAAATATGTTTAACCCATGTCACCGCTGAATCCCCCTCGGGTGTAGCTCTCGAAATCCACATACTAATATGACGAATAACCAGTCTTGCTTACCCAACAAGCGGGGCGGTGGGGTAGCCTAGTGGTTACAGCGTTGGCTCGTCACGCCGAAGACCCGGGTTCGAATCCCCACATGGGTACAATGTGTGAAGCCCATTTCTGGTGTCCCCCGCCGTGATGTTGCTGGAATATTGCTAAAAGCGGCGTAAAACCAAACTCAGTCAGTCAGTTACCCAACAAGCAGATTCCTCTTGGCGAAAAATGCCAAAAGAGCAGTATATCCTCACGGAACTGTTGGATTAAATCCAACATCAAATTGAGTGTATACTAGTGGTGTTTATGATGCTTTCATTGGTCTCCATTCCTTTCAACTATACCGTGTAAAAAAGTGTTCACTCAAACTGAGTCCAACTGATCATTTACTCAAACATCACTCATATTTTACACTTAGACAACTACGTGTTAATCCTTCAAACAAACCCAGGCAAACTTCAGTGGATCTGAAAGGTCTGTTTCGTGTGCTATAGTCGGAATCCAAAAGGTCGACTTCGTGTACAAGCAGTGACACCACTGGATGCGCCACGAATAGATTTGAAATACAAACCACATCCATAAGAAGTCTTATGACCTTAAGATTGTACAATTCCACCTGTTATGAGTATGTGTTTATTGATCACTATCAAATAGTAAAGACACAAGGTGTTCGCAAAGGGTGGTTGCATCCTGCCCTGCCGGTAAAGTCGTCATAAACACGCGCAAAGGTTAGTCACTTGTTCGCCTGAGTGAGTGAGAGAGTGGAGTTTAGTTTTACGCCGCTTTTAGCAATATTTCAGCAAAATCACGGCGGGGAACACCAGAAATGGGCTTCACACATTGTACCCCTGTGATGAATCGAACCCGGGTCTTCGGCGTGACGAGCGAAGGCTTTAACCACTAGGCTACCCCACCGCCCGACCATCTACAGGGAGCTAAGCCACTGGCAATCTACTATAAAGCCGAATCAATGGCAGTCTATTCATGACACCAACCAAGGCATTCTACCTGTGAAACCAACGAAAGTCTACTGGTGAGTTCTGTTAATGGCACACTACCACTGAGGAGAATCAATGACAGTTTACCAGTGAGATCAGTCGCTGACAGACTACCACTAGCCTTTGTCCATCTGGCTTCATACCGTTATCTATTATCACAACTATTAGTAATTCATCACACTGTACATCAACCTCGTTTATTGTATAAACTCTCAAATCCTTCATGTATATATTCTCCTTGTTCATAATGGTGTGTATCATTGATAACGGTACTTGGTGTTAGAATCTACACCTAAACGTCGCATCCACTGCAATAAGAAGTTGTCTATCCATAAAATAAATCGTTCCTGTTCAATGACAAAATACAAGTGAGATCCATTTTATATCAACTGGGATTCAGTCGACAAACCTAATTGAGTAAACAAGAGAAATTGACCCTTGACTTTCAACGAATGAGATTATTCGATCAGTGGGATAAACGAAAGTATGAAGGCGATTACCTACGGAAATATGTTTAACCCATGTCACCGCTGAATCCCCCTCGGGTGTAGCTCTCGAAATCCACATACTAATATGACGAATAACCAGTCTTGCTTACCCAACAAGCGGGGCGGTGGGGTAGCCTAGTGGTTACAGCGTTGGCTCGTCACGCCGAAGACCCGGGTTCGAATCCCCACATGGGTACAATGTGTGAAGCCCATTTCTGGTGTCCCCCGCCGTGATGTTGCTGGAATATTGCTAAAAGCGGCGTAAAACCAAACTCAGTCAGTCAGTTACCCAACAAGCAGATTCCTCTTGGCGAAAAATGCCAAAAGAGCAGTATATCCTCACGGAACTGTTGGATTAAATCCAACATCAAATTGAGTGTATACTAGTGGTGTTTATGATGCTTTCATTGGTCTCCATTCCTTTCAACTATACCGTGTAAAAAAGTGTTCACTCAAACTGAGTCCAACTGATCATTTACTCAAACATCACTCATATTTTACACTTAGACAACTACGTGTTAATCCTTCAAACAAACCCAGGCAAACTTCAGTGGATCTGAAAGGTCTGTTTCGTGTGCTATAGTCGGAATCCAAAAGGTCGACTTCGTGTACAAGCAGTGACACCACTGGATGCGCCACGAATAGATTTGAAATACAAACCACATCCATAAGAAGTCTTATGACCTTAAGATTGTACAATTCCACCTGTTATGAGTATGTGTTTATTGATCACTATCAAATAGTAAAGACACAAGGTGTTCGCAAAAGGGTGGTTGCATCCTGCCCTGCCGGTAAAAGTCGTCATAAACACGCGCAAAGGTTAGTCACTTGTTCGCCTGAGTGAGTGAGAGAGTGGGTGTGGTTTTACGCCGCTTTTACAATATTCCAGCAAAATCACGGGGAACATTGTACCCATGTGATGAATCGAACCCGGGTCTTCGGCGTGACGGGCGAATGCTTTAACCATTAGGCTACCCAGCGCCCTGGTCGCCTGAAAACATCGGGAACGTAGAATACAAGTCAAAATAGGGGTTGCAACTGGTATCATTTTTGCCACTGATGCGTGAAAGTTTAAAATGGCCTCCACATTTCTACCACAAAACGTTTTGAAAGTTTTACCGAGGCCAACAATAACCATTCATTCACCATTACAAGTTGAACACAACCGCCCAAGTGTTACTACTTACACATCGGCGTATGCTGTTGTATCGACACAATTTCTGCAGTATTACAGAGGCCAACGAAATGTTGCTCTTTATTAATGAACAGGAGTTAATGTTGGAATGAGTGAGTTTTGTTTTACGCCGCTTTGAACAGTATTCCGGTTTGTGACAACTTCGTGTGGGGGAAAAGCCCGAAGTGAGGCAGTACTGGTTTGGAGCAGACAAACCAAGAAACAGAATCGAACCAGGTTTCGAACCCATGACCATAGGTTTGTAACTGCACAGCACTGCACATCGAAATGCCAAAACTGAGCCACCGTTATCACTGCCTGAAGCAGAACTTATACGTACAAAGGTGCGTTATATGCTTAATTTATTTGCTTAACGCCCATGACCACAGGGATGGAAACCCGAAGTCCAACACTCACACGATCACAATGTAGTCTTCCGATCTGTTCATCAAGCGGTTTGGTAGCCTTATGGTTAAAGCGCTTGTTCGTCACTCGTCAAGCCGAAGTCCTGGGTTTGGTTCCACAAATCGGTACGGGGTATGAAGCCCATTGCTGGTGCCCCCCGTCGTTATATTGCTGTAACAATGTAAAAGCGGCGTAAAACCTCACTCAGTCGATTCCTACGACAACCATGGGGGACGAGGGACGGATTCGAAATCCTCACCTTTGAGGGTTTTATGGTATTGGATAATCGCACGGATGAAGTCAGTTTGCGCGAGAGCAGTTGATCGGATATTTGACATCAACAACGTTTGCACAATCACTGTTAAAGAATCACATATCTGAAATGAGCAATAATCAATGCAGCATTATTCGTGTCTGTTGCACATCAATCACAAGAAACAATACGTTTAAACATCTAATGAGAAAATCTCTTTCAGACACTACTGAGCCGCATCAAGGTTTATTCTCTCTTTGCGGCAATTCTCGCTGAATTTGCAAGGGTTTTTTATGAGATAATCCGGATGCAAGTTAATGGCTAGCAAACTTGATCATGCAAACATATTTCTATTTACGGCCTGTGAGGCCGATATAAATCTTATGAAATCCATACCCACTGTCAACAAGTTGACTGACTTGGGTCTGTTGTGTAAGCGGGCATCTGTTCAACAGCTTGCAATTTATCGCAGATGGCCCAACTCTGTCAGAATGAACCGATAAAGTAAATCTCTAAGAACCAAGAAATCGATAATGGGGGCTGTTCCATGTGCATTTCTTTGTTTTTCGTTATTGGCAGCTATTGGCAAGAACTAAAGTTTGTCCGCATGTTTTACCCTTAAAGGATCAAGGCAGTTACTCCCGTCACGAAGGGTCGATTGATGTAGCTCTCCAATTTAATCAGCTGACATGGAGATAAAGAAACCGGTTTTATTTCCAGACTAGTCCGTCATAATTCTCTTGAAAAACTGTTCTACATTTCAACACAACAATGCCGTCTTAGAACGGCGATTGAGTGGAGGAATGGATGAATGAATAAATGGGGTTTGGGGGAGGAGTCTACATTCTCACCAACATCTCCAGAGTTTTGAATTCCATGGCGTTACTTTGTGAGTTAGTGAGTTAGGTTTAACGCCGCTTTGAGCTGTATTTCAGTTATTATGTCACCGCGTGTCAGCTTAAATGGATGTAGATTTTACACGATTATTTTGGGGTAAAACCTAGGAGCACGGTACAGCATTGAAAATCTTGGAAAGAATAACCCGGGTGTTCAAGGATTCAGACCCACGATGATAGGTTTCTATCACGCCCAAGGGACGCAACTCCGCATGGCGACTTGCAGCGACGCCAGAGAACGCATGCCCCTAGGTACATATTGAGTCAGTCGTAAAACTGTCCCATTGCACTGGAATGGCATTCCCAAGGAGATTCAGATTATGACGTCAATGCATTTATGGTCAGAATGAAACTTCCAAGATTCTTTTAGTGGCTGTTTGAACACCTGTGGCAGCGATGATAGACTATGGTAACACACGTGTCGAGCGCTGGGAAGGAGCTCGGCAGTTATGTACGTGCGATAGCGTCGTTCCATCGGTGCTGTCATCCCCTATAAAATCGAGAAGGTTGGAATAAAATCGTGATCAAAATATTTCACTGTTGTGACTTACCAAAAACCCATGAAACCAAATATCCCAAATTGCTTCCATGTCCTCAAAAAGGCTAATGGAAGCCCACAGGCCTACCAAGCAGTGTTTGGCTTCGTCCCCTTGTCAAAAGGTTTTTGAAATCCTTCTCACATCTAACAAATAGTGACTTTGTTTTCACACTAATTATGCTTCAGACTGATGAATACGGTGAAATGCTGAATGGCATTGAATATTGTTTGGATACCTTCCATACCGGGCGAAAAAGGGTCATGAGAAGAAATGTAGTAAATATAAACACAATATAAACCATTTAAAGTCTGGGTGAAACACCAGTATAAGACGAACAGTTTCAGAGGCCGAGAACCACCCGGAATATGGGTGAAACGGAATATACTTCAGTATTCCAAGACCGACACAGGTTTACGGAATATCAGTTATTCCAAGACCGAGAACACAGGTTTACCCCGGAATATACTTCAGTTATTCCAAGACCGAGAACACAGGTTTACCCCGGAATATACTTCAGCTATTCCAAGACCGAGAACACAGGTTTACCCCGGAATATACTTCAGTTATTCCAAGACCGAGAACACAGGTTTACTCCGGAATATAACTATTCCAAGACAGAACACAATATACTTCAGTTTACCCCGGAATATACTTCAGTTATTCCAAGACCGAGAACACAGGTTTACCCCGGAATATACTTCAGTTATTCCAAGACCGAGAACACAGGTTTACCCCGGAATATACTTCAGCTATTCCAAGACCGAGGACACAGGTTTACCCCGAAATATACTTCAGCTATTCCAAGACCGAGAACACAGGTTTACCCCGGAATATACTTCAGCTATTCCAAGACCGAGGACACAGGTTTACCCCGGAATATACTTCAGTTATTCCAAGACCGAGAACACAGGTTTACCCCGAAATATACTTCAGCTATTCGAGAACACAGGTTTAGAATACCAGTTATTCCAAGGCCGAGAAACAACCGAAAGTTTTTGCCTGATGCAGGAATTTGGAACGTGTGATATATCCATATGTTTTACACAATCTTCTTACACAAATATTAACTGACGATTATCTCTGATGTTGTCAAAATAAATCCAGCTTGTGCATAGCCGTGGCACGAGAATTTCATGCTGCTGGTATGTAAAAACAAAAGTTTACTTAAGATTTAGCGCACACATTCGCATGTGCTTTCGAAGAAATACAATTAATCCTATTTTAATACCCCTCTCCCATAAACATCTCACCATTACTAACAGCTCATCGGCGAAATACCTTAATGGCGATAGCGCCGATAAAGTGAAAACATTTTCAAAGGAACGCAAACTGTTTCATGATAAAATATATCCTACTTTCACACACTGAGAAGAACAAAATTATGATTTATTGGCGCATGGTTTCGGATTTGTCTACCACCATAAATTCTGTCATAAATTTGGACGTAAAGATTATGGAAGTTTAACGTTATAGACAGAACGCCTGTCTTAAAAAGTTCTTAAAAAGCTGACGTGCATGTTCATTAGGCTGAAGGATGACACAGTTGAATGCTGGGTCATAAAAACCAATCCCTCCCTAACACCTAGAGAATTCAAAAACCCGTAATGGCGGAATCCTCTGTGTAGTTTTTTTCTCGGCGTTCTTTAAAGCTTTCTTAATGAAAGAGAATTTAAGACCAACCCTCTAAACCCCCACGGTGGTTCAGCCGAATCATACATGTTACATAACGTGGGAAGCAGCGTCTTCGAAACTGTTCCCATCAATCATGAGATTACTTGGCCATCTAAACGTACAGTAATGATAATAAGGGACTGTCATAAAATAATATTATTGTTGATTGAACGCTCACTGGTCGTAAAACAGTGGATTTATGCTGATAGATTCATTACGCAAGTTGGCAACTCAAACAACGTGATAAGCCGAACAGAAAGATCAGGAAATAATCAAAACAGAAGAACCGCGGCATGCCTGTGATGTATTTTCAATGCACGAATTGGATAAATAAGCCTAATTTATTGTCGCATCAATAATTTCCACTCCGAAGGCCGATAATCGCGGACCTGTGTTCACAGAACAGCTCTAACGAACTGGTACACGGCAGAGTGATACTTTACGTCCGTCGTTATTTATATATATTCCTCTTTCCTCTTAATTTACTTGCGAACAAAATGACAAAGTTGTGTTCATACCATTAGAAACGTACTGCAGGACCCAGTGTTCTCCGTGCAAGATTTGAGTTTTAAAAAGTGGGATGTTAATTGTGCGAATGCACTTCATTTCCTTGGTTTATATAATTTGTTACTTACGCTACAAAGGACAGAGCACTACGGGCGTTATGAGTCATATATGTCAGTGCTACTGATGTCAGTGGCTAATAAATGATCATTTGCCCGAGAACTTCAGAGTGTTGTGACACAATTATTAATAAATATAGCTCCGAGAAAAAAAACATGAGACAACTTTAGATTTAACGGGCTTAATATAAAAAACATGATCCATAATATATTAGATTAAGGTAAGCCCTGAGTACCGGGAGGATCATAAATTGATGTTTCTTAAATCCTGACCCAAATCACCACGGACACTTCTTACCAATGGCTTACTCACACTGAACTGATATAAAGTTTAGTGGAACAGGTAATAACAAAACAGAACCCCGTTATTCCGGGCTGTAGTTTTAATGAATGAAAACTGGACATGGTGTAATATAACTGTAAATACGCGTTTCCAGCAGAAATAGTTCGGAAAATGGGGATTCCTAGTCAGGGAGTCCGGATTAGGAAGGTTTCGGTATAAATGTGTCGACAAGTTGTATACGTGGTTACTACCGTTTTATTTCTTTTCACCTTGAAATTGGGGTGTTTGAAATGTTCACTTTATGTATATTTTGGCTAGACGTGCATAGATAGCAATCGTATTTTTTAGTTGAATGCGTGGATGCATGACAGAGTGTATAGCAATCCATGAATGGAACGAATAGACATACATGGAAGAAGCGAGGCTTTGTGAATCGGTCTGTGGCGTGAGACCTCTTAGATGTATTGGGGTCGCGTAAAGCCAGGTGTTTGGGGCCACTATAAATTTTGCGTATGTAACTTGAAATAGAATGAATGGATATTTTTGTTAAGGTTTGCAAGTTTAGAATATGACAAGTTTTACAGAGGGGGGAGTTAGGGATTACTTTATCGATATTTCTCAACACATACAACATATTCTGTCCGACATACAATTTTACTGGCTTCGATATTGCCTAAACCACATTGTCAAAATGTAAACCCAAGAACGAATGAGTTATATTCGTTTGAAAAGGCTAGAGTAACAAACAAGAGGTTTATGTCCTGACCCAGCGAACTGGAAACTGTCATAGGTTTTATAAGAAAGAAAGAATCGATGGTCATATACATGTAGTATAGTATTTTGCTTCGCTTGCTGTTTGAAGTCGCACTCAGCAATCTTTCCAGAAATCTGTCTGTGAATTGCGGCAGGAGCAGACAATCCCGTGACTGACTTCATGGGCATCGATCTACACAATTGGGATTGACGACTCCATCCCTTGTAGTCACCTCAAACGACAAACATACATGTAGGTTGAAGACAAATTCTAACCCGGATATTCGATAGATATATCATTATCAGAATTCTCGAAACTTAACAATTCTGGACATTATTTGACTGGTACTTTTTACTGGAGGAACAGCAGTCTTCCACCGATTTGATGTTCTGAGGGACAAGCGGCTATAAGACAGATAGCCTAATCAAAGTCGACGATCACCCACTCGACCTAGTTCGAGGGTTTCTAGTAAATACATTAACAGTTCCTAAGACTTCCACAAGTGTTCATCACTGTGTTATTTCCATAGAGAGGACAAGCAAATGTTTAAGTGACGACGTAATGAGAAAATGATGCACATTACCAAAATACAGTTCCTTTACGGGCCAATGTCCTCCAAATGGAAACGGCCCATCAGCAGCAGTCGCAAGTGGTCTGAATACGCGATAGATTCCCTGTCAGCCTAAAGGGCACTTCAACGCACAATTTTGCTTATTTATGAAAATATCCATTTTTTATGCCACATTGGTAGTCAAAAACCCCTTTATGGGCATACTAAGATTCAACAATTGAGATAAGCAGCCTACAAAGACGGATTTTTTTCCTTTTAATGGACTCATTTGACTTCGCTATAGAGTGAGGGAACGTTGTAATGAGATCCGACAATTTGGTGGATAGTATGAGGGGTCTTCAGTATTCATGGCTGCCAAAACATCAAAGCGTCTCAGAATTCGTCTTTGTCAACTGTGAGGTTCCTGAATACTAATGTCCCGTGTTAGAGCTTGTTTTTGTTCCATAAAGTTCCAATCAATGACATCGCATTATTGATACTCACGCTCAAAGCCTTAAATGCCCTCTCATAATAAACACTGACAGTTAGCTTGCACAAGGCCAGCCGTATCGACAGAGGATGCCACGTTGGCGGCCATATGAACATAGGGCAAGATGGCATCTTTTAGTGGTTTATAAATGAGCAGTAAATACCGCTGATGCTGTATGAATTAACGCCAGTCATGGAATTAAAATACAGTCAAATGAGTTTGTCGCCATTGAAGGAGACATGTATAGACTTCTAAGCGTGTTTATTACCAATGATAAAATAGGGTTTCGTGTGAGGCCCATTTATCTGTCAGTCAGAAAAAAACACCCCCAAGACGAACATACTCACGATCACATTTCACTTGAAACATGAGACAGTTGCATTATATACGTGAGGACCACTGAAGATTGTGCAACTGCTTACAAAAAAGTGTAATGATATAAATATTAGATTCCCTGACAAAGGCGCGGGTGAGATGGGTTTAACATTATTTTGAAAAATATACCATATATAAAAACGCGTACATGTGATAGGAAAACACAAAGTGAAACTTCCCGTTGATTTTTAACCCAATTTATGATTCGAACCTGTATACATCGGATCCTGGCACGCCTATGCGGTAAAATCTGTTCAACAATATTACTCTGTTGGTGAGGACAAGCTTTCGAGGGACATGATGTATGCTGCGATCATGTCTAAACTCATAACCGCGAGATATTTTAATAGGCAATCTGGAAGCAATTTATGACATAATGGAAGGATTGGCAGAGCATGTTTTTTACACAAAGAATGGAATTTGGATCCCTGTTAAAACAATGCCAGACCGTTCGCTGAGCCGAAAGTTCCTCAGCTAGGCTTCCTCACGCATACGGCGGTGCATTGAAACACACATTAAACAGGAAAAGAAAACAGTTTGAGGATCTGGCTTAAAAATACCCAAACACGTGTTTCGTCAAACCTTATGCGTTTTTCACTTCGTTAAAGGAAGTTGGCAACTGACTCGTTCATATTTGTCAGCCAGAAGAACCTCGCTCCACCATCGACTACAGATGAAAGCAAAATTCTTCATCACTACTGATCAATCAAAAATTAAAGCCCAATATTTTTTGGACAGCTTTCATTTCCTTCATCTTGCTTCCATCACGGAGATGCTTCTCTAAGAAACGTCCGCTATTTTATGCCCGGAGGTGCCTTGGAAGTCCGAACGATGCCTCAGAGTAGGGATCTAATACTGCGTTGTCTGTTTCGCCGTGCATTGAGGTTTCTAGTGACTTTGAAATTCAAAGAAGTGGCCAATTGTCGGTGAAATTAGCGGGTTCTTGCACCTGTATCACTCCCTGGATGTTTTTTGGTACTTAGAGCAGTCTAATGCGTTACATTGTTCTAGACTTTCCTAAAAGATTATTTTTCTGAAAAATGTTTTAAGGGCGACGGAAAGGGTCTTTGATGACCTTTAATTTTGCAAGCCTGGCTCTTTAATCAAGGAGGGAATGACCTCTGTTAGAAGTGATGCTGTCATCGCGACAAGAAACGTTTTCTAGTAAATGCTATTGGGAAAACTGAATTTTTTAAAACAGTTTATTTTAGTTCATTAAATTTTAACTTGTGTTTTTAAATATTTTTTAGAGATTGTTCATACAAGTTCGTTTTATGACGATTGTGAAAGTGGGAAGTAATAAAACATTTTGAGAATATTATTAGAGTCATTAAATAAGACCCTGGCTTCGTTTCACGAACACAAAGTAATTGAAAGCGATCATTAGTTTGTCGAGTTGCCTAACTAATCACGGCGATTGTTGAGTGTATATAGATTCAAAAGAAAGTGTGGCTTTCCAGTAGGACATTTTGTACAATTGAGTCTATAAATCACAGTGATTTGCTTCAAATAGCATAGCTAGGGTTGTACGGGGTCTTGTTCGTCTTACGCAGTACGGAGTTATGTTATCATCATCCTTAATACTAATTAAGCCTTAAATGATCCTAACAAAGTTATTGAATGGGCACCTGGAGCAGTTACAATTAGTCTTGTGGTTAAAGTACTGGCTCAGGATGCCGAAGATCCGGGTTCGATTCCCTCCCTTTCTCTCATTTTCAGATATGTCATTTCTATCTTTGAAACACCTGTTTCACTTTTTTCACTGATAAATCAAATCAACCTACTTCCCAGTCTTATTTTCTTCTGTCAATTTCTCGCCATTATAATAAATCACGACTGACGTTTAATCTTAGCTGCGTAAACACAAATACATAGATCACCACAAAATCAAGATTTCTGAATTAGAATTTTTTTTCGGCAATTGGGAAAACACTCATTTGAAAAAGCTGAAATGTACATCTTAGTTTCTTAATGGAAACAGAGAGATTTGGTTTGATATATACAACGCACATTTACACAAATGTAGATAAATTTCCTTTCCCTCTCTTATCCTACATCCCATGGAGCATCCCATTAAGACAAGTACACCAAGGGTATATAGATATCCATAATGAAACTCGGATGGAAGTCAGCATTTTAGAACGCCCTAATTTCAAGTCACAGCGAGAAGAAATTCCATTTTGTGAGTGAGTAAGGTTTTACGCCGCTTTTAGCAATATTCCAGCAATATTACATCGGGGGACACCAGAAATGGGCTCCTCACATAGTACCCACGTGGAGAATCGAACCCGGGTTTTCTGCGTGACGGGTGAACGCTTTAACCACAAGCCTACCCCACCACCCCATTTTGTGAAAGAGGGTGTAGGGGTTGGGGTAGGTGTGATTTGATTTTAAGATGAACATTCTATTTATTTATTCAATTTAATTTTGTTAAAGATTAGGAGCTGGATTATTTCCAACAAGAACAGGTGCTCAGATATGATCTTTCACATAAATACCTAAAAATAACGCAGTGTATTCTTTGGAAGTTCGTCTACAAAAAAAGGGCATGTTATATTATTTTTATTAAAATGTAATTATATGTAAATCATTTTTACTGAAACTGGAACGTTCAGTTGACATCGCTGCTGTTGGCTTGTCTTTACAGCGCTGTTTATTGGCGTTAGATCCTCACCATCCCCTGGTCATATATTTGTGATAAGGAGAAGCCAAATCCCAAACAATCATTTCAGGGTAGAAAACAAAACTTTCTGTTTAGTCTCAACGACAGCTAACAAATGGTTTCAGTTATTTTTCTCACTCTTGAAGAAACCCGCGTTTAGAACTGCTGAGTCCCTCTGCATCGCGATCAGTATCATAGGTTGTTTCTCCCACTGTCATGCTCTAATCGACGTGGTTCATTAACAACTGGTAGGCACCATGTTGTCTGGGCCGTCCACCTGTGCATATGGCTTATTTTTTTATGAAGATATCATCTCCCAATAAATTTACACCTCTCCCCCTACCTAATCTTTATAAATGTCCTGAATGCCAGTGATTTAAGAGCGTAATTAAATCAATAATTAACAAACTCCTTTCTCTAAGAATCGAACAGTGCAATACTAAGACCATGTGACACATGAAATATTATTATTGTATTAAAATGTGCTGCTGGGGTTGGCTAAATTAATTCTTTGGTCAAATGAGTGGCCAACTTGAGAGGTGTTTTCGTAACGTTATCTAGTGACATATGGCAATACAATTACCCACGCTAAGCGTATAATTCACAGATAGTGAAACGGTTTTGGAAACAAGATACGTCAGTGACCACCTCAAATATAACCGGACTAATAAACTCGGGCGTAATCGTCCCTACCCCATTGCGGGCGACACGCTCCGGCCGGCCGTGCGTGTGACCTCAGCTGGCCCCACCAACCCAGCTGGCACACCCCCGCGCTGCGGATTCTTCCACCCCCGGGGCAAAATCACCTAATGAGGGTCGTAAGCTCCAAACATGTTCGACAGCGTGGAAGTCCAGTCACAGTTTGACCATTCCATTGTGTTCCGATTCTTTGTTCTGGGATACGTTCCTGGAAAAAACATCTCGCAGAGATTATTAACCGTGAGTCCCTATTAGCCTTTCAGTGATGAGCCACAGATCTGGCATCGACAAACTTTGGTGGACTGTCTCAAATTTCTACAAATTACATGGTATTTGGCTGGAAGGACGTCGCGGCGGTACACAAAGGTCGTTTGTTTCTGGTTAGGGTCATGATGGTATGTCTGTCGTCATCGAACCGTGGAGCTGTCTGTGATCATCATCATTCTTATAAAACACTGGGGTCTTTTGAATAAACATGTAATGAACCATCACGGCATTGCTGTCTTCTCTGTTGATAGGGAGTTGGCATGAACAGGAGACATGACGATGTTTTAACCCGGCCATTTAAACTGATGCATTGCTTCGAGCCATGATTTTAAAGCACAAATGCAAATTTCAATGCCAAGAAATTTGGAAAGGATGAAAAGAAGTAAACATTAAGTTTTTTTCAATTTCTCTAAAGTATGTTGGAGTATCATTACGTCAATTTGTGATGGTCCGCTGTGTGATGGCGCGTGTGAGATGGGCTGGTTGACTACAACGTGATGGTACATGTTATATTAACTGGTTGACTATCACGTGATTGTTCATGCCACAATGTACTGGTTGACTATCACGTGATTGTTCATGCTATATTGACTAGTTGACTTCAACCTGATGGTACATGCTATATTGACTGGTTGACTTAAACCTGATGGTGCATATGCTATATTGACTGGTTGACTTCAACCTGATGGTACATGCTATATTGACTGGTTGACTTAAACCTGATGGTGCATATGCTATATTGACTGGTTGACTTCAACCTGATGGTACATGCTATATTGACTGGTTGACTAAAACCTGATGGTGCATATGCTATATTGACTGGCTGACTACAACCTGATGGCGCATGCTATATTGACTGGTTCACTAAAACCTGACGGTAAATGCTATATTGACTGGTTGACTTCAACCCGATGGTACACGCTATATTCACTGGTTGACTACAACCTGATGGTACATGCTATATTGACTGGTTGACTACAACCTGATGGTACATGCTATATTGACTGGTTGACTACAACCTGATGGTACATGCTATATTGACTGGTTGACTGCCACGTGATTGTTCATGATATATTGACTGGTTGACTACAAGCTAATGATACATGCTATATTGACTGGTGGACTACAACTTCATGGCTCAAACAATTTTGGCTGGTTGACTACAACCTCATTATAGATGCAAGATTGACTGGATGACTACAAGCTGATGGTACATGCTACATTGACCGGTTGACTACAACCCGATTGTACATTCTAAATTGACAGGTTGACTACAACCTCATGATACACGATAGGTTGACTGGTTGACTTCAGCGTGATGGTTTATGTTGTATTGACTGATTGGCGACAGTGCAATGGCACATGCTGACGTTGACTACAACCTCATTATACATGCAAGATTGACTGGATGACTACAAGCTGATGGTACATGCTATATTGACCGGTTGACTACAACCCGATTGTACATTCTAAATTGACTGGTTGACTACAACCTCATGATACACGATAGGTTGACTGGTTGACTTCAGCGTGATGGTTTATGTTGTATTGACTGATTGGCGACAGTGCAATGGCACATGCTACGTTGATCCGTTTAATACATAATGGTATTATACGCTGCATTTGCTGTTTGTCTGCAGCATGGTGTTAGACACAGTCAGGCGCAGTTATCTCCCTTAAATACCCTCCACTCTGACTGAGCGTACGTTATTTCCCTGACATGGTTAATTCTTGACTGTAATTAGCCGAATTAAGGATAATCCTATCAATATTCTTTTGTTATCGGTCTTGGAAGTCTTAGCCTTCGGAAATTTGGCCCTGAGAAGTAATTTAATTTTGTAGATTCACCATATTATGTTGATTGAGATTTCCACAAAAAGACTGGCACTAAAGCGTTGTCCTTGGCATTGCCGGCTAATCTGCAGTATGCTTAGTTACATTCCATCAAAGATCCACTCGGCTAATTCGCTAATTTCGTTATTTCACATAATTAACTTTTGCAATGGCTTCAAAGTTAATCTCTTGACACTAAAGACTTGTAATGAGTTTATGAATCTCAACACCCGAGGATTGCGTGAAATTTGTCCACTGAAGATTCGTAACAGCTTAACAAGAGAGGCAAGGGTTAGGAATTGTGTGCTCATCTACTCAGCTGTATTCGTTTTTAAGTACTTTACTATTCTTAACGAGACACGCTGTCTTAAATCGTTGGATGAATCGCATTTTGTTTTGAAAACAGGCATGAAATTGCCTCTCTGATCTCTCCATTGCCCAAACAAATGCATGCCTTCCGGGTAGTTTAGCATTAAACGTGTTCACTGAAAATTATTAGTCATCAAACCCCATTTGTAGCCATTCCCGATGACAAATGCTGATAGAAAGATTGAGGCGTTTAAAAGCGACAAGAAATGTATCAGTAAATAAGAAATACGAGAAATCCAACTATGTCACGAGCATGTGTTCCGGAATTATTATGATATAGCGAGGCCAGATGTTCGCGAAAAGGTGACAAGGAGACGTTGGTCAAAAAAGAATTGCTGGTGACGTTTTCGTTACCAAGTTAACGAACAGGAAAGGTGTTCATGAAAGGTGATTCGTTGAACTTAAAAACTAATAAATTTTCTTCCAAGAAATCATTGGCACAGCCCTTTTTAATTCATATATAACTGTCAGGTTATGAAATTCATATTTTGGAAGAAGGTTCAGAAGGTTCAAAACAATGTTGGAGTGTGCCGTGTCTTTTCATCGACAATTAAGCACCCATAAACATGTTCCCTGCAATCATAACATGTTTGACAGGTGTCGATAACAGCTGATTGGTGGTATTTCCTGTTTCACAAAGGGAACTTCCGGTCAGTGCATGGTATTTCCTGTTTCACAAAGGGAACTTCCGGTCAGTGGATGTTAAAATGTGGTGGTATTTCCTGTTTCACAAAGGGAACTTCCGGTCAGTGGATGTTAAAATGTGGTGGTATTTACTGTTTCACAAAGGGAACTTCCGGTCAGTGGATGTTAAAATGTGGTGGTATTTCCTGTTTCACAAAGGGAACTTCCGGTCAGTGGATGTTAAAATGTGGTGGTATTTCCTGTTTCACAAAGGGAACTTCCGGTCAGTGGATGTTAAAATGTGGTGGTATTTCCTGTTTCACAAAGGGAACTTCCGGTCAGTGGATGTCATGTGGTGGTATTTACTGTTTCACAAAGGAAAGTGGATGTTAAAATGTGGTGGTATTTCCTGTTTCACAAAGGGAACTTCCGGTCAGTGGATGTTAAAATGTGGTGGTATTTACTGTTTCACAAAGGGAACTTCCGGTCAGTGGATG
Source organism: Haliotis rubra (assembly GCF_003918875.1). Lineage (NCBI taxonomy): Eukaryota > Metazoa > Mollusca > Gastropoda > Lepetellida > Haliotidae > Haliotis > Haliotis rubra. The sequence continues at coordinate 1,007,956 of NW_025766070.1, read as the reverse complement.
TTAAAATGTGGTGGTATTTCCTGTTTCACAAAGGGAACTTCCGGTCAGTGGATGTTAAAATGTGGTGGTATTTCCTGTTTCACAAAGGGAACTTCCGGTCAGTGGATGTTAAAGTGTTGGGGTTATTTACTGTTTCACAAAGGGAACTTCCGGTCAGTGGATGTTAAAATGTGGTGGTATTTCCTGTTTCACAAAGGGAACTTCCGGTCAGTGGATGTTAAAATGTGGTGGTATTTACTGTTTCACAAAGGAGCTTCCGGTCAGTGGATGCTAAAATGTGGTGGTATTTACTGTTTCACAAAGGAGCTTCCGGTCAGTGGATGTTAAAATGTGGTGGTATTTACTGTTTCACAAAGGAACTTCCGGTCAGTGGATGTTAAAATGTGGTGGTATTTACTGTTTCACAAAGGGAGCTTCCGGTCAGTGGATGCTAAAATGTGGTGGACTGTTTCACAAAGGAAGTTTCCGGTCAGTGGATGTTAAAATGTGGTGGTATTTACTGTTTCACAAAGGGAACTTCCGGTCAGTGGATGTTAAAGTGTTGGGGTTATTTACTGTTTCACAAAGGGAACTTCCGGTCAGTGGATGTTAAAATGTGGTGGTATTTCCTGTTTCACAAAGGGAACTTCCGGTCAGTGGATGTTAAAATGTGGTGGTATTTACTGTTTCACAAAGGGAGCTTCCGGTCAGTGGATGCTAAAATGTGGTGGTATTTACTGTTTCACAAAGGGAGTTTCCGGTCAGTGGATGTTAAAATGTCTTGTGACACTCAGAGTACAAGACATCTCCGGGTCCTAGTTTCGCACGCGTTTGTTTCGTATCGTGGAACAAACTAAAACTGTGTATATTTGAACCCTGGAATTATGTTAATGGTAGAGTTCGCTGTGATTTCGTTGGGATTTACGATCCCAAGCCACTTCCGGAACAAGGGGTTTCACGTCACTGCTTTAAGTGAATGATTCGGGTTGTACCTCCGCTGAGTAAGTATTTCGGATAGATCATCCCAGTTTTCCATAAAAATATGGATATGTGGTATCATGGAAAGTTGTCATCCGATGCGAACGATATTTGCAACAAGCTAAATGACAACATGAGTGAGTGCTTTGAGGTTTACGATTTGGACGGAATTTAAGGTTAAAGCCACATGTGCATCAGTGATCCGCTGTCAAGGAACTGCAGCGTTCCACATGAAATGCCTGTCTGTTCACGTCACTATCGAACAGATATACTGATACCATTGCTGGCGTACATACATAACACTGTAACCTTTACTCATTGCACAATCATATCCGTCTATGATTCCCTTTCAACTTTGAACTTTCTGTTCTGCACATTCTTAACGCGATAATCGACCGAAATACTTCATTTCTTAGCAGATGGGGCCGGTGGAGTAGCCAAGTGGTTAAAGCGTTGACTCGTCACGCCGAATGACCGGGTTCGATTCTCCACATGGATACAATGTGTGAAGCCCCTTTCTGATGTCATCCGTCGTGACTATTGTGGTAATACTGCTAAATGCGGCGTAAAACCATATTCACCCACTCTAATCGCTTGTATCAATCACGTCACGGGGGCAAATCAAGGTTAATAAGCGACACTGGTTCATCAAAATTTATGACGAAGCATTCGAGAGGATTTTTAATCCTTTTCCATTTTTTAACGTTTCTTAATCTTCAGGGATGATTAATTTTGCATTTTCTTGTCATGTATTTCTAATTTCATTTCAAGTAATATTATACAGCTCCTATATCAAGACCCAGTTCATTCCCCAGTAGGGTAATTATGAATGCCTGCGTTAATTTGCATAACACTTCACCTCATTTGTCAAAAATAAAATCCTATTAAATTCCGCTTTCCAAAGTAATATTTCTCCTCGTCCTTCTATTTTTAATTTCAATGGATTCGAATCCCAACTTGACATGAACAATGAGATTAACCTACGAGACCATGCGCTAATACGTTGTGTAATAAGCAACGTTACCAATTGGATGCCATGCGTGACGGATGACCTGCCACGCTCAAGGTCACGTGACCGTCGGGTTCCTCCCTGGAAATTAAGTAATCATGATTTGGTTTGAGTGCCTATTGTGAAAATTGATGTTTTTGGTTCTCGAGTTGAACATTATGCGAAAATGAATAAACACTAATTGATCATTTACTGTTAATCTTGGTGAGGTGTCACAAACATTGGAGTGATCAAATCTGGCCATCTTTCCAGTGTTTAGCCCAGCTACGGCTAATGGATTATTTGATCAAAACATATCGAACCTGCAGTCATCTTTTTTCTGATATTCTATTGTGAGTGTCATATTTCCGGTAGTTAATCAAGATATTGTTAACAAAGAATATAATGATACCTTTAGTTTCTTATTATGCTTGTGTACTCCTCTTCAGTTACGATCTAATGGCTTTTTTATGTATATCGACTATTTATTATTTCTTAAATGAATACATTCCTTAAAGTTAGAGTCTTTTACAAGCTATCGACTCACAGTGTCTTTAGAAATTCCGCCAACTTGACCGTAGCCTTAATATCAACAACGTCAGGTGCAGAGGATCGAGAATTGATTAAAATGAACAAGAAATATTTACAAAATCGGAATACACGTCAAGTGAATTTTACTGTATGAAGTAAGCCACCAATCGCACAAGGCCATTTGTAGCACGATGCATTTTCTTTGAACAAGGGATTTTCCCAAGTACAAAATCCCCGCAAGGCTCGGACGCCCGATTTAACATTGCAAGGTCGATGCGTGGCGCCACCATATGGTTAGTTAGCTAATTAGGTGGAGATAACTCCATTCAGTCTTATCTTCTATCAAATGAAGTGTACAAAATGGTACGCCTAACTGGAGAAATAGTTGCGGTGCAGATTTGTTTTGTTTTCAGTAAAACTAAATTGACAGCTAATGCTTATGATCCTCGCTTGATAGAGCCACGATGCAAGCGCCATTAACGCAAATAACATGAAAACATTACTCTTGAAAGTAAGATAGAAATACTATGTAGCTAACGAGGTAATGATAGCGCTATTGTTCTTTAGTGACCGCCAGGAGAACAAAAAGAGATTAAGGTTTTAAAGCCCTGGTCGACAGATCGCGTATTTTTACGACACTCGTGAGAGAACTACATACGGCAGGAGAACGGTTTGCGTTAATAGTGACGAAATAGGCGTGGAGATGAAATAAATAACATTGCTGATAGCATTCATCTAGCGCAAAGACTATTCAGTTTGTTATTGGTTTATAGCTGTTTGTAGTGGTATGTAATCACCACAACGTACATTAAATCATATCCCTGAAGAGTTTGCATCAAGCGTTTAACCGTTAAACGCCAAATATTTGAATAATTTAAATGTGTCGGGAGACATTGCCCTTGTATGTTTTGATTGAAGCTGGATATAGTTTGGCATAGAAAACTGACGGTAAACACAAACGCGTGACAGCTACCATCAATATTAGATTTGGTTAGATATTGTTCAGAATGTATAATGGATGATATGTTTTGCTGTGTCACCCGGTCGTTAAACTCAAACGGGAACGTTCCTGGTTTTGTTCATAGAGCCAACCCGATTGTTTACAGTAGATGGGAACTATGTCGTTAAACGTTGATCAATGCGCAGGGTAGTATAATGTGCACCCAACTGCTCAGGGATTCACCCGTATTTACAAATGTGAGTGAGTGAGTGAGGGAGCGAGCGAGCGAGCGAAACTCACAACGCTTGTAGTTATGACGTTCCAGAAACTAACGCACGGCCCAGTCGACAATGTTCTTCCTATTGGTGACATGTAAATAATTCAATTTGGATCAGAAAATCAAGTGACCGGACCCATAAGAAAAGATCCAATCCCGTGGTCCACGATGACGAACAATCAGCCATCTTGCGACCATCTCCATCCCTCGGTAGGGGTAACGGATTGGTGGGGAAAGGTTGAGTGGATCTTACAAGCAATAATACTGATCATGATATGATAAGATATTCATAAGATGGCATCATCATCGTTGGTATTATACTTGCCAGAGAGTTATTTCAGAGAGTTTCGAAGACATGATAATCTGAAGGGCCAAATTTGATGGCGAAGGATTGTCAACGACTTCCATGCCAAAGCCATTCATTTGCAGTCACGATATATTTGTGCAATATGGAACAACATATTCAGTGAGAATACTACGTTCAGGCTTGATATTATCACGCATTTGTCAGAAAAGATTAGCTCAACATTTGCCTTTTATGGTCTACTGAGGGTAGCACACCACCGAACGCTATGACCTTGCCATCGGATAGAATAACCTTCGCCTTATTCAGAGGTGACGTTACATCACTGCTTTGACTATATATCATATACTCTCTGGGTGAGCCCCACATTCATCCGTGGTCACAAATCACTCAGCAAAAACTGCTGGGTTTCTTTTCATGAGACTTGATGAATCGGGGCGTTTGTATCAAGGAATCAGACGCCTTGGAATTCAACATGCTGAAACCTTTGTCGTGCGTCGTTCATAGTGTTCCCAATAGACTAAGGCTTAGTCTCTGAATATATATAATTTTGATAGTAACAACCAACCCATTTATATTGAAAAGGAGCCCTAGGGAGACCAGAGATTCTGAACCTGAGGAAATTTAGACTTGCTTTATTTATGGCTTTAGCACTGCAGAGAGGGCTTGGCAGTAGGGACATTAATGTGGTTCAGGGACTGTGAGACAGACTATGTTCCCAACTATAACGCAAGATGCCTATTGTACTAGCTGTGTGGCGTGTAGTGAGACTCTCATCCACTATCATGTATTTAATCAACATTAGTAGAGCCAGTTGAACGTCTTCCTGAACTTGAATATACCCCGATGTTATCGTTCACTTCCTGGACTCCCCTGTTCATATTCAAACAGGAAAAGAAAAAGCACCATCCCCAGACACCATGTCCGTATGTTTTGTTTTTGGAGTTAGTCCTTTCGGTTGAAATATTTCATGGTGGCGTGAGAGCTGATTGAGTCCTTTTGCTTCAACCTCTATAGTGAGTGAGTGAGTTTAGTCAGCCTTCTTCACGGGTCTCCAGTGAAGACATCAAGTCTAGATTTGTATGGGTCATGAGGATGCTCCAAACGGGGGTACAGGTTATATAATTATACTTCTGCCAGTTGACACATCACGGCTAACGGGGCAGATAATTGGGGTCTTCGGGACCGCCTCTGTGGTGTAGTAGTTAGAGCGTCCGCCCGGAGAGCGGAAGGTCGCGGGTTCGATCCCCGGCCGCGTCATACCAAAATACGTTAAAATATGGTACTTGTTGGTCCCTGCCTGGCGCTCGGCATCAATGGGTACATCAAAGACTGGTCGGCTCGGAGTCAGTATAATGTGTCTGAGTGGGGTATTCATGCTTCACTGCGGCACGGTATCTCAGTGGGCTAGCACTATAAAAAAAATGTTTTTTTTAAATTGGGGTCTTCGGGGTCCGATTTGTGGGATCTGCCCATTCAGTGTTGACACATGTTTCGGTTTCATTCTCTCCTCCATATTCTCTGCTTGTCATACGAGCTGACTCATCTGGCGGTGACAGTGTGTTTTTGTACCACACCCAACTGTGCATTATTGCTTATACTGTCGACCACCTGGTCTTCTTTAGGTTTCATATGTGTTAAAAAAAATCATTATTCATTTTCTCTAAGAGTTCCCACAATTGGCTAAATTGTTGCAATATTTGCAAGATTGCCACAGGGACCATAAACCCTACTACCTATTAACTCAACAGCGATACAGAAATCGTCTTCAGCGTCAACGTCATGGGTAGTCTCAAGAGACATCCGAAGACTACGTGTTCGACTTCCTTCAGGAAAATGCGCCCCACCGACGCTTAATGGCACTGTACTGCATAACGCGAAACATGTTTTGGCGTTGGAGAAAGAAGATAAGATAAGATAATGAATCAGAATAGACAATCGAAGACATGGGGTCTTTAGTGAGTCATTCGGGTGCTGTGGAAGTACGTACAATTCTTAATTGCCAATTTCTCAAGCACAGCAACGCTACATGGTGCCATTAACTCAGTAATTGCAGGAAAATGTCTGCTACCCTATTAAGTGAAGAATGCCGTCTCTCGTATCCTAAACAATTCACAGCCATTCATAATCTTACGTAAATCATACTTGAATGTTTCCCCGTAGGAGGTCTTCACTGCTTGCGTTATGGTGTTAATTACTAATGCCCCCATCATAATGGTGCTTCCCTGTCACATCAAAGTAGACGGAATATTGCCCCTTGCTTACTGCGTGTGCTGTCAGGCCGTTGTTGTCAATGACCTAATCTACTGCCGTAAATCATCCTGGATAAAAAAGCGATTCTCGCTGTGTGTAGATGTATATTTCAACGTGTGATTGATAAGCAACGGTGTTGCGAGATGTGTATATAACACATATTTCACCTTGTGATTGATAAGCAACAGTGTTGCGCGATGTGTACATAATGTACATTTCAACTGGTGATTAATTAGCAACAGCACCGTGAGTTGTGTATATATTGTATATCTCACCTTGTGATTGACAAGTACGTGTAACAGACTCGGAGATAACTGATTTATACGCTGTTGCCCCTTGACGAACTTCTGTTGGAACTAATTAGTAGCATATACCTAGTCTCCTGTAGAACATGAGAAACAATGAGTCTGCAGATAGAACGTGGCATCACTTAGGAACCTTATTACTGGTGTCAGTGGAGGTAATTGCCCAACTGATGAATCACCAGAAGCAAAGTTCATGTAATACATCTTGTCCACCTCCGTCGAATCATTATCAAACTTATATGAAAGTTTTCCACGGCATTTCGCATATCCTTATATAAAGTGTATTATACAGACTTGGAGACATAACACAGGAAAACAAACGAGGTTACAGTTAGTAATTTTCCAGTTACATACGGTTGAAGACAGGAATTATGTGCTTAACACAATAACCCTGTAAGAAATCAAACCCGGACATTCGGCGTGACGAGAGAACGCTTTGAACACTAGGCTACCCACCCGCTGCTATTTAACATCAGCTATATCACGGTGAGGAGGAATGGATTCGAACCTAGCTCCACAACACAACGATCGAACACGCCATCCATCAGGCCACTTGTTTGTTGTTTAAGGCAGCACGATATTCCAGCCTCATGATGATGAAGAAGGTTCGACTCATAGCCTCTCCTACGACCCCCTTAGAGGGGGGGGGGGGGGGGCGGCTGGATAGCCTAGTGGTTGGCTCGTCACGCCCAAGACCCAGGTTATATGGGTATGTGTGAATGTGTGGAATATTGCTAAAAGCGACGTAAACGTATACTCACTCACCCACTTCATGAACACATCTGACTTTTGTGTTATGTCATAAGCATCAGCAAACAAATTTTATCATCGACACGCAGATTTGACCAAAGGACACTATACGTGTACCTTTAATCATGGTCTCGAATATTATTATGATTCTAGGTTTGCCTCTTACCTGTATTCTTGTGTTGTACCAAAATGGTAAAAATTCCAAACCCTTCCTTACTTTCCTCCCGGATCAAGCGTGCACGCTGCGATATAACTGAAATCCTTTTCAATACAGTGTTAAATCAAAATAACACGGGTAAAATGTTTTCGATTCCTTAAGGGCATTCGTAGAAATAGCCTATTTCAGGGGCGGATATAGCTTTTTCAAAAAGGGTGTGTGCACACTATTGAGAAAAAGGGGTGAGGGGTGGGGGTGGGGGTGCACACTTCATTTTCATCCGAGTTTCAATGGTCATTTAATAAACTTACAGGACAAAAGGGGGGGTGCGCACCTCAAACACACACACACACACACACACACCCCTTTTGGATACCGCCTATGGTATTTCCACATAATGTCTGTTGTGGCGGTAAGTCAGACAAACAAATAAAAGCATCTAAACACTCCAATGAAAATATCATCTTTCATGCCACGTTTAAACCCAATAGAGCTCACCGAAGCATGACGATGAATGTCTTCTGCACTCTTGAAAATATATTGTCTTATCAAAGATATCATAAATGTTGGTAGTGAGATGTGGCTAAAGCGTTCGCTCGTCAGGCCTAAAAAACGGTTTCGAATGCACACATGTACTGTTTGTGAATCCTCTCCAAGCGCTGCTTGCATTGAGATGCCTGGAATTCTGCCAAAATAGAAACCCAGTTACCAAATTTCATAAGGTAACAAAAAATGGGAATCGGTTGTCCAAGATGTCTTGGGTGTACAGTTGACCATTTGGAAAGCAATTAACTATTATGTGAGTGAGTGAGTGAGTTTTACGCCCGTTTTAGCAATATTCCAGCAATGAAATACACAATGCCATTTTAGAAAGTGGTCAAATGTAAAATACCCTGGGACCCTCAATGTAACAAACACTAAGAAAGTGTAATCCCAAATATAACATATGTTACAATATCACACAGGGGGACACCAGAAATAGGCTTCACACATTGCACCCATATGGGGAATCGAACCCGGGACTTCGGCGTGACGAACGCTTTAACCTACCCCGCCGCCCCTAACTATTATCTGACAATAACCAGTGTGTTAATACTGTTTTACGTAATTATTAATACTTTACCGCACTCACGATACGTTCTCACTCGTATACAAGCGGGCATACGTTGCTGTAACTTTTCTAAAACCGGGGGTTTAAAAAATCCAACTCTTATAAAAAATGTTTTTACAGGCAGGACTGGCTAACAGAGCTCTCTGGCAGACTTTGTCTGTTTCAGATACCATTAATGCTTAAACTTGACGAACCTGTATAGATTTCTGTGGGGTTTTTATGCGTATACTACTCGAACCTTGCCAGATGCCAGTTTAAGAACAGAAGAAGGCTGTGAGAGTCAGATGAAAGCCATGGATTGTTGAAACTCTCGTTCCGCGGTAGTCAGTTTATGACCACTTTCTCGTTGAAGCCCGTTCTGAGAATCGTGGCACTGACGGTAAATTAGCCAGGTTGTTTACTTATGGCGCGCGACTCTAAAATCTGACATGCAGCCGGTTCCAAAGTGCCCAATCTAACCCTTTGATGTTGGAAATTATCGCATTACGGCTTTCACTTACACTGCACACTTAAGGTCAATGATAATTGCCTGATCCTGAATAAGCAAGGTTTACATCACATAGCTACTGTACATGGATTTGGCATAACACGAAAGCTCCCGACCATGAAAGCATTGGATTTAAGGCGTCATGAAATGGGATCTGGAACCATTGGTTAAACGTTAATGTCCCTTAATAAGTCATTGTCACCTGAATGTGAAGAAAGCAACGGCTTCATGGTCACCTTTGGCTTGTCCACGTCAAAGGATGACCGCTTGGACAATTATAGTGACATGTAACACGCGAGAGGACGATTAATGACCATCTTCCTTGACAACACGGGGCCGCTACGTCTCACGCTTTGTCGTTGTTGGTGTCAGTGCAATGACCTGGAGATGTTGACGTCGATGTTCACGTGACAATTTGATTACGGCAATCACTTTCAACGACGTCGCAACGGTAACAAGTGGCGGTAAATTGTGATAGAGCAGTACGTGCTGTTTGACAAGCGTTGTTTTTTTTGCATGATTCACGGTCGTATAATGTTTTATTCTATTTGGACCATGGCATTTTGATTTTGATTGTCATGATCAATAATCCTATTAACAGACACTGAAAATAAAAAAAAGATAATAATATGTTAAAAGGACTGATTTAACGGCGTTAATTTCCTAAGCTCTTGAGGTAATTTCTACAACAGAAAAAACAGTCAAATAATTTGCAGGCTATTGGACCATGGCTCTGTAGCTCACCAGGGTATGTAGACACATCTTAAAATACAAAGATGGCGGTTGAACTAATGTTGCTTTCGCCACAGATATCCAAACATGATCTGCCTTCTAACTAACAATAAAATGTTCATGCGAGATATCAACGCGTCGACAACACAGTATAATGTCTTCATTATAGTAACAAACAAATATAATTGCAATAAAATAATCGCCCCATAATGTTAAATTAACAGGTATGTGTTTAAAACAACATAAACATTACCGGTTCATTTCCATTCATTTCCACTTTTAACGCCTACACCCTGTTCTTAACTACTAAGGGATTATGTCACTTACGAAATGAATTTTATGAACACGGCATGTCTCGAGTGAATGAGCGTAGCAGCCTATTCGGGGTGTCCCTTTCGTTTTTGTGAGAGTTTTTCAACAGAGTTTATTAATTTAGGGGTTTTGTCAAACATATAATTGGCCAACGAACAACAAATACAAAAACTGAATTGTCACAGACAACTTTAGAAACAGTTTGAAATGCTTGAACGTCCAAACAAACATCCACGGAGCACATTTAGAATACAGCAATTATGAATATGCAATGACATAGCTCGTAGAGATGAAACACCAGTGAGCGGAGCTTATACGCACTCGCTGAGCCAGACAACCGTGTTGCCATGCAGGCGTCATAGGGCATTGTTTCGAGAACGTGCTTTCGAACAAAATCACATTACATCACGTAAAAGGGTATTATGACGTATTTTTAAAGTTTGTGGTGCTGTATTCTAAAGGTAGGCCACATCCACATACAGACCTTTTACACAACTATTACCATTGTGAAGTTAACAAAATGTCATGTCATGACACAGAGGAGCATTCATGTCAAGGTTCAGCGCTTTACAGGAGTAAGTGTACAGGGGCAAATATTCATTTTGGGAGAATTTAGGAGAGTGATCAAACATGGTCAAAACGTAAAACATTGCGAGATAAACTAGAATGTACATGTTGACCCTCACAGTTACTATATTTAATAAAGGAGGCAGTGAACGAAATAGTTTCCATATTTTGGTAGCTGGTGGGGCTAGCTAGAAACTAAGCAAAAGATTACAAATAAAGATGAGTATAAGATAATGTCGGCATGACACGGGTTTCATCTTTAAGCTGCAATAACATTTTTATCGGACCATAGTCTTTCATTATTTAAAAGTGTATTATAACTTAACAAGTCAGAGAGAGAGTGATATATTTACAAAATGACCCCATGAAAATTCACTAGCCAGTCGGGCCAGTGACTGTGGAGATTTACTGACCCGATTGGATATTTACTAGACACGGGCAAGCGGGCCAGTGGCTATTTCGCACACTGAATGGAGGCCGTGGATCGGATTCGAACCTGTCGAACAAATGAAATAGTTATCATTGGTTGGATTAGAAGTTTCAGTTTTAACGTTTTCAGAGGTTTCTGATAATATTATGTTTACATGAGAGCATTTTGAGGGGGCAGTGTGCAGAGGTCGAATTAAGGTCAAAATTTAAAATAAGAGCATACGCGCTCCCGACACAAACTAAACAAATTCATGACATTTTCAAATAATATAGCAGAGTAATGGGCATGAGTAGTATCAACTTTCAATATGGTTGACGTGTAGAGGTCAAATCAAGGTGAACATTTAAAAATATCCCAAAACAAAGAAAAACATGTGTGTTTTAGGTAAGCATGGGGTTTCTTTATCCAATTTATTGGTGGTGTGATCAAAAAGGTTTGATAAAAGGTAGTAATGAATCTAAGTAAGTTAGTCTGGTTTCACGCCGCTTTAAGCAATATTCCAGCAATACCACGGAGGAGGACACCGGGAATGGGCTTCACACATTGCACCCATGTGAGGAATCGAACCCGGGTCTTCGGTGTGACGAACAAACGCTTTAACCACAAGGCTAACCCACCGCCCCTGTTAAACTAAGGACTGGGAGGTCATGTTGGTAGCATGCCTGACAGGTCGTTGTCACGATAGGTTGTTCTGCATGCACAGTATTGTATGATCTATTGTATGATCATAGAAGGCATGCCATGGTGAACAGAAAACGAGACATTCTGTAAGAGGATACGTCTGACAGCAAAAGTGGCTTTCTGTATAGTACAATAGATAATATACTACTCATCAAAAGTTTAGTCTCACTAGTGTACATGTAGTCACTTACTTCAGTCAGCTGTTCTAAACTGGATTTTGCAAAATATTCCATTCAGTTTCTAAAGTACTGTTTACACATGAACTAATGTATTGTAAAACAAATTCGTAACGTTGAAAAGATTATTGTCATGAGTTCAGTAAAGGATGAAAATCGGTGAAAATTGGCGAATTCTTAACAAAACTTCACACTAAAACGCAGCTGTTCACATGAACGATATTTCCACGTGCCTTTAGCGAATTGATGCATGATCCTCGTACAATTCATCTACATAAGGTTTGCAGTTGGTTCACCCATGATAGTAGAGAAGTTAATCTTCGATGTAACCATATATACATGTATATACATAACATATAGTGAGTACTTTAGGTGAGTCTAAACTTTTGATGGGTAGTATAGGATCTGATAGGCCTGGTAGCAGAACAAAGAGAGATATTTTTGTGTTGTAGGTAGGATAGGTCTTGTGACAAGAGAGACATTCTGTAGTGTAGGTTTAATAGGTCTGGTAACAGGAGAAACACATACTGTGTAGTAAGACAGATTGGTCTGGTAACAGGGATAAACATTTTGTATGGTGTGAGAGATAGGTCTGGTGACAGAAGAGACATTCTGTATGGTATGAGAGATAGGTCTGGTGACAGGAGAGACATTCTGTATGGTATGAGAGATAGGTCTGATAACAGGAGTGAGTGAGTGAGTGAGTTAAGATTTTAAGTAAGCACAGCAGCTATGGCTAGGTTAACGAGAGGACGATATGACGGTCCTGGCGATGTGTTATTACACTACGTGGACGGTCATCAGTGCTGTTGGTAGCGTTGTATCGCTGTCTAAGACGTTCTATCGTTCGTACACTGCAATTTAAGTCATTAGCAATGACTCGAGCACGTTAACCAGCGTCTAGACGTCCAATGGCTTGTTGTCGTTGATCTCTCGTTAACCTTAACCATAGCTGCTGTGTTCAGAAAACAAGTGAACGATTGCCATTCAAGCCGGCAATCTATGCCTGAAGTATATAAAGCTTTGCAACCTATCAGGCTTACACGCTTCAAAACATTGGCTTGCTACGCGACTGATCACTGTACACAACAGTACTCCAGCTACATGGGGGACAGTTATCTTGACCATTGAGTGATAATTCAGTATCAATCATGATACCAACTTACCAAGCCCCACCACACGGTTAATTCAGTCGCCATTTTCGAAATCCCCACGAGAACGACACGATATAGTTGGGATATTGCTTACCGTGGCGTGATATACAAACAGAACTTAAATACCCTTTGTCATATACAACTAGTATCACCGCGAATAGCATCCTTACTTAATATAGTCTTACAGTAAATACACATATTACTCTCACGTATAAACTATTTTCGTCACAACTAAATATACGTTATGGGGTTTGATTTAGGCGTTTAGCAGACATTGATCTCCCCCGTGCCTTCCTTCCACATAGTGATCGTAAGTCTATGTTAAGTGCTGAAGTTACGAACTTCTTCCCGTTACGATCGCTTTGCAGAACAGGGGCCAAGTTCATAAACTATCTCAATCTGACAGTCGACAGCAACCTAACACACTTGGCCCAAACAATGTCACAGTCCAATCCATCTTAATATCGACCCCCATAAATGAAATGAACATTTATTGTTTGTGTGGAAATAATATCAACGAGGTTGACTGCCGCGCGCACAGAGTCAATATCTCATCCCGTCTACCTAACGCCATCAGGTCTCGGCGATAAATTTCAGGAATTTCCAATTTCTGCTGGAAGCGTTCCATTATCCCATCCTTCTGATTGTAACTTGCACAAACAACACCGAGTCAGCACTAGTTGTCATCTACTCGTATAATGACATAACGGCTTATACATGGAGATACAGTGATCATCCAAGTGTCAGGTCGGCGTGTGTTGCGAGGGGGAAGGGGAGGTCGGTGTTCTGCAGACCAAACACTCCATGTTCCTGCTCGGGGGAGATCAAAGATCGGACACATTTACTTGCATTACGACTGGCACGGTTTCATCTTTGATGCCGTGCTCCCCGCGTTGCCCCGTGCTGATTAACAAAAACTAATAAATTTATATCCACTTGAACAAATATTTATGCAACCGTCTACTGCATTGAACCGAGTTATCCTTGACATGTGCAGTGTTGACGAGGCAATGTGGGAAATAATGCGGTTTAACACTCTGTATGAAAGTGCTGGGGATTTTGCCATTCTCTCTGGTGCCATAGATCCGGAATCTCTGTATACTTTACGCCTGTGTTAAAACTCTCGGCGTGAAAGTAAACTCCGCGCCTGTGTCGTTGATTGCGTTAGGTACATGTAACACTCTTTGCTCAACGAAAGGTTCAGACATTCAACTGAAAACCTCCCTCCGGTGGTCAAAACTCTTTAAAGGGAGGCGCACACTTTCTAGAAACGTACGTGTTGGTGTGCGTATGTGTGATTCAATGCCATGCCTAAAAGATATTCAGAATACAGGCAGGTGAGTTTTTTACATCCCAGGATAACAATATTTTAATAATATCACAGATGTCAGCTTGGTGTTTTAGGAAAACGCAAGTCTAAGACTTTTATCACTGTTGTTAAAGCCGCGAACACGGGAACGGTGCTGACGAACCTAGAAACAAAGTCTGGGCGAACTGGGTTCAAACCCACGATCATAGGTTCCTGGTACGCCCAAGGGAAGCAACTCTGCACAGAGAATTGCGTCGCTTTGGACGATGGGACCACCCGTACCAGCCCAAACTTTCGTTCTTCACAATATTCTAAGAATATCTCAGGAACATTAGATTTCTTCATGGGCTGGGTATACGATGTATGTACATATTGGTGTTCCTCAGCTTGTCTACATATTAAGGAATCGTGTATATATAATGAACTTTAATCATCATCCATTTCAAAACTGATCGCTTTTATTCGCGAGTCTGTGGGTTTTACGCCGCTTTCAGCAATATTCCAGCAATATCACGGAGGTGGTCACCAGAAATGGGCTTCACACATTGTACCCATGTGGGGAATCGAAACCGGGTCATTGGCGTGACGACCGAACGCTTTAACCACAAGGCTATCCGTAATTCCCATAATGGTATTGAGTGTTGCATACATGCATGCGAATGAAAACGTGAAGTTT
Source organism: Haliotis rubra (assembly GCF_003918875.1). Lineage (NCBI taxonomy): Eukaryota > Metazoa > Mollusca > Gastropoda > Lepetellida > Haliotidae > Haliotis > Haliotis rubra. The sequence goes on along the minus strand of NW_025766070.1, from coordinate 992,859 downwards.
TGGTTCTCCTGTCCTTCCCCAGTATCCCAAGAAACTTTCTTGGCGTCATAACCGGTTCTTTATTTCACATGTTCATGGGTGAGTGAGTGAAGTTTGTTTGCCGCTGCTTTGAACAATTGTTTCACGCTATGTCAGGTTGATGTGACAGATAATACCTTACTGATGCAGGTTCGAGACGTTTTACACATTTCTGAAACCAACGAGCAACTGTAGTCTGCAAACTGCGCCATACCAACGATGACTGCCGTACCTGAATTCAATAAACACCTCACACCATACAGGAGATGTACTTCACGAAGGTACACAAGTGCCAAACGAGAGGCTGGAAAGTTTAAGTTCAACTCGATTTAAAATTCAATTGCTTGAAATTTCGGACACGTTCTCAGACTGATGACGGCACTCGTGTTCTCTCATCAATATCTTAGATGTGCAAGAGGTCACTGCATACACCTCGGGTACAAGAGCAGGTTTAATGTCTACGAGGTTCCACGAGATCAATATATCACAATGGGCCAACGATTGAATATTCGAATAGTCTGAGGTGTGTGTGCGTGCTGGGGCGGAGGACACTGGACAGGACATTAATTGTGTATAATAATAATAATAATAATAATAATGAGTATTTATAAAGCGCTGTATCCATCCACAAGGTGCATGCTCAAAGCGCATAAAATGAGAGAAAAGACACAGGTAGTGAAATAATAGTATAAAATAAAACTTATGATGATAGCCTGAAATAAAGCCTATGAATAATAGCAGAAGAAAATGTCTATGAATTAAAGTTCATGAATGATAGGGTGAAATAAAGTCTATGAATAATAGCCTGAAAATAGTTGCGTCTTGAGTTTTGATTTGAATACAGTTAATGATGATGAAAGTTTGATGTCCAAAGGAAGTTTGTTCCATAGTCGAGGAGCTGCGTGGCTAAAAGACTTCTGTCCATAGCTGGTAAGATTATACTTTGGTGTGTTCAGAAGATTCAGATTTTGAGATCGAGGAGTATTTATAGGGATGTAGTCTACTAGCATATTAGGAAGATATGGTGGTGCCATATCATTTTGACATTTGTACACCATACACAGAATTTTAAAGTTGATTCTCGCTGTATACAGCTGTATACATAATTGTATTGCTCCCTCATGCATTTTATTCTATTTACTCTTCCTAAACGTTCCTGATCTTTTAAATTGTCGAGCATGTATACACACATGTTTGATTGTGGCTGGAAATGAAACCAAAGCGAAATGGTTATTTGATAGCGATGTATCTGATACAGACAATGTGCCAACGATGACAGTAAACCAGCCATAATAATTATCATTCAAAATGTATTATATTCGCATATCACATACAAGTATGCATATTGGATACCGATATATTGCTTGCACGCATAGCCAGGGCCCGAACTTAAATGCAGGGTTGCAGCTGTAGAGCTATTGGATACAAATATCATAATTTCGGCTGAAGATGCTTGCATAGCCAGGATCCCGAACTTCAATGCAGGGTTGCCGCAGCTGTAGAGCTTTTGGATACAAATATTATAATTTCGGCTGAAGATGCTTGCATAGCCAGGATCCCGAACTTCAATGCAGGGTTGCAGCTGTAGAGCTATTGGATACAAATATTATAATTTCGGCTGAAGATGCTTGCATAGCCAGGATCCCGAACTTCAATGCAGGGTTGCAGCTGTAGAGCTATTGGATACAAATATTATAATTTCGGCTGAAGATGCTTGCATAGCCAGGATCCCGAACTTCAATGCAGGGTTGCAGCTGTAGAGCTATTGGATACAAATATCATAATTTCGGCTGAAGATGCTTGCATAGCCAGGATCCCGAACTTCAATGCAGGGTTGCAGCTGTAGAGTTATTGGATACAAATATCATAATTTCGGCTGAAGATGCTTGCATAGCTATAGGAACACAAAATTCAATATCATGGTTGCGTGAGAGCTATTATCTTGATATCCACTGTATGGTTGAAGGATTTTGGAGTTTTGATATCAAGCCCACAGTTGCAGTTGTAGGGCAAAATATGTATAGACTCACGATATATAAAAATAGCACCTGCAGCTGTAAAACTTGGTTAGCGAAATCTACTTCATGGTTGCAGCTGTAGAGCTATACTTGCTCTGTGTTACACGCTTGTAGCCGTAGTGCTATATAGTCATGATATCCAGTGAGTATGGTTTTACAGCAATATTCTGGAGAAGCCCACGTATTGCACCCACGTGGGGAATCGGACCTGTGGTTTTCGGCGTGACGAGCGAACGCTTTAACCGCTAGGCTACCCCACCGCACCATTTTGTAAAAGAGCAGGTGGGTGTTGGGTGTTATGGGTTAGTGTTTGGTTTGAAGATGAGCACTGAAGGCTTCACAACATTGTATTACTCATACAGTTGTTTTTTCTCCTCATACGGCTGAGTGGCTACAGCTGTAGTACTATTCGAGTCCCCACAAAACCCTTGCAGCTGTAGAGCCACACGGACCTTAGATCGACTACATGGCTACAGCTGTAGTGCAGATTGAATCCCCATAAAACCCTTGCAGCTGTAGAGCCACACGGACCTTAGATCGAGTACATGGCTACAGCTTTAGTACAGTTTGAGTTCCCACAACACGCTTGCAGCTGTAGGGCTAGAATTCCAGCTGTATAACAAAAGTCCCTACACCCATTACACGGCTGCGCCCCGACAGGCAATGTCCAGACATTCCCTGGAAGTGTATGTCTGCATAGATGAATGTCAAGATCAGATGAATCATCTATATCAACTGACTTGCGAGAATATCAACTCTGTCAGCAGTCCAGGGGAGGCAACTATGATCCTAGTAAGGCAACAGGGTTGTTCCCCTTACATACACAAAAAAGACAATCACCATTCACTTGTTACTTCAGTTTTGGCTACTCTTTCCAATTTGCAATACAACCAATCAATCTGCGTGAAGGTTGGTACAAACAGCAGTATATGTCTAATGTGAGTTTACCGACCGGGTGATTTTGCAATCACTTATTCTGTGAAAACACAATAATATGAAATATTTGCAATGCATTATGTGCTCAAGGCTTGGGAAATACACTAACGTATATTAATTAAAGTCGTAGCTGCGACCTCCGCTTTTACTAGCCCACATATCACGAACACAAGCCCAATGCCCTTCTTTCACAATAACGTGCTGAGAGAGTCCCGTGCTCATTCCACACCCGCCCTCACATAAGGAATTATGGGATATTTCCTCAATTATATCCTCTTATGTATGCATAGACTATAGGGAGATACATTCAAATATTTCGAGTAAGTGTCTCTCCATTTTCTGGAACTTCAGTTTCTTGTTTTAAAACTAGAACAGCGGCCTAGGCAACACACGAAACACTTGTTTTCGTCTTAACTACATACTTCTGTCGGGTGGCGATCGTGACTTGAAATAAGAGAGCGCCTACAACAGCACCCACTCCCATATACTGACTGAGTTCACCTCCATGAGTTCTGAAAGAAGGAGATTGGGGTTGTCGTACATTACATACATACATGTTGTGTGTTGTTGAATATAGGCTTTAAACACCGTGTTAGTTCCCATTAGACTTCGCCCCCAACCGAACACACCTTGTATGATACAATGGGTACTTTGTCTCATACCACCGCGCTATCTCAGCACAAAAACTATAGTAAGCCAGTGTAAATAAGTATGGGCTAACTCGCTGTGTGTGACGCGATCCTGGCGGTCTGACATGGCGGTCCGATATTCTGTCAGACCAGTTCTACCAAAAGTGGAGAGAAAACATTGAATCTAGCTCTAAGGGCATTCTTTATAAACATTGTAAGAAATCAATAAAATTTGAGTGAGAGAGGGAGGGAGTTTAGTTTTACGCCGCAATCAGCAATATTCCAGCTATATGCCGGCGGTCTGTAAATAATCGAGTCAGGACCAGACAATCAAGTGATCAACAGCATGAGCATCGATCTGCGCAATTGGGAACCGATGACATGTGTCAACCAGGTCAGCCAGCCTGACCACCCGATCCCGTTAGTCGCCTCTTACGACAAGCATGGGTTACTGAAGATCAATATTCTAACCCGGACCTTCACGGGTCTAATACAATTTGAACAATACTTACTATTACCTAAATCTGTCTCTGTCCCTATTCTAAGATTCCGCACTTCAAATCACAACTTACCCATAGAGACTGGTCGGTGGCAAGGACATTGCGAGGGACGTTCGTTTATGTAAACTTCCCAACCTAAATGTAATGGGAGATGTACATCTTTAGATGTGGAGCTCTTCTCCCAAACAGATTAGTGTATATTCCCAAACTATATTATCAATACCCAAATGTATATTACGTTTGTGAAAATTTGTCACCTAAATGCACAAAAAAACTGAAATGCCTGTCTAGATTCATAAATATTTTACAAATCCTGTTAAGAAATAGTTACTATGACGCAGGTATTATGTGTAATATACTGTTTTGTGTTTTGCTCTTGTACCACCGTAAGTGGTTTTGGAGTGAATAAAGAAAGATTAACTGCTTGCGTGCGTGTGTGTCAGGCACCCCGACGTCAGGGGAGGTTACTCAGAACACAAATCACTGCACAGACTCGACTGTTTTCAGGCTGCCGTCATATCGCGAGCGCGGGGAATTTTATCTGAAGCGTACGTAAAATCTTGAAATGAGGCCATACATTACTAATAACCCTTCATCTTTTTGTTTTCGACACACAACTCACTGAAAGCATTGGCGATGATGGACCTTTCTTATTCCATAAACAGTTTGCCGATAGGTTTGCTATATTTGTATCGTAAATTAGAGAGCATGCTGCAGTTGTATATACCAAAATGTTTAACATTGTTATATTTGGGATTACACTTTCTTAGTAAAGTACAAATTCTAGTACTTTTTGGGTCGAGTCCCATCGGGTTTGAACCCACACCCTCAGAGTCAGGCACCTTCCGTGGAAGTCAGGTGGCTGAGCGGGTTAGGCGGCTGACTTTGTGTGCTGGCGATTAGGTGCCTGACTCTGAGGGTGTGGGTTTGAATCCCTGATGGGACTCAACCCCAAAAGTACTAGAATTTGTACTTTACTAAGAAAGTGTAATCCCATATATAACATATGTTACATTTGATCACTTTCTAAAATGGCATTGTGTAATCACCAAAATGTTCGTCAACCAGCCTAGAAAACCAGTAGAATTGACACCAGGTTTATCCAATGTAGAGGCAACACTTGATTCCATCTGCAAATTTTCCAAAAATATATATGTAGCAACTGTATTGGCCTAATCGGTCATCTTGTGTACAGACAAATCACATTCAGAAACAACTACTTGTGGCAAAAACTGTATGCTATTTGGTACCACCAAACTTTAAGTTGCAGGATTCAAATTATCTATGGTAGAACAAATATGACATAGAAGCATTTGAAGACAGAGTGTTTTATTGTCAAAAAAGTTTAATAAAGAGTAACATGGCATTGTACAGTGACTAATGAACACTCCTATAAATGATTAAATCATTGCTTATAATGACCAGGGGTGGAAATAACCCATTGCCCGACGCCCGAGTCCAGTGTTTTTTTTCTGTCGGGCAAGCAAATTTGTATATCACACTGTACCGGTGTCCAGTTGATATTCCAATGTTAATTATGTTGTTTATTTAAAAAATCAACAAGAAAATGGCCGGTATAGTGGAAAAATTATCAGGGCAAGTGATTTTACATGTGCAACTGTACCGAGTACACCAGCAATTTTAAAGTTATTTCCAATGACTATTCTGTAACTCATTCATTGTCAATATATGTGTGTGTATTCCAATGACTACTTCAGATTCATGACATTATTGTTATCTGAAAGAGAATCTACAGCTAAGCTCTCTTTACAAGCATTAACTGACACTAAGTCAGGGATGTGCCTCTAATGGCTGCAGAATACTTTGGCTCTACACTCTTCATCCTCTTGGGTATGTCAGCTTAGTTACGATTATGAACACCAGATAATCAGTTTTTCACACAAACATGATAAAACAGACATGTGCTCTGTTTGCTGGGATTCACTCGGATCAATTTTAAACCCGCATTTTTTAGCAGCTTTCCAGCTAGCTCTCTACTCCAAGCAGCTCCAAGTCCAATTCCGCCATTTTGTTCCAGGCTTGCTGGGAGACACAGGAAGGTGCTCATCCCATACAATGAGCATGCACCCATATCTCCAACTATATCCATTCTCTCTTGTTTAGTGTGTATGTCTGCCATGACGAAGTACCCTCCATCTTTCAGGGCACGTCGTATCTCCGTCAACGCCTTCTCCGGGTCATTCAGGTCATGGATGACATCAAAACAAACCATCAAATCAAACTTTCCCACCATTGAGTCTGGAATATTACAGATGTCTACCTTTTCAAAGGTGACATTTTCTAAGTTCCTTGAGGCGGATCCTTCCCTTGCCATGCTGAGAGCTTTATCGGAGATGTCGCTACCGTGAACACGGCTGTTAGGAAACTTCTCGGCCAGGCTGCGAGACAGAATGCCAGTTCCACAGCCTATTTCCCCAATGTCAATTCCAGATTCTGGAAAAGACATAATGACATGAGTAAGTGAGTCAGTGAGTGAGAGTCAGTGAGTGAGTCAGTCAGTCAGTCAGTGAGTGAGTGAGTCAGTCAGTCAGTCAGTGAAAGAAATGTGGCATGTCATCTTTATGTCAGGAACAACCCAAAGTGATCAGGTTTTGTACACTATTCATTTGGGTGAAATCCATTGGCATGGGGATGGTGCTGACAAATCAAGAATCACTGCAAACTTGGATTCAAACCTAAGATGTTGGTTCCTGGCATGCCCTAGTGATGTACTTTTGCATGGGAAATTGCAGAGCATTTGACAAAGTGGCGACTCTGCCTCGAAGTGGAATCTGATACATGTATATGAACCACTGAAACTGATGTGGTGCACTCCACTCCGCATCTCAAAATGACTAGAGAATTCTCACAGCTCAAGAATAAACAAGGGGAATTGACAAACTAGACATTGTATTGAAGAAACCACTCAGAACAACAACCACTAACCAAGCCGTCTAGATCATGGGCGGATCCAGGAATTGTGTGTGTGTGTGTGTGTGTGTGTGTGTGTGTGTGTGTGTGTGTGTGTGTGTGTGTGTGTGTGTGTGTGTGTGTGTGTGTGTGTGTGTGTGTGTGTGTGTGTGTGTGTGTGTGTGTGTGTGTGTGTGTGTGTGTTCAGAGGTTTTGGCCCGCCTAACATAAAAATAAATCTTCAATGTGGTCTTCAGTCATTTTCATTTTAAAAGGGTTGGGGGGGCGTTTTGGGGGTTGTTGTTTTTGTCAAACCCCCTGAAACCCCCCCTCTGGATCCGCCAATGTAGATAGTCTTATAAAAACTATGCAAAGTTACCAAACAGGGTTTGGCCCTGGATCTGAACAGGGCATCTGGCACCATGATCCTGGCTAATAGCAGATCTCACTCATAAAAGATTATGTGCTGCTATGGTGGTATCCAGTCAGGCGCAGTGATACGAGAATCTCATCTGAAAGACTAGACTGTGACGTTAGCCAGTCTGAATCAGGCGAATGAGTGTAAATGTACCCTTCCAGCTGGGAGATACCCAAATGAACATCAGTACATCAGTGGAATATTATCCCATGTATTAACCCCTCACATGTATCATCAATTCCAAACCAACACTGTAAACAGTGCTCGATGCTTGATTGGCTGTATACACTGGATGGAAATACAAGAACATTGCATTGTTCATGTGATGATCATATTTTGCACACAAATTCAATCTAGAGGTCAATATCCTTCAAGATACCACAAGATAATTATAACTCAATTTGAAAAAGAGTTTTATGACAACATGTCCAATGAAATTTATGAAAACAATCAAATGACATTTTCCTGAAGCCTACACTTGCCACAATTTCTAAGTGTGTTGTCTGGAACAGGGCTAGATGTTACAATGCCCCAGCCAGTATTGTAAGCGTACCTAGTTTAGGGAGCAGCTCGCTGATGGCTGGTAGTAGCTCCTCCTCCATGTTATTCTTCTGGGACACAACGCGCATCTCGTTGAACACCGCGAAGATTCCAGGAAACTGTTCATGACCAACACCTACAACATTTTCAGTTTAACAAAAATTCTTTCATTTAGATTTCTTCACAGGAAGGTCACATTAAATATATCTGTGGCTGTGTAAAACTCCATGGTGGTGGGGTGGCCTAGTGGTTAATGTGTTCACTCATCACACTGAAGACCTGGTTCAATTCCCCAAATGGGTACAATGTGTGAAGCCTATTTCTGGTGTCCTCCTCTGTTAAATTGATTGAATATTGCTAAAAGCAGCGTAAAACCAAATTCACTCACTCACACAATGTAAAGATCCACTTTGTTTCCATGAATACAAAATGCCATTTAGAAAGTGGTCAAATGTAATGTATGTTTTATTTAGGAATCTACCATGACTTCAGTAAATACTGGATTGTGGTTTGTTAAAACGTGTTGGTTTTAAATAAAATTTAGGGCTATTAAAATTCTGTTTTACTACCTCTAAATTCAAATACAAACAGTAGGTTTATCTCCTAATTACACTTTCGAAGTAAAGTGCTAATTCTAGTACTTTGGGGTTGAGTTCCATCCAGGATTCAAACCACACTCTCCGAGTGAGCCACTGAATTGCCAACACACACCGACTATCTAAAGAAATATCTTTGTTCAAAGATTTTTGCTTGATCGCCTCTACTCAAGTCAGGGTGCAATTTTGGGGTTTTTCCAGTACCTGCACCGAGTGCAACCAGGCTTATATGTTTGGCTGCACCATAAAATAATGTCACTGGTTCTAAAACATTACATATATACTTGTTGAGCAAGATACATAACAACTACATGGATACACTCAACAGAACCAGACCCCATGATGATAATCATGAAGGATTCTGTTTCAAGTTTGCATTACCTTTTTTTCATAAATCTCAATTATATAAGGACTGTTATGAAACTGATTAATGCGTACACAAATGTTTGTGCCTGTAACAAGTCTAGCGGAAAGATCGCATTACTTAAGTCACTCACTTCCCAATTAAAGCACACGATGACAGCTATACGATGTGGAAGGGTTTATTGTTACTTGCACCAGGTGCAACCTGATACTTAAGGCAACCTGCACCAACGAATTTGAACATGTGAAATCACACCCTGTCAAGGTAGGTGTGTCTTCAAGCACTTTTGGTACACACATACTATATCTAGAGCAGGGATACACGTTGTTTCAATCCACTCAATTATTAACATGCCTCGATGATATGACTGCAATATTGCAGTGTGAAGTGTTAATCATCAAACACACAAACTAACCTTGAGGGCCATCCTTGTGGAAGCAGGCCTTCACAGCATCGTATCTTGTGGCATAGTTGGCAAACAAACTTGAAGAAATCCCAATTGTCTGTAGAAATGGTTTGTGTGATTCTGGGATGTAGTACCTAGGTGGGTCGTCGCCAGTGACCTCGACAGCCTCACACGCTGTCATACATCCCAACCACTCCCTCACATACCTGTAAAAACAACAGACAAAATTAACAGCTAGGATTTTAATAGTTTGGATTGACAAGTTTCTGTTTTACTGAGTCACTTTGTCTTGTCTCCCATAGTTATTACACTGTGAATTGCTTAAAGATGGGGGTTGTTTAGGTTTTTGTTTCGATTTGATGGGGTCTTGCTTTGGCTTTTTTTTTCTTTTTTTTTTGTTTGTCTGTTGCTGTTTGTTTGTTTTGCCTTTTTGAATTTTTTTATTTGTTTCTTTGTTTTTATTTTTATGTGTGTGTTTTTTTCTTCTTCTTTTTTGGTTTGTTTTGGGTTGTTGTTTTTTGGTATTTTATGTCTGTTTTTTCTTTCTTTGTTTTGGGGTTTTTTGGTTTTGTTGTTGTTTTGTTTTGGGGTTGTTCGTTTTGGAGAGGGGTACTTTTCTGGGACTGGTGTGTGTTGGGAAAGGACCATTATTTGTTCACAAAAACAATGACAGCACCTTAGTTAAGCAGGAATGAGGACAGAAACATCAAACATTTGGACAATTCTTTTCCCCTCTTTTCCATTAACACAAGCACATCTCTCATTGGTGTCCTAGTTCTCTAAACACTTTGGAAAATATTCACTTTCATTGGAAAATGGAAGCAAACGATAATCTTCATCAAAACATCATGGTCATGATTACAATAGCCTGTAAGAAGTCTTTAATTCCAGTTGCCTTGAGAATATTACACTAACTCAGTTATCTGTTTATAAAGACATATCTACTAAAGGAAAGTAAAACATCAACTGACAAAGAAACAACTTTTTGGATTCAGTTTTGATTTAGTTACTTGGCCATGAGGATACATCAGACGTTGTGGAATAATGTGTCATGATGTTTAATTAGCAACAATTACAACTGTCAGTACTAGAACCCCTTTCCTTTTCTGCATGTGCAGCTCTCGTCATGTAACATGTCATATTGTGATTACACTTTCTTAGTAAAGTACAGATTGTACAGAAAGTACAAAAGCAAGGATTCAACTGATGTATATTAACAGTGATATGGTACATTCATCATGTTAAGGGTTGGTGGGGTAGCCTATTGTTTAAAGCATCTGCTCGTCATGCCAAACACCGGGGTTCAATTCCCCACATGGGTACAAGGTGTGAAGCCCATTTCTGGTGTCCCCCACCATGATATTGCTGGAATATTGCTTACTCACTTGCTCATCATGTTAAGACAATAATTCAATTTACAAGTTTCAGTGTGTTCAGAAATGAAATGGGTTACAGTATATTGGATCTTGTACTTTCAAGACATACACAAAACTGTCTACCACATGTAGGGCTGGCTAATTAAAAGATCAATAATCAGAAATATTGTCGATATGAAAATAGTGTCATTGATAATATAGAAAGAAAAACATATGTGATAGTGAGTGAGTGAGTTTAGTTTTATGCCGCCCTCAGCATTATTCCAGCTATATGGCAGCGGTCTGTAAATAATCGAGTCTGGACCAGACAATCCAGTGATCAACAGCATGAGCATCGATCTGCGCAATTGGGAACCGATGACATGTGTCAACCAAGTCAGCGAACCTGACCACCCAATCCCGTTAGTCGCCTCTTACGACAAGCATAGTCGCCTTTTGAGGCAAGCATGGGTTGCTGAAGACCTATTCTACCCCGGATCTTCACGGGTGCATATGTGATAGAATATAGTCATAATTTACTCACACAATACACAAAGTTAGGTTTTTATTCATGGGTTGCATCTAAATTATGTTCAGGACAATGTTTTGTTAGTAACTCATTCATAAACTTGGCACCACTCACCAATGGTAAGAAATATATACACATCTTTCAGACTTTTTGGCATTTTACTTATGTTCAGGATAATGTTTTTATCGATGCATAAATCCACCATATATTCACATTTAGTTAACGATTATTACTCTCCATGATCTCTATCGATAGTCAGCCCTAACCACATGGTAACCTATCTGAGGTGAGGTGAGGTGAAATTGGGTTTAACGTCGTGCTTGAGAATATATAGCTCATATGACGACGTGCATGCGTGTGTATGTGTATGTGTATGTGCGGCTGCTTGTACTAGCCCAGACTGAAGCTGGTTTTTATAGTGCTAGCCCACTGAGATACCATGTTGCAGTGAAGCATGAATACCCCACTCAGACACATTATATGACTCCGAGAGGACCAGTCCTTGTTGTACCCATTAATGCCGAGCGCCAGGCAGGGACCAACAAGTACCATATTATAACGTCTTTTGGTATGACGCGGTCAGAGATCGAACCCGCGAGCGTCCGCTCTCCCGGCTCTAACCACACACTACGGAGGTGGTAGTAACCTATCTGAATAAAATACACAAAATGCTTTTGATAAAACCTGCCTTTCTTTGAGACTGGCCTTATCAGCAATGTCTTGAGATGTGAGACTGTCTTCAGCATCAGACATGACCTTGAAGATCCCCACCTCGTGACCCACAGCCAGACACAATGTGGCTGTTGCCCCTGTAGAATAATCCAGCAGTCTTTCAGCCCATTGGTCCGCCATTTTGCTGGAATCTGATAATAAACAGAGCATTCTAAAATCCACTTAGGCTGATATGCACTGATTAATTTCAACAAAATGATAACTGACCCAGTCCATATTGTATCCTCATGATCATGTATATTGTTTCATAAACAAATACCTGTGAAGATCCAGGTTAGAATTGGTCTTTAGCAACCTGCACTTATTGCAAGTGTGGACTAATGGGATCGGGGGTGTCCTCCCATTTGTGAGAACTCCCAGTTGTGAGACACATTAATTAATGGTTCAGTGCACATAGGTGGTGTTTCCACATCCCCACAATGAAAGTGGGATCAGCCCAGTTCATTGATGAGTTGATTAATGAAATAGATTATCAAAGATTTTATTTACAAAGAAGAAATAGTTCATTAAATATTTTATTTATTCAGAAGAATATGTAATTATGATAACACATTTTTATTGACTATTATGAAGATTGAAAGTCATTTTGGTTTAAACATATTTTATTATCATTATCAAAGTGTTTAATTTTTAAGGACATTTACTGGAGTATGTTAATCAGTTTATCTTATAAAGTTTCATTAAGTTACCTCCAAAAGATTCAGTTACATAGCAAATCAGTAAGTAGCTAGGGTTAATCCATTCTATCAGACCGGGGAGTATGGTGTGTTTTCTTTGTTAATTACCTACTCCGCTGTCTCATAACTGGGAGTCTCACAATTGGGAGTTCTCACAAATGGGAGTAGACCGGATCGGGTGATCAGGCTTGCTGACCTGGTTGACACGTCATCATATCCCACATGATGTTGATCACTAGATTGTCTGGTCCAGACTCAATTATTTACAGACTCCTACTATAGCTGGAATATTACTAGGGGAAAGTCATAATTTATGGCTAGGGGGTTGATGATGAATTTTATGGAGTGTCACCCATTTTGTTCTGGGGAGGTACGGGGGTGGGGGTCATCAATTTGGTACACAGGTACCAGGGGTAGGTCAGCAATTGTGTACAGGACCTGCAGGGGAGCTCACTTATTTTGAACATACATTTTAGGGGCGTGTTTGTCATTCACATTATACATGCTTCTCCATAAAATCATCATCCCTTCCCACACCACCTCCTCCCACCAGCAATAAATTATGAACAGTCCTTAAGTGCTGCATAAACAACAGCTTAACAATAATAATGCCCAAGGCCAAAGGTTCCCACTTGGGTACAAAGTGTAAACTCCATTCCATGTATACACCATTAGCAAAACTCTGGAATAGTGCCAAAGCAGTGTAAACCCATACTCACCCACTCATGCAGTTACTCCTTATTTCTAACTAATTCATCGTGATAAAATTTATGTCTCAAATTACATGAACAGGAGACATAAAATTGAAAACGTTATTTGGAGACATGATGATGGTGTCACCACACATTTCAAGCTTCTAACACAATGTAGGTTCTTTCCGACAATGTTCATGTTGGTACACCGACTATTGTTACCTGGATGTGATATATCACACTGCCACACAACATAATACATGTTAATGTTCCCTACCCAAACTACAATCATCTGCAACATTGTGACATGAACATGATGTATCATCCAGGTAATAACTACTATAACAGCATTATGAGATCGTAAACATTAATCTGTCACAACAATGTAGCATTGTGAATAGTTAGATGGTTTATGTCATACAAAATGTTGGAGGCTGTGGGTTTTAATGATTCTCTGAACAGTTAAATCACTGCATGTCGGCATATTGACCAAGGACATCCTAGGGTATTACCTTGACTTACAAAAGTGGTGGTCCATGGGACCCCTGACAATAAATTGCACAGGTCATTGCTTGGAATATGAGGGTCTGTACCTACAGATAATTACTTCAGAGCCTGGAATGAATCAGTGAGTGAGTGAGTTTAGTTTACGCCACACTCAGCAATATTCCAGCTATATGGCGGCGGTCTGTATATACTCAAGTCTGGACCAGACAATCCAGGGATCAACAGCATGAGCATCGATCTATGCAATTGGGATACGATGACATGTCAACCAAGTCAGCGAGCCTGACCACCCGATCCCATTAGTCGCCTCTAACGACAAGTATGGGTTACTGAAGATCAGTTCAAACCCAGATCTTCACAGGTCGAATGAATCAGTGATCATGAGGACAATGATGACTGGTGAAGTAACAGACACAGATGCCATATAGGTACTCTCTCGGTATTTTTGTGTGTCTCTCCGGGTGTGATATTTTGGGTTGTCCATTCTCTACATTTTGCCACGTAAAACCCTGCAGCCTCAAGCGATGTTGGTGTTTCATGTTCACACTAAGTTGTTAAAGCAGAGATCATAATAAGGGCAAACGCTTGTCAAGCACTCAAAATCACAAAGTCTGGCGATTAGGTGCCTGACTCTGAGGGTGTGGGTTCGAATCCCAGATGGGACTCAACCCAACAAAAGTACAAGAATCGGTCCTTTACTAAGAAAGTGTAATCCCAAATATGATATATGTTACAATATCATCATGCACTATATATATTGTCATCAACAATACCCGTTTCACCCTTATCTTATTGGTTATTGTGATCATGCACTGAGTGGAACAGGCATCACCAGTACCTGCCATGTTGTATCATCTATAAAACAACCACATTGCTCACTTCAGTGCCAGCATACAAAAAACATGAACGGCAACCCCATTCCAACTGAAGTCATCATTAATACAAATGAACAATGGGTTTGAGAGTTTGTAAGTAGTTTATTCTTTAACGCTGTAGTCAGCAATTTTCCATCTGTGGAGATGGTCTGTAAATAATCAAGTCTGGACCAGACAATGTAGTGATCAATAGTAGGAGCATCAATCTAAGCAATACATGTGTCAACCAAGTCAGCGAGTCTGACCACCCAATCAACAACAAGACAGTGACTGACATCATGAGCTTTGATCTATGTAGTTGGGATACAATGACAAGCATCAAATAAGTCTGCGAGATGGACCACCCGATGCCTTTATAGTCACATCTTACAACATGCTAGGGTTGCGGAAGACAAATTTTGTAAGTTTAGAAATATTACAATATGGTCCTGTGATTAATTACAGAATGAACTAAAACAGGTTTGACAGTTAAGGGACCTTTCAAATTTATGGCTAGTCCCACTGTGCTGCATCCTTCACATCTGGGTGATGATGATTTTAAGGGTGGGTCACCCATTTTGTTCTGGGGAGGTAGGGGGTCAACAATTTTGTACACATGTACTAGGGGGGATGGGGGTGGCAACAATTTTGTACAGATAAATATTAAAAAATTATGCTTCAACAGTATAAGGGGTGTACATTTGGGTCACTTACTTTGTACATAAATGATAGGGGCGGGCGAGGGGTGTGGGGGTGTGTTTGGGGTCATTCACGTTCTACATGCTTCTCCATAAAAATAATCATCATCTCACCCCCACACACACCCTGGCAGGCCATAAATTATGAACGGTCCCTAATAACATAAATTGATCACTTTGGGTTAAAATAAAACTATATAATACTGTCGTAATGCTATCACTACACGTAAAAATCACATAAGTAGAATTTATAACGTTAACGGTGTTCCATACTTCCACTTCCTTTGAAGACGCCGACAAAGGTCACACGGGGATATCAAGCGTTTCACTTACAACTCCTGACCACAGGCCCCCACTGAGGGTCAGAAAATCGATAAACTAGGCCCCGGTTTAGTATCAACACTATATAGTAGGGGGTGTTGATACTAAACCGGGGCCTAGTTTATCGATTTTCTGACGCGCAGTGGGGGCCTGTGCTCCTAACGCCATGACTTGCAGTTTCAAGATGACAATAACAAAACAACAACACTCCATAACATAGCATCTCCCAATACAAAAAGGAAAGATTATTTTCGGTCGGTCACCCGTGCTTGAAGCCTTTCCTGGGTTTGGGTAATTCGCAGCGCCAACAAAAATGATTTAAATTATAATCTCCAGCCAAGATTATAATCTCCAGCCAAGGGCTACCAATTCTAAAATTTTCAAGGCAGTGCATGGTAGAGTTTTGTTTCAATAAACTGTCTGTACGTTACATGGTAATATCGACTTACAAACTAATCGTAATGAATGTACTTGATTATGACGATCTAAGAACCCACCTCGGTCTTCCAAACACTACCGGGTAAAGCGGGGCACGTGACAGTCACGTGGGAAGTATGTACTGACAAGAGGTTTCTCACGCTGTGATAGGGCTGAACATGTACTTCTTTGTGTAAGAGGAGTTGGATCAACTCTCATGTTTTATTTTTTTTAAAATGCGCCAGTCAGTTGGAATTATTGTGTCTGTCTTTAATTTGTTTTGTACATGAACATTGCTCAGTGCAACCTTTCCGATATTTTTTTTGTGATCAGGAATAATAAAAATCGTAGGTTTATCATAAAGTGCAGGTCAAGCTCCGACTGGTACACACGCATACGCATACGCACACGCACAAGTGCACGTACACCGCTGAGTAACTGTAGTAATCTGCAGAATAGATCCTCACAATGAACACCATGCTGTCACTGACCCTCTCCGAACACCCAATAACCCCACTACTAGCCTTGCTCCAAGTCCGTACCGAGTGCTAAACCCACGGATATATAGTAATTGTATCCTTTAAAGAGGGAAGTCTAGATAAGCGGACCCCAGTCTGTTATTTATGTGTTTTTTATAGAAATTATCATTTAAACTACCAATTATTACCTTAGAGACTCGTGCAAGTCTACCCCCACTACCACCAAGCCAACCTACACACCTATATAGGCCGTCATTGTATATATACAGCTTCACTGTCCGTCCCACTACATCCCTGGAAGTGAACACCCTACAGCCTGCTAATGCAGTTGGACCCATAATGCTCTCCTGGACGTGACATTGGTAGAAACACCTGTGTCATCCATACCTGTACTTTGGACCCAACAACCACAACGAACGTCGGCGACTAAACATAAACGAGGTGAGTTGTTGTTAACACAGCTGAATGAGCAGTAAAATCAGTAGATCCTGAAAACATTGCATGTCTGTGTACATTGAATGACCCATCTGCCACATGGTGCGAAACGGGAGATTCAAGGGTTTGGGAAATATGGGGAGCAGACGACAAAAATGTCTCGGATTGAACTAAAACATGCGATATGGGTGGGCATTATTTACGGTGTCAGAAACAGGGGTGGGGTTACACACTGACCCAGAGGGTGTGGAGGCTCTCATACACCCCACCCCAAATCCCTCTGGGTCCTGGACTTACACCCCGCTGATATTGCTATGATATGTACTAGTATTATCCACGGGAAAACACAAACTTATCTCACTACGGATTTCGTGTTTGTAAAACATAATTTATGTACACTAGATGGATAGACTGACTGACTGACTGAGTTTGGTTTTACGCCGCTTTTAGCAATATTCCAGCAACATCACGGAGGGGGACACGAGAAATGGGCTTCACACATTGTACCCATGTGGGGATTCGGCGTGACGAGCCAACGCTTTAACCATTAGGCCACCCCACCGCCCCTAGATGGATAGAGATTAAAGACATCGATGATGGTGTGTATGTGTGTGTGTATAATATATATATAGAGAGAGAAAGAGATACACAGATGTTAGATTTATATATATAATGTAATGTACACAAGATAGATAGATATAGATATATATACAAAGAGATAGATATATAAAGATGTGTGTGTGGTGTTTGCGTGTTTCTGACAGAAAACAGTTTGGTGATGCAAAATATTACAGATTTCATTGTTCCAGTTATTATTATTCTACATTAACTACCATAAAGCATGTCGTTCACGTCGCTTTGGGCCTCTAAAGATTCAACGGCATGTGTATACTACTGTATGATTCATGATTTGTTGTTTCGGAGATGAGACTTACCATATGCGGATCCGGGGGTGGGGTGGGGTGGGGTGTTTGTGTGTAGGGGTGCACTCGGGTGAAAATGAAATGTGCACCCCTCCTTTTCTCAATAGTGTGCGCACACACACACACACACACACACACACACACACGTGGTTTTTCACACACACACACACACACACACACACACACACACACACACACACACACACTCAAAAAGCTGTATCCGCCCCTGCTTACCATGTTAATGTATTCTGTTATGAAGTTCATGGTCCGCATAATGCCTGGAATATATGTATTGAGTGGGGGAGTTCAATAATTTTTTTATGGCACTGAATTTGAATTTGTCTTTTTTCTGTCTTCAATAGGAACTATGACGTCACAAGTAACCCGGATTTTAGTGACGCCTGCGTCATATCCGACGGCATACTCCCTGATTCCCTACATAGCACAAGGGTATGTGACGGGCCCTGAACAGGTGCGTAACAGTTTTCTTCGTTCTGTTTTCACGCGCCTTATTGGAATTCCGCGGAAGATTATGTCCCCAGTTTTGTCCCCTGACTGACACAGCACACAACCACAAAATGGCGATCGGTTGGTAACACTTCCCAACGTGAAGGATTCGTCAGTGAACCCTTTAAGATAATATAAACCCTGTATGAATTTCGGGTCAGACCAGGTTCCCAGTTCCTGATATCGGGTGTTTATGCCCTATCACCAAACGATGAAAATGATCATTGTATAGCGCATTCAAAGTTCCATTAGTTTGGATGTCTGAAGGATGTTAACAAAATATTCAGCATTATTTCACTATTCGTCGCCGTCTGGATTATAGAATCCAGTGATTAATATCACGAGCATCGATATCCATATGATGTAATAAATCAAGTCTAACCACGTTGTTCTTACTCAAATTTGAGAAAACTCAGCAAAATGCATTCCTCTAAATATCCCGATATTAAACTCAAACTTAGTAGACAATTTGAGATTACTTGAGTTGTTTTGTCTCTTTTGTTTTTACAAACACGACTGAGTTCGAAACTCGAGCCCGCCGTGATATTGCTGGAAAACTGCTAAACGCGGTGTAAAACTAATCTCACTCACTCACTCACTCGAAACTAGTATATTTAATTCTCAAACTCAGTTTGACATTTGAGTAAAACCTTAAATATGTTTCGAAAAATCGGGGTCCGATGCACTTACAAGGTGTTTGGTACTCCTAACCGGAGTTCTCATAGACACTTACAGCATATGCCATACGTAGTAGCTGTAATGTAAAGGCAAGGTGGCTTTGTAACTATTGGACTATTTGTTGTGATACCACTACATGCCCTCTTTCTGTCTCTTCTAATGTAAACAGTCATTTCATATTTCCAGGGAGTCGAGATCGTCCTTCACGACGTCGAGGAGAGGTTTGACGTCATAAGGGGCGTTGCTATGGAGATTATGGACTGCACGTACCCCCTCGTCAGAGGTAAGCAACAACATCCGTACTTTAACTTCTAAACACTTTCTTTTAATACTTTCCTTTAGCTCCTTATACAAAATAGAAGTTGTCTGATCGCTTAGCTCTGATGATATTACAGATAAAGCACAGTTGCCCAGGCTAATGTGGCCCTAACTGATGGCTAAATGCAGTTAGGAAGGTTGACTGACAGACCAAAAGACTTTAAGACATTTTGTTCAACATTGTCTTGATTGCAGAGCAAACACTTTCAGTAGCCCGCGTATATTGGTTGACTCAAAATGTAGAATAATATGTCCCCTTTATTGTCTACCACCATAGCGCTTCTGATTACCAGAGGTCATAACCTGTCCATCTGATGGGTCTTTTCTTTGATTTGCTGTGGTCTTTGTCAAACGCTTCTACTGTGTTGATTGTTGTTTGAACTGACATTGTCAAATCCAGGTTACATCCACAGTCAAATATCGTACAAGAACCTTTCTGAATCAGCTTCAAACAGAGCATGGTTATCACGAGACTGTCTCGATATCAGATGGCAGAAGCTTTGGGACCCAACGAACTGATACTTCCTTCACAGTTTCCGTGATAATGGAATGTATTGTCTCCTTGCAAATGCATATTGGGCTAGAAATATGAACCTCAGCCATTTGCCGGTCGGCCAT
This sequence comes from Haliotis rubra, assembly GCF_003918875.1. Lineage (NCBI taxonomy): Eukaryota > Metazoa > Mollusca > Gastropoda > Lepetellida > Haliotidae > Haliotis > Haliotis rubra. Next base: position 972,784 of record NW_025766070.1, on the reverse strand, counting down.
CACGACATATTTGATTCTCTGGACCATTACTGAAGCCAAGCCTCCAGGACAGGGCAGTCTTCAGACGCCCCGTTAAACGGTTGCACTCTGCTGGCCTCCTTTTACAGTGGCACAGCAATTGCTGTTTTGCCTATTCATATTTTTATGAACTGCTTTTTGTGTTAAGCCATTTTTCTGCAAGTTCTCTTTTCCAAAGTCACAGACTCCCGTTTATTTTACTGACTTGCCACAACACAGTAGATTGTCTCAATATTTTGTGGATGTACCCCTATGCCATTATGTTATGTCCAGTACAGGGTATCTCACTGTAACGAAATTCCTTCTGTGATAGGCGCAGAACTTATCAATCAACCTTCATAAATCAGTTTGCATTGCATAACCTTAGATGAAGGACTGTATGAAGTACAAAGTACATGTATTGCGAACTAAAATATACATGGGTGTATGTCTTTAGTTATGTTGGTCGCGGCAAAGCGGCCTCTATGCACAGACTTTAACACTGTCAATACACTATGTATGGTGTAATACTCCATCTTCGTCTGTAGGTATATCTACAAACTGCAATCTCCACCGTGCCATGATCGGAGTTGACCTACTGGTCGTCCTTCCCGCTGGCGGTCAAACAGTTTTGGGAACTGACCAAATGCGGTGTCCAGCCAACATGAAGGTAACACGGTTAAATGCCCCGTCTAAATGTCTAAAGACAAGGAACTGAAACTGTCTTGTTACTGGACTCGCCCATTGAACGTGATTACACCGACGTCCGCGCCCTCAACCAATCAGAACCACGTTTTTCCAAATTTGAATATTTGTATGATTAACGCTGTGATTTCAATATTAATATGATTTACTTACACAATTCATTTGATGTATGTAAACACAACGTTTTGACGTATTAACTTGCTTGACACAAACACGTCACCACTGCAATACACAGTGGCCGTATATGTATTCACGGACAATGGAGGAGTGAGTCAGTAAATGTGTTTAGTTTTACGCCGCAAAGAGCAATATTCCTGCTATATGACGGCGGTCTGTAAATAATCGAGACAGATAATCCAGTGATCAACAGTATGAGCATCGATCTACGTAATTGGGATACGATGGCGAGCCTGACCACTCGATCCCGTTAGTCGCCTTTCATAAAAAGCATGGGTTACTGAAAATCAATTTTCTGCTCATTATCACAGCAGTATGTGTTGCAGAAAGAGATGTAATACTTCATATATATTCTGATTCTAGGTTGTCCTCGTGGGTGCAAAGATGGATCTCAGTGACTTCAAGTCCACATCAAATGTTCCAAATGAAAATATTTTATATATTGAGACTCCGGAGGTAATGCCGTTTTGCTGTTCCCTTTGTCCAGTGTGTTTCAACACAGGCAGCACTGTGCTGACATGAATATATGACATGTTGGATTCCCAACTTGCTGCTTCGTGTTCGTATTCATTCCACGTTCGTTATGGTTTTAAAACACAGCTATATATATACTGCTGCCACAATAAGTAACGTGCAGCGTATAAACAATACCCGTATTTCCATCTGCTACTTTGTCCGGGGTATTTATGATCAGAGGTATGCATGCATATGTTAGAATGTTGATGCAGTCACGGGGAATTAAAATGTGTGACATGAGAGCTGATACAGATCACATAGAGTTTATATGGATGGCATTGAATTCATTTTGATGGTGTACATGATGACAGAATTATCAAAAATTATTTTTTGCACAGGGCAAGTGGTTTAAAGCTAGTAACTTTTTCTGGCCAATTTTCCACTTGCCCTGATTTTATGACATAATCATGATGTTGTAATTATGAAAGAATAAATCAACATGGTATTTGATGTTAATGTTTACTGGACTATTTATTGAAAAGTGATAAATAGCAAAGAAAGATAACTCTACTTTATCATCATTGCGCAAATTAAAAGCTACATTTTGAGCAGATATGAAATTAAATCCAAGTTTATTTGCAGTTTGAAACCATAAGTGGAAATTATCTAGTAGCCCACGGACAAGTAAGATACCATTATTTGATTGCCCGAAATGAAAACTGACTTGTCCCGGGCGTCGGGCGATGGGATTTTTGAACCCCTGAAGTCTGACATGTATTTTCATACTGATGTTGTACAATGGATATAGTGACATATAGCTGATTGGTATAACAAAGATAATATTGTGACAAAACAGAAGCCTTTGGGAATTACTTAAATTTGATTTTAACGACATAAAGATCATATAAAACCATACTATTGGTGTGGTATGACATTGAGTCAGGATACAAACATGGATTTAATAACAACACCACAGGGGCGTGTCACGCTTAGAAACAGCGTTAGAAAGACATATAGGTATATAGACCCTACCCTATAGTACTAGGATAGGGTCTATATACCTATATGTCTTTCTAACGCTGTTTCTAAGCGTGACACGCCCCTGTGGACAACACTGTGTGTCCAGTAACGCGAGTCCAGTTGATATAGACCATATCAATACATGTATATGTATATATTTGATAATTACAGGGGTTGAGGCGCTCCATGACCCTAGCCCACACTATCAGCAAACAGACGAGGCCGTGGTGGATAGAGCATCAGCAGCTACAACAGCAGCAGCACATAATGGTAATGACGTACTGACAGGTTATGTGGGATTGTTTCTTATTTAACAACCCGTGAAGATCCGGGTTAGAATTGAGCTTCAGTAACCCATGATTGTTGTAAGAGGCGACTAACGGGATCGGGTGGTCAGGCTGGCTGACTTGGTTGACACATGTCATCGTATCCCACATGTGTAGAGCGATGCTCATGCTGTTGATCACTCGATTGTCTGGTCCAGACTCGATTATCTTCAGACCGCCGCCACATAGCTGGAATACTGCCGAGTGCATTAGTGGTTGATACAATAAGCATCAATCTACACATACGATGACATGCATCAACTAAGTCATTGGGCGTGACCATCCGATTCCGCTAAATGTCTCTTACGACAAGTATGAGTCCCTATTCAATTCTAGCCTGACCGGCACCGGTCACTTGTTTATTATCCGTACCCTCATCATCTACATACATACCCATCAAAGTCCACATATGTTCAGTCGATATTTAATAATTTTGAGTGAGTGAGTATAGATTTACGTACGAATTGGAATATCTTAAGAACTGTTGACTAGATTCTTTTCATATTTGGTACCCAGGTTCATCACAGTATAAGAAAGGTCCCAATCAGGTTTGGTGACCTTGACCTTCATTTCAAGGTCACAAGGGGACTTTAACGTTTACCCTTGTCAGCGAGCTATCTCAAGAACCGTTTACTGGATTTTCTTCAAATTCAACACCAAGCGTTACCTAGGGAAGGCGCAGGGCCCAGTCGATTTTCACTGAATTGTCAAGGTCACAGCGACACTTTGAAGATTTCAGCATGTTAGCTGCATATTAAGCTTGTCAGAGAGCTATCTCAAGAACCGTTTACTGGCTTTTCTTCATATTTGACACCAAGCTTCATCTAGGGAAGGTGCAAGGTCCAGTCAATTTTGGTGACCTTCACATGATTGTCAAGGTCACAGGGACACTTTGAAGATTTCAACATGTTAAACTGCATGTTAAGATTGTCAGCGAGATATCTCAAGAACAGTTCACTGGATTTTCTCCATGGACTTGCAAGATTTCCCTTGAATGTTTTTCAATAAGCAATTATTACTATTTTTGCATATTTCATACACTAAGACATTCATGTCAAGGTGCGTTTGAACAACTACAGAACAAGATATCAAGAGAGGTTGACTGGTCATGTTTTTGTTGACATTTAACTTCATCTAAATTACGAGTGGAGTGAGTATGGTTTTACACCGTATTTAGCAATATTCCAGCAATATCACGGCGGGGGACACCAGAAATGGGCTTGACACATTGTACCCATGTGGGGAATCGAACCCGGGTCTTCAGCGTGACAAGCTAACGCTTTAACCATTAGGCTACCCCACCGCCCCAAGAATGTCAGAGACAAACAGTAGCATTAGGATCTTGTACCTATTGGTGGTAGTTTTAGTTCTACAAACAATACAGTTTCATTTTCACGATTTACGCATTCGCCCTCCTCGGTTGATGCTCGCTAGAATATTCTCTGTACGGACGTCAAGGGAAAGCCGACGACGTCATATCTCGCAAACCATACATTGATACTTCTCTATTTTGTATAAAGTTCTCATAATTGTAATGATGGTAAAATGTATTTTGAACATTCTCATCAATACCATGACACCACTCTTGCCATAAGTCTTATCTGAAGAGGGATACGTGGTACATTGGTTTGACATGGACGCACTGACAACGGAAATGTCAGAATTATTTTTTCATTGTAGGGAAAACTCGCATTAGCGGTACAACAGAATCCCCTAACGGAAAGTTGCAGTCAAGACGCGCTTCTCCAATCATCTAACAACGGATTATCTCAAGGTCACGGGGATTATGAACATTATTCATATCCAAGACTATAGCTATATTGAATATTGATGCGTGAATGACAAGCACCGGAGCAATATAATCTGAAACATTTATCGACTTTTGATTAAAATATATCTTCTTTTGCATGAATTGTATGTAGAATGTGTGTGATTTGTTCTGATGCTGAAATACACTAAAAGCTGCTGTACCAGAGTCACCTTAAAGTCAGGTAAAACTTGGTTTCATGATTATTGCGCGCGCGTGCGTGTGTGTATGTGTATGTGTGCATGTGTGTGTGCTGTTTTGTATAAATGTGTGCGGCCATGTCATTACCATGGATACCGGACCAGTCCTTGTTTCACCCCCTTAATGCCGGGCGCCAGGCGGGGTTACAACAAATACCATTTCTCGTATTTTGATACGAGTCGGCCGTGGATCAAACCACCGACTTTCCGCTCAGTGGGCAGGCGCGATGTCCCCTGTACCACAGTAGTGGGTCTATTTAGCATGTAAGACTTGACTTATGTATACATACGGATATATGTACACTGTGCATCTGTTGTTGATATAAAACCAAATTTAACTTTCAGGTTGACCAAATGTTTGATGTTGTTGCTTGGATACGGTACATTATACCTATTCTCTCCGAACACGGTGGCTGTTTCTGTGTGACCTTGACACTTTCACATTATCCACTTCCGCCGGAAGTATGTCACCGTAGCACTTCAGCACCACACTAAGAGAGAATGTTTACTTAGATTTTGAATGAGGAGACAAACTAATTTGGTTTTGAATAATTCAAGTCTTTTAAGACTTCTCTATTCAAATGCATGTCAATCATTATTTTAACCTCACGATTCATACATTTAGCTCATACCAATAAGAACACAATATCTCAGTGAATTTTCTGTTAAGTTTTTCACACAGGCCCCCACTGCGGGTCAGAAAATCGATAAACTAGGCCCCGGTTTAGTATCAACACCCCTACTATATATGTATTATATAGTAGGGGTTGATACTAAACTGGGGTTTAACCAGTTTAATATCAACACCCCCTACTATATATGTATTATATAGTAGGGGGTGTTGATACTAAACCGGGGCCTAGTTTATCGATTTTCTGACCCGCAGTGGGGGCCTGTGGTTTTTTACCATCAATCCCCAAGCTGTATATTTGATACCATCCTTTCATAGACCTGTGTTGTGTTGATCATCCTTTAGTTCTCACCAGATCACACCTGACTGCTGAACACACATGCACAAGTTTCAACAATCGAAGTTCAATTTTTATTTAAAACTTTCGAAATGATGTTATTTTTCATATGAATGGATATGTTTCAATACTAAATGAATGTTCACCCCCTTGTACGCTGAGTAACCCTGGAGACCAAAAGAAGATAAACCATTCATTCATAGATTCAAATACGTGGTCTAAGGGGGAAGGGAGTGGAGATAATTTCAAACTGAACCTGTGTAGAACATTCCTCATCGTTCACAGAATAAAACCACAGTAATTGTAAAATAAAAGCAGTAAAATTATGCAGGTTTTTATAATAAAAAAAAGTAATAAAAGACTATTTTCTACTTTTTATATCGCCATATATGCAGCAAAAGACCTGGGTGTAGTTTTCTTCAAATTGACAGAAAACTAGTTTATTTGACATCTTGGTTCAAACTTGCTGGAGGAATGTACTTTGCAATTCTTATGATTGTGGACGATTGACAAAAAGAGCATTACTAACAAACAAAAGAAATTTTACCAAGCTAAAGACTAAACGTAATGGGTCCCAACACCGAATAGTGTTACAAAATGGTTGAAAAGCATTCGCCCAAACCCGGACAAAGCAATTTGCTGAGTAAGTGCTGTGGTGCCCACATCTTGAACTTGACTTTGAAGTGAAACATTGGAAAGTGACTGAAGGAATGGTAACCTTTAGAGGTGTCAGCATTATAGTTTGAGGCGGCATCCTAGGTCAAGCCGATGTGGCTTCTTAAGCTAAGTCAATGCAGGGATACTCTACAACCTTATATAGTCTCCCTGGTCAATGCGGCATCATATTCCAAGTCAGTGCGGTATCATCAACCATGTTAATGTGGTGTTTGTGGCCATGCATGTCAAGACACGCCTGTTGGTTTTGGGAGGAAACATCACTGGACAGCTACATTGACCAATCTCTCCAGTTGTACTACCGTTCTTCCAACATAATCCTTGGAGTCTGGACACAAGACTTCATAGAACCAGACACATCACCTGTAGAAACAAGTGTGGGGTCATGCTCATCTTTACCGTTATATTAGAGCACAGCCAGGGCGCCCTTATGACAAGGATATGTAACCACAGGCCCTCCAGCAAGAAATCCCACTTCTTGTGATCAGAATCTCACATCTTCTTTTGACCCGGAACAGAGTTTCCCAAGTCCCGTGAGTCTCTACCTCTCCGGCCGTCCTTGAATACAAGCACAGGAATCCAGTTTTATATGTGGTGATGGGTTACATTACCAGAAGACATGTGAGAATGTAAATGTTGTAATTATCCAAAGCATGCAATGAACATTTTACTTTTATATTTAAATCGACAAGAATAAATTTACTTTAACGTAATGGCAGTGTATGAAATAAGGCCTGTCCGACCGCCCGAGACGGGTTAGATTTCAGACGGACGGTCTAGATTTACAGCTAGCCAGCCTGATGGTCTGTTAAAAACTTTAGATGTTATATACATCTGTGTCATATCTTGGTGTCTGGTCTGGTTAAATCCATTTTGGACTGGTAACATTTTGAAGTTACCAGCCCTAATGTCTGGGTGGGGTTTTGGCTTATTTCATACACTGGTAATGGACATACATGTATTTATCTATATAATAAAGCTGGGATTCGTTTGGAGCCAAGCTGTGACCCTTAATTCTCTAATAATACTTTCATTGTGTGACGTCAGTGCGCCAACTGTGCAAGAAAATAAGGACTTCATTTAATGATTAAGCGTTTAACTTTATATGTCTTTATTGCAGTTGATGCTTATATGTTATGTTAATCTGTTTGAACATTCTGTAAACGTATGCACTTAACCGTAGCCGTGTGACATTACCCGGTTGGGTGTCAATCACATTGGCAATATCGTTTAGAGATTAAAGTTCTACAGGGTATGATGCTATTACAAACATCGAGCAGTTACATGTTGTTTGGGTTGTTTTGTTGTTGTTTATCGTTGGTCTGGAAATCATGAGAATCGTTCTGCGCAAATGGGATATGCAGTAACATGTACTATGATACACAATATCGTGATTGTACGTTATACACAAAGACCCTTGATAAATCACGTGCAGGCTAAAATACAATACAATGAAGATGATAAAGCAACAGCCCATGCTTGTCGTAAGGCGACTAAGACAGCATTTGGTTAAGCTCACTAACTTGGTTATTATCACACACAATACCATTTAGAAAGTGGTCAAATGTAACACGTTATATTCGGGATTACACTTTCTCTGTAGAGTACAGATTCTAGTACTTCTGTTGGGTTGAGTCCCGTCCGGACTTGTCTGGTGTTTTCATCGTATCCCAGTTGCATAGATGCTCATGGTATCAGTCACTGGATTGTCTGGTCCACACCAGATTGCTTATACAAAGCCACCATTAACTGGGATATTGTTGAGTGCGGTGTTAAACAAACAAAACAAACCAACGAGAATGTATTAGGACTGCTTCAAGCATTCCTTCTATTGTCCCTAACGTGACTGGACAGCGTCTGCATATTTATATATTTTCGGATTTAGTTATGCACGAGAAAAATAAACGTAAACGTGACATTTTAAAGTTTGTAAACAACGCCAACATTTATGATAAACAACTTCGTTGTAGTGCTTCCGTGAAAACCGTGTAGTTAAGCCTATTGTGTTCAAATGAGGTCAACAATAGGAGGCTATGACGTCATCACTTATTCTGACGTCACGACATATAACTTCAACAATGTCCTATTACGTCAAGACATGCAGGTGCGTGAAATCTTTGTTAAACTCATGTCATTCATTTAAGGCAGTGGCGGATCCAGAGGCGGGTTTCAGGGGGTTCGAACCCCCCCTTTTGAAAATGACTAAAGACCACATTGAAGTTAATGTTTTGCAATGGCGGAAACCCAAAACACACACACACACACACACACACACACACACACACACACCGGAAAATGTCTGGATCCGCCTATGTAAGGGTTTCAATAAAAATGAAACCAAAACATATCAGGAATTCTGGGAACTACTAAACAACACGTGAGTGTAAAATACAAATAAATTTATACAATACACGTAGATCAATTACCCATACCGACATATGTTAACGATCCCATAGAAATTGTTATAAGCAGAAAAAAAGGTTATTCAGAATGTTAATACCAGTACAGACAGGTTTGGAATAAAGAATGATACTGGTTCGAATGAATCATTCGTTCATGTGTTCCACTCTATATATTTCACTATAACTTTGTCTCATATGGGGTTACCTCGGACAGTACAATTGGGTACAATTGGGCGTACCAGAGATCATATAATATTATATGGTCTCTGGGCGTACTTACCGAATTCAGTAACTCCGCAGGCACTTCAGAACCATTCCATACAGACCACGGCGGCATTGTCACCGTGGGTGTATAAGATTATCACCGGCAATAGTTCTAATTTGTAAGATATCAACGTTTCAATGACAGAGAAAAATTACATTATAACGAATGCATATTATTTGTGGCATTCTAAAGAATCTAATGAAGAGTTACGTCCCTTCGTTTCTCCCCAATGATCCAGACAAATATCCCTGTGATTTTGTTGTTTCTGGATACCAGATTAACTGGATACCAGAAACAGTAAACGACAAAGCTCCATGCAGTATCGAAAGATTCGCTACTGCTATAAATACATAAACACAACCATGCTCAGAGCCTTAAAGGTACATTCCCCTGATGATAAAAGCCGGTACGTACACATTTTCCTTCGTTTATTGTAAGGCGATCCTTCATTGAATAGGTTAACATCAACATTAACAGGTGGAGATCAACCGCTCTTCGCGAGGATCAAAGTCAAAGAGAAAGGAGGTGCCATCTGACAAATCAAGTACATTTTGGTGAGAATCTTTACTTAGAACGCCTCTCTGGACGGCACGAAAAAGCCGATTTTATTACGTTAGGATATAGTGTTTGTATTCATGTAAAACCACTCAGGAAAGAATTCCGTTTGAAATAGTCAGACTTCCATTATAGAAATTTCTAATTACGTGTATGTAAAAATGTACATCTGCAGGTGCAATAAATTTGTCAACTTTTCAGATAGGTTAATGGACATATGTCATAGAAATTAAGCTTCGTGGAATAGATCACTGTGTTTGATTTAGGTAATTGACAATGATAAAAAACAAATAATGGTAGAATCTGACACAATGTAGTAATATCAGCTGGTTTCTGCTTGTTAGGACTTGTTCAAAACACAACTGTCCATCATCAAGTTGCCTGTTAGCACATTAGCTATTCAGTACACACATAGAATATGGTGTAGACATTATTATAGCAATCATGCTAGAAGCAGTAGAAATATGCTCGGTGCAGAAAACTTTATATATATACACACATGATACATGAAGCAGTACACAATGACCTGATCAGACTAGTCTGTCATACATTACCAGAAATATGACGAAATGTTTTTATATACATGGCTATAATAGTGTAGCATAGATGTCTTCATTCAGCGAATAAAGTAATTGACTGAATCTAAACATGGTCTACTAAATTCAAGAAAATGTCTACTCCGGTATGTGCTGATGCCATTACCATGTTCTGTGTTCAGAATCAGGAGAGGTCCTGAGGTCTGTTATGTAGGGGATGCTGCCAGACTATCTGCCTAGAAAGGGAATTATCTTGTTGAGACCACTGCATTTGACATCCAGGCCATTGTATTGGCTCTGCAATACCACAGGAATTCAAATCTCTTCACAACAAAATATCACTTTTAGTGTCCCTCCTAGAGTGAAGCACGAGAAGGAATGCAGCCGACAAGACTTGCCTTGATAGTTTGAACCTGATAATAACCAAGATTTTGGCGAACATAGTCTTGAGCTCCTTGTTTATATATACTCAGTACTAATAGTGACAGCCCACACTATGTGGACTAGTGCATTACCAGTGGTAGGATTCATCACATAATCCTTGAGATTCAGAAATGGAATAGGTTGTGAAAAATAACAATTAAATGGATGGATGTTTTAATTTACACCTGCTTGCCATGATCTGGTGTTTATCGAGCTCATGATGAAAAGACAATGAAGGAAATTTATTTAGATCTGCTCCGAATTTGTTATTCATACCCACATCTGCAGCATATGACAGGAAATATTAATATCCAATTTGAATATTATTTTCAAAATTCTTCTATGTGTATCTAAGAGAAGAAAGCCACAAAAGACTTAAATTACCACAACCTTGACACTTGTCCTGACAAAACAAATATCTGGACATTATTTTCAAAATTCCTAAGAATTTATGAAACTATGAATATTTATATAATCAAATTAGAGAACCTGAACGTAAGGAAAGCCTTGTCTCAAATAGAACTTAAGCATTGCAGAAAGGGCTGAACATAAGGGAAGATAATGTGGTTTAGGGACTTTTGAGACGATTATCTTTTTCCTTGAGATTCACAGAGGGAGATACTCAGCCACAAATAAATTTGAACGTCAGACGATCCTTTCAATACCAGGGGTGGAAATAACTTTAAAATTGCCAGTGTACTCCGGTACAGTGGCACATGTAAAATCACTTGCCCTGATCATTTTTCCACTATTCCGGACGTTTTCTTGTTCATTTTTTAAATAAACAACATTATTAACATTGGAAAGTCAACTGGACACCGGTACAGCGTGATATACAAATTTGCTTGCCCGACAGAAAAAGCACTGGACTCGGACGTCGGGCAATGGGTTATTTTCACCACTGAATACGCTGCGAGTTTTTATTATAGTGGGTTCTAGATCATAGAAAAAGGCATGGAGAAACAAATGTTTGCAGGAATGTGAATATTGAGAGTTATGATCATGAAAGTCAACATGGTGGAGTGATCTTTGTCTGAAGTTGTCATGAATGCCATGCTACATATTACGATTTAGGAGATTCATGCCAGTTCAAGTACCTACTTCGGAAGCAGACATCCAATTAATTCCTATTGCATGTACAGCTATTAACAAGTGTTGGAGGAATCTTGTATCAGATATTTTTAATAAACTGCTGATAGTTAATGTAACAAAGCTTCGAAAATAACAATAGAGGTTATTGGTGATTCAGTTGCAGATGTTAGACAGAAACCCACTGCACTGTTCACACTACCTCACTAGCAGCAAACTAGTGCTGCACTTTGACAACAAACTGACTAATTTTGCCGGATTATTCATGCAAAGAAGCTTCTAAGAATGTATAACTCATGTATCTTTTTATTGAAACCATGACAACTGATGTTACTCAATGCTCTGTTTTTATCAGGTCAATTGCAGGTGGAACCTGTGAAATCGGGGTTAGAATATTAATTTTCAGTAACCCATGCTTGTTGTGAGAGGTGGCTAACGGGATTGGGTGGTCAGGCTCACTGACTTGGTTGACACATGTCATCGGTTCCCATTTGCACAGATCAATGCTCATACTATTGATCACTGGATTGTCTGGTCCAGACTCAATTATAAACAGACCGCCGCCATATAACTGGAATATTGCTGAGTGCGGCGTAAAACTAGACCCACTCACCCGGTTGCAGGTAGGATAGCTAAAGCTTTTGCTCGTCATACATAATACATCAAAGTCCTAGGGCCCTCATGCAATAAGTTGTTTGCAGGGTAATTATTCATGCTTCACTGAACACATCAAACTGGCCTAAATGTCCACTGTATTTCTTTCTGCATATGGTGGCTTAGAACTGACTTTGTGTCAAATGTATTGTTTTGTAAGGCAACCTTATGTATGTATCTGTGGATAATAGTAAAAAGAACTGATTAGTACTTTAATATGTTTTGAACAAGCATGTTTAATTAGCTAAAGGGAGGTTAACAGAAGAGGTGTATAAACAGGTCAGAACAAGTGTGTCCTTAATTGTGTAGGCACAGATTAGAATGCTAATAATACTACTTAGCTTACAATGCATGGACTCAGAGCTGTATTCTATAATAAGGTGACTAAACATATTGCTGTCACAGTGATGAATTGTAAAACCATTTACTTATATTCTTTATTTAGTTAATGAAATAATGCCTAGATCCTTCAACGCATGAAAACTGGTTTGCATGTGTTGTGTGTATGATATATTTGGTAAGAATTCTTTTACAGTGTCATATTGTAAACTTGTTTTTTACAGAAGTCAAAAGCTTTCAGAGGGGATTGAGAATCACCTCCAACATGGCTGATATGGTGAGTTTGATAAGTCTACCACTGCATGCCCAATTTGGTCTAACCACTGACATTGTGGTGCCTCTTTCCAACTGAGAGCTTCATTTGTCTGAGGGTAAATAACAACATAAAAAAGTTGATGTTTTTGTATATATATATATTTGTTTATGTTTTTTATCTTTTTCATTAAATTGATTGCTTAAAACCTATGATATTTGCAAAGTTTCTCAAATTTGGTAGTCAAAATAGTTACAGCAATGATAACATGTAATTTCAGCTGTTTGTACAATATGTGTTTCTTGGTGACTGTTTCCAGCTGTTTTAAAAGTACTGGGGGTGGTGGGGTAGCATAGTGGTTAAAGCGTCCACTGGTCACACCCAAGACCCGGGTTCTATTTCCCACATGGGTACAATGTGTGAAGTCCATTTCTGGTGTCCCCAGCCATGATACGGCTGGAATATTGCTGAACTGTAATAGTGAAGATTCTTTCAATAAACACTGCCACTGACTTAACAACCATCCATGTTACATGTCTACACAAAATGCCTAACAGTTTCTGGATAATTCAGTATGGATTCAGATTGTCAAGGAATTTACTATGGGCTACTATTACTTTAGGCTGGAATATTGCTGAACTGTAATAGTGAAGATTCTTTCAATAAACACTGCCACTGACTTAACATCCATCCATGTTACATGTCTACCCAAAATGCCTAACAGTTTCTGGATAATTCAGTATGGATTCAGATTGTCAAGGAATTTACTATGCCGGGCTAGCCATGAAGATCCATGTCAGAATTGGTCTTCAGTGACCATGCTTGTTTTGATCAGGTGGTCAGACTCGCTGAGTCGGTTGACATGTCATAGTACCCCAATTGCGTAGAACGATGCTCATACTGTTGATCACTGGATTGTCTGGTCCAGATTTGATTATTTACAGACCGCTGCCATATAGATGGAATATTGCTGAGTGCACCATTAAACAACAAACAGAATGCTTGGCAACATAATGGTTACTCATGGACCATTTTATTTTCAGGATTCCTTTGTTCTGCAATATTCTAGTGACGACTTTGTGCCCCAGACGACACGATGGGGAGACCATGCTGGCAAAAAGAGCAAGGTGAGTTTCATTGTCTCTCCTAAGATTAGGTCTACTCAGGCTTGTCACTGGCCCCACCACTTGGGTGTCATATCATGAGACCTGACTGTACACCTTGAAAGATGCAGGATTGGAGATGCAGTATAATTGCTCACCCATTGCAAAGTATTCATGCTATCAACCATTTGTTTGCTTGGTCCATGTGCATTGGCAGACTGACATGCTATAGCTGAACTATAGCTGACTGTAGCAGAAAACAACATTGTCATTTGTCACATCTTGAAAACATGGTAAAGCTTGAGCATTTGTTTGGCTGTTTCTGTGTTTATAAGAGAGTGAGTTAGTGTAGTTGTTTGTATTAAGTTGTCTATCAGCATGAGCACAGAGGCAACGCAGTATCATTCCTAAGCCTCTTGTATAGTTTTGCTGTCGACTGTTAAGTTCAGATCTTATTTTCACACAAGACCCTACTCTCACTGAAGATTGAAAGAGGTTGTATCATCTCTGAATTTCCTATGCCGAGTGGTGGATCCAGAATTTTGGAGAATTGTGCACATAATTCATGAAGTCGGGAAATTTCATGGAATCCTCAGGGAATTTCTTTTACGGGGGGAGAGGGGAATCTGCCCCTGATGCCAATGACAGTAATAATACTGACACAGTTATGAATAGTTCTAAGTAATGGTTTTGTATATAATATCCTTTGCCTATTTTTGCCTCTTAACTGTTCCAGGGCAGTGGGGTAGCCTAGTGGTTAAAGCATTCGCTCATCACACTGAAGACCGGGTTCGATTCCCTGCATGGTTACAGAGAGCGGAGCTAATTTCTGGTGTCCCCCACTGTGATATTGCTTGAATATTGCTAAAAACAGCGTAAAATCCAACTCACTCACTCACTCACTGTTGTATGAGTGATGCAGCTCAGTTCATGCTGTATGAGTACAGGTTTAATGTTGTCTGCACTTTTGTTGATTTTTGTCTTGCATTTTTTCTTGCATTTTGTGTAAGATAGCAACACTGATGCCACCATTTTGTAGTCACTGTTGCTTTTTGATGTGCCCCAGTTTGACAGGGAGCTGACAAGTCGGTGGGACAATTGTATGGAGAATGGAGTGTTCCGGTACAACATGCAGCAACTGGATACCAGGGTGATTCCTGGAGACAAGGCATACGTCGCACAGGTACGCCAGCTCAGTTGTCGATACTAAAACAATATTCATTTTTTGTATGGGAAACATTGTAGCTTAACAAAAATGAAATTTTTCAATGGCAAATGTTTTATACAGTCAAACTCTGCTCTGTAGAACTTTGATCAGTCAAACGATTGTCACAAAGAAAAGTCTGTAAGCTTTCTTTATTCGTCATCTTTGGTTGTGTTGAACCTCATAGGCCGATTCAACTTGGACACAACAGTATTTGATTGTATTTTAATGTGAATGTATCCTCTGCACTTCAAGATAACACTGAAGGTGATCATGGATAGGTTTTCATGGGAGTTTGACATATTGGGAATGTGATGTGGGCAATGAATCAGAAACCAATGCAAAACCAATATTGGAGTTAGAAAACATTGCTCCAAACTAAACATAATATTAGGAGCGGTAGCTAAGTTGGGGATCTGGCAAGCCATGACAAATTCATTTCAGCATCTCTATAGTCCGTTTGGCTCAAAAGCGGACCGATGAATTGCAATCTAACTCGAAAACTAATAAACATAACATACTCAATGAAACGCTGATCATAAACAAAACATCATACCAACTCTGTGAGGTTTTTGCAGAATTTTTGTCCTAAAAATAAAAGAGTTGTTTAACAATCTATCATTAAAATATTGACACAGTTCACTATTTGTTACGAGGGAGGAGTGCAGAGAAAGGGACAGCCAGGTGTTCGAGAACGGATGGAGACAGCACAGCACAGGTTAATGAATAAATAACTTTGTCTGTGAACGTGCTTCTCGAACACCTGGCTGAAACCTCACAGAGTTGGTATGATGTTTTGATTATGATCAGCGTTTCATTGAGTATTTTATGTTTATTAGTTTTCGAGTTAGATTGCAATTCATCGGTCCGCTTTTGAGCCAAACGGACTATAGCCTCTATTGTATGGTATCATGATGATATTAAAATGTTCACCATAATGGTCTCCTCCAGCTGAACAGTCTGCGGGCCACTGAGAGAAGGAAGCCCCAGACAATCATGAGTGTCAGTCAGCCTTTCAATCCAGACCTCTTCAACTTCACTAAAGTCCACACAAAAGAAATATTGTTCGGTCTGCAAAATACAGATGAATCTACAACCAGTGGAGCGACCATGAATGGCACTACTGATAGTGCACAGGTACTGAGTAGTCACATGGAGTGAGTGAGTGAGTGAATACCTTGTCAGTCATTCTCCGATACTAAGTTGTGGAACTGAATGAACGAGTGAGTGAGTGATTTCACTGTCAAAAGTTCACATTGAAATTCATGGCTGAGTAATTGTGAGTGAACCTACTGCTTTTCATGAACCATCTGATCAAGTTTAAGACTCTGGGATTTGACTGAATTATGTATCTAGGTTTGTCAGTACAGTCCCCATGACTGTGGGTGTCATCAGAGTGGTAGATGTCTATGGCCTGGGTTACTACCATCTTACCTTCAACATAGGGCTGACGCAGTATACTGAAATACTCTTCAAAGTAGCATCAAGTGACACTACCACATTAAGAACCGAAATAAGGTTACATTTGTAGTCAGGTATTGATACCTGATAATACAGGTGACGTGGTGATATGATCGTGTTGATTAATTATTTTGTAGATTCAGTGAATATGTTTGGTGTTTATTACTAAATATTTCTCTCTGGGTGATGTTCCCAGGAACCAGAGCGTCATATCATCATCATCAACGTCAGCCCCTTGGAGTATGGACATGTGCTTATAGTGCCACAGGTGAACCGCTGTTACCCACAGGTGAGACTTCATGGGTGGGGGGTTACAGGTGAACATGTGGTGCTTTGCAGAATAATGACCCGATCTGACCTGTACTACCCCTGCTAAAATGAACTTGACCAGTCACTTGGTTAATGAACTGACCTGTTCTATGGTGTCTTCCCACTCTGCCTAGAGAAGTTTAAAAAATGACAAGTTTTGGTTTTTTACAGTCTTTTACTGGTTTTACAGTCTTTTACTGGTTTCACAATTACACACAACTGACAAGGATGTTCATTTCATTGCCATGGCTATTTTTTGTACCTTTTTAATTTGGCATCCCATTCAAATTTCCCATAATACTCAGTTGTTGGGTGTTTTTTTGTAGTAACACCACTCTTTCAAAATTTCTATTTTTTGTTCCCCTCATTTCTTAAGAACTGTACTACCCCGTCGACGAAATACCTTAGTTGTGCGTGCGACATTAAATAAAGCAAATAACTACTATTACCTTACTCCAAACGGCACATCCCTTCTTCATTGATAATTGGGCTGTTCCATTATTCTACAGGGCAAAAAATCATTTCCCACGCTGCCTACAATATTTTTGTTGGCAGTTTGGGATGTAGGCAGTTTGGGATGTAGGCAGTGTGGGATGTAGGCAGTATGGGACCTAACCCTTCAGCAACCCATGTTTGTCATTAGCTGGTCATGCTGACTGGGTTGGTTGACACACTTCATCGTATTCCAGCTGCGCAGATTGATGCTATTGATGTGAATCACTTGATTGTCTGGTCCAGACTCGATTATTTACAGACAGACGTCATATACATGTAGCTGGAATATTGCTGTGTGCTGCATAAAAAAATAAACAAACAAACTTCATTATAACCCATCAACAGACTTGTATGGGGTTTACAAAGACAGTGAGCTAGCTGTACTATTTAACAAGTTACTGGGTAACATTATACTATGAACATGATGAACCATGTTGATATGTGTGTGATGTTCCAGGTTCTCACAGAGACTGCTGTAAAGGTGGGACTGGAGTCCATGCTTCTCAGTAGCCACAGGTAGGCACTCATTTGCAGATTCAAAAGTCCCAGTGATTTACCTTGGCTCCTTTCATTTGTTTATCATCTCCTTGCTGTGGGTTTCACAAAGGTAAATGTATAAGACCTGCTGCGGTCTTTCATAACTATGACCTAAGTTTGATTGTAGCAGTGTGTGTAGTACATTCTAGTACTTTCTTGGGTTGAGTCCCATCCGGGATTCGAACCCACACCCTCAGAGTCAGGCACCTACCGTGGAAGTAGCGGTGGTTGAGCGGTTTTGGCAGCTGACTTTGTGTGCTGGCGATTCGGTGCCAGACTCTGAGGGTGTGGGTTCGAATCACAGGTGTCACAGGTGTCATGTAGTGTCAGTTGTTTGAATCTCGGATGGACCACTCAACCCAAAAAGTACTAGAATTTTGTACTTTACTAAGAAAGTGTAATCCTAAATATAACATTTGTTACATTTGACCACTTTCTAAAAATAGCATTGTGTATTTCATAGCTTTAGGCTGTGGGAGCCGTGCCAATTCACACTTATCAGAGGGGTACACAAAGTCCGCAGTCTAGACTACCAGTTGTCAGACTTCCATTTTTGTGGAAGCCGCGATGGCTGAGGGAAAAATAGAATAGACATGATGTTCTATGTACCAGTATGTGCATGTAAGGAATTAATTTCTGTTTGCAGGGGTTTTCGAATCGGCTTCAACAGTCTGTGTGCCTACGCCTCCGTGAACCACCTACACATGCATGCCTACTACCTGGAACAACAGCTCCTTGTGGAACACTGTGTGAGTGTAGCTAGGTGTCATGTAGTGTCTGTACATATAGGTGTCGTGTTGTGTCAGTACACATAGGTGTCATGTGGTGTCAGTATCCATATGTGTCAATATACATAGGTGTCATGTTGTGTCAGTACACATAAGTGTCATAAAGTGTCAATATACATAGGTGTCATGTTGTGTCTATACACATAGGTGCCATGTGTCCATGCACATAGGTGTCATGTTGTGTCCATGCACATAGGTGTCATGATGACTTCATACACATGTGTGTCATGTTGTGTCCATACACTTAAGTGTCATGTGTCCACACTTATAGGTGTCATTTTGTGTAAGTATGCATGTGTCATATTGTGTAAGTACACATGTGTCATGTTGTGTCAGTACACATGTGTCGTGTTGTGTCCATACACACAGTTGTCAAGTTGTGTCAGTACACAAAGGTGTCATGTTGTGTCCATAAACAGGTGTCATGTAGTGTCAGTATACATAAGTGTCATGTAGTGTCAGTATACACAGGTGTCATGTAGTGTCAGTATACAAAGGTGTCATGTAGTGTCAGTATACATAGGTGTCATGTAGTGTCAGTAGACATAACTAGGTCATGTGTCCATACACATAGTTGTCATATTGTGTCCCTACACATAGGTGTCATGTAGTGTCAGTATACACAGGTGTCATGTAGTGTCAGTATACATAGGTGTCATGTAGTGTCAGTATACACAGGTGTCATGTAGTGTCCAGTATACACAGGTGTCATGTAGTGTCAGTAGACATAGGTGTCATGTTGTGTCAGTATACACAGGTGTCATGTAGTGTCAGTATACACAGGTGTCATGTAGTGTCAGTAGACACATAATGTATTGTCATGTTGTGTCAGTAGGCACAGGTGTCATGTTGTGTCAGTAGACATAGCTGTCATGTTGTGTCAGTATACACAGGTGTCATGTAGTGTCAGTATACATAGGTGTCATGTAGTGTCAGTATACATAAGTTTCATGTAGTGTCAGCACACATAAGTGTCATGTAGTGTCAGTATACACAGGTGTCATGTAATGTCAGTATACATAGCTGTCATGTGTCAGTATACATAGGTGTCATGTAGTGTCAGTATACATAGGTGTCATGTAATGTCAGTATACATAGCTGTCATGTGTGTCAGTATACATAGGTGTCATGTAGTGTCAGTATACACAGGTGTCATGTAATGTCAGTATACATAGGTGTCATGTAGTGTCAGTATACATAAGTGTCATGTAGTGTCAGTATACACAGGTGTCATGTAGTGTCAGTATACATAAGTGTCATGTAGTGTCAGTATACACAGGTGTCATGTAGTGTCAGTATACATAAGTGTCATGTAGTGTCAGTATACATAGGTGTCATGTAATGTCAGTATACATAGCTGTCATGTGTCAGTATACATAGGTGTCATGTAGTGTCAGTATACATAAGTGTCATGTAATGTCAGTATACATAGCTGTCATGTAGTGTCAGTATACATAAGTGTCATGTAGTGTCAGTATACACAGGTGTCATGTAGTGTCAGTACACATGTCAGTGTCATACACATAGGTGTCAGTATACACAGGTGTCATGTAGTGTCAGTATACATAAGTGTCATGTAGTGTCAGTACATAAGTGTCATGTAGTGTCAGTACACATAAGTGTCATGTAGTGTCAGTATACATAGGTGTCATGTAATGTCAGTATACATAGGTGTCATGTAGTGTCAGTATACATAGGTGTCATGTAGTGTCAGTATACATAGGGTGTCATGTAGTGTGTCAGTATCAGCATACATAGGTGTCATGTAATGTCAGTATACATAGGTGTCATGTAGTGTCAGTAAACATAGGTGTCATGTAGTGTCAGTATACATAGGTGTCATGTAGTGTCAGTATACATAGGTGTCATGTAGTGTCAGTATACATAGGTGTCATGTAGTGTCAGTATACATAGGTGTCATGTAGTGTCAGTATACATAGGTGTCATGTAATGTCAGTATACATTGCTGTCATGTAGTGTCAGTATACATAGGTGTCATGTAGTGTCAGTATACATAGGTGTCATGTAGTGTCAGTAGACACAGGTGTCATGTAGTGTCAGTATACATAGGTGTCATGTAGTGTCAGTAGACACAGGTGTCATGTAGTGTCAGTATACATAGGTGTCATGTAGTGTCAGTATACATAGGTGTCATGTAGTGTCAGTATACATAGGTGTCATGTAGTGTCAGTATACATAGGTGTCATGTAATGTCAGTATACATTGCTGTCATGTAGTGTCAGTATACATAAGTGTCATGTAGTGTCAGTATACACAGGTGTCATGTAGTGTCAGTACACATAAGTGTCATGTAGTGTCAGTATACACAGGTGTCATGTAGTGTCAGTATACATAAGTGTCATGTAGTGTCAGTATACATAGGTGTCATGTAATGTCAGTATACATAGCTGTCATGTGTCAGTATACATAGGTGTCATGTAGTGTCAGTATACATAAGTGTCATGTAATGTCAGTATACATAGCTGTCATGTAGTGTCAGTATACATAAGTGTCATGTAGTGTCAGTATACACAGGTGTCATGTAGTGTCAGTACACATAAGTGTCATGTAGTGTCAGTATACACAGGTGTCATGTAGTGTCAGTATACATAGGTGTCATGTAATGTCAGTATACATAGGTGTCATGTAGTGTCAGTATACATAGGTGTCATGTAGTGTCAGTATACATAGGTGTCATGTAGTGTCAGTATACATAGGTGTCATGTAGTGTCAGTATACATATGGGTGTAAGTGTGTAGTGTCAGTATACATAGGTGTCATGTTGTGTCAGTATACATAGGTGTCATGTAATGTCAGTATACATGTAAGGTGTCATGTAATGTCAGTATACACATAGGTGTCATGTAGTGTCAGTATACATAGGTGTCATGTAGTGTCAGTATACATAGGTGTCATGTAGTGTCAGTATACATAGGTGTCATGTAGTGTCAGTATACATAGGTGTCATGTAGTGTCAGTATACATAGGTGTCATGTAGTGTCAGTATACATAGGTGTCATGTAATGTCAGTATACATTGCTGTCATGTAGTGTCAGTATACATAGGTGTCATGTAGTGTCAGTATACATAGGTGTCATGTAGTGTCAGTATACACAGGTGTCATGTAGTGTCAGTATACACAGGTGTCATGTAGTGTCAGTAGACACAGGTGTCATAATAGTGTCAGTATACATAGGTGTCATGTAGTGTCAGTATACATAGGTGTCATGTAGTGTCAGTATACATAGGTGTCATGTAGTGTCAGTATACATAGATGTTGTGTCATGTAATGTCAGTATACACAGGTGTCATGTAGTGTCAGTATACACAAGTGTCATGTAGTGTCAGTATACACAGGTGTCATGTAGTGTCAGTATACATAAGTGTCATGTAGTGTCAGTATACATAAGTGTCATGTAGTGTCAGTATACATAGGTGTCATGTTGTGTCAGTATACATAGCTGTCATGTTGTGTCAGTATACACAGGTGTCATGTAGTGTCAGTATACATAGCTGTCATGTAGTGTCAGTATACACAGGTGTCATGTAGTGTCAGTATACATAGCTGTCATGTAGTGTCAGTATACACAGGTGTCATGTAGTGTCAGTATACACAGGTGTCATGTAGTGTCAGTATACACAGGTGTCATGTAGTGTCAGTATACATAGCTGTCATGTAGTGTCAGTATGCATAAGGTGTCATGTAGTGTCAGTATACATAAGTGTCATGTAGTGTCAGTATACATAGGTGTCATGTAGTGTCAGTATACATAGGTGTCATGTAGTGTCAGTATACATAGGTGTCATGTAGTGTCAGTATACATAGGTGTCATGTAGTGTCAGTATACACAGGTGTCATGTAGTGTCAGTATACATAGGTGTCATGTAGTGTCAGTATACACAGGTGTCATGTAGTGTCAGTATACATAGCTGTCATGTAGTGTCAGTATACACAGGTGTCATGTAGTGTCAGTATACACAGGTGTCATGTAGTGTCAGTATACACAGGTGTCATGTTGTTTCCATACACATAGGTGTCATGTAGTGTCAGTATACATAGGTGTCATGTTGTGTCAGAATTTTCTGTAAAACTACACAAAATATGTGTCACCAATTAAGATCAAATACATTTGATACAGCGTACATGTTTACCACATACCACATATTGATGATGAATGTGGGGGGGTTCTTTTCAGGATGTAGAACCTCTCGGCCCCAATGTACATGAGCTGACCGTCATGCCGTGTCACGGGTTCGCCTTCCAGCTTCACGGGACCACAGTCAAACAGATAGCCAGGTAACACAGATCTTGTGCACCTGCAAAGTTAGTTAGCCATGACCATTCCCCAGCAGAATGTGTCCAGCAGGAGCACCGGTAATAATGTTGTGGATGGAAATAAAGATGAACATCGAACCAGATGGAGTAGACAATATCTGGATGACAACTGCAATATATTCAGAAGAGCGTATACCATGGAAACAAAACGAAACAGATTTTGTAATAAGGTGTTTGTTAATTGAACGTAGCGTAGTGTATGGGTTAATGCTGGTGTTATTCCACACTTGTAAACATGCATTATTATAGTATTTGTTTGCACTATAGACATGACTGGCGTTACATCTGTTATCACTGAATTTGGTTATGTCTGACCAGGTTGATACATAACATAACGATGTACTTCCATGACAACGACATCGCCCACAATCTATTCATCACACGAGGGACCGTGTTTGGTGAGCCACAGTCCAGCACAAACAGGACGATACGCATGTACCTGTGGCCCAGGAAGAAGTTTATAGGTAAGAAGTACACGTACATTATCATGTTTAGAGAGGCAGCTTGTTCCATGATCTAGCATTGGTGGTCCAGTCAACTGTGCAGAGTTGCTTCCCTTAGGCATATGTCTATGATTTTGGTGGAATCTCAGATTCACCGGATTTATGTTTCTAGATTTGTCAGCAACATACAAGCTTGTAGCTTTCATTAAAGTGTTTAATGTAAGTAAGACCTGCATCACCGTTGTCACATCAAGCCGACACATCATGATTTTTCATCTACTATTGCGATAGTTAATGTGTTTTCGCTATCTATGTTTTGAATGCTAATTGGCTTTTTGGTATTTTATATGCCTCCAGTTGACTGATGTTTAATCTTGATTTCTGTCATGAATATAGTGGCATATTGTCGCTAATTGTTCAATACACAGCAATCCCTGCTGTCCCTCTTGACCGTAAAACTGAAACGACTCTCTATTATTGTGGTATTTCTATTTGTGAGGTAAGGTGAGGTGAAATTGGGTTTAACGTCGTGCTTGAGAATATTTCGCTCATATGACGACGTGCATGCGTGTGTATGTGTATATGCGGCTGCTTGTACTAGCCCAGACTGAAGCTGGTTTTATAGTGCTAGCCCACTGAGATACCATGCCGCAGTGAAGCATGAATACCCCACTCAGACACATTATACTGACTCCGAGTCAACCAGTCCTTGTTGTACCCATTAATGCCGAGCGCCAGGCAGGGACCAACAAGTACCATATTTCTATTTGTAGTCTGTGGCATGTCATAGTGAAGACACACAGTTTGCTCTATCCCCATGTATAGTGTAATAAAGTACAGTTTGCCCTAAACCATTGTACCAGTAATTAAAGCACACACTCATTCTTAGAGCTGGAGCTCGGTATGTCACACTTATTCCGTTCTCGGACTAAAATAACTGTGGAGATATTTGATGACTGTTGTCTACTTCTAATGCTTACCTTAAGTTCTGACCTGTTCTCAGGTACCAAGGTTCCTGATGAATTCAACGTAGCTGTGGTAGAACTGGCGGGACATCTACCCATCAAAGGTAAGGAACTCACACATGTGTAGGAACGATGGGTTAGCCTAGTGGTTAAAGTGTTCGCTCATCCAGCCAAAGACCTGGGTTTGATTCCCCACATGGGTACATTATGTGAAGCCCATTTCCGCTGTCCCCTATAGTGATATTGCTGAAATATTGTTAAAAGCAGCGTAAAACCATACTCACTCAGTCACTCACGCATGTGTATTTACTTCAAACAAAACAAGTACAACCTGTCTGATAACCATTGTCCTTTGCGCCTGATTTCAGCCAGTGAACTATGAGCTAAATGTCCATTGCTTCCAGCAGGGAAGCTGCAGACACTCTTTGTGTCTCTTTCTAATAGATGCTTGTTTGGTTTGTGTGTGTGTGTGTGTGCGTGCATGCGTGCGTGTGTGAGAGTGAGAGAGAAAAGTATTTGTTCCCAATCATTTTTACTTCAGGAATGAAATATGTTTAATCTAATAGGTCCTTATACTGTTGTCAAGCAGGACTACTCAAACAATACTATATTAAAGAATTTGTTATCCATAAATTGTGCCTACTTTGTCATCCATCAACTTCATAGAAATATTTACAATGAAACAATTCTCTTTGTTACTTGAATAAACCCAAATTCAACTTGATGCACCATGATGTACTAATGAAATCTTTAAAGTTTATTACAATATGATTAGTGGACAGTCAAATAGTATGCAACATGATATCAGCACTTATTGCCCATGTTATTATATTTGGCTTAAGGTTTTCATCTTGCCTCATTTCAGATGACAGTTCCTTCCAAAGTCTGACAGAGGAAACAGCTGACCACATCATCGCGGACGCAAGTCTCCCACTTGAAGAGTATAATCAGATCAAGACTACAGTGGTGAAGATGGCCAAACAATTAGACACCAAGACACAGTGACGATGAAGATACTTAGACAATATATTGTTCTGTGGGAAACGGCATGGTATTATTTAAACTTGTTGGCAGCATTTGCAACGGGGTCGTCAAACTATTGTGAATGATATTCCATCCAGTGTTTGTTATGTGTAAAAGCAAAGGTGCAGATAATAAGATTTTTATAAGCAGTTTGGATGCTTGAACAAACCTATCAGCAACAGGCTCTTAAGCCATGTTCATATTTGTGTTTGCACCTTTGTATCAGTAGTTTAAGCTGTTTTATTGTTTGAAAATGTAAGTTTTAACTTTTGTACAAGTCCCATTTTCTGTATCAAAGGAATGATACTGAATTCTCAAAAGGTGCATCGTTTAACTGAAAACAGAAAAAGAATTGTCTCATGAACAAAATATTTCCTTAATCTCTCATGTATATATAGTAAATTATTATACCTATGAATTGTGGTATGTCATGTTGGTTGTGCAATGTACGTATTAACCATAAGGATAGAAAGATATTTACTCATGTGGGTCATTTTGATATATTGTCAATACTTGTTTGTTCATTTGAAGTGATATGGTGTCATGTCATTGTTGAGAACAGCACAATCTGATATCATCCATTGTTCAAAACATCACAAATTCATTTTGTGAAATAATTTGAACAATAGACTGACCTCTGGGAAGTTGTTCTACAAATCTCTGAAGATTTTTTAGGGACTGTTCATAATTTATGGCTAGAGGGTGATGATTTTTCTTCTTTATTGAGGGGGGAGGGGAAGGGGTGGTCACCCACACCATGTATTTAAAAAAGTATGCTTAAAATTAGGGTGGGGGGCACTAACTTTGTATAAAGATTTTAGAGGGAGTCATTCACATTGTACATGCTTCTCCATAAAAATCATCATCATCCCCTAGCCATAAATTATCAACAGTCCCTTATCTTTATTTCATTAAGTGTCAATGAGCGATATGTAGACTACAGTAACCTGGAAACTCAGATTTATTGATTATCTCGCCCTCTTGGACGTCATTTGCCTCACCACAGACTCAGCCAGCACCGTTTATTCACTTTGTGTCATAATAGGATTCAAGTGATATGAAGTCACCATAGTTCTATTTACAATTGTTGTTAATTATTCTATTATTTCAAATAGTCGAAACATTGTGTGGTTGTTGAGAACAATGACATCTTTCATGGTGTGACAAGGTCAAGGTCACTCAGTAAATTGCATGTTTCTCAACAAGATTTATTTTTTTATCACCAAACTTTTATGAATAATTTCTCAAGCATGTCTTTTCCTGTATTAGAATTAGTCCAATATTTACTCAGTTTTTGGTGTTGTTCATGCACTGCTCTCCACATATACACAGATTAAACTTGTTGCCATATGGAATTCACAAGTTACGTGGTCCATGTCACAATGAGGGATGTTATTCACATTTTGTTCTCATTCTGGACAGCAGTTGGTCATGAAGAGATGGCTTGAGATGAATTACCAGAAGCCATGGGCTGTGGGGTAGAAAAGTGCTTAAAGTGTATTCCCAGGCTTGATTCCCCACATGGGTACAATGTGTGAAGCCTATTTCTGGTGTTCCCTGCCATAATATTGATGGAATATTGGTAAAAGCGGCGTAAAACCATACTCACTCACTTACCAGAGTTTTCATTTGATTTCCCAGTTGAAACTTGTTCATACATCTGGCAAGAGATTTAAGAACACCCCTTCATTTTACATATCCACATCCATTTTGAAATATCTATATGTCTTTAATCTCAGGGCTCCAGATAAGGGTCGTATCGGCGTATGTACGGATATAAAATAAGCACGATACGGTAGGAAATAATTTAGAAAACGTAGCAGATACGCACCACAGCAGTGGTGTACGGTCTTAGAATCCTTTACAGACATATTTATCGAAAATATATTGTTTTATTGATTATTGCAATGTTGTGGTGCATATATGAAATGAAACACAAGATTACTGATACTCCTTTAAGTCCCATTCAGTACTCTAAATGTAATCTTAAAGTTTTCCAGTACTCCTGTATTGAAAAAATAAGGAGTACGTACTCCTGATGTTGAAAAATTATCTGGAGCCCTGAAACTCATTTGTCTAATGTCCACTATACCTCCAATACTTGCTGAATAGAAATGGGCCCTGTCCCAAAAAGCAAATCTTTGCTCTAGGATGTTAACCAATTGTAATGCATGGGAGTTAAATTCACCAACTATCAAAGACGGCTTGTGGAACACTCCAAAACTGTCTTCATATGGCCAAGGGAAGTAATTGAAAGACTACTCAAAAATCTGTTCCTTTTGAACAGTTACAATGCATTTTATTTGATAATCAATGTCTGTTTGTCTATTTCAGTATGAGTATGTCAAAATGAAACACAAATAATGTTTCTTTAGGAAATTGAAACAGTATACTATACAAGATATATATATACACTACTAAAATGATGTTTGCCATGCAGACCAACTACAGGAACATAAAAATATTGGCATTCCTTAACTTCTATTGAGTAGAATAAATAGAGAATCTCACCCAAGGGTCTTCTGATATCAATTATGTCGACATGGGTTGATAAAGTTACAAATATCTGAGGCTTACCGAGGATATTTTTACTTTTATCAACGAGTGTTGATATACTTGATATCAGAAGACACAGGGTGAGATTCATGTTTATCATTAAAAGTCACTCTTCTTTAGTTTTCAATGAAAAATGTACATTTCTGAACATGGTACTGCCATTAGACTTGCAGTCCAGCGATATCTTAGCATTGTGATGTCATCAAGTTCATGACATCATAGCATTTGTTTTTTTTGTCAGGGCATTGTACAAAATCTCACTGATCTCACACAAGCACTTTCTCCAGTGGAACACAGTTTTGGATGGTAAAGGTGAATCATTTTCTTGTTATATGTCATGTGTCGACTCCACAAGCATGGAAACCAGTAGATACAGTCTCAATAAAGTCATATCATTTACTCTGATAACATACCTCGCTGCCGAGATTGGGGTAGATAGATGTAGAGGGATGGTAGATATATAATTGTGTACAAAGAAGCAGTGTCTTTTATCATGTAACGAAGGAATTTCTTTGAGAGGCATTAAGAAGTTGGGATACATAGGAAAGATGAGAATATTTGGAACAACTTCCCTTTCACAATGTGAGCAACGTTTCAGTTTAGATTCTAAAACCAATATCAAGTAAGTGATGTACAGAGTAGGGATTGAATGGCCTTTGTTAAAATTTGTTGAAGTGTTTTACAGTTGATTAATTAAGAGTTTCCACAGAGAGGCGAAGCCAGTTAACTACACAATGAGTAAGATCTTAGTTAAAATGTTAACAGGTGAAGCCTGTGGTATAAACAGAATGATTACGACTGATGGGAATCTTTGATTTGTTGTAATAAAGAAGTTGTTCTTCAATATATTCTTATCTTTCCATAAATTGAAAAGTTACAATAACTAATCAAAAAAGTAATTGTAAAACGCAAATGAGGTCATGTGGCAGAAACAGTTCTTGCAAAGACAACATTCCCAATAAGAAGGGCGTTTACAAATGTGCATGGCTGTTTCGGCTGACATTTATGGCTACCATTATTTGGTACCTAAATCAGAAATTGAGCAGTTACTTCAAACATGTTTTTTATTCACAGTTTTTAAAGTTACTTTAGATATGTCTGACCCGTGAAGATCCGGGGTAGAATAGGTCTTCAGCAACCCATGCTTGCCACAAAAGGCGACTATGCTTGTCATAAGAGGCGACTAACGGGATCGGGTGGTCAGGCTCGCTGACTTGGTTGACACATGTCATTGGTTCTCAGTTGTGCAGATTGATGCTCATGCGGTTGATCACTGGATTGTCTGGTCCAGACTCGATTATTTACAGACCGCCACCATATAGCTGGAATATTGCTGAGTGTGGCGTAAAACTTAACTCACTCTATGTCTAAAACATAGATTTGAGTTTTTCTTCATAAATATCATATACATGTATAAGGAATATCAAACATGTCTTGTTCTTGCTAAAGGCTTTCAAAATAGTTTTTGTTTCTAAAATATGGTGTAACAGTGATTGGTCACATAATACAATTTGTAATCCTAATGTGTTTATGTAATATCAGAACCAGCTCACCCATCTCCAACTTCACCTTTGTCGGCATTTATTTGTCATCTAACTTGGTGCGTAGTGATCTCTTACTTATGATTACATTCGTCAGCACAGCTGTGATAGGGGAAATCTGTTGGTTTGAGGGATTATGTCAAGTAATATATCTTTTATGTTCAGTTATTTGAACCTTCACTAATAAACATTTATTTTCCATTTGTTTGTTGTTTTGTATGGTTTCCGAACAGCAAACTTGAACAGTTGTTCCAGTTTTTACCAAGGTTTCAAATGTTTGGTCATCTACAGATATCCAGTACTCTGAGCTAGTACAGTTTTATGTTGTAAATTACCATAACGTCTGCAACGATATCAATGCAACGTAGAACTTTCACTTTTCTGTTGCTAAACACATTGTTGTGAGAAACATATTGTTGCAATCTACAGAAACAATACTGACATTACATGGCTGCAACTCTGTAGCACGAGATATATATACTTCCCATCAAAAGTTTAGACTCACTTAATACACCCACTGTACGTTATGTGTGTATATATATATATATATATGGTTACATCGAAGACAGATTTCTCCACTAACTTGGGGGAACCAACTGCAAACCTTATGCAGATGAATTGCATGAGGATCATGCATCAAATTGCTGAAAAGCATTTGCAAATATCGTGCATGTGAACAGCTGCGTTTTGCTGTAAAGTTTTGTTAAGAATTCACAAATTTTCATTGATTTTTATCATTTATTTAACTCATGACAACAATCTTTTCAACGTTACGAATGTGTTTTACAATACATCAGTTCATGTGTAAACAGTACCTCTAAACAGTATGGAATATTTTCAGGGATGGCAATTTTCAACAGATCCACGGATTTCCGCCGATTTTATCTCAAATTGATCACTTCAAACCCCCCATTCGGTGACACAATATTAGGTTTTCAGCTGAAAATAGATTTTCCTGATGCCACCCCCGTATTTTACAAAATTTAGAACTGTTGCCAGAAGTAGTGGCTATATTTACACTAGTGAGTCTAAACTTTTCATGAGGTGAGGTGAGGTGAAATTGGGTTTTACGTCGTGCTTGAGAATATTTCGCTCATATGACGACGTGCATGTGTGTGTATGTGCATGTGCGGCTGCTTGTACTAACCCAGACCGAATCTGTGCCAGCCCACTGAGATACCATGCCGCAGTGAAGCATGAATACCCCACTCAGACACATTATACTGACTCCGAGCCGACCAGTCCTTGTTGTACCCATTAATGCCAAGAGCCAGGCAGGGACCAACAAGTACCATATTTTAACGTCTTTTGGTATGACGCGGTCCGGGATCGAACCCGCGACCTTCCGCTCTCTGGACGGACGCTCTAACCACTACACCACGGAGGCGGTCCTAAACTTTTCATGGGAAGTATATATCTCAGCTGTTTGTGTGATGTCATGCAGTGCTCATTGGTCTTGGTACCAGTTGGTTTTCTTTTTCAGTGGAACTAAGCCTTGGCTTGATTTGTTGACTTAAAAAAGTGTCTACACTTCACAGCGGACATAAGTTGTGAGGTACATGAATTACTATTGGTGGATGATATGATGAGCAGCCAATGGGATGCTTGGGTTGTAATATGACCTGGATCCCCACAGGTGTTGAGACTTAGTGACTTTTTGAGGCAGTGGGGTAGCCTAGTGATTAAAGCGTTCGCTCGTGACGCTGAAGTCCCGGGTTCGATTCCCCACATGGGTACAATGTGTGAAGCCTATTTCTGGTGTCCCACGTTGAGATATTGCTTGAATATTGCTAAAAGCGGCATAAACTGGACTCGCACACTTAGTGACTTTTCAAACTATGTCATCATATCGTGATGGTGTGGATGGTTGCTCTTGCTATCAGTCACTGGTTTGCCTGGTCAAAATTATATCAATGTCATGAAAATATTAAACACCTGCCCCAATTGCTCAGATCGATACTTGTGATGTTCATCACTGGATTGTATGGTCAAGACTAGATTATTTACAGACAGTCATATAGCTGGGATATGGCTGGGGCGTAATAAACAAACAAACCAAACAAACAAACAAACAGTTGCACTCACTCCTTCAGCAAATAAGGGGTGGTAGGGTAGCCTAGTGGCTAAAACATTTGCTTGTAGCGCTGAAGCCCAAGGTTCGATTCCCACATGGATACAATGTGTGAAACCCATTTCTGGTGTCCCCGCCGTGATATTGCTGGAATATTGCTAAAAGCAGCGTAAAACAATACTCACTTACTACACACCTTCAGCAAATAAAACAATGACATTTATTTTTCAAACTTTATTATTCAAACCTTTCTTGAATCAAACCAAAAGAGTTTGGTTCCCAGACAGTGCAGGTTGAGTGCAACAATCCAGATGACATGAAGGCATACGATACATGGCACACACACAGAGTTCTACCTCGCCCAGGCCACCAGTGGGAAGACCATCCTCGCAGACATAGTTACACTGCCGTTTTGACAAGTCGAGAAGCTACAAAATTTGGCTTTGAAATTGCAAAATCTGTTCTTTCTTCACAGTGTACTACACAGCCCACTGCCATCAGCGCCACCAAACAACAACTTTGAAAAATGTACAAGATCCAAATGTCAGGTTACATGTAACAAAAGACTAGAAATATAAATATATCAACAGTTGTGAAGCAAATCTTGCTGACTTATTGCACATTTGGAAAAATAGATTTATGATGCCATCTACTTCAAATTTGGTGTAAAAGAAAACATTGATATAAAACATTTTGATTTAGTACTAGAAGCCCTATTAAAAACAACTAGTAAATAAAACAATATGGAAACGCTATTGCACTTTGCAAATCAACTCTCCACAATAAGTTACTAGGGAATATGATTACACCATTAATAAATAGAAATAAATTACATTCAAAAGGTAAGTGCTCAACACTTCAACCTTATAACACAAGCCTTTTTCAGCACCTAGAACTATGATGTCCAACATGAAGTTGCTGTACAACAACGTTATATTAAGGATGTAAACTGTACACAACTCGTGTATTTATACTGTACATGTTACCAAAATTATTCACTGGAGGAAAATAACATTCCAAACTGCCAAATCTGTTTTACACAAAACTCTGAAAATGTGTCTAGCAGTGAAAAGAGTTTCAAGCATTAGAAACTCAACAAGCTTATATGAATGCTTGTGAAATCTCTTTTATCAGCTTCTCCCCCAGAGCAATTATGTATCTCCATCAAATAGATGTATTTATAAGCATTGGATGGACTCACACTTCTGCATACTAGAATATAACGTCATTCACTCACGGAGATGCCAACCCTGATTAGTGGTTAGGAATATCTGATCCACAAAGAACATTACCTTCACTTGTTTCCCCTAAATATAGTAACCATCATTAGTGTGATGAAAAGAATTCTTTCGCCAAAATGTATAATTTTTTACACTGTATCACCTGAACTCCAATCATGTGTAAGCTTGACAAGATAGAACTATGTCCAGTGAATGTGGTAATCTCCTTGTATCATGCACTACACTGGATAAAAATCATTTGTTGATGTTGTAAAATACAACTTGCTTACAACTTGTCATATGTATATACTGTCTGGGTTTTTAACCAACATGTTTTCTATATTCAATGCAACCACCATGACATGGTAAAGATGTCATAATTATAATCCCGATATTTTGACAACCTTTGTCATTTCCCATAACTGTATTGATGAACTTGGTGTAAATCTTCGTAATAATTCTGAAAGTTGAAAATGGTTGGCATCTCGGCACTAGCTAAGTAACATAATAGAACAACACTCTTCTATCACACTGTCTACGCCTCATTGTAATACTCCGAGCGTTGTGCGTCACCTTGAGTGAAAGGCACAGCACTGAGATAATTCAAGTGTTATTAAATAACAGCATTGCCATAATCAGTTTGTTATTGTCACAAAACAGGTTTGTACTTTGTAGCTCTGGTTGACGCCATAAAAGTGCAAATATGTACATTACTCTTTCCAAGCACAGCTGGTCATAGGAACCTTTGGCGCTATAGAGGTCAGGCGCTATGTTTACTGTACAGGTCATGTCTGATCTGTGTTTTTACAGTCGTGTATTAATATCTAGTTTATATTACAAAATGTACAAACATTTACAATTACAAAAATTTTAATGTCAGGTCAACTGTCATGGGGTATCTTTCTATATAATTTACACAGTAGGATGTAGAAAAGAGGATTATTTCTTTCAGATACAATGGCAGTTGTCATAGCAACATGGTATTTAATACAAGCAGGCTCTGCAGCATCTGCAAAGTGTTGAATAAATGTTTGTACAAGAAATAAAATAATCCACATTCTCTTCACGTGTCTTTGGCACAGGTAATGTTTCTCTCACAAAATTCAGCATTTAGGAGAGCATTATCACTCTCATCTTAATCCTCCTCACAAGAATATGGAACCAACTTCTTCCATCCATCTTTCCAAGACCAAGGATTTGGTGCCGTATTCTTGGAACAAAGTACACTCCTTGAAATTGGCCATTGGCACTGTCTCTTATTGCACAGATATTGAGTAAAAGAGTCTGCGATTCACTGACAGTTTTAGTGCGGAGAAACTTCATCTTCGTGTTGTTTGCGGAAACAGTCTCCAACAGGGATGAAGTTCCAACAGCGTTGTTGATACAGCTCCCACACATAGGATTCCTGTAAATGAGACGTCAAGTTACATTACAAGCACACTGTAATTACAATGATTTTTCAACAAACTTATTTAACATTTATTTGTCAATTCACATCTGGTATTATCCTTTAAGTGACCATAATATTCATATTTAGTCATTCTGCCTGCCCAGTCCTGAAGCTGAGAATGTAGATGGAATACCAGTCGTAACCCTGCATGGTTTAGACCATGTAGTATATACACTGCTGTGACTCACCTGTCCGGTGTACTCCGTGTCCGGTTTATTAATGAGATGCATCAGGAAAAACCTGGGGAGAGACAGACATACAAATTATTACTTACTTCTTTGATTGGCATTCTAGAAGTTGGGTAGATGAAGAATGAGGACAGTAATGGAGATGTACATGGATGTATACAAATAAGAGATCTCTTATGTATACAACCATGTACATCTCCTTTACTGGCTTCCTATCTACCTACTTCATCCTGTGTTATCAACCTCCTCTTCTATTGTATAAACAACTCAATTTCGCCTCATCCCCATTACCTCTCATGTACCACTTGCTAGAATCTATATCGAAACGTCGCCTATACAGAATAAAGAAGTTGTTTATCCATAAAAATAGTCCTCATTCTTAAATTATTGCTTAGTCAGCATTTGCCGTTTTCCTGCTCAACACCACACTCAATGCTAAAGCCATATGAGCCACAGCATCGGGGTAGGAGACACACTATCAACAAGTCACTGAGCCTAATACCTCAATCCAGTAACTTGCTTCCAACAACTAGCATAGGTTGCAGAGGACCTATTGTAAACACCAGGTCCTGACTGTGAGTGAGCCTTTAGCAACATTCCAGCAAAATTACACCTGTAGACACTAAAACAATCTTCACACATTTCATCCAAGTGGAGAATCAATCCAGTTTCGATGGGACGAGGGAGCACTCTAACCACTAGGCT
The DNA here is from genome assembly GCF_003918875.1 of Haliotis rubra. Lineage (NCBI taxonomy): Eukaryota > Metazoa > Mollusca > Gastropoda > Lepetellida > Haliotidae > Haliotis > Haliotis rubra. The sequence goes on along the minus strand of NW_025766070.1, from coordinate 937,542 downwards.
ACCTCACTGCCTGGAATCGATTATTTACAGACCACCGTTCTATAGCTGTGATATTGCTGATTGTGGCTTATAAAACCAACCAAATGATTATCAATCAGAGTGAGTGTGAGTGAGTTTAGTTTAAAGCCGCACTCAGCAATATTTCAGCTATATGGCAGCGGTCTGTCAATAATCGAGTCTTGACCAGACAATCCAGTGATTAACAGCATGAGCATTGATCTGCGCAATTGGGAACTGATGACGTGTCAACCAAGTCAGCGAGTCTGACCACCAGAACCCGTTATTCGCCTTTTGTGGCAAGTATGGGTTGCTGAAGACCTATTCTATCCATTCAATCAGAAACTGAAGCAAACCACCCATTCTCTAGTGCTGCAGTATGATGAAGACAAGATAATCAGAGGGACAAAATACTTACATGTAGTTTGCAAAATTGTGTTCATTTTGTACGTGGGTCTCAAACCCATGTGGCACTTTGTCGAAATACTCTTTCCCTATTCCACAGATGAAGCACTTGGACTGGAGAAAAAGAACATTGAACATTAAAATGACAAAAAGAAAGTGAATTTCTGTCCATGAATGCTGTAAAAGTTGATAAATATGGGCATCTTTCAAGCACAGATGTAACTTTTTGGAAAGACAGGTCAAGTGATGAATGAATGCCTGTAATCTGTGAGTACAAGTGTATTATTATGTTACTATAATACTCCTTATAATTAGTCCACATATATTTGCAGTAGTTTCCATGACAACCAGCTACATACCTCCATGTCCTCCTTCACCTGTTCGAGCTGATCTCTCAACTCACCAAAGGCGTCGATGATCAAACCTAAAACAACAAAATACACTGTTAAGCAAAGTTACAGAATAGAGAAAAATTAGTCTCAAAACTTTTTCTGGTAGTTTAATGACTAAAATGAGAATCAGGTGTTCAAAATGGCTGCTGAAAGCTTAAGTTCACATTATCGACCACAGGTTACAGCTAAAATGCGGATAAACACCTTCCCTTACATCAGTCATTAACAAACAAATGATCACATTTATGAATACTTCAATAAACTTGTTGTAACAGCCAAATCATATGGTCAAGCTCATTGACATGTTTGACGGTGTGTCATCATACACGGATAGTGTAACATTTTGTTTATAATATGGATAGTTTGTCTGCTGCAGGATTCAGATTCAAGTATTTACTACCTGCTGTTATATAGCTTGAATATTGCCTAGTTTGACATTCCACAAAAAACAAAACAATTATAAACAACATTTGCACTCACACCAACAGCAGTTACCTACCCTGAATGATAGCCAGCAGGATGACAATGACAAAGAAGAAGAAGGTGATATCAAACAGGATACGGTACACCTCGTACACATCCCCGTCCGCTGCTTCTATCTCGTCACCTGCACCAATAAACTCATAGTTAACTTCAAAACATACAAAACTAATAACATTTATATACGAAATTCTACAGGTTTTCAAACTTGTAACTTTAGACCTCAAGTCTTAACAAACACACACTCAATTGCTTCCTGGTCATTTAAAGAAAATGCCAAAGTACCAGTAAAATATTCCATTCTAAATCTCCATGGTGATATGCATCCTTGATGCAACAGGAGTAACTTTTTTTAATCAATGCATGTGCTCTGAAATAAAGGACATAAAAGAAGACAAGGCTTAAAGTATAAACTTAGATGCAAACATTCTGCCATGTTTGTAGCAGACATGATTTTTCAGGTCAACACGACAACTACTCACCTATTCCACCACCAGCTCGTACACCTGTGTGCAAGTGGAAAACGAAACACTGAAATATAATAGAACTTCATTAGTGTCTCTCAGAGTGAACGTTTCATGAGAGCAATGTCACCTGAAGATGATCTTTTTTTCTACAAAATACAGCATCCCCTAAATGGGAGTGATTGAAATACGCTTGGTTATGCACTGAGGATAAGAAAAGGCAGTAATGAAGTGTGAACCAGGTAAACTAGGGGCCGATAGCATGATCAACAATTGGCATTATCAGAATGACCACATATTGTGACCATCAAATCCTTATTTTGTCAACTTTTTCGTAAGCATGTGATACTTGAGAGTTGCTCATTCTCAAAATTAGATGTAGTCCAATTGTTGCCAAGTTCTGCATCAACTCCTAGAAAGTGTCGCTCCAGATGTACAGAGAAATGTTTCATGATACAAGGCAGGGGCGGATACAGCTTTTTGAGAAAGGGGGGTGCACACTATTGAGAAAAGGAGGGATGCACACTTCATTTTCACCCGAGTTTCAATGGTCATTTAATAAACTTTCAGGGCAAAAGTGGGGTGCGCACCCCTGCACCCCTCCCTCTGGATCCGCCTATGCAAGGAGAACTCCTGTCATTATGTTTCAGGGTTTAATATGTGGAGGTTTCAGTTCCCACACAGTCATAGAAGAGACTTACTGTCAACATGTCATGGCACTTGTAGTCAATCTGACCATCTTCATCCTTCACATAGAACTTGCGGAAGAAGTTGAAGGCGATCACGGTGTAGATGTACACAATGACACTCAGCAACATCACTGTCAACACCAGCTGCAGCAACAATAATGCCAACGTTAAGTCACAGAATCATATCAACAAGAAAACATCCTGTGTACAAATGTCCATACTGTGTACCTGTTTCCTGTGTACAATTGTAAATGTTGCCAATGACGATGTACTTGTTTCCTGTGTACAACTGTAAATGTTGCCAATGGCAATGTGCTGGTTTCCTGTGTACAATTGTAAATGTTGCCAATGACGATGTACCTGTTTCCCGTGTACATTTGTAAATGTTGCCAATGACGGTGTACTGGTTTCCTGTGTACAATTGTAAATGTTGCCAATGACAATGTACTGGTTTCCTGTGTACAATTGTAAATGTTGCCTATGACGATGTACCTGTTTCCTGTGTACAATTGTAAATGTTGCCAACAATTGTGTACTTTTACCTGTGTACAATTGTAAATGTTGCCAATGATGGTGTACTGGTTTCCCGTGTACAATTGTAAATGTTGCCAACAATTGTGTACCTGTTTCCTGTGTACAATAGCAAATGTTGCCAATGGCAATGTACTGGTTTCCTGTGTACAATTGTAAATGTTGCCAATGATGGTGTATTGGTTTCATGTGTACAATTTGTTAATGTTGCCAACAACTGTGTACCTGTTTCCTGTGTACAACTGTAAATGTTGCCAATGGCAATATACTGGTTTCCTGTGTACAATTGTAAATATTGCCAATGATGGTGTACTGGTTTCCTGTGTACATTGTTGATATTGCCAACAATGGTGTACCTGTGTCCTGTGTACAACTGTCGATATTGCCAACAATGGTGTACCTGTGTTCAACTGTCGATATTGCCAACAATGGCGTACCTGTGTCCTGTGTACAACTGTCGATATTGCCAACAACGGCATACCTGTGTCCTGTGTACAACTGTCGATATTGCCAACAATGGTGTACCTGTTTCTAGTGTACAACTGTCGATATTGCCAACAATAGCGTACCGGTTTCCTGTGTACAACTGTAAATGTTGCCAACAATTGTGTACCGGTTTCCTGCATACAACTGTCGATATTGCCAACAATGGCGTACCTGTGTCTTGTGTACAACTGTCAATATTGCCAACAATGGCATACATGTGTCCTGTGTACAACTGTCAATATTGCCAACAATGGCATACCTGTTTCTAGTGTACAACTGTCGATATTGCCAACAATGGCGTACCTGTTTCCCATTGTGAGTGACGGACTGCATGATGGTCCGGAGTGTCTTGAAGCCGATTGCGACATCCAGCAGATGGGCAGCAAAGAAGAAAAAGTTAAAGTTGCCCATCACAGAGAAGACGAAGTACCACGCGATGTACAGGAAAGACTGAAACAAAGTACATGAAATTTAAAACATGTTCACTTGTTTCCTTCACATCAGTGTGTGTCAAATAATTTAAAAAGGTGATGATAAATTGAAAACAATTATTTCATACATTTTAAAAGAATGACAATTAAAATACAACATAAATACAAATAGTACATATTGATAATTTCAGCAAAGACATACTAATCAAAAGTCGAGCACTATCACATTGTTTAATATTATATGGTTTATAATAATTTATGCCAATACAGATGAACAATTTATGAAACATGAACATAATATGTCCCTAACTTCTTTTGAGAAGTATATATCACCAGCTGAAAGTACAGACTCTTACATTATCAGTGAAGATGACTCCCCACTTCCAGATCTGATACTGCCAGTCCATTGTCCTCAAACTGAAACAATACCATTGTCACTACGTTACTCTTTCTGACATGTTGCCCAACACATCCATAATCCACTACACAGAGAACACAATACAAACACCTGCCTGATACTTACACCAAAAGGACTACACAAGTAACAAGTCAATAGGATAATAACCAAAAAGTTTTAAATTAGTATCAATTATCAATCAGTTATATAGATGTAGTCTGTGTTTCATCTCCCAGCAGTTTACAATGCAGTTGACTGTCAGGGGAAAATATAAAATATCAAAAAAGGAAACGTGCCCTTAGTTAAAACAACAAGCCCCAAGAAAAATGGTGTTTAAGTTATGAGAAAATAATTTTCATAATTTCAACATCCATCTTTTCTACTATATTTCAAATGCAATGGTTGCCTGTTTATTGAGTAATGGGCTTAATATAGATCACTTTATCAACAGATCCTTGATTTTCTTTTCATGAAATAGAAAATTCATCACGTTTTTCAAGGGTGGATGACATATATTCAAGTCAGGGAATGAATAAAAATAAAATCATTTTCATATTTTTGAAAAGGACAATAATTTAGGATTTCCAGGAAATTTCCCTGAGAAGAGCTATATGTGAAAATGCCTGTTTCGCGTCAACACAGGCCAACTCATCTGCACTAGATGTACTTACAACTGTGGCAGATATCCAGATTTATCATCTGCTTCTTCTGCAAGAGGCTCTGCTTTGTCCATTCCTAACAAGTTGCTGATCTGCTCATAGTCATACTGTTCTGCATAGCGGGCTCGAACCTGGCAACACATCCACATGTTTGTTAGAGAAATATCACTGTGCCAACATAACCACGCCATTTGTATTCTGTAAAACACGTTAAATTTGGGATTACACTTTCTCAGTAAAGTACAGGTTCGAGTAATTTTGTTGGGTTGAGTCACATCCAGGATTCAAACCCACACTGATTGTCAACACACAAAGTCAGCCATCTAACCCACTCAGCCACCAAATCAGAGCTGGTAGTCTCGATCACAGACTTTGTGTACCCCTCTGACAAGTGTAAATTGGCACGGCTCCCAGGGCCAAAAGCTAAGAATACACAATGCCATTTAGAATGTGGTCAAATGTGACCCGTGTTATCTTTGGGATTACAGATTGTAAGGAATGTCACAATACAACATGTTGAACTAGATATCTTGAAAAAAAAAAATACCATACCATCCTCATCTTGACAAAAATGTCATCATACAATAACTGCTGTGACATATAAAAAACTTGACATCAAAAGGAACAAGAAGACGTCTGGCTAAAACATATGTAGCAGATCTGATTTAGTAAATGAAAAACTGGATTGACAACTCCTTAAGGAACCAGCAGATAATCATACATACACATGGGAAAAGGTATCACAAAACCTATTATTTTTAACTTGATATAGCCATTTATATTCATTTCAATCATGTATATTTCTATGACTATTTTGACACTTTGGGAGCATTGTACATTGATTTGTTTGTTTTGGTTATTGCTTAATGCCATCCTCAGCAATATCCTAGGGGCAGTGGGGTAGCCTAGTGGTTAAAGCGTTCGCTCGTCACGCCGAAGATCCGGGTTCGATTCCCCACATGGGTACAAAGTATGAAGCCCATTTCTGGTGTCCCCCACCGTGATATTGCTGGAATATTGCTAAAAGCGGCGTAAAACCATATTCACTCACTCACTCACTCTGGTTAAGACAATCCAGTGATCAACAGCATGAGCATCAATCTATGCAATTGGAATGCGATGACATGTGTCAACAGACTCATAATTAAATATAAACACTGACAAAACTTACTAACCTTCTTTTTGACAAACTTATCCCAGTATGACTCTGGGAATGATTGCGTACTGAGCACCAGTTTATCCCAATGACCTTTAACATCTTCGTCCCCTGGCTGCTCTGCTATATACAGGCCGTCAAACTCCAGCTGCCTGGCGATCTCCTTCTCCCGTTTGAATATAACCAAAGGCACTTTGAGACAATAGTAGGCCACCAGCATGGAGAACGACACCAGAGTGTGTAATATTGCTATAACACGTAACACAGGCTCCAAGTAGGAATAGTCTCCCTCTATCAACATCACTTCAGGAATATCATCATCAGCTCCGCCAGCAGCAACATCTGTGTCGTTCCCTGCAGCAGCAGCAGCAGCAGCAGCAGCAGCAACTAGCTGTGGAGACTTGGACACCTGGAACGTGTAATGGAGAGATGGAAAAATAATTCAAGTATGGTGCACACAAAACGTAAGCCAACTAATTTAAGGATTTTAAGGCCTTTTAGAGGTCATGAGAATACTTTTCAAAGTTAATAGTTTGACCCACTTAGGTCAATAGTTTGAGCCACCTAGATTAATAGTTTGACCCACTTAGGTAAATAGTTTGACCCACCTAGATTAATAGTTTGACCCACCTAGGTTAATAGTTGGACCCACTTTGGTCAATAGTTTGACCCTCCTAGATTAATAGTTTGACCCACTTAGGTTAATAGTTTGACACACCTAGATTAATAGTTTGACCCACTTAGGTTAATAGTTTGACCCACTTAGGTTAATAGTTTGACCCACTTAGGTCAATAGTTTGACCAACTTAGGTTAATAGATTGACCCACTTAGGTTAATAGTTTGACCCATCTAGATTAATAGTTTGACCCACCTGTGTCTTCAAGTACCTTCACCCAATATATACATACACTATCGATATACTCATGTCCATGCAGATGAGTTTCAAAATCATGTATCAATTACATGGGCTAAAAAGCTTTTGTTATGTTGGTTGGTTAGTTTGTTGTCTAACGCCACACTCAGCAATATTCCTGCCACATGGAGGCGGTCTGTAAATAGTCGAGTCTGGACCGGACAATCCAGTGATTGATATCATGAGTAATGTCCAACACTAATTCTTCTAGAAGGGGGCACCTCATACAGTAAGTTCTTATTCTTGACTAAAGCTGATTAACGAAATGTACCAATGTTGAAGAAAAGTAAAACAAAGTTGATTACTTACTTTGAAGAATAATAAAACAAAGTTGATTACTTACTTTGAAGAATAATAAAACAAAGTTGATTACTTACTTTGAAGAATAATAAAACAAAGTTGATTGCGAAAGCAAGGGCAAGGGCGATGTACTTGAAGTTGTAAAAGTTCCTGGCAAACAAGCTCTGAAATATACAAAAAAGCATGAATTCAATATGAGACAGTGAGCTGGGGCTTATGCTTTGTAATCCAGTACATAACAGCATAATAACCATAACGCAATGTCAGCTTATAGGGGAAGGGATGTGGATCTGTGACGTTTACCACATTGACGAGCCCAGCAGAACACCGACACACAATCAAACAAACTGGGATTCAAACCCGCATCATATATTTCTTTAAATAACACTTAGTGTACAGATTTCTTTTGACATTATGGCTAGGTACGATCATATATATATATACATATATATTTACAAACAAAATGTAATTGAACTGTTATAAAACTGTTGATAAAGTTATTCCAGTGCATAATTAGAAACAGGCTTGGATTGAGACCCATGTACAAACTAAACCTGGTTTAGCAAACTGCCGAGATTTGTATTCCATAGGGTTAGCGTAACTCACAAGGATGTATTTGGTGTAGTCGAACTCTTGACTGTCTGCTCCTGGATCCTCCTCTGTGGGAATCTCCTTCTCTCCTTCCATGCTGGGTGGGAGCCCGCTGAGGACAAACAGTTGCAGCTTTAGCTTCAGGACAATACGTGGAGGTACAGTGGTGGAACAGGTATTGGAAATATGGGCCCATTGAAAACAAATAGCAACATGGAGTCCAAGCTATAGCTTTAAGTCAGCATTAGGAATGATGGATGTTCCACTCCCATTTCATAGCATTAATTAACATCATACTTGCACAAGCTTATGACCAATAAGATGACAATATATGACAGGCAAGGCCAGAATGGATGTCAGAACTGGTAGGACAAACAACTCACTTTGTAGCTTCTGGCTGTGTTGGAGAGGGTGGTGCCACAACTGGTTCCGGCTCCTTGTACACAATCACCTCCTCCTCAACCCTGAACAATAAACAAAGCAAATATACAAATCCTATTATAGACACACATATATATTACAAGAGTAATTGAAAAGGTTTGAATGATTGAGTTTACTTTTACGCTGCACTCAGCAACATTCCAGCTATATGGCGGCGGTCTGTAAATATTCGAGTCTGGAACAGAAAATCCAGTGATCAACAGCATGATCTGCGCAATTGGGAACCGATGACATATTTCAACCAAGTCAGCGAGCCTGGCCACCCGATCCCTTTAGTCGCCTCTTACGAAAAGGTTTGAACATTCTACATCATTCCCCTTCAGAAGTACCTCCATTGTCTGCATCATCTCCATGGTTTCCTCCTGCATCGTCGCCTCCATTGTCGCTCCTCCTGCTGCTGTTGCAGTCGCCTGCTTGTCTCCCAGCTTCATATTTCTGTAAAGATGTGAGAAAGAGTGTGTGAGTATGGTTTTATGCCACTTTTAGCAATATTCCTGCACTATCATTGTGGGGGACACCAGAAATGGGCTTCACACATTGTACCCATGTGGGGAATCAAACCCAGGTCTCCAGTGTGACGAGCAGATGCTTTAACCATTAGGCCACCCCACCGCCCACTGTAAAGAAGTATTCATCATCATAACCTTAATGCATTTGTACAGAGTGTATCTCTTCACTGTATGGCCTCACATTATACATGGATGCTTACAACTACTCCCAATCTCTTCTCCTGACCAGAAACAGATCCACTGGTTACTATGTAACAAAATGATCCTGTACAGTTCAAGATGGCTTGGCATGGCATTCATAATACACAAGACACTGCATCAGTACTCAAAACAGCAGGACACAGTAGATGTGATCATGGACAAAAGTACTCACTGATTGGAGTCGACAGAAACCGTAGCTGGAGCAGCCTGTTTGTTGGGCTCCCTCGTGTCATCCGGCGGTATCCCAGCAGCTGCTAGTGCTAGAGGACCAACAGGAAGAGGTATGGTGGTTTCAGCCTCGGGCTTCTTGCTATCTTCCACAGTGCGGTCGCCCATCATCAGGTTGATGAGGAACTTCATCAGTGTCCTGCAGTAACATCAAATGGTGATCAGTCATGGAGAAAAGAGTCAGGATCTGCTCACTCTATGTATTTGTCCATGTTGGGTCCTAATATACAGTCTGGCATAGTTTCAGTGAAGGCCATGGAGGCACCAATAAGATTCAGTTCCAAGACAAGGACACAGTGGGCATTTTTAAGTTTTAGTTAAAGTGAAGGTCATGGGGTCACCAATAAACTTCAGTTAAAGATAAAGTCACAGTAAGTTCAGTTACATTTTCATTCAAGACAAGGTCATGACAAGCACCATCATTTTTCAAGTCAAATTCTTGAGGGCATCTTTAAGTCTTAGTTCATGACAAGGTCCAGCAAATTCCAGTAAATTAAGTAACAATTGGCACCATTACGTTACAACTTCAGACATGGAGAACAATGATGCTTGTCCTCTTTATTTCACAAAATGACCATCAACAAATGTAATTTAAAGAATTCAGATCCACAAAGCCCAGTACTGACCAGCAGATGTGGAAGAAGAGGGTGATCAACATGAAGGCTGTCTTGAAGCTGAGCTTGATGGATGCCACAAACAGCTGCCAGTAGGTCATGCCCTTCACCGTCTTGTAGGTCTTCTTCATGTTGGACCAGGTCAAGAAGGACAGGAGAGCTCCCAGAGACTCCCGTAGGAAGCGGTATGTCAGAATCACAGGCTCCAACAACCTATGGACAGATTAGGTAGTACATTACAGTAAGATTCATATCATTCCTCAGAAACTTTGTTTGGAACTCCTTGGTTTTCATTCTTGATCAAACATGTTGATGATACAATTAGAATTATTTGAAATAGACGTTGGGTTTTTCTTGCTCAATCTTCATTGAACCAAGCAGTAAAACCTGCATCCAATACAGACATGTGTTTCAACAAGATGCTACATTTACAGGAAGAATATGAAAGTATTGTGTTTTGTAAAATAAAACATCAAAATGTTAATAAAACTAGGATTTATAAAACTGAAGTGGATTTTAAAGACATTTCCATAAAACCAACAAAAAAATCCACAGAACAGATGTTGCTTGGCTGATATATCAAGCTATTAAAGAATCACCAAATCTGAAACATATTTTGACAAGAATGAAAACCCAATACTCTGTTTAATAAACTGTTCCATGCCCACTATATTTAGTCAACAACAAAATGGTGAAAAACAGAACAGCAGCTAAGCTAAAAGCTATTGTATTATTCTGAACTCTTTCAAATTAGTAGAAATAGCGAAGCAATGAAGATGGATGTCTTAATTATAATAAACTATTTAAATTGTCACTTGCTTTTGATGTGATCTTCAATATGCATAAGCATGCAGTCTCAACACATGAAAATGAAGTTAAACATAAGAACATCCATTCAAAACGATGTTCCTATGGAAAGGATCAAGAATACCTAAGCATAAAATTCACAAAAATAGAAAAATCCTCATTTTGATTGTGAAAATACTCAAAACAAACATGTTTTTTGTTTATTATATATATTGTTATGAGCTGATAGGTTGAAGAATTTATAATGATTAGTTATCAGGAAATAACATTATTATTTAACAAAATGTTAGTTGTTAGCCAAATAACATGTGCAATGTTAAAGCAAAGATTTTTTAATCATCTGTCTTGTTTTAGGATAGTTAATGTTTTATGCCCTTGCAAGCAATAGTCATGCTATATCACAGTGGTCAATAAACAATGGAGGTAGGCCCAGGCTAACCAGTGGTTGATAGTATGAGTAACGATGCATGCTGTCAGGGCATGATGACACAGTATAGTCACACACTGTTGGGCCGTTGGCACCTGTATTGTGCGATACGCATTGTGATATATTGTATATGCCAATCCTAATTTCTACATTATAAGTCCCTAAAAATATATGTTATGGTTCTGATAACAATAACCTCAAAATTAGGTTGCATAGTCAATGAAGTCTGTGTATATTTTATCATAAAGATAATCACAAAAACTCCATAGATATTCCTTACCCAGTATACCAGTTCTCAGAAAAAAATGTCACAATACGTATCATTTGAAAAGCGTATTGTGATATACAGGTATACTGGTAATTCCATGCAGTCCTATATACACCTGTCCTGAAATCCCCCTAAGGGAAATATAATTATGGAAACGAATAAGGGAACACATGAAAGTACAAGTGTTCCTTTATTTATTTCCAGAATTCATCCACAGTGGAATACATACCCGAAAAAGAATAAAGGAACACTTGTCTTTTCATGTGTTCCCTTATTCGTATCCATGAGCATATTATTTAGGTAAATGGTACTGCCTGCATAAGGAGCACTGTCAATACTTCATTTGTTTGTATACACTACTTTCCTTTATAATCCTGATGTGCAATATCGTAGAGACACATAACTGTAATGAGATAACAACATCATCACTATCCCCCTCCACAGGACACATTAGAACTATGTGTGTTCTCATAGTGATGAATAATATATAAAGTCTGAAGAGAAAGGCATTTGATTTATATCTTTAGAAAAAAACAACAACATATACTCATGCCAATAATTGTTGTCACCAACTTGAATTTTTTTAATTGGAGAGGGGGTGTGGGTAGGGGGTGTGAGGTGTGTGTGGGTTGGGGTGGGGAAGGGGGTGACAACCATTATTGGCAGGAGTATATTAAATGTGAAATAAATACACACAAAAGATTCCTCTCAGAAAAATATATTTTTTTTTATGGCACAAGATTATTTTTGTGTGTAAAATTTGAGAAAACTTTTCTGCACTGAGAAGTGGATTGATTGACACAGACCGTTCTCTGTATGAATATTGTGCACACTCTACCCTAACATGTTAAGATGGCAACCTGATCGTAGCACATGTTCATGAGAAATAATATATGTCCTTGATAAACCATAACAATGACATCATACTATGAAACCAACAGCCATTCTGAACATGCATTTAACAACTCAAACTGGAGGAAATCTCGGTCATTATGGCAAATAATAGAGAAATCATATATATCAACCATCTCATGATCTCAGTTAGATAAATCACTCAAGTTCAAGTAGAATCAACAGATTTGACAGACTCTACATTACATGATCGAGCTTTCATTGGAACCAGACAATGGTAAGTTTTGTGGGTTAAAACATGCAATCATGGATGATGGCAGAACCTAGTGCACATAAACCTGAAAAGTGCTGACAAGGAGATATTGTGTGGGTTAAGGTACACAAGTCCATGGAGCATGAGTCATAGAAGTACCGGTACACTCCTGTGACAGAAACCATGCACACAACATGAGCTCATCATGAGAGAATAACAATCAGGTCACTTATGACATTTACCATTGTCCACCACAACCTTCACATAAACATTCATACAGATAATCAAAGAGAGGCTGTATTCAAGATGGTTCCATGCTACAGTCGGCATCATTTCCTTGAATGCACTTCAACATCCTTGAGAAACATTCTAACGAACTCATTCCATGTTTGTTAATAATACATCCCCGATGTGATAATGTTGGACTGTGGGTTAACAGTACGTATTAGTATTGTGTTAATGCTGAGAAAATAAATGATAATCCACACCCTTTCTTTTTCTTAGGTTGCTGCTCTTCACTGAAAATTTAAGGCACAAATGACAACAAAATGCAAAGCGTTTACACACACGCCTATGACCAAATCATGCCTAAACAAAAACTATCTCTCACTAAGCTGACAGCATTACAATTATTACTTCAGATCAATATTATTTGTCACTAGTATCTCACACCATTCAAAATGATAAGCTAAGCTAACAATCACATTGATACTAAAATTATGTTTTAATGATGATTATTTTGCCACATAATTCACACCATCCACATATGAACTATGACGGATCAAAATGATCCACGGAATGAATTGTTACGTGTTTCTGAGTTTGTTAACACACATCTAACTAATGGGACATACACAATGAATTGATACCACAAAAGCTCATTATTAAATTCGAAGCCAAATGAGTATCAAATATAGTAAATTAGATTAATTATTCTTTAGTAAACCATCTTCTATAATGCAGGGAATTATATCTTCACTTTGTCATGATAAACTCCCCGGACCCATTCCCTACACTTCACCATTGTCTCCATCCAACTCAGCAGCATGGAATTTATTTCATTCATTGCTGTAATGTGATTGGATGGCCATTTCTAGCATCTGAATTTAAATCAGACTCACAACAAAGCTGTTGTGGCAAATGGGACCCGGTAACCGGTATGACTGACTGACTGACTGTGTTTGGCTTAACGCCGCTTTTAGCGATATTCCAGCAACATCATGGCGGGGGACACCAGAAATGTGGGGATTCGAACCCAGGTCTTCGGCGTGACGAGCCAACGCTTTAACCACTCCATTCGTCACGGATTTAAGAATTCTCCTACCTCGACATAAAGTTGCAACATCAACAGCAAAAAGATCCCTTTCTGGAATAATTGGTAGTTACCAATCGCTGCAGACTACTACAGGGATCCCAACATTTGGTGCATGTTATACGACAACCGTGGGATACAGAACCCTACACGACTCCTGGTGTCCACCTTGGTTGGGGTAAATGTATATTACGACTTACCCTCCCTCCCCTGAGATGCCAGCACCACTCCTCATGGCTGCCAGTCTCTGCTCTTCTGCGCTGATGCTGGTGGCGTGTTGCATCTGTTAGATACACAAACATACCGTCAGTCAATACTCACCTCAGACTTACACCAAACAGAGGGTCCTAAACTCAATCTTTGGTCAAATCTCTGGTAAGACTACAGAATACCAGATACCTTCCGCCATCTTTGAAAGCACGCGAGTTTACTTAGGGTTAGGGTTAAGGTAAGGTTAGGGTTAGGGTTAGGGTTAGGGTTAGGGTTAGGATGACATGACACTAAACAATATGGCTGGTAGGTATCCGGTATTCAGTTGATGTACCAAATCTCTTTCTCCATCCAACTTGTCCAATATTTCAAAGATGGTGTAGTATCATAATATGTCTAAACTTGGCTGTTGTGTGGTAAATTTGTGTGTCTATGTGATCTTAGATAATCAACTATGTTCTACCAATTGTTGATAATTTGCTTGATAAACCTTGGTATGAACACCTTTTCTAAAACGCTTCAAAAGAAACAGAACTCAGTCTTTAATGGTATACTCTTACATCGCTTTCAAAATCTACTAACAATAATCTACCCTTAACATCATTTCTCAAATCTACCAATACAACACCATATAACCCACCTCAAAGATGGTGTCTTCACAGAAGTTGACGAAGCTCTCCAGCTTCTCTTTGTCACCTCCCTCATTAACTACACTGTGCAGGAAGGATCGCTTGGACTCCTGAAACACAAAACATACATTTAACACTCTCACATCATTTAAAAGAACTACCCAAATGTCCTTGTCCGAATCAAATAGGTCACAGACATGACCCAGCAACAGAAGGATCAATACTATCCACCAATGTGGCCAATTTGATTTTATCTAATTTTCTATAAACTATCCCGTCATTTCAGTTTCAACTCAAAGAGCATAGTCAAAGCATTTAACTGAACAAACTTTCCTGATGACTGACATCATGAGCATAAATCTTAGCACTTGGCATATGATGACAATGACAATGACAATGACAATACTTTATTACCCGTGAGGGAATTCTTGTGTAAAGTACAAGCATCAAGCAAGTTAGCGAACCTTAACACCTGATCCTGTCAGTCACTTCTCACTACAAGTATTGGTTGCTGAAGAACATTTCAACCTTGATCAATATCTTTCTAACAGTTATTATTTACAGAAATCAGAAATACTGGCAAATGATTATCATGGACATGGATGTAAATAATAACTTGCCTGCCACCCAGCACCAGATCATTAAGACATCAATGTTCTGTCTCAAGTAACTAAAGGTGAGGTGAGGTGAAACTGGGTTTAACGTCGTGCTTGAGAATACTTCGCTCATATGACGACGTGTATGCATGTGTATGTGTATGTGGGGCTGCTTGTACTAGCCCAGACTTAAGCTGGTTTTATAGTGCTAGCTCACTGAGATACCATGCCCCAGTGAAGCATGAATACCCCACTCAGACACATTATACTGACTCCGAGCTGACCAGTCCTTGTTGTACCCATTAGTGCCAAGAGCCAGGCTGGGACCAACAAGTACCATATTTTAACGTCTTTTGGTATGACGCGGTCGGGGATCAACCCCACGACCTTCCCCTCTCCAGGCGGATGCTCTAACCACTACACCACGGAGGCAATCTTAAGTAACTAAAGGTGAGGTGAGGTGATGCTCTAACCACTACACCAAGGAGGCGGATGCTCTAGCCACTACACCACGGAGGCGGATGCTCTAACCACTACACCACGGAGGCGGTCTCAAGTAACTAAAGGGACCCAGGAAATGCACATAGTTATCTACTCAACGTTTTCAAAGTTATAAGGTCAACGATTTTCACAAATCCACCTTACACCATTATGCAGGACCACAGCTTCTACCATAGCAAAGTCCAAATTGTGATTGACGTGTCAATTTTGAAAAATAGGATCCGTTGATTTGTGATAATTTTTTTACAAAAGTAATGATCCAGTAAGAGTTAACTGGGCATGCATGTGTTGTAAATGAGCCTGTGTGTCTGAGCAGTACCTTGATCTGGGGCTTCTCCCACTGGTCGATATGAGACTGTTTGATCTCGAAGTACACTCTCTCTATCCTGTTGGCGCTGCCCATGATCTCGATCCTGCCCAGGTAGGGTTTGAAGTAGTCCAGCACGCTGCGAGCCTTCTCCAGCATACGCTCAAGTCTGGGGTGGAAACAATTTGTTGCATATAGTTTCCATATTTAAATCACATCTAAGTCAGGTATGTCTCGATAAAACATGAGTGTCTGGCTGAACATCTCTTTGAACAGTATCCATTACATCAAGACATCTCAATCTCAATGAGTAAGGCAGCCCAAAGTGTTGCAACCCCTAAGGCATTAAAGCTTTGGTGAAACCCATGAGCAGATGTATGGTGCATACAAACCAACAAGAATAACCAGGGCGAATAAGGGATTCAACCCAGACTAACAGAGTTCTGGCCATAGAAGCACAACTCTTCACAGCAAATCATGGCAACCACACAACTGTGATCCTCTAGCTTTCACAGCTTAAAGTAGTGGGGCTTTCAAAGCTTAAAGTAGTGGGGCTTTCAAAGCTCTAAAGTAGTGGGGCTTTCAAAGCTTAAAGTAGTGGGGCTTTCAAAGCTCTAAAGAAGTGGGGCTTTCAAAGCTCTAAAGTAGTGAGGCTTTCAAAGCTCTAAAGTAGTGAGGCTTCAAAGCTCTAACATAGTGAGGCTTTCAAAGCTTAAAGTAGTGGGGCTTTCAAAGCTCTAAAGTAGTGGGGCTCCAAAGCTCTAAAGTAGTGAGGCTTTCAATGCTCTAAAGTAGTGAGGCTTTCAAAGCTTAAAGTAGTGAGGCTTTCAATGCTCTAAAGTAGTGAGGCTTTCAAAGCTCTAAAGTAGTGAGGCTTTCAAAGCTCTAACAGTAGTGGGGCTTTCAAAGCTTAAAGTAGTGGGGCTTTCAAAGCTCTAAAGTAGTGAGGCTTCAAAGCTCTAAAGTAGTGAGGCTTTCAATGCTCTAAAGTAGTGAGGCTTTCAAAGCTTAAAGTAGTGAGGCTTTCAATGCTCTAAAGTAGTGAGGCTCTAAAGTAGTGAGGCTTTCAAAGCTCTAACAGTAGTGAGGCTTTCAAAGCTTCAAAGTAGTGGGGCTTTCAAAGCTCTAAAGTAGTGGGGCTTCAAAGCAAAAGTGGGGCTTTCAAAGCTAAAGTGGTGAGGCTTCAAAGCTCTATCATAGTGAGGCTTTCAAAGCTTAAAGTAGTGAGGCTTCAAAGCTCTAACATGGTGAGTGTGGGGCTTTCAAAGCTCTAAAGTAGTGAGGCTTCAAAGCTCTAACATAGTGGGGCTTTCAAAGCTCTAAAGTAGTGAGGCTTCAAAGCTCTAACATAGTGAGGCTTTCAAAGCTTAAAGTAGTGGGGCTTTCAAAGCTCTAAAGTAGTGAGGCTCCAAAGCTCTAAAGTAGTGAGGCTCCAAAGCTCTAAAGTAGTGGGGCTTTCAAAGCTTAAAGTAGTGGGGCTTTCAAAGCTCTAAAGTAGTGAGGCTTCAAAGCTCTAACATAGTGAGGCTTTCAAGGCTTAAAGTAGTGAGGCTTTCAAAGCTCTAAAGTAGTGGCAGTGGTTATAATGCAAAAACATGAGTATCAGATTGAAGAACATGGTTATCTCAGTGACCAGTGTGCATCCAATACTGACCTGGGTTCATTGGGCATGTGTTCTGACAAGTTGGTGAGGAGGACTGCCATGGTGAAGCCGATGTCCTTGGCGGGGTTGTGGAACCTGTCCGTGAACTCGTGGAAGTCCACCTTGCCATCATGGTTGGCGTCAACGCACATCATGATGTACTCGATCTCCTCCCTGGTAATAGAGCAACATCGAAAATAACACTTGGTCAAGTTCAATATCTAATGGGGCATTAGTTTAAAAAGGCACCATCCCATGATAAGATTTCAGCACTGCAAGCCCAAAATAACTATAACGAAAATATTATCATGCAGCTGAATACCCCTCACATATAAAATGATAAATAAACCACATTAAAACTCTAAAAACACTTCACAGCTTATTGTTATGATGACTTAAAGCGACAGATCAGCCTGCAATAATGGATGGTTATTCGCCATGAGTACATACAAGTTAGAGCCTGTTTGACGGGTCAATATCATGCAAAAATTCAACCCTGTAATTCTGTAAAAGTACATAACATACACGTCCATCAATCAGCAACGTTATCATCTCAAAACTAAACAATAAATATCAGCCAGAACAGCGGAATACAACTCAGCTCAAAACAATTTTGTTTCATGCATTACACAGCCTCAACTTCCATAAGTATTTTTGTGATTTGGTCTGAAAACAGATGAATCATTTACTAGGGCAAAAGAGTTTAAATGGATTTCAAACCAAGTAGAACGTGGAACAATTTTTCTCTTCAGATGCCACACATGATTGTAGGAAAAAAAGAATCAGGAAAAAAAGAAACGGAAAAAAAGAATCAGCTTATAAAAAAGTTTACAGTCAGTATATTGTTAAGGGATTAACTGGCTTCCAATCATGTATAAGTGGTATATTACATTAGATATTGAGTGAGATGAGATCTATACCTCTTAAGAATGAAACATTCTGCACCCTAATAGGCTTAACATAATATCCCCATAAGGAATCATTTTGTTATCCAGTTACTTATATCATTATTCTGTTGCTATATATATTCTGGACCTGTTTGCCACCCTAGCTTTGTGAACATCTCAATCCCTCCTGTCATAAACTCAGCACTGGAGCTCTCTTGCACCTGATTGATATGATTGGATGTCTGTTATTAGGACTGAGTCATTCAACTCCTGGTGATGGTAGAAAATGCATCCAAGATATTTATGTTAATAGTATGGAGATATAGTCCACAGGATAATATAGGTTGGTGTGGAATCAAACTCATGTTTATGGCAGGATGAGCCTATGCTTTTAACCACTAAGCAACCCAACCACCCTTAACTACTCAGCATGTGGTATACACATAATGGAAGCAACTAAGAATGCTTCTCACAAGCTCATTCCATCCAGTGCATTCTGTTTTTCCTTGCTGACTGACCAAAATACATTCATTTGTAAGTAAAGGGTTTGTTTGTTGGTTTTAACACCACTTGCAACATATTCCAGCCACATGGTGGTAGAGTAACTCAAAGACTTTTCAGCAGACTAATCTGTGACTGAAGGTGAGGTGAAATTGGGTTTATCGTCGTGCTTGAGAATATTTCGCTCATATGACGACAATCTGTGACTGAAATTATGAGAAACGACCCATGCTGGAATGATGACGCAATCAACCTAAGAAACCAGTCTGACCCTCTGATCAATTCAGTTGTCTCTGCAAATACAGATTGCAGGATACTTATTCTAACACCACTGGGTAGCTCTTAATACGATAAAAACTATGATAGATTGTAGGTAACACAAAGCGGTGACATACTCCCTGGGAATTCATACAGCATTATCTGTATGTCAATCAAAGCAGCATTATATAACATAGAAACTCAGTAGTGCATTACACTTCACTAATGTGGACTGCAAGAACATTCTGGATCATCAGTAGAAACATAGTCTCAAACTGGATCTACACACGTGGAAACAAGTTAAGCACCACCTATATATTTTACATATCCAGAGATTCCTTATGGATGTGGTAAATGTATTTATTTCCATGAATATTTTGGAAATATCCTCACATGAAATTGATCTCTTTTTGAAAAATGTTGAGGATACTTCTGATACTTCTTTCCACTGCAGTTCGGTCAAGAAAAGCGTAATGCATCCTAGAATTTTATGCAAAGCTGCTGCTAATACACGTGAAAGGCTAGTCAAGTAGCTGTAAGGATTATAGACTTTAGAATGAAGAAACCTACGTATAGACCTGTTCTGATTGAAAATTGCAGCATCGAAGTTGTTCCCGAATACAAATATCTCGGCACCATCATTGATGAAAAGCTTAGTTTTACTGCGAACACCGACAGAATCTAAAAAAAATGCCAACAAAGACTGTACTTTTGACAGAAACTCAACTCTTTTAATGTCAATTCTTTCACACTTGTTTTATATCACAAAACGTTTATTCAAAGCATTCTTGTTTTAGCATACAAAGCTGGTTTGGGTTCCTTTCACTACAAAATAAAAACAAATTGTCCAAAATCATCAATCAAACCAGCATATTATCAGGAGTCTCTTTGGAAAATCTAACTCTCTTAGGCCCGCGACATGTTGAAAAGCTAGCTTCCAAAATTGATTCCGATTCCGAGCATTTTCTTCATAATGAATATAAACTTTTACCTTCCGGATGCCGCTTCCAAACTCCACTTTTCAGAACTAACAGGGCATCAAATCATTTATTCCAACCAGCATCGCTATTTTAAACCAGTATATTTACATTAAATTTTTATCGGTTTTATTCTCATACGTGAACCTCACATCTTACACCCGGTTGATTTATTATTTTTTGTATTTTAAATGTGTAGCTTCTGCATCAGGCATTTACCTCATTATTATTTTATTCGCTCTTCTTCCATAACCTGTTTAGAGTGCTAATTTTTTTTATTCTTTTAATGTAAATTATACATCACATAACATACCATTCCTTTACCCAACTGTACATTTGTCTATACCAGTTATCATTGCAATGATGTGGTTGAATGTATTACTTGTTATGTGTGTCACATCATAGTCCCCTTGTGGGAATACTGTGTTGTTTTGGTGATTCTCATACTGTTACATGTACTATATATTGCTCTATGTATCACAGCAGCTGATGTACAACAAATTCCCTTTCGGGCGAATAAAGTATTATTATTATTATTATTATTATTATTAGGAAGGAGCGGTTGCAAAACATGTCAGTAGTTAATCCATTTCAGTTGTATGTAATATGAGTTGTCTGAACAAGAATATATGTGTTTTGTCACAAAATATTAAAATGATATGATTTCCCAAAATTAATTATATTTTTATATGGAAATATATCACAGTGTTGCTTAACATTATTCTAGGTGTATACAGATAAACAGGGTGTGACTCACAGCAAACATGGAAAACATTGGTCATGTCAACGCCACAGGTTTTCTTGATGTTTTTAATGCCTCTAGACTAGCAAATGAAGGGAAGATTATGAAACATAAGGGATGATGTAACGTCACTCATGGGATAATGTAACATCACTCGTGGAACCCAACACTCATGCCCACTTACTCCGAGTAGAACTTTTGGGCTTCAAGAGCACGACGGAACTCTTTATGTGATATCCAACCATCATTGTTGGTATCAAACTCCTATAGACAGAAACATGTACATTGTACTGTAGATAAATAACCACAGACCAGCCACAGTGTAGCAAGTGGAGCTGTCAGCAGCAGTAATAATACCTCCAATGATACACAGCACCCTTATGTACCATCTTCTACAATTTTCAAACAGAATGGAAAGATGCCATTTTCTTATTGGGATGAGGGCTGGGAATTTTGATCAGGTCCAAATTTCTTGTGTTTACTTCAAGACATTGTTTTTCTTTGAAATAAAGAGCCAAATTAATTTTGTATAAAAGAATATTTTTACAAATAAATAAATTTAACTTGAGGCAATATCTGCTTGAATATTTTAGGGATATTAGCAATATCTTAGCAATATTCAAACCATTTCATGTCATGAGACAGACAAAATGAATCCCATACTACTACACCACATTGGGAATCAAACCAAGGTCTTTAGTGGGAAGAGCTAACACTTTAACCTCTCATCTATCCAATGCTTGTGAAAGTGTTACAAGGGATGCATTGTGTATGTTGACTTTCAAGTCTTGTCTGTGCTGCAGGTAACATCTACACTTGATGTAGCTCTGGCTGGTCTGTGAAGGAACTCCATGTCAAAAGGTGTACAAACCGCGTGTATGCTTTCTGACTGTCCATGGCTTTCCGAAACTCTTTGGCAGATATGTACCCATCATGATTTGTATCAAATTCCTTCATGTTGCATTAAATAAAGCATATATCATGAACAAAAATATTTCAAAAGGCATGTTTATGAAAACATGATCAGGTAGAATAGACATTTTACATTACAACTGAAATATCAATGCTTAAATGAATGACATTTTTTATCAAAATTTAAAATCTTCAAAAGACAATTCATGGGAATTTGCACTGTATATGACAAACCAAAAATAGAAGAGGAATATTTTGATTTAATTTATTTCATTATTAGGTCATTTTTCATATATTTGACAGTTTTTTTCAGTGTTATTGTGTTTTGTGACAGTTTCTTCTACAATGGTGAAGTATAAGATAGAAAGATGGATGTTCTCACCAAGAATGCTTCAGAAGTGGTCAGGTCCTTCATCTTGAGGAATATGTCGAAGAACTTGAGAATCATCTGTGGAAAACATGTAACAGTAGATTAGTAACTTGAGTAACCAAGACAAGCCCGTACCTGACACAGTGGACCACACATCAATGTGCAACTACCAGGAGTCATAACACTTACCTCCACATTGCTGGATGACTCCACCAGAGTGTCAACCATCTGTTTTCCAATTGGTCCATTCATCACATTGCCTAGAATGAGAGAAGCAATATACATACATATACATACATACATACATACATACATACATACATACATACATACATACATACATACAAATACTTATATAGCGCCAATATCCGTAATCCGCTCAAAGGCGCTCTGGCTCTAAGACGGTCAAGATATCACATATAGTTCAAATGCTTCACCAAAGAGACATGTCTTCAGATTTGATTTAAAAACAGCTAAATCTGGTTGTGTTCTGAGGTGAGATGGAAGATTGTTCCAGAGATGAGGGCCAGCCGTCTCAAGTGACCTGTCACCATATGTTTTTGTCCTAGTCACAGGAATTGTCAAAAGACACTGGTCATTTGATCGGAGAGAACGTACAGCAGTATAACGGTGGAACAGATCACAGAGGTACTGAGGAGCTAGACCATGTAAACTTTTAAAAACAAGGAGTAGACTAGTACTGTCAACCTAGGACATCCAGCACAGACTAGCTTTACATAAGTGTCAGCAATCAGCAATGTTCCATCTATATATCATCAGCTTGTAAATCCCTGATTTTCTACATGCTGAGAGTTGTCTCGGCATCCATCCAAAATATTCTACTTGTGGTCATGTCCCTTGGTGTTTCAAAATGGCAGCCTCATTTACTTGAAATGGAAGTTACAACCAGTAAAGTTGGAACTTGAATGAAATCCAGACCCTCCTGATGATGAAAATGGATAATTATGAATGTTCTGTAAACTTCTGGTATGTGTTTGAATCGTACAATGGCTAGATGAGATGCTGAAGATGCCAGTTACCGCTTGAGGTGGCATGGTTCCATTTCTGATGCCACATAACTGAGGAAGCCCACCCCCTAATGTAGTTCTGTATCTCTCCTTTTGATTAACAACATAATAACACAACATACATACATTCATCAGGAAATGACCGACTGGCTTGTAGTGTTCCTGTTGGCTAGGTCACCCACTACTGTCAATATTCTCCAATCTACCAGGCCCATCCACTCCCTAACTACATTATTCTTACTTATTTCCTCTTCACCAAGCCCATCCTTCACCTACTACTACACATTCCCTCATTACACCAGGCCCACCCATTCCCAGATACACCAGACCCATCCACTCCCACATGACCACCTAGTTCCCACTACACCAGACCACCCACTGCCCCAGACCAACCCACTTCCCCAACACACAAGGTCCACCCACTACACAAGGTCCACCCACTTCCCCACTACACAAGGTCCACCCACTTCCCCACTACACAAGGTCCACCCACTTCCCTAATACAAATAGGTCCACCCACTGCCCCAGACCAACCCACTTCCCCAACACACAAGGTCCACCCACTACACAAGGTCCACCCACTTCCCCACTACACAAGGTCCACCCACTTCCCCACTACACAAGGTCTACCCACTTCCCCAATACAAATAGGTCCACCCACTTCCCCAGACCCACCCACTTCCCCACTACACAAGGCCCACCCACTTCCCAAACACACAAGGTCCACCCACTTCCCAAACTGAACCAGGTCCTCCCACAACCCACCTTCCAACATGGACAGCAACATGATCATCATTTCCTTCTGCAGCTTCATGAACTCCCTCAACAGGTCCAGCTGATCGGGGTCCTGGAACACAAGGAATACAGCCATTGTGAACCATGTCCCTGCATGTATACACAGCTGTCAGTATCAAACTTGTCCACAACAAACATCACCCACCTTTGAGAGTTTGTCCTGCATGTGGGAGAAGATGTAGAGGAAGCCTCCAACAGCATCCCACAGCCTACTGTGAGCTAGAGCCAGCTGGTTCAAAGAGCAAGGACCCTGGAACAAGAATAACAGCACATTATCCACATGTATTAGGAGCACAAAAGAAGTATGTGTTACCTACAGATATTCTAATTTAACAGATTTATCAAATGTTATGATATTGTTTTATCATCATCTTATAACCTGGTTACCTGTGTCTGGTCACGTTTCACACATTAAAGTGTCATCATGTCTCACCTGCCTCTATGTAGTGTCCAACCTGACTGTCTCATTGTCAAGTTGTGACTCACCTAAACTGTCTTATTGTGTCTCACCTGTATGTCTCGCCACGTCTTCCCTGTCTCATTTTATGGTAATGCCACACCTGACTGTCTCATGGTCAAGTCATGTCTCACCTGTATGTCTCGCCACGTCTTCCCTGTCTCATTTGATGGTAATGCCACACCTGAATGTCTCATTGTCAAGTCCTGTCTCACTTGAATTGTCTTATTGTGTCTCACCTGTATGTCTCGCCATGTCTCACCTGTCTCATTGTATGGTAATGCCACACCTGAATGTCTCATTGTCTAGTTGTGACTCACCTGAATTGTCTTATTGTGTCTCACCTGTATGTCTCGCCATGTCTCACCTGTCTCATTGTATGGTAATGTCACACCTGACTGTCTCATTGTCAAGTCATGACTCACCTGAATTGTCTTATTGTGTCTCACCTGTATGTCTCGCCATGTCTCACCTGTCTCATTGTATGGTAATGTCACACCTGACTGTCTCATTGTCTAGTCATGACTCACCTGAATTGTCTTATTGTGTCTCACCTGTATGTCTCGCCATGTCTCACCTGTCTCATTGTATGGTAATGTCACACCTGAATGTCTCATTGTCTAGTTGTGACTCACCTGAATTGTCTTATTGTGTCTCACCTGTATGTCTCACCATGTCTTCCCTGTCTCATTTTATGGTAATGTCACACCTGACTGTCTCATTGTCAAGTCATGACTCACCTGAATTGTCTTATTGTGTCTCACCTGTATGTCTCGCCATGTCTCACCTGTCTCATTGTATGGTAATGCCACACCTGACTGTCTCATTGTCAAGTCATGACTCACCTGAATTGTCTTATTGTGTCTCACCTGTATGTCTCGCCATGTCTCACCTGTCTCATTGTATGGTAATGTCACACCTGACTGTCTCATTGTCAAGTCATGTCTCACCTGCATTGTCTACAAGTGTCTCACCTGTATGTCTCATCATGTCTCACCTGTATGTCTCATCATGTCTCACCTGAATGTATTCAGACAGTGTACAGAAGACCTGCTTGGCAACCATGATGGCGCGACAGAAGTTCTCCTTGCCAGCCACATCGATGACATCCTTCCCTGAGTAGTGCCAGTAGAAGTCCATGATGGATTCCTGAAGCCAACAGAGGTAATCATCAAGCTTGTTGCCATGTGACATCTATGTTTACCTTTGGCCTTGTTTACTTTTGGTGGTGAGATGATACTAAATGGTAAACCAAATACACAATACCTTTTCACAATACCAAACCAAATGACAAAATATATTCCAGATATTGAAATTAATTCTGTACATAATGCATCAAAAGACTTCCTAACCAAAATGAACTGCATTTAACCTTTCATCCAAACACCTGAACCTATAACAAATATATGTCATAAATATTTAGGATTCAAATATTTACAATACTAAAGCCTAGTTGTTTAGGTGACATCTGATCTGAAGTATCCATGCCCCACTGACCTTGAGTCTGAGGGAGAAGGCAACTTTAAAGATGATGATGATGACAAGGACCCAATCATCTGCTTATCTCCTCAAACAATCACCTCCCACCACAATCTCACTTGGTCATTCAGAAATCCTTACAGAAGAACAAGGGCCCAATCATCTGCCCTCCCACCACTTCACTTGGAGTCTTTGAAGAAGCCCTACTTACTTGGAGTCTGAGCAGGTAGTCAACTGTACAGATGATGATGTTGACAGTGGTGGTGTTGCCGGCCTGGGTGCGCAGGTAGTTCTGGAACTCCAGGTTATGACCTTCACACATCAGTTGCAGGAAGCGGAACAACTTGCAGGTAAATTCAGCAGCGTTCTTGTCTGCTGCAGCTGCGTCTGTGCTCATTCCGAGTCCCTCAGCCTTGTTGGTACGTTCAAAGGCATCCAGGTCAAGAACACTGAAAATGGCGGTAAGATGATAGATGGAAAGAGGAATTTAAAGGAAGACTTTCATGACACGCATATATTATTTATTTTTCATCAGTGACATGTTGCAAGCATGGGAACTCAAAATTACATTCTGGTATTTCAAATGAAAATATCATTCTTCAATCTCAAACAACAGAGATATTATTCTTATATAATTAAAAAGGTAAATGCATAATCTTAAGAGCGAGCAAGTTTGGTTTTACGCCACTTATAGCAATATTCTAGTAATATCACGGCAAGGGACACCAGAAATGGGCTTCACACATTGTACCCATGTTGGGAATCGAACCCAGGTCTTCGGCGTGACAAGTGAACACATTAACCACTAGACTACCCCACCATGTCTTGACTAATCAGTAGTCAAACCAGCTGATGACAACACAAGGAATACACAGGTACTTAGCTTTTACTATGAGACAACCCTAAGCCTGACATAACAGTGCCTGACTGTACTTGCCTAACAGCTCGACTAGTGAGTGATATCATGAGCACTTGTAAAAGACACGGATGAAGTGCTACTCACCTGCACTGCTGCATCAAACCAGCCACTGAGGTAAAGAAGGCCACATCTTTCTTATCCTTCAAATGTTGCAACATTTTCTGAAAAGAAAAAATATATTTTAAAATAATTCTCATTTCCAAAATTTCTTGTTCAGAAAAGAAAAGGATGTGTGGCTGGAGAGTCCCAAATATCTTTACTGATTTAAAGACTAACTAAATAAAAAAAACACCATTGTCATATATCATGTCTCAATAGAATACCCAGTCTTTCATACTCAACTGTCATTATTAGAATTCAGCAGTATTCAAGCTATCAATCTGATGAAGGCCTGTATCTAACAAGTCTGGACCAGATAAACCAGTGATTGTTATTCTGAACGGAGTCCCCAAGTCTGACCACCCAAACCATTAACTCACAAGCATAGGTTACTGGGGACTAATTCTAAGATGAACCTGCCACCAGGATCCCCATACTGAAACCATCAGCTGTGACACAACTCACCTTTTGCACATCCACATTACCACCCCTAAGTAGTGAGATGCCAAGTTCAATGGTATTGGTCACCATTGGCCCAAGTTCACCTAGAAGAACAGGAAGGTCTAGTTAGTTGACCAATAAAAACTATAGAGACATTCAGCGATGACCACTAAAACTTATAGAGACATTTAGCTGTGACCACTAAACTTATAGAGACATTTAGCTGTGCACATATCATTCTAACATGAACTTCAACCTTATTCGATGATGTGAACCAGCTCTTACCAAATATACTGAAATACTGAATCAGACTGAAATGTACCCATGATATCTGAGCATCGTCGTTGCATTTAGTGTGGTGCGTTTCTAATATTCAGTATATATCTTTTACTTTATTCCTTTTAAGGTATTAATTTACACAAAAATGATGAAATGGTTTACTATATTTCATGACAAAATGTGTTGGGTTTTAGACTGACTGACTGAGTTTGGCTTTACTCCGCTTTTAGCAATACTCCAGCAACATCACGGCGGGGGACACCAGAAATGGGCTTCACACATTGTACCCATGTGGGGATTCGAACCCGGGTCTTTGGCGTGACGAGCCAACGTTTTAACCATTAGGCTACCCCACCGCCCCTGTTGGGTTTTAGAAATAATGGATAGAATAGGAATATATTCTGTCTTAATCTTAATCCCTGTATGAGAAAAATACTGCCAACCACAATGGCTGACATCAGGGCCTACCTCTGCTGGCACCCATATACAGAAGCAATATACTGCCAACCACAATGGCTGAAATCAGGGCCTACCTCTGCTGGCGTCCATATACAGAAGCACCATCTCGGCAGCACCACGGTCAGCCAGCCGCGACTGTTCCGACAACAACTTCTGCTTCTCCATCTCCTGCTCCTAAATCCACACAACAGGACACACGTTTAGACAGGAGGAGATGCATCTTCATCGTCGTCACGAGAAAGAACTCGGGACAATTCCCCAACTTGTGACCATGCAGAATATGGACTACGGCATTCACTAGTGGCTAGGTACTACCGGGATACACCTTCCAGTGCAACTTGACTCATTGGCATTCACTACTCGGTGCCAAATCAAAGTACAAGGTGTTGATGATGATGATGATGATAGAAATGATATATATTTCACATTTTCATTCTAACATCTACTGATGATACTTTATATGAAGTCATCTTCGCAAAACTATTTCTAGGAATATAGTTTCTGTATATCTGTTTTACAACATACAAATGTACATTTTTTTTACAATATCATTCTTTAATATCTAATTGTTTTTTATTTTGATTTCGTTCCATATAATTACAGTTGTAAACATATCAAAATATTTTTCAAACACTTAAGTCTGAAAACTTAAAGGTATTTGAAATCATATTTGGATAGATTTCATAAATATATTTCCCAGTATAGATCGAACAGAAAGACATATTGACAATAATGAAAGTGACAAGGAAAGATTTTTTAACAACTGTGATAGTGCTATTACAAAGAAAATCTACAGAAACATTACATTGTCATTTTACAAAATTCAATGACATAAAAAAAAATATTTAAAAAATATAAGGCAGTGACTGTTAAAATATGTCCATATAGAAAAGGTGAAAATTATTAAACCAGTATCAAGAGAATATAAAATACATGTGCATATATTTACATAATACCTTTAGCAAGTTAATAAAGTGCAACCATTTTCAACAAAAGTCAAAAGGAAATGTATTTAATTCATAAAATTAAATATATATAAAAACATGGAATTAAGATAAAAATATTTGTTCATTTAAAAATACAATTTTCTTACTAAATAACATCTGTTTTGACTACAGCACTGTATATGTCTAAACTATGAAGGTGTGTATGATATATGACGCCAGTGTATATATGAGTGCAGTACAGGTTACGTCTATATAGCACAATACAATCCACCACAGACAGATCTAAGGGCTATCTAGGAACTACAGCACTATACAGGGGTGGAGAGGGACGTGGTGCGAGGATACGGCTGGCGGCAGATTATCATGAAGCTGTGAGTATATTGTGGGCAGGGCACATTATGTGTGGGCACACAGGATAGGGCACATTATAAATGGGCACACAGGAAAGTCATATCGAATTCCTAACTCACCTGATAATTTGTCAAATTTTTAAAATCATTTTCTTCGATCAACATTTAGTCAGTATAACAACATCTCGATTTAAAAAATAATACAGATTTAAATGGAAAATTAAGACAATTCTGTATCAGGACATTTGTACATAGTTTTTACATTCTTGCCTATTTTGTTAAATTTACCAAAACATGTAAAGATACCATTAAATGAATGACTATGAAGATATTACAGCTATTTTGTCTTGCATTTCAAACAACTGAAAAACATTACCACACAGCCAGAAACTGATTTAACACAGCTTGATCTGATAAGAGCACTAACAGTCTCTAGGTTTCTACAAAGTGAAAGTGTCTTCTACCACAAATATTGAACAGGAACAACAGTTAACATTACATCTGAATTGCAGCAGAGCTAGTAGTACCTTTAACAAATCCAGTTTGATCTGATGCAAACAGCAAAATCAAATATACTCAAATATTCACATTGATTCACTTTGAGTATTTTTCTCAAATATTCGCATTGAGTATTTCCCTCAAATATTCACACTGATTCACTTAAAATATCAGTTATGTGTACAATGTCCAACCATAACTATAAAGATGGTGATTTGTACCATGGCAGTCTTTAACATTGTGAGGTTTTCAAATCATATTTGAGACCTTACAATCGTCTACAGCTGTTATATATGCAGATGCAGTGTTGTTGATGATTAAAAGCACCAGAGAGTTCCACATAAAGCATGGACCTTGCTGAATGGAAATGCAATGCAATACTTAAAAGCGTTACTTCATCAAAGAAATATTTAAAAATGCTTGTAACAGAGAGATATGGGTTAGATGGTGAAAATATAGGTGTAAATATTAATTCATCTCACAAATCTCTGCATTACAAGGTTTGTCAAAGCAAAGCCCACACATGTGAACAAAAATGTTTTTAGTTGCCTGAAGTGACCCAGCAAGAAAACAGTCCGAAGATTATTTCAAGCTAATCACACCTTATACCATCTATTATTGTAATGTCAGGTAATATGTTTAAAAAGACTCTTCTAAAAAAATATTTTTAAAGAAAACTTGATTATCATTAAAGTATTTAAACTTAGTGATTAATATGAGCATGTGTACTATCCATCATTCTAGTTGATTTAGAAGGCACTGTGTGCTTACACTAAGTGAGTGAACAAGGAAGCCTTTACACCCTGTTTAGCAATCTTCCAGTCAAACAACAGCAGGCTATCAGCAAAAACAGAGAAGTGAACCCTGGTCTATAATGTGACAAGCAAACCCTGCAACCACTTGCCTAACCCACCTCCCCTGTCTTATAAAATGTAATCCATACATTATAATGAGTATTATACACATTGATATTAACAATTCAGTATTCGAAGTTTAGGGGAAGGAGCGAACTGGTATTTTAAAGGTGCTTTGTGATAGTTTTATCATACATGTACTAAAGTTTGTCATAATTACTAGGTCAAAAATCTGATTACGTATACACATACATACATTAGTGGTCACAATCCTTCAGTTAACCCAAATGTGTTACAGAAAACACCAGATATATTATCTGATCAAGTACTTGGTCACACTTAAAAACAGAACACCCACCACCCCTTTAATGAAACTCCTACATACTAAGATAAAGAATGTTAATAATTTGGTATGAAAAAACACTAGTATTAAAGACTACATTACATTAGTAATGTTCATCCTCTAAAACAGCTGCTAACATTGTAACATTTTCATTTTCATTAACATTTAAGTGATTTAGATACTCATTGACATGCTGATTTTGTCAGGAAGACAATGTTGAATTGGTTTTAATTGTTAAAATGTGAATAATTAACATATTTAAAGGAGATCATGTCATTAAACAGCAAGCTATGATTGTTGTGGACACTGCAAAGTACATGTACTAAACAAATAGTGACTGCTGGAATGTTTAAGTGAGCCTGTAAGCGCTGTGGTTAGATAGATCTAGATGTATGAGTGTAGGAAGCAGGTGACCACGAGATATCTCACCTCGAAGGACGGTCCTGGACCCTCGTCCTCCCCACCATCATCGTCATCATCCTCATCTTCACCACTGCAGCTCTGTGAACAAAAGCATACCACTCAGTAATAAACACATATATTAAACATATATATTTTCATATTACAAAGATTTACATGTAATTAAGGTAACACAATGTCTCACAAAAATTTGTTCCAAAATTTAGGTAAACAAAATGTCAAGTGTGTTTTGTGTCTCTCATGATCTAAGACCAGGTATTGTATTTTGAGGATTTTTCCCCCAAAATAAACGTTGGTCATTAAAAGGATTACATTCATTCATCTATATATTAACATATTTAAATTATATTTCTCCTGAAAGTTCAGTTAAGAAATGAAAAGAAACATACTTAGAGCTACATCTCAACCATTATTGACTTGTAACAAGTCATGATACATACTTATTACAATAGTAAACCATTGGTTTCTTTAAACATTCAGCTGATTTCTTATCACTATCAACTTTCATATTTTATACACAATTATCATTTTGGAGATGGTGCATTTGTTAAAACAATAAAAAAATAAGACTTGCCTATACAGAAAGCAGCGTGATGTCTGACTAGAAACTATTCCACTGAACCTTAAGGTGGTACTCACCTTTGCCATGATTTCAGCATAGGACATGTACAAAGGATCTTCTGGAAGACTGCTCTGCTGCTCCTTGGTTGCTGCCCGACTGAGACATGTGATAAGCTGAGACAGAGGGTCTGGTTTAACTTCCTCTTCCTCCTTCTTCTCCCCTTCATCTTCTTTCTCACTGGCTTGCTGCATTGTTACATATGCTTGCAATCAGTGCATTTCAGAGATTTGGTTCAGAATCAAATACATCCATTTTTGTTCAGAATCTAATACACTATTTTTGTTCAGAACCCAATACATCCATTATGTTCAGAATCAAATACATCCATTTTTGTTCAGAATCAACTACATCCATTTTTGTTCAGAATCTAATACATCCATTTTTGTTCAGAATCAAATACATCCATTTTTGTTCAGATTCAAATACATACATTTTGTTCAGAATTTAATGTTTCTTCAGAATAACATACATCCATTTTTGTTCAGAATCTAACACATCCATTTTTGTTCAAAATCTGATACATCCATTTTTTTCCAGAGTCAAATACATCCATTTTTGTTCAAAATCTGATACATCCTTTTTTTTCCAGAGTCAAATATATCCATTTTTGTTCAGAATCAAATACACCCATTTTTTTGTTCAGAATCAAATACATACATTTTCTTCAGAATTTAATATGCTTCTCCAGAATAATATACATTTTTTTGTTCAGAATCAAATACATCCACTTTCATTTACAGAATTAAACACAAACATACATTATCCAGAATTGGATACAACTTCACCATTTTACCAGAACAAACTAAATCCTACATATTGGCAATTCTCAGTAATTACACAAAACTATGTGTGATATTTGAAGCACACTTCTGTTTTATCAGTGATACTTACATTACCTTATATCTATCCACTATAACATCAGTATTTAATAAGTCCATGGCTTTTTAAAGAAAGTACAGTTAAACGAAGGTTTGTAGAGAGGAAAAATTGGAATACACATCATACAACCAATTGACAAACTAATGTTTGGATAATTCTGATGTAACTTTAGAGCAAAGTACTCACTGTAAGGTCTGTGATGAGGATGTTCTTGTCCAGTTCCTCAGTTTCTAGCCACAGCAGCTTGTAGGACTTCAGGAACAAGTTGATGGCACGATGTCTGTGGGAGAAGTTACATACAATAACCTGCTTGAAGCATTACCTTTACACTAAAAACTTATCATTTTGCAGAAGTCACATCAATAAATTTACCTTTAAACTCAGCATGTAAATAGCAATGCGGAAGTTTGTAAACAATCAAAACTTGACCAGAAAATCAAAAGATTGATACTGTAAGCAACAAACCATGGTGTCAGCACATTATGGCAGACAATCACCAAGTTACCAAACTTGGCCACAATTTCTCGAAACAAACAAATTTGAGTATTTACTCAAATTTGAGAAAATGCATTTCCCAGAATGAACTGAAATCGATATAAAGTCGAACATAGCAGACAATTTGAGTTTCATGAATAGATTACTTAAGTTGTTTGGGCTTTTTTATTTTAAAAATGCAGTTGAGTAAAAGATTCAGCTGTTTCAAATTTTCAAACTCAGTTTGAAATTTGAGTAAAAACTTAAGTTTGTTTTGAGATATCGGGTCTGACCTCAACATCATCCCCTTACAACCACCATATATCAGGGGATGAGTTCTATACAGGAATAGTTATGAGAGAACTGAAGAAGTACCTGGGGAGACTGTGCAGAGGTATCATCCTGAAGCAGGCCATAACAGCCCTCTTCCTCTGAGACGAAATCACCTTCTTCCAAGCACTCTTCAAACCAAGGTGGGGGTGCTCAACCTAGGAAACACAAGCATCTCTAATGTCACCAAAATCATCTGATCAAATGAACAGAATATAAGCTCTTTGATGCTGAATAAGTCATAGGGTTAACACAGTAGCATTTCTCTCATGTACAATATCCCTGTTGAGGTCACTGCTGTCAGCTTGTAGACATTTATCAAGACTTAACAATAAATTAATATTTTAATTCAGTGATCAGCATATACAATTCATTAGTCCATAAAACTTTTCATAAAATTAAAATAATAAAATAATATTCCCAAAGATGTCTATCTAGATCATATATGTAGGTAATTCACCATTCAGAATTGTTCCATCTGCATAAAATAACATAGTTTCCCAGTTTTATTTAAAGAAGTACACAGAAGTGTGGAGGTCTCATAAAATCAACTGATAGTGAAGGCTTGGGTCATGCTTGGGAAACATACGTTGAGTTAGTTCCAAGTGATTCACCTTTAGTGTTATAGAAGGTCAAGTTTGCACTGGTGAAATATGAGGGGTTATTATGGAAAATGTATTCATCTTCAATGACTTGTTAAATAATACAATACTTTGGTTTGTCTTTGCTGACAAGAAATCTACATTTAACTGTCTTTCATGACACATACCAGTCCAGTAAGCTAAATCACAGGTGTTGACATTTAGCACAGAATATTCACGCAAAATCCTGTTTGTTATACTTCCAGATATTATACCATCTTCTTAAAGGCCAAATATTCTGCAGAATCACGGTACATTAACTCTAAATGAATCCTGAACCACTTTCAGAAGCTGAAAACAAATTGTTCATACTTAAGATGAAAAGATGCATACATACATTTAAAATGGAAGATCATTCCTAAAACCCAAGCAGGCAACACAGATGCCATAGAAGGTCATTGCAATATCCGAAACAGTTTGTATGTGGTGAATACCATATGAATGAGTACTATGGAATGTCATTGCAATGTCCAGAGCATTAACTCCAGCTTATGTCATACACATGAGTACCAAGAGGCCACCGCAGGCACAAAGCAATTAACACAGGTGAATGCTATATGCATGAACACCATATATCATCATTGCTGTACCCCAAGCAATCAACACAGGCAATCACAATGTGTGAGAATTCCAAGAAGGTCATTGCTGATACATATGTCAAGCATAAAAGCCTGGAGTGGGGGTTTGAGGATCAACTTCTACAAACGTGTCCATGAAGGGCTTGTCTCCTCTTCTCATGAACAGCCATTGCTGGATTCTCCACCTAGAACAGGTACCATCAGCTCAGATCTCCGTACTACTGCCAACCTCCCTGATAGATCTCCTTGTGCCCACATGTATACTCACTGCCCTGATGCAGCATTTTACCATTGCACACTGTGAATCCTCTCCCTTTGAGTATTGTACCAGTATGACTTGGCATGTGGGTATATTGGGAATGGTTGGTGTTCATGAACACGTGGTGTCATCACCGATTTGTAGTAATTCATCCACAAAATTTTCACCACTATTTTGCCTTTTACACCCAATGGCATGCATTTGGATATTTGAAGGTAATTGTTCTCTGGTATTGACCTTTCTACCAGTCAAACAACTGCCCATAACTGTTGGATCTAACCTATTTTACAATCAAAACAGGGGAATGTTGGTGTGTATTGCTATTTTGTTCTTTTCCATTAATTAAATGTGGCTATGTAGGTAATTATATGACTTATGTATTATTGACAACATTAGACTGTCTATCTGTTTCTAAAGCCAACATAAAATTGGCTAGTTGGTAAATATGTAACTTGTTGACTGCCAACAAAATGTTAGCTATGTTGATATACATTGGTATGAGGTTCTTTATGAAGAACCTTCCACCATCAACTGTTCTATTCTGCTTACAGCAGGGGACACCAGAAATGGGCATCACACATTGTACCCATGTAGGGAATCAAAACCGGGTCTGCGACGTGACGAACAGATGCTTTAACCACTAGGCTACCCCACTGCCCCAGCATAAGGGGAGCATACTGGAGTTGAGGAATTAGTTCATAGTTTATACACTTGGCTGTGGTACATGTATAGTCTTATCACAAGTAGAATGAACCAAAGACAGTTCCACCTTCTCTTCTCTTGACAATGTATGGCGTCTTCATCTTCACAGTACAACTAATGAGTGGTTATTGTTGAGGTTAGGACAAAACAAATTCCACACACTGGTTCTTGAGTAATAATACAAACATAGACAAAATAAAGTTTGTAACTTCACAAACATGCAGTTTCAGTAGAATAAAAAACATCCATGCAGAAAACCCACAAACTTAGTGGAATGTATGTAACAAGTAAGCAGGGCATCGTGAAAGCATTCAAATATGGTTATGAATACAATGTCAAAACCTATCCTTCATATTTAGTTCAAAACGTGATAACTTGTCTCATTACATTTAAATGCTTCCACCATAGATACATTATCATGATCGCAGCAGTATTAATGCATAATAGCATTATAATGCTCCTTTTTAGCAACAATATGTATATAAATGGAAAAATTTGCCTGTTGGATTCTTCGAATTAAAAAAAAAATGAATAAGTTATAACTACTGTCATGAATCATGTCATTCTAAAAAGGAAGCATTATGGCTGCAGACTCTGGTTAATGTGGGACATACCCGCTTACATACTTTAATATCCAAAAACATCCTGCCATCACCATCCAAAACAGAGCTTGTTGAATATCACAGACAGGTTAGTAAACATGTTTCATTAAGAGTCAATTAAAAAATATATGTTCATTTTATATGTTCCCAAAGTATTTGAAACTTACAAAGATAAAATAGCAATGGTACAAAGGTAACATTTCCACTAATATTTTTATTTATTATTATAAATTGTTTTATATCTACAGGTATCATGAACCATACCAAAAAGCCCTTTACATACCCTTGTAGCAGGGGTTTTATTTTTTTATTCAAGAATCAAGGATTCACTCAGCTCTGATTTGAACCACATCAAATATCATCTTGTCTGATTCATGACACACTTCAGGCAGGACATGTGTATACCATGTCCGCCCTGCTAGTACAACTTGCAACGGTGCACAAGGAACTGTTTGTTAGATCAAGGAAGAGAAAGAGAAGATGCTATTTTAGTTTTTTGGAGACTATTCTTTAAGTCTGAAGCTAGAGACAATCTTCAAACTAATGATAGTACCAATTCTAACACTTGTGAATGCCTGTCTGCATTCATTGTGCAGTGAGTTTGTAACAGGGCAAATGAAATACATCTTTACTTTACCTGGCTTTGAATATTTTCCTGTGAACAAGATTCATAGGTCCTTCATATCGAAGTGAAAACCTCCAATCAGAATGTTGATATCATACAATTTTGTTTACCATATTGTAACTATACATCAATTGATGCCATTTTTTCATAATTTTAAAAATTTAATTTTCAGTCTGTTTCAGTAAGCGAGTATGTCCATCGAACCCCTTTGATGTTAAATAGTTGTAAAAAGCACAACCTTTACAGATTTCAGTATAATCCAGTAATGATGTTTCATGAAGAATAATGGTCTTACTTAGGTTGCTATGATGGCTTTAGTTCTTGGCTGCATAAAAGTCTTCAGTAAACATTTTAGTAACTTCATGGAATATTACGGGCTGTAACCATTATGGACAGGAAAGGGAGTTAAATTGTTACATCTTTGGTTCACTCATACAGATATTAATCCTGGATTATCTCCTGTGTCCAGTCTTCATCCTATGATGGTATATAACCTGGACATCTTCACCTGCATAACTTTCCCTAGAGTCTGGTTCTACTGACACATTGCCAGACACTTCATGGTCATGTTTTGGTATCACCAGTACTGTTCTTGTCTTGTCGCACGCAGGTTGTTGCATATGTCCTCCAGTATTCAGATTTCCCTCCCCTCATAACAGTTTTTCCAGTCTTACAATTTAAACAGCATTCAGATTTAGTTCAATGTATGGGGTCTTATTCATAAATGGCCACAATTTTTAATGTCAGATCAATACTGAACTCACCTTCAACGAAAGTTTTTTCGCAAGACCAAAAGTAATTTTGTATCATTGCATTTTGAATGTAGATCTATACCAAACTGATAAAAGGCAGTTTGATTGGTTGTTGATTCCAATCACATGACCAAGACAATTTCTGTACCACATTCCACTTTTGAATGTAAATCAATACATAACTCACAATCAGAATAGTGAGTTTGACTGGTTCTTAATTCCAACTACCTGACCGAGAGTAATTCTGAACTGAAGAGTTACAGTGACAGTCACTTCTGTCAGAAGGCTAAGGGAAGGGTCAGAATATTTATCACAACAGGATAGATATAATCCACTTGGAAATCAAGGATAGCTGAGATTATTCATGAGCTATTTCATATTTAATCACTATATAACCACCTCAAAACCCCAGTCTTGATAAGCCTGCATCTTCCTTCAATCCACACTTACTAGAGGCAACACATTTGTGAGATCACAATGAAGATGATTATCACACTTGCTATTAAGCGAAAACATTGCTTTCTACATAAAGACTAAACAAATTTCACAACAATTGGATCAATTTTTGATGACACAAATCCTCCCCTCAGATCCTTGTACAAAGCAGCTTGGACTTACATTCATTACTCTAGGTTAGATCAGACCAGTAAGTCCAGTTTAAGCTAAAGTTGTTTTCAGCAAGATGACAAGTATGTCATGGGAACTGTTCCATAAAGTGTTCCTAGAGGTACTACTGCTGTTGCTTCTGTTCTTTTAACACTGATTTACAATGGTCATAGTACTACGACAATTTTAAGGATGTCACCAATCCCAACTCCACAATGCAATTCTAGTACTAAGATTATCCTAAATCTATGTTAGAGCATCAGAGGTATGTCAAACATAGTGCTAAGATCTCTTTGTACATATTGTCCCTGTTCCACAAAGTGTTACTAAGGTTATAACAGTCATTGCTATTTTTGAAGCGCTAAAATCGCTTTGTGGAGCAGATCCCAAATCATCACATGTAATCATCTTAGCACTACAACTGACAAAACTCTGACACTTACAGACTTATGCCAGCAGTAGCTCATAAATGATTGTAGGTCCAATACTCATATCTTGATGCGTTTTGTTCAAGGAGGGCATAGCACTTTAGGATACATGTCATAAAAAAATGAGCAAATTATTATTCTACTACCTTCAAACAAAATTCTCATTAACAGCCACTGCACACAGGTGTTGTTAAAACATCTGCTGGATTCAAATTTTCTATGTGAAATAAAGTTGATCAAACTATTTGCTACATAGTAATACCAACCTTTTAGCTATAAATTGACACCTCAATTTGAAATGGAATTAATACAGATATCATTACTGAGTGGTCTAAGCCCATACTTGACCCCTGTGGCTGTTAAAGAGGAACCTTGTATTCTTCCAAGTTTTTACATTACAACCAGAATTAGATGATCAAATTGGCAATAAAGCCACGGTTTTGAACTTTTGTACTGCTGTTATCACTAATTTGATACCTTCAAGTGCTAATTGTCGATAACTCAGAGGTCTCAAATGAAAACAGCACAGAATTCAAGATACAGCAGCTATAGTCTCAGTCTAGTTTGTAAATGGTAAAATACACTGACGGTTGGAAATGTTTGCAGTTCAGATTTCATGGATGACCAAAACTGTCATTAATTTAAATCTAAAATCATAAAACCCTAAATAAAATTAATCAGACCTTAGACCTCTGCATTTCTCGATCTACAATTGCTAAAATCACAACTTGGAACTCAGATTTGTGTTTTCGACAGAAAAGTTCTTTTTAAAACTTTCTTTTTGGAGAAAGGTGTTCCATTAGAAATATGTTTTTGTGATTTCTGATTTACCATTTAGGCTCAAGTATTAAAATTCATGGCAGAATAAAAGTACTTACATTTAAAAGCAACACTTAAATACACATCATCTAATTCTGGTAAATGTAAACTTGGTTTCCGAAGCATTTCATGAACTGTATCCCCAGAGTTATTCATATAGTGAAGACCTGACAAAATCCCAAACCTCTGATGTAACCATTCATAATGCTGCAAGACAGTTTCACCAGAGATCAATGGATTACTAGGAACTCCAAGACTGGACTGAGGATACATGCCATCAAATCCTGATCTGACTGTATGACTCCATAATAACAGTGTACAACTCCAGTTAACACAGACACACAGTATTATACACAATACTAACATTTCACACAGGTGTCAACTCTTAAACAGACACCTGTTCATGAAAATATATATTCCATGTAAACTATTCAAAGCAAGACTTACCAGGTAAAGACCATGCATGACCTTTGCCATGGATATGATACGGCCAATAATCTTGTCCCGACTTGACTTGCTCTGTCCTGTTGTGCTTGTGTCGCCAATCTTCTTGTATAGTACCTTCTGCCATCTTGAGGCTTCATCAATTACCTACACAATATTTAGCACGCTTTCATTATTATTCTTGTTACAACACAACACATTCTTGGAAAGGCGTATACATTCTCCAATGAAATAAGTGTTGTGCAATAAGATACGAACATATTTCACTAGAATTGTTTTAGTATATCACTGACCCCTGATACCATTTGTTCAGATCCTAAATATATAATATTTCATAAACTTCATTGATTCCAAACTTTCAAAATGAAAATGTCCAATAGTTTCCATAAATCAGCAGAACTTTGGGACTTTCAAAATCAACCATTCTGTGTGGTATTATTTTCTTAAATGAAATTCGATAAAACAAACATTTTGTGTCTGTGACCCCATACTCTCAACTTGAAATGTCTGACCACTTTTTCATTACATCCATTAAACTGTGAACCTTTAAATATTCACTACTTTTTTGTTTTGCGACCTTACAGAAACAGAATGATATGCCTTCGTTATTTTGTTGTTGCTTACCCCTTCCACTGTCTCCAGACTTTGAAG
Organism: Haliotis rubra; assembly: GCF_003918875.1. Lineage (NCBI taxonomy): Eukaryota > Metazoa > Mollusca > Gastropoda > Lepetellida > Haliotidae > Haliotis > Haliotis rubra. Next base: position 896,426 of record NW_025766070.1, on the reverse strand, counting down.
GAGGAATTCTTCGATATCTCCATCGGGGTCCTTCTAAAACAAGGAATAGTGAGAAACCCGACACAGGCAGTTAGTCTACCATGCTCAGAGCACATCATGCAGGTTGACAGAAGGGCAGAAAAGTGCTTGCATGGAAAGGAGTGGAAACTAGGAAGAGTGAAATAGGGACATTGACTAGCATAGTGAACAGTGGCCACTCAACAGTGCAGGCTGTATATATCAAACAATGTCCTTCACCACATAGTAGTATTCTTAGGATGTATTTGATTCTGATGCAACTCTAAATGGATGTGTTGGTTTCTGATGTACTGTAAATTGTTGAATGGGACTGAGACAAACTGTTTGAAACAACTGTTACTAAATAATTCAAGCCCAGCTTTATTTATGCTAATTCAATACACCAGTTGTTATTGCACTAAATTGAAGAACAGTTGGATGCACTTGCTTCTGTTTGCAACCCTAAATGTCCTTAACTTAAAAATTGATAATGTATTCATGTCATTCACTATATTTCTATATCCTAACCATTTTGGAGTACAAAATTTAGTAAAACATGTCATAATCAATTGTTTAAACTATTACATAACAGTAAATACTGAACAGTAAATATCAGTACATGGATGTGTTTGTATCTGACAAACTGGGCACTGCTAGACCTGAGCCTGTAAATACAGTTCTGCATCAACATACGATAATGTTATTATCATTTGAAATGTTAAACTTTCAGGATTGAATTAGGGTTGGTTTGGGTGGGTTTGGGTAGTGTTTGTGTAAATCAAACTGTGTAAGGTCCTTTCAGAATGATAAATTTATAACACAACCATCACCATAGTTAATGCATAGTGAAAACAACCCATAACATCATAATCACAATCCTAACAATTATTATTAAAACCCAATTCCAGTATTACAATTGTGCACAATATATAAATAACAACTTTCCAATTGAAAACTTTTTTCTTTTGATGTGAATTACTGGTGAGACAGACAAAAAAAAAAAGAAATCTACAACACAGCAACCACATTTAAACAGTGACTTACAATAACTAATTACATACAGTGTAAGACTAGAAAAATCAGACATGAAATTAACTCTTCAAATTCAAAGTTTAATCAAAGTACAGTCAAGAAAGTGATCGAAGATCCATGCCCATTTCACAGCAGCATGAGCAAAACGGCGACACACAAAAGTGGGTCAGCACGGCAAGATGAAGTGAAAGTAAGGGAGGGAGGGACAATACAGAAGGTGAACATGGAAGTGGACAGTGTAGGAACACTACAAAGAACAGATTCTAGCACATCGACTACGTTAACAGAACTCTAGGTTAACTAGTCATTTTGATCAACTTGACAAGATTCTATTCTATAGTTAACTATTCCTCACTGTCACTTGCAACAAGCTGACATACCTTTTCGGAGATGGTTATCTTAAAGTTGATAATATGTTACATTTAATGACACACCAATGCTAAAATCATAAATTTCACATCATTTAGACTTATTTTTTTCAGAGGGGCCCAAACAATCTTTTTCTTGTTTTACAAACAAACTTTTTCTTAACTTCACATTAGCCCAATTTTAAATACAATAGAGAAATACTGATTTTTCTACTTAAATTATCTTGAAAATCTTCCTCTTAGAAAATAAAAGGAACCTTTTCATTTTAATAAATGATATCCTGAAGTATTTGGTTATTCAATATAAATATACACCTTTTACTTTTGTAGTTTCACATCATACACAATGTCTTAGAACGTAAAACAAGAAATAAAACTGTTCTGCCAGATAATAAATTTTATATTCTTTAAGAGTTAAAGTCAATAGTTTGAACTTACTAGAATGAGCTTCTGCTTTGCTTGCTGGAGCAGTTCTTGCTCCCGTCCCGAAAAGAAGCTCAAACCAATTGGCACCAAACGCTTGAGACATGCAACATGTAAACTGTTGTGTGGCTCTAGACGTTTCTTTTCCTTCCTTTTAGTGCCTGTTGCTTTCTTGGAAGTGCCATCTTGAGCACCAATTTTGGATACAGCCATGCCTTTTGATTGGCTGGGCATGATAAGGGCCATGTTGTCTATTTCGTTGTGAGCAACAAAGTTTTGTTCTTCTCGCTTAAACATCTGGAAACAATACAATTAAAATGTTACCTCAAATATTTCAAGTACCAATATCAATGGCAATCTGAAGCCTTTTTTCTTCCATTTTGACATTTTTAAATTAAATGTTGCCAAGTGGTTTCAGATTTATTACACAACTACTCTCTTACTTTCAGCATCCTTAATATCAAAAAGAGAACACGTAAAAACATTGATGCTTTAAGGATCAAAAGCCCTTGAAAATCATCAACCAAGCTCATATTTTACCAGCTGTGCTGATCTTGATCTATCTGCAGGTACATAGAGTCCCTGTTCTCCTTGATTATGTGTCAAACTTTGTACAACACCCATATGGATGGGTGTCACTAGTGGCTTTGCTCCTACGTTAAAGGTCACATGCAACCAAAAAATCAAACATAATTAAAACACAATTATCACTTCTTCATGACATATAATATGCATTGCTGATTATGAAAAAACAAATAAACAAAATTATAAGCGTATAATCGCAAATCAAAAGTGCAATATTTTGTACTTGGGTTTACCTCCCTCGAAACGAAGCAGCCGGGATACCGAACCCAGTCAGAGCGGGTGGGTGTGCACTCAAGTGTAACGGCTGGTTCATTAGCAGATGCCGCGTTCACGGCTCATTGTGTGTGTATATATAGAGATGTTGGGTTTTGTAAATACATGATCAGTTTTTGTGTATAACATTTTGCAATCAACAGACATCATAACATGTCATGTGTTCAAGTATCACATCTGCCTGTCTGTGTAATTACATAATGTGACAGAGACCGAACTCGGGCCATAAATCAATGCGTTTTGTTTATGGTGTATAGCCTGATTGGTGTTAAGTTCAAATTGCATGTGGTCAGTGATAGCAGTTGTGTATTGAATATTGTCATTAGCAGACAGGCAGGCAGACACACAGGTGTCAATAAACAAGACATTGAGTTTTGTCTGTGACAACGACATATCTATATCACAGTTAGAAATTGTGTCAACGCTAAATAATGACATTGCTTTTAAGTATCGAACTGAGAAAGTGACTCAGTAAGAAGAACGTGTGGTGAAATAGACAAATGAAATTATATAAACAGTTTATTTACTGTCATAACATATAAAAAGCTCGCGCCTGTGAGATATCAACAAAACATTATGAAAATAGCTCACACCAAAGCCTTCACCGAGTATTCACCAGACAGCCCGCTTCCAAGTTGCGCGAACCTATTTCAGCCCAGCTGTTGAAACCCGTTTTCCCCAGAAAAGTCTGGGGAAATTTAGTGAAACGTTTGAACTCCGATTTCGCGCGTTTTTTTTCATCGCGTTATTTTTCAACTTTATAACTTGAATTTGCATTTTTGATGATTTGTTTCGGTAAGTCCATACCGAAAGGTATCAGAATCTGCAAAGTTGTGTTTTACGTTGCATGTGACCTTTAAGCTAACACACTGTTACATAACGTATATGTATCTGGTAATTTTTTCGACCTTCATTACTTTGCAATCTTCCCCTACATTAAGCTGACACAGCATGAGATATCTGGTCAAACCAGCAACATCTCATTCACTCACTCATTCCAACATTAGAGAAAAAAGACTTACTAGGGACTTGGACCACATGGAGAAGATCTCTGCCACATAACTGAACAGTTCCTCACATTCCACTGCAGGGTACTTGAGCCAGTGTGAGCGGTGGAGGTCCACATACTTGATCAGTAGTGGGTAGAACGCGTAGATGTCTCTGGTCAAGACGCTGTATTTCTGGAAGAGTTCATACACATTGAAGGAAAAACAATGGCTGATCCAGGGGTGGTTTAATCCCATATTGTTTCTAACACCTTACATAATAAATTGCCTTTGGACATGCATCCCCTGTTGGAGAAATGCTGGATGTGCTTTCAATCAAAATTGACAAATTATTTTATTGGCATACAACTTTAAACATCAAAGTATATCTTAAAATTGGACTGATATTCTATGGTGAAAAACTTGCCGTATCCATGGCAATATAAGGCAGAATTCTATATACATATACAACCAGAGAGGAAGCTACAAAGTCATACCTCCTGCACCACTGCCTCCATGTCGGAACTGTCGGATGTTGACCTCTTGTCGATGATCAGTCGCTTCTCATAGTACTCCACATTGACAGATGCTTCCTTCAGCTTCTTGGCGATGGGCAGGAAGTGATCCTTGATCATGTCTGGGGTGGAGTTGCCGATGATGGGCTGGGTGCGAGCTGTTAACAACATGGATACCGTCAATAAATGTCTACATTTTAAATCTAGAGTTTACACTATCTGTTCGTTATGAGATACAATGTTATGGATACTAGTTCATATCCTAAGGAAATTGGCTAGTCATTCAGTAATTGAACAAGTATGGTTTTATGTCATTGAGCAATTTTCCAGCAATATCATTTTGGGGAATACAGGCTTCATATATTCATCCATGTGGAGAATCCATTGGTGTGATGAGCAAAAGTATAAACCACTAGAATACCTGGTCACTTTGGTCTATCATTCAAAGCAAATTATATCATATTTAAACATAAGATGGTTTTCTTTGCATGAGACCTTTTCATTGACAATTCATATTTTGTGGTGGAGAATTCTGCCCAACTAATTTGGTCACTTTTCTCAAAGCACAGCACAAGAACGGTCAATCTAAATGTTTTAACAAATGCCATGTTGTGTCATGAGTGGGAGGCAACTGCAGCTTACTCAAATATATTGTCTACATGCAGTATTCCAATCAAGATAAACAGAACCTATCCAAGGCTTACATATGATGCAACAGTCTACTTACTGGCAATCCTGTTCATCCAGGGAGCATCTTCTGAACCAATGTTATTGAGGATGAGCTTCAACACGTTCCCCAGGACTGCATTCATCTGCTTGGCTGTCACTGCCGTCACGCTATTTCTGAAAGCAGACATTGACAAATGATAATTTATGTCAAGTTGCATATTTCAAATGGTTTCATTAAAACATCCCCATGATGAACGAGGCAAACATACAATCTGTGTAAAATGGTAAGCCTGAAATGCTACATCTAATATACAAGTATATATTCTGATCTTCCAAGTGTTATATTGTCTCCTGATGTTGATCCACTGCTGCTAAAGCCCACAGAACATATTTCTTCTGCAAAACTAATGCATTTTATAAATGCATGTGTATTATTATTATTTATTTTTAAATTTTCTTATGATGAGGCTACAGATGTCTTATTGAGAAGCACACTCACCCATCTGATGTCATTTCAGGCCCATGGTTCAACCAGAATGGCAGGTAACTGAAAACAGATTGACCACATAAATATTGCTGCTTTACTTACACATGATTATGGCGTACAGAAATTCTATTCAAATTCTGTGACAAATTGCAGCCACCAGTACTAACAAACATAAATAATCTGGCTAGCTATTCTTGAAACGTTCGTAGCCCTACGAACTTCTTAAGCCCATTCTTAACACATTGGCTACGATCAAAGATAAGAATTCTTAGGGATACGAACATTTCGAGAATAAGGGCCCTGGTATATTAATTTCATGGATAAATAATGGAATGTTGTTGAATCAAACAAAATGTACTCTCAATTAATCTTGTCTTGGCAATAAAAAATAATAAACACTGCATGTCACGGAAGACAGGTTGTCGAAATGTGTTTTAAAAGTTATTAAATACTGAATGTCTTATGAGATTATGCTCCAAAAATGAACCCTACACTGAACCAAAGTTACCTTAAAACCCACACACTGATTATGTGCACCAAATTATAGGATTCTGACATGCTTCATTCCACTTACAACACAGTTGTTCTAATCTTGTAATCTCTACCAAGGCTAAAGATCCACCTAGGAATGTGTAATTGAAGAGACAAACATGGTTCCTGCCTTGACTGACCCTACCTGCACAACATTGGGAGCGTGACCTCAATGACATGTGGGGCCTCGGCATATTTGCCACCGGAGTGTGCCAGCTCCTCAATCTCTGCCACGATCTTATCCAGATTCGGAAGGTTCTCAGCCAGTTGGTCCATAACCTCTGTACAAACACAACATATTTAAATAGTAATTACATTCTGTATATTCCGTGTGCGAAATATGTCGGAAAGCTCGCGTTAAATCTCCCAATCAACATCAGCACTATCTGTATATGACTTCTGTTCAACTTTGTAAAAAGAATAGAATTTCTGTGATGAAGATTACATAAAACAAAAACAACTCAATAACAAGTTGACCCTAGGGCTTTGATTTCATCAAACTGTACATGTCTATACTGAACATGAAAACTGATTTAGTTCAAACAATATATTAATTCAGGCAAATTATACATACATTTCATTCAAACATTATGGTATATAGCACATAACTGAATAACAAGAAGACATGGTCATCAATTTCCCCACCAAAGTGTTCTGATCATAATTGGCGTTTGTATTTGGTTCCTGTTTTTTAACACCACTACGACATTCGTGTCCTGAAAACACATACCACATTTGGTTTCCCTATCTATAACAGCTACTGAGAAAATCTGTTCCCATAGGGGATACCGTGCACGAAGTCAAGAAACACATGACAAGGGCCATAACTCTGTAACGAATTGTAACACGGTTTCATTAATTTATGTGCACTTATGGTTGCAGATGATATTTCAGCACTATCTGGCACATGTAATTTGCTTCAAAAGAAATTAAATGTTTTAGAAAGCTTTTGTAATAGTACAGTGATGAAAGTTAATTTAAACAAAACCAAGATTATTGTCTTTAGAAATGGGGGGCCTCTTCGTCATTATGAGAAATGGTTCTACAATGGTTCCCCTGTTGAAACGGTTCCTTTTTATAGGTATTTAGGATTAGTGTCCACACCCATGCTTGTCTGGAGTAAAGCCCAGACATGTCTTGCATCTCAGGCCTCTAAAGATATAATGTCTTTAAATGGTTTCCAGAGGAAACATATCACTCCAAAATAATAGAGGCTGTGCAAATTAAATTTTGTAAACAATACTTAAGGATGAAAAAAACTACATTAAATGGTATGGTTCTTGGAGAGTGTGGCCATTACAGCATTTGTACATGTCAAGAGTGATTAAATTCTGGTGTAGACTTATACATATGCCACAAAATAGACTCCCACATCAAAGTTATTTAATGTTAAGATCACTAGATAGCTTAGGCTATAATACCTGGCTAACAAAAGTTAGGCACATCCTGTTTCAATATGGATTTGGTTATGCTTGGCTAAGCCAAGAAATTAAAAATGTGGAATATTTTGTGTATCTTTTCATGCTAAAGCTAGGGGTTATCTCCCATTTGACAGACACCCATTTGACAGACACCCAATTGACAGACACTGAACTAGAAGGTTAGTTAGGGTAACACCTACGGGTATAATGGAACAGTCCGCTGTCTAGTGAGTAAAGCAGGGTGAGCCTGAAACAGGTTCGTTACTGAGAAGTTTGATTGTGGGTAAATAGAACTTTGTTATGATTAAATTATTTCCCTTCTCAAAATTGATTTTACTATCAATTACTATCGAATATAAAAACAGGTTTGTCACTGAGAGGTTTGATTGTGTTTATTGATAGAAAAGTCCCCTCCCAATAATATCATATGTACAACAGAAGTTAACTGAGAAAACGTTTTGTTGGAGAGATATAGATATGTACATATTTGAAAACATTCGTATTTGCAGTAAATGAGACACCTGCATTGCCATGTAAGATACGATTAATACCAATCAGTGTTCTCATTTTAACAATAGTTTCTAAAGATTGTAACAGATTATGTCTTTGAGGAGTGTACAATAGACATTCAAGGAGGTAATGAAAAACATTTTCACATCCATGGCCATATTGACATGATGCGTCATATTTTAAATATTTATTCTAAATAAATCGTAACTAAGTGCAGTCGTCATATATCTTAATATTGTGTGCAAAACATATAACTTCTTTATTCCAAATGAATAATATTTAGGTTCACATTTATCTATATTTGATTTATACGATACAACAGTGACGCAATTTCTAATAGCCAAGCTAATGTTTTCAATATGATGATGCCCACTCCCCGTTAGACTAGAAGGTTAAACCGAAATGTTTATGAAAATAAATAACCTGTTAATAAATAAACTGTTTTTATATTGCAGCAATAAAAATTCAAATTACTGTCTTTTCGTCCATCTTTCAAAATAAATAATATAGCTTCAGTTTGTTCATGTGATTATATTTGGACTATTCTATTATAATGTGTAGGTAACAGGTAGAAGATAATCTGTTCACTGAACCGTAATTGTTGTTGTTTTAAGGTGTCTGCGAACTGGCTGTCTGCGTAATGGGAGGACACCAAGCTAGGTGATAATTAAAACACTTTTTGTTCTCATCAATTAGTGAATCTCCTAAATGTATATTTTACAAGGAGTTCAAAACTTTCTTAAATGTTGAAAGATATTTGTGTTGTGATATCCCTATGAATTTAAGAATTGCTATATCAAGGTTTAGATGCAGTAATTTTAATACGGCTGTTGAATGTGGCAGGTATAATGGAATTGAATACAATGAAAGGCTATGTCTTTTTAGTAAAGCCAGACGCCAGCATTATATTGAAAATGAATATCATGTACTATTTATTTGTAATGCCTATGATATACTTAGAAAGAAATATATAACAAAGTTCACTACAGAACAACTTACTCATTACTCTGTCATAAATCTTTTGCAAAGCAAAAATGATGCTGTCATATACAATGTTGGCCTATACTTATACCATGTACAGAAATTGATAAACTCCAGGACATAGAGCTGCAAAGTTCTTTTGCGCACCCACTAAACACAATGTCAGTCTGATTGTATTATGGGCGAGGGCCTCTTTACTGAATAAATACTGTCTGTCTGTCTGTCTGTAACATGGTTTCTGTTTTTGAACTCAATCAAGGAATTCATGTCCTGAAAACACATACCAAATTTGGTTTCCCTATCTATAACGTTTTTTGAGAAAATCTGTCTCCATCATCTCAGACGGACGGTCGGACAGACGGACCTCAAACCTATATCCCCTTCCCACTTTGTGCTGAGGACAATAATACTCATAAGTACATCTTATTCAAACAATATTGTCAAACAAATAACTGAACAATGTTTCCATATTCATCATACAACCCTGATCAGCAACATAATGAAATAATTCAAATGAAGACACAAACCCTGAGCTTCCAGAGAGTGCTCGGAGATTTTCCCCTCCAAGCCAAACAGTATGGAGTAGCGATTGTACTTGTTTTTGTCTGGCTCAAGGAATGCGACGGGGAAACAGCTGGCCAGTGACCCTACACACTCTCCTAGTGCTGGACGATGTCTGGGAGGAAGAAACAGAGGTCAGGTCATTGTGAATGGTCATAAAATTCTTTACACCAAATTCGCCCATTCCAAAAAGTAAATTTACAGTTACAGTTTTGACTGTGAGAATGAGTTGGGCTTTTATGCTGCTTTTACTAATAATCCACCACTGTGAGAATCTCTCATACAGACAGACACACATGCATTCACAGACACATACGCACACTCACACATACATACACACACACACACACACATTGAAACACTTATATGATATACATAGATCAAATGACTTAAAATTACAAATAAAATGTAAGAAGGTCATAAACTTTATAAAGACAATTCTGGAATCATCAGATGGGAGGTCTGTTTCTGCTAGCTCATTCACAAACATAACATGCATTTAAGTGAAACATTCTTACTTGCACAAACATTTGAAAATGAATTCTTGTTTGATGATTTCTTTCAGATGTGTAACAGATTGTCTGTGAATGTTTATCTTAACCAACTCAGCAATGGTCATGCTATAAAACAGCAAATATTCAAGTGTGGACCAGATAAACCCGTGACTGGTATCATGAACAACACTCAACAATGGCAGAGCCTGACAACCCGACCCCTTCAGATGCCTATCATGACCGCTGTTACACTCAAACCCAGTTTCTTCATGACAGAAAGTCTAACGGAAGCTAGAAACAATTGAACACTAAGAAACCTCAACATCATACTCAACGCTAGAAACTATACACTACATTTGTCTCGACCAAGTCACTACACAATAGACATATCTCAACACAATCGGTACACAATACAGAACATACAGACACTGTATGCCACACTGTGGGACATACATAGGTATATAGACACTTCCACATGAAACAGAAAAAAACACACTGTGAATATACTCAAAATCCCTGCAATGTACTTAAGAAATGTAAAAAAGGTGCGTATTAATTTTTTTCTTCAAAATAACATGTTGGTTATTTGGTGGTATTTGGTTGAAAAACCAAGTAATTAATTTTGTGTTTGTGTTTCAATAAACTATTTCCTCATTATTTATAATGATTATTGTCATTAGTATTGTTGAGAAGACTTGATTGTGGGTTATCTAGCACCTAACATTGAAAACAGGAAAATAGTGGTGATCAACGAAACTAAACACTGACAAATCCTGATGTGGTCTTTAGAGGGACCACCATCTACCAAGAAAACAGGAATACAGAGAAAACAATCAAAAGTAAACATTATCTTACATGACAACAAACAAACAATCCTAATGTAAATTCACAAGGAAAAAATAATGTTTCTGAAAAGCGATGTAAAAGGTACAAAATTTCAGAAAGTATTTGCCATCTCTTCATGTGTATGCACCAGTGTGCATGTGAAGTTGTTACATCTTGGAGGAGGAAACAGGTGCCGTGTCTTACACCATTAAACCCACACACTACACTCCCTAAAGTTTATAAAATGTAAGCCAAGACAAATTTAACATAATCATAATGAAATGTACGTCAACATCTCCTATAGTGACATTCATTATTGTTATTAATATCAAATAATCTCCAAAGGAGAAAATGAAAAGTGTTATTCTGTAGACTGTGGAGGCTCTGAAACTGGGAAGTTACTATAACTGTGATGTGAAAAGCTGCAACAGGCAAGAAGAACAGACAGAAGAACAGGTCTCTACAAGCAATTTGACAGCAAAACAACAGTGGTAGACTGCTAGAGTCAACTCTCAGATGGATTCTCCCCAGGAAGTTCAGATAACATTATATTTTTGCGAAATTTTTCCAAATATGTTTCCTTACATTATGAAATATTTATATTTTCCGCACAAACACAAAAATATTTATTCTTTATTTATTCAAATGACATTTTCATGCTAAAATCCATGTGTGTATTCACTTGAAATTTTCCAATCTAACTGAAACTGTTCCATTAAAAAAAATATACACACCATCTTTTAATCCTTTGTTTTGTTAAACTGATTTTAAGGTAAATAATAACACATACTTATTTACCTTACCTATTCCAAACTTAAGATCTAACCAATAAGTTTTTGTTTCTAAACTTGTTATAATCATTTTTAAAACTATAGGGGAATCCGTTCAGATAAATGCATCCAATACAAGTGTCCCATTTACCCTACAGATGTCTCTGAATGTTTAGAAAAGATTTTGCTGTCTGCCACTGTTATTTTACTGATACACAGCAACACTAGACGGTGGAACAACCATCTAACACACTGCTCCAAGGGGAACTAACCCATCACGTCACATTGTCAGAAGGGCGGAGAAGGCATTGTGGGAGATCTTAAGAACCTCGTATGATATTCCTTTAGAAGATATGGCTCTCCATGTGAAATCATGCTCAGATGTTCTACGTTTCTTCATAAAAAAAATCTGAACTTTCATTAAATAAATTTTGAAAAAATGGTTTTAGAAATTACATCGTATTTTTAAATAAAACATTATAAAAAATTAAAATATACATGACATATTTTGGAAGAAAAAAACACATTTTAAAATTTGATAGTTTGACACTGATGAATTTAGAATGTAAAGACAAAATATATCAAATGACCCACAAAAACATTTTAGGTTGGAATCATAAGGAAATGCACACAAGAAACATCACAAAGGTTTCAAGAGAAGTTATTAAATTTGAATATTCAGCAATGCCAATGGGTTATGAACATATGCAGAATAGTTTAGTCTTAAAGTAAAAATACTGAATTCATGCCCAAGTGTGAACGAAGTACCTGGCAAGCTCCGTCGTAATTGTCTCCCTATTCCCACGAAAGTTAGAAAGAGAAAGAAAGATATGAATACACCCAAAAAGCCTGGCGTGAATGATGATGGTGCATGTCGGATGATGATGATGATACTTTCCTTACAACTAGTTAGATACCCAACATAATATTTTAGTAAATAAATGTCCATATGAACAGGATAGATAACAAATTTTAACACATTTTGTATTTCCTCCTGACAGCTGTTTTCTGCAATCAAAATGTCAATAAAAGTACCGATTTGCAGGTAATATACTTAGTCGCATAAGATCTAGAAGAATATCATAAAATATTTTCCTCCATGCAGATTATGAAACATTACATTAAAAATAACTAAAACTAGACTATTCAAGAAAGTTGAATTTGAAAAGTTGGTATTCCTGCTACCTCAAGCAATTTTAGCAAAAAATAAAATACTCATATATCCAGTTTATAAAGTATATTGTAGAAGAATATCCACTCAGATTTCAATCAGTTGTAACAGATACAAGTAACACGTCTAGGTGTTCTATTGTCTCACCCTGATCAAAGACTAAGATGAAAAAATAAATATCATTCCAATAAATTTTCAAATGTAAAATAGCCATACCAAGGCAAACCAAGGGAGCAGACACATATCATAGATGGAAAATATGCTACTTTCCTTTTAAACTAGGCAAAAATTTAAAAGGGGCCATGAAAAAAGTGTGAGAGATGAAAAGAGGCATTGCCTCATGCAAGCCCTGAAGATAGGAACCTGAAAACATCATCTACCTAGGTTTGTCAGCTTTTCTAGACTTGGAAGGTCTGCTGCATTAATGATAATTGATATTGATATGAATTCATTAATATGTACACGATGCTGCAGGTAAGAAGACAATTAGATGAAAATGATTCTTCAAGTTTATAAAGTGATATAACATGATTATCAGCATTATTGCATAAAAATAATATGAAAACTAAAATTCACAATCAGTTTTCATTAAGAATTTAGTCATTCATTGTATCTGGTATTAATCAGTTGGGATATGGAAACGGAGAAACATTGACACAATAAGCATTGATAAGTAACAAGTTGAAATTTCTTTTGAAAAAGTTTACAGACTAATAATTACCTCGTTGAACTTTTACAAAGCCTGAACAAAGCATGGTATCTCACCTTTGCACAAACACAGAGCTGCTTGTTCCCAACGTGTAGAGGGCGTTCAGGATGCGGTAGCAAGCTAGCTGAATGTCTCCAACTATAAAAGTTATATAAAATTACATAAACTATTGCATTGCATCAAACAGCCAATAGTATGGTCTCCTTATAATAGCTCATACTATTCACCTCAGTACTAATTGTAGCACATGCATGTTACCTTGCAACTTCTACAGTAAAAAATATCTTACATTATAATACAAATTCCTTGCTTCTTAATCTCCCACATATTTATAATGCTCACACAAATTGTTTATCATGATGAGAAAGTATCCCCAAATCGATATCTTTCAATTCCTGGAACTACCCCTTCCTCACTTGTTCTTAGAACAGTTTCATTATGATGACTTTCATTGCAAAGACTGACCCAGAAGATCTGTGCCGAAGCTGTTGTTGCCGAGGTGGTCGAACTGTGCCGATAACACTGGCAGTAGCACCATGTGGACATAGTTCAGTGAGGTGGCACCACGGGTGATGGTGCCCTTGACATGGCTGAATCGACCTTTCAAAAGATTGTCCATGACCTGTGCAAGGTCATCTGCAGCGTTGTTGAAGAACGGCAGGAGGTGGGAGCGGACAATCTCTGGACAATTCTTCACAACAGACCTGCAAGAAGCCAACACAAATCATTCACATTTTGTTTATTGTCATACAGGAAACAGTTTTCATTTGGCAAGTCAATTATTCGTTCGTTAGCCTAGTACAAAAACTCGAACTGTGACTCCATAGCAGTTAGACAGAAACTAGGCAGTCAAACTGTGGCAATTTATGAATTGTACATTACCAGTGGCAATTACCAGAATCCTTTGATGCACAGAAAGTGCACTATGTTATGAGAGAGTGTTTTTTGTAATTTGTATTATCATTGATTAGGTGATAGTTATTATGGGTCACAATGTTTAAAGTTTTGAGTGTGGGTTTTGGTTCACTTCTCGCATCATATATGTTCAATGGCAATAGTATTTTTGCGGCACGCCTTTTTGTTAGCAACCCAGAGTTGCCTCCCTTGGCAAGTTGTTGACTCGACATGCCGTGGAGTTTTCTACCGCTTTCGTGAATGTTCTGAGAGAATAATGATACAACCTAGCTTTGCTAGAATGCTCGAGAACTGTGTAAGAGCTATATAAAGGCTGGTTGTGTTGTGACACACAGACTTATTACATGACTGGAGTTATACACACATCTGTCTGCCGTCATCGAGCTGATACATCTGTCTACCGTCGTCAAGTCTGTCTGTCAACATTTCAAGACCGTGCTTGACTATTCAACTACTGTCATTGTAAACAACCTCCAATCTGTATATCTGTTCTCACCGTGAATGTCAAGACTCTGGTGAGTTAATATTTTATATTTGTGACCCAATATTTTAGATTTGTGACTCCATTGTACTAGATATCTGTATTGTCATTCATTGTAGCTTGCTCATTGTTTGTTCAAAATATTATTGAATATTTTAGACTGGTCAGTGTTCTATTTTGCTGGTTCAAAGGGGACTCTTAAACCTTTTGTCACGGCAATTTATTAACTGTAACAACTATCACATTGACAATGTCAGGCACAATTGCCACTATCACATTTTTACTCTGGGCTAGGCACACCAGTGAGACCTCTTACACACAAATTCTTGCCATAAACTGCAGTGGAATTCCAAACATGCAGCTTATAATATGCATAACATTGTTAGCTAACACTTAAGTGAGTGAGTGAGTTAAGATTTAACATCATATCGGCAATATCTCAGCCATATCGTGATGTTAACACTAAGCATACAACCATCCTCTACAGCAGCATCATAAACTATTGATCCTATATTGTGCCAATTTTCATCAAACTGTGTGTTGTTATTGCGATGAGGACACACCATGACAGTCATACAAGGCAAATATCTTTCACTGGATCCATCTTGTGTGCTGATGTGTTCATAGAATCCACCGAAGAGTACGAGGCATACTGGACTCACCTGAAATCTACAGCCCTGACGAGAACTCGGAGGCAACGGACGGAAATGTTGACATCGTAGCCAAAAGCAGTGATCTTGGCTCTCAAAGTCTGGGCCAGCTTACAGAACAAGCTGAAACATAAAGATTTTGTTCAGAATCTCCTCACTATCTTCCCAGTAATAATATGTCGGTCATGATGGAGAGTAAAGTGAATATTTCTTACTCAGCAATTTTGCAGCTATCCGCAAAGAATACAATTGAAATACAAAAAGATTACAATCTGAACTGCCTTGTTTTATAGGAGATTTATCTTCCCTGGCGACCTCCTCTCACACTTACCTTGCTGTCATCTCCTTCTCCTTGACAGATGCCATGCTTGAGGTGCTGGCAGGTGTATTTGGGCACGCCATGAAGTAGACACGATGAGCGTGGAAGTATTTCTCTACAAACGGCAGCACCACCTACAAGGCACAAGACGTAATGGCGTCACTGTCATGTCATTTCTACATACAATGGAACAAATTCAATTCATTGCATCAAAAGGACAGCAAAGGCCAACCTCTCACTTATCACAGCAAATTTGTGTTTTCATTAATTTTCCAAGCAGCAATTTCATAGTTTGCAAAACTTGCTTTTTAAAGAAAAAGAATATCTGCATATTTTATTTATTAATATAGTTCATTTCAAGTCATTACTATAAAGATGTTCATTCATCACAGAAAAAAAGGAGACAGACCCTTATCACTAAAGTAATTTGAAAATTAGGGGTTGTCTGAAGATTTAAATACTGTGGTAGGCCCATTTTGCTTCTACCTGTGTTGTTTCATATTTTTTAGAAACAGCACACATCATGACTTATGTCATTTGTCCTTCAAATCTTCTACTCTAACCTTTCCAAAGAATTTCACATCCTCTGTCGCTTGTGTGTAGCTTCCCCTGCGGCTGAAACGAGAGCTGGGCCCGCGTCTGCCGCATGTTGACTGAAGCAATCTCCACGTAGTCCAGGAGTTTCTCAAGAAGACTGTAAGCAAAACGTCTCTCGGTGGCCGACATCCCAGGACCACCATCCGTCTCTGACTTGGGGTTATGTCTGGAAGAAGACTCACGTCTACGATCCAAGCCTAGGTCGCCACCGCTACTCGACAACGGAAAAGAACGGAAGAAAAGGAAAAAAAAGGTGAACACACAATGCATACCTGAACACCCATGCTGCAAGCCTCGGCTACTGCTTGTAACCAAACTGAAAATACAGAAATCAGGACAGCTCAACTGATTTCAGTGAACATTTAGCAGCAGTTTCTTGCAGTGACGTACATCAAAGGCAGACGAGGCATTGAAGCATGACACACTCAAAACGTGGTTTGGAATATTGAGTAAACACATCAAATTTGCAAATAAACAGTGTCAAACAAAATAATGTTCTTGGAATAAAGGAAATTTTATGGTTTGCTGGACAGAATATCTCTTATATTAATACGTAGCCTCAATAACTGTATAGAATGGATTAGCACTTCAGATCTTATTCGAAACAAATTATGACACAAGCACCGAAAAGTGAACACACTGTATCGCGTTCCATTGGATCAAACACAGATTTTTAGTGTAATAAGTGAACACTGTAACCGCTTAGCTATCCTATTCCTCAGATTAAAATACGACATCAGCTAATACACTTACTTCATTCCATAATTATCAACTTTGTGTCAAATAATGATCAATTTGGAATGAACAAATGATAAATATGTTTTGATAATGAAACAATTTTGAAATGGGTCATGCACATCACGATGATGAAGATGATGATGACAATGAAACTGACAACAGCTTACAATATAGACATGCCTAGAATGGAATTGACACAGATAAAAGTAACCAATATTTCCATGTCAATGACAATTTTGAACATGCAAACACCAAAGTGTGATAGATAAATTGTGCATTAGCAAAAATGTTGAAATCAGGAGAATGTAAATATTCTATTGCAATATCTGTGCATCAGAATCTTGTCCATGAATGTGCCATAGGAAGAAATGAAAATAGATTAATTAAATAAAACAGGAAGCAGAGAAGACATATACAGATAACTGTATACATTTCAATACCAAAAATTATGAACAAATTTCTGAGCAAATCTGTATCATTAATAGAAAATATCAAATAACTTTTCCCACAGGAGTTCTCAAATCCATTTCAATAGATACACATTAAATTAGAAACAATGTTGATTTGTTGAAGGAGGAATGAATGAATATTTATTTATACCATTTTAAGCAATAACAGAAATATCACCTAAAGATACCAAGAGTTGGATGGTTTCACTTTTATTGCCTAACATAGGAAACATAACCCTTCTGCACAATTCATTCACTATTTGACACCCCAAGACACGACTTCTGCTAATAATACCCCATCACAGTAGAACCTGGTTATTACAGATAATGCTGTAATATTCTATTAACAGTGTATGAAATAAGGCCCGTCCGACAGCCCGAGACGGGCTAGATTTCTGCTGGACGGTCTAATGTTACAGCTAGCCAGCCCAATGGACAGGTGAAAAAGATATTCAAATAACGTGTCCACTGGCACTGTCTATTTAGTATTTAAGACAGACTGGTTAAATCTCTTCTGGGCTGGTAAGTTTTCGAAGTTACCAGCCCAGATGTGTGGCTGGGTTTTTGGCTTATTTCATACACTGCTATCAAGCATTGAAGAGTGAGCATCTTCTTAAATATTGGCATCCAGACAGACTTGGACGCTTCAGAGAGGATCCAAGATTCTGAAGAAGGGAATGCACATAATACCCAAGTCATGATATAACTTAGCTGGTGATGCAGTTAACATGTAAGTGCATCTCTTGCTGGATCTGCTAGCGCTCTGATCTTTCCTACGTCTGCTGAGGAAACCCATTTCCCCGATGGTGGCACGTGTCACCGACTGAGGAAAGAGGTGGTCATTATGAAGTACCTGGAGATGCGGAAGTTGAGGAACTGAAGGAACTTGAGGAGCTCCAGGGCATGGTCTCGGTACTTCTTCTTTTCCTTGTCCGTCAGGATGTCATAGGGAACAAGCTGGGGGTGAAGCCCTCCACCTAGGGAACACAACAGAGTGGGAGGTCAATCAATGGGCTTCTTTATTGGTTGCAAATTTACAGTTCAGATTCACAGAAATACTTACCCACTCTCACAACCGGAGTTCCTTGTAGTCATTTAAGTACCTCTACTATATTCAAGGAAGATGCAACGTTTCCTCATAACCTATTCAGGCCATTTAACAATTTACATTTGTCATTTTATCTATTCCATTTTGTTATACCAAAACAGCAAGACCATGGGCAGCCCCTAATGGTGACTCATCAAACTGTTCAATAAGCAAAATATATCTCACATTATACCAAAGAGCTACATTTTTGGTGTTTGTCTTTGAAATATATATAATGAAAGCTACAACTAAAACCACAAAAAATTTAACATATTATTCCTGTTATTAATAGTTTCAACTACAATACTTTCAGTCACTGAATCAAAACTGTAAATAATTCACTCGTTGATCTGTAAGAAGAAGTACAGATGATTGCCATTTCTGACTTAGTTTATGAGAAAATAAACATGCGCGAAAGTGTCATATAGCCCTCACCAATCTGCTCTAGTTCTGCTTTCTTCCTCTTGGCCCATAGTTCATGAGCATTCTCAGCAAGTCTATCCACCATTGTCTGCAACAGAGGTCATCTCTCAGTACTTTGTCAACAACATGAAAATATGGCTGATTTTGATTTCTTTGTTTGTTTAATGCTGCACACAGCAATATTCCAGCTATAAGGTGGTTGTCTGCACATAACCAAGTCTGGACCAAACAACCTAGTGATCAACAGCATGAGCATTAATCTATGCACCTGGGATACAATGACATGTGTCAATCAAGCCAGGGAGACTGACCAATCCTGTTAGTCAGCTCTTACAACTACAAGCATGGGATGCTGAAGAGCAATTCTAACCCGGATCTTCATGGGTGCATGCTTTTGAAAAGCCCACCATACCAAATAGTTTACAAAAACTCCAATATCTCACCTGAGTGTCTCTTGTCAAGGTCACATTCCTCAAATCATAAGGTCGTGGACTGTAGCCTTGCTCAAACTGAAATGAAGTACATATAGGAAGGCATTCAGCTTAAATGCAGTTCAGTACAGATATCTGTACAGTCTGATGGTTTCACATTTCTTACCACAAATATCAGCTAACATAGACAGCGTGGTTTTGATTAAATCTGTGGATTTCATGTTACTCATAGTTTTGACCCAAAAATTTGGTTCATGGCCATAATGATGTTATGCTATTTTTGCAATTGATTCTGAATTATTAACTCTCTGGCTATTCTGGCCAAGCATTTTGTGCAAGCAAAACCAACACAAATATAGTTCATCATGCAAACTTCTCAAGAAATGGTACATAAACCATACTTTGATTTAAGAAATCACTACAATATAATTATTTCTGTGCTAGCACCACATTATTTCTCTCACTGACCACATTGGCCTTTGATGCCCTACGCTTGATGGAGTCTTGTCTGGTGGGGCCTCGGGAGTTGTCCTGGTCAATGCCCCACCCCAGGGCCAACATCGTCTTCAACGTCTCCCGGGCTGGCTCAGTGTACTTCCGCTTGGCCTGAAGAATAAGCACCACTATTAAAGAGAAGTAATTTGTGAATCCGATTCCGCTCCATGATACCCTTTTATAATCCACCCAGTAACTGTAGGGAATATAACCTTCCACCCTTGAATCCGACTTTTGTATCTGAGGCCATGTGAGCTGTACAACATGTGCTCTTGAGTGAGGGTGTGTGTGACACCTTGATGCCATGAAGCTGTATTTGATACCTGAACCTATGAATTAAACTTATGAAACCAGAACCAGCATTTACTATTTTTGAACCACTTTAACATTAAAGCACCTGACTTTATGTGACTTCCAGCAGTGGTAGGAATATATGTTACTGTCATTTAGTAAGTCCTAGAAATCTGTTCTTGATTCTGGAATACCATTATTGGAACAATAAAACAGGTTGCTTGTCATAGAGTAAATGAAAATGGAAACTCATTGTTGATGTAAAACAGTGGCAAGTAATGACATAATGGGGTATGACATTATTACACATCACACTTTTCATCATGCATTACCGGAATCATGTTTGACCCTCTTCATAAGTAATGCTCTATTACTCACCCGCTCATCTAGGAGATGGTACGGTTTCAGCAGAGGATGAAGTTTCCTATCTTCATCATACGTAGTGCCAAAAAACCACCCACCCTCCAGCTGAAATCATATACACACTCTGTTACAAGAGGAAAGTACACAGGATAATGTAATGCTGCCAAACAACCACCCACTCTCCAGCTGAAATCATATACACACTCTTTTAAAAGAGGAAAGTACACAGGATAATGTAATGCTGGCAATCTTTTCAAAATACTGCTTTCATTATTACACAACATACAGAGTTTATAGCATATTCGACAAAAGGGGGCAGTTAGGTAGCCCAGTGGTTAAAGCACTGGTTTGTCACACCCAAGAACTGGGTTCAATTCTCACGTGGGTAGATGCGTGAAGCCGTCTCTTGCATGACTATGGAATACTGCTAAAAGCATTGAAACTTACTCCATGCTGAGGTAGTTTTATTCTCTGACATCTATGTGAAAAAAGGCAATAAATAATAAGACATTTGTTCCAAACAATTTGTCCTGACTCCTGCCCTCACTAACACTACCCAGTCACCTCACCTTCTTGACTGCCCAGCTGTCATGGTAGTGCTCGGCAAACTTGTTGAGGGTGTTGTCAAATGATGGAGTCAGATTCACTCTGAAAAGAGTCATGATCAGTAAATAACCCTACAATGTATGTCATAGGAAAGTCAAATGTTAGTAGTTGCCAGGGAAGTGGCTTTCTTTGCAGATGTTTTGCCTGTATGAATTGTTTGAACTTTGAAAATATAACCTTGAACAATATCAAACCATTTTCATGAAATCCAATAGGTCTGTTTTCACTTCAGAATGAATTGTTCCCTCCTTCCAGATCAGAAAATCAAATAATCATACAATGGATTTGTTCCATGAACCTTGCTCTTTTGACGATTAATCCATACCTAACTGTGTCAAAACTGATGCATGATTGCTCCTTACCTTCCAGTTTGAACCATTAATGATGGTTTACCATGCTGTTTTGACACGTATGCACATTGAGCACGTACCTGGCTGTTTCGATGGGTTGAGGTATGTAGTTGCCCTCGATGTCGCTGCTAGACTGTTGGTACCAGGTGGCGTCAGTGTGACTCAGAGAGTAGTCAGGTGACAGGGCACACCCAATCGCTGACAAGCATGGCAGTGCCTTGGAGAACAGCTCTGGGTCATAGGCCTGCAGGAAACAAATGTTTTATATTCAGAGTGTTACATGCAGCGAATTCAGTTATATGGACAAATATACTAAAAAACAGGGGGGCCAAAAATAGAGGGACCAATGTATAGCAAGTATAGTAACAGCGTTTAAAATTCCCGCGTGCCTGACTGTCTGTTTTCATCTCAGACGGTCAAATTTCAAAAGTAGCCGGTAGTCCGGTGGTCTGGTAGATGTTCTCTTGTCGTCAGTTTGAGGTGATTAAGGTATTATGATAATTATGTTAAACTATTTACAATTGGACAGTTCATTTTACAATAACCAATCACAACACATGTACTTTCAGTTTACCTAAACTGGGTGCAGTGCCTGTTAGTGCTATGTTGTTCACTGTCATGCCTACACACAGTAAAGTATTCAGGAACCTGAGTTTTTTAATTTTTTTCATTGTTGAAAACCGGACAGGCAAGTTTGTATCCGGACTGGTAATTCCGGCAGTCTGGCTTGGAGTTTTAAACATTGATAGTAATGCTACTTGTTGATAGTATTAGTATTTATACATATAGAATATATCCAGATGACTCCTTGATAATGCACTTAAATCAGCACAAGATATAGATCATAAACATGTAATTTCTATTTTTTTTCATTGACTGTTGGTTAATGCACCACCAGACGGCACCCAACAGCATCCCATGCCATCACTATATGACACAAACTGCAATAAACTAAGTAACCTTGTCAAATTGCCTGAGGTATTTGATTGGCTCATTCAACAAGCACAGGTTGGTAAGGATCTATGCTAATTAAGAATCTTCACTTACCCTCTTGGCCAGGGAGTCAAATATTCCACTGAAGAGAATCATGGACAGCCTCTTCTCCTCCTCGCTGGCCGTGCCGGACCCATACCCTCCACCTCCACTGCTGTAGTAGCGACCACTACGTTCGTAGTGAGCCGGTCAGTACCTACACAAGGTAAACAATAGCACTCATGTGATCATTAATATATCATTTAGAAAATCATACTCAGTGCCAATAGGTTGTAATGTCACCTGTCTCAAAGCAGGGGTGGAAATAACCCATTGCCCGATGCCCGAGTCCAGTGTTTTTTTCTGCCGGGCAAGCAAATTTGTATATCACACTGTACCGGTGTCCAGTTGACTTTCCAATATTTATTATGTGGTTTATTTAAAAAATCAACAAGAAAACGGCCGGTATAGTGGAAAAATTATCAGGGTAAGTAATTTTACATGTGCCACTGTACCGGAGTACACTAGCAATTTTAAAGTTCTTTCCACCCCTGCAAAGGTTGGTAATAATGTACATTAAAACCAAAAATTCAAACTATTTGCTGAATGATGTTGAGTAACTAAGAAATTGTGATCCAGAAGTTGTTAAAGGGATGACCAATGTAGTACTGATGGCAAACAGGTCACCATGATACCGTCAACACTGCTGGTCAGCCTTCTAATATGGAATGACCAATGTCAGACTGTTGACACACAACTCTCAACTGGTCCCAGAGGCACTGGTCTTTTAAGCCACTTTGAGTGAAGCTTCTCTGGAAATGAACGTTTCTTTCATGTGACCAACACTTGACTCCCACCTACCCTGAGGGGCACAATGGCATGTTCTGACAATGCTGGAACATCTCTGGTCAGCTTCTTCAGCAGACTGGTCATCATTGGGGGCCTCAGTTGCCTGGAACATAGATTTTAAAGCCATATCAGATACTGGGTGCTTTGGTTGTGCATATGTAATACACAAATTCTTGTTTCTGACAACTATTTACAAGGTCCATGTCTCCAGTGTGATGGAACTGAATTTACTGCTATTTAAATGTCCTACCTCAATGAGAGACTTTTATACCAGCACACACACTTGGAAGTCACAGCATTTATAACATGTGATGTAACCAAATCAAAATGACTGTTCCTGTGAACACGACCACCAGACTGACTCACCCAGTGAAGGAGACAAGGAAGTCGGACACAGTCTCCTGCTGCCCCTTGGTCAGTGTCCGGCACTTGGACAGTCTGTACACTGTGTGGAGCAGGGAGTCCATCAGGTGAGAGAAGTGGTCGGCATCACTGAAGTACTGGCTGTTGTGGGTCAACATTGGCAGCACTGAGTTACACAGGTACCTGTTCAAGGCCAAGGCCATGTCACTCTCCGATGCCATAGCCTGCAGGAAAACAGTTGGAGCTGGTTAGACATTGCATAGGAAAAACTTGGACAAGTCAGTCACAAACAGCAAAGGAAAATATTGGACAAGTCAGTCACAAACAGAAAAGGAAAACATGGACAAGTCAGGTAGAATCGGCAAAGGAAAACCTTGGATCAGTCAGGTAGAATCAGCATTACCATAAACACTGCTAGATGTATCCCAGCTGTTTTAACATCAAAGTGATAGAGGCACCATACATTTATAACTACCGGTATAACTGTACATCTGGACCCTCTCTTAGTGAAAGTTTGGATTTGGATAAGTTTCTGTTCCTTGTTGTTTAGGCAGTACTTCTTATTTGAAATTAATTATTCAAGCATGTGTCTGGAATAGTACAAATCATTTAAGCATGTGTAACAGTACAAGAAACTGAACTACCGATAATTATTTCAAAATTACACAACTTGCATTGAGGGGTAATGATTTCTAGCAATCCTCTTGTATTCTTCATTATTAAATAAAAGGGCAACTGCTAACTGCTTCTACTCACCGAGTCCAGTGTGGTGGCTGCTCGGAGATCTGGCAGGAAGGCCTCCTCCAGGATTCTGAAGAAGGTGCTCTGGTCATCCACACCATACACACGCTCAAGGAACATGACAATTGACATCTTGTGGTTGGGCAACAGACCAGGGGGCAGGTCACTGGCAGGAGGAGCTGCAGGAAACACACGCATAGATGAATATAAAGATTGCAATACTTGCACAGACAAAAATGCCTAAGAAAAACTAATTGTGATACAGACTTTGACAAAATGAAGCAATGGTCAGCCACAAAAGATTGCAATACTTGCAGTTAAAACATTTGACCAAGAATGAAGTTACTCAAATGAAGTAAGTATGCTTCACATTTTACAAAAACGAAGAAATTGTCTGTCACATAAAGTACATTGTGGCAAGATGATTTTTTCTCTGGTTCTCAGTTTTAATGAAACATTATCCAGTTTTGCAGACATACCTGAAAAATAACTACTCTCCAAGCAAAAACGCCAGGCACTAGTCCCAATGTTACACATAGTACCAATGTCAAGACAGAAACTGACCTCCATGCATCTGGTTTGACTCACCATCTTGGTCTCCTCCTGCATTGAGCCCCACGGGGAGGATGAAGCGGAGCCCCAGCACCCCCTCCAGGTCTTCCATGGATACCAAACTCCTGAGGATGGCTCGAGCCCTCAGGGAACCACTGCGGCCCTGCTTGATGGTCTCAGCGTCTGGGGCGCAGCGACCGAGAAGGTCCACCAGACTGGCATAGAAGTTCAAGATGGCTCCTCCCATGTCTATGTAGTCTTCGTCATCTTCAGAGGGGAGAGCAGTGAAATCATATTTGCTGTAACAGAATAGGAGTGACAAGATAACAACCAAGTGGCAACAAAGTTAACAACTTAATCTGATATAAATAGCAATCAAACCTAAAATGTAACAGTTTATCATGAAGGAACTAAAGTCATTTTCAGAAACAGCTTAGCTAAATCCTTCTACTTTAACAGCTCTGTTTTTACATCTGATATCTAAGTCACCATTCTGCCACATTACATGATAGATATTTGTACAAGGGCACAAGCTCAAAAGCGGTGGGGTAGCCTAATGGTTAAAGAGTTTGCTTGTCATGATGAAGACCCGAGATTGATTCCTCACAAGGATACAATGTGAGAAGCCCATTTCTATTGTTCCCTGCCATGATATTGCTGGAATATTGCTAAAAGCAGTGTAAAACCATACTCTTCCACTCTTTTTAGGTGTCGTTATGTTACCACTACTGTGGATAGTGACTATTTCAGCTTAAGTGGGGCGGTGGGGTAGCCTAATGGTTAAAGCGTTGGCTCGTCACGCTGAAGACCCGGGTTCGATTCCCCACATGGGTACAATGTGTGAAGCCCATTTCTGGTGTCCCCCGCCGTGATGTTGCTGGAATATTGCTAAAAGCGGCATAAAACCAAACTCAGTCAGTCAGCTTAAGTTATACCAATCACTGCATGTCCTGTCCAGATTATTATTTACAGCCTACCATCATATAGCTGGAATATTGATGTATGCAGCATTATACAACAAAAACAGACAACTGATATACAAAATTCTGTTCTTCCCCAACCCTTACCTCTGGAACAGATAGTTGCCTCCGGTGTCATCATCATCGTTCATGGCTGCCAGGTAGCTGCTGGAGGCTCCATCTCTGGCTGCGGAGATCTGTTCCGACATTCGGATGCCATCTTTGACAGCCTTGAGAAGACCTCCTCCTTCACCCTTCAGGGCCGGGCCTAGACACTCGGGGCGGCGGATCAGCAGACGGACGACCAGGTTGGCATTCTCCTCCACACTCTCACCTACAAGTGGAATCAAGAAGGAAATTTGAGAAAACACCTTATTTCATGTTGTTCTCAGCCAATAACTGTTGGAATTTTGGCTTTAGAAGTAAATAGTTGAAAGTTGAGTTGAGACTTAGGTAAGTCATTCTACAGCTGTAAATAATCAGTCCTGATCATTGTCCTGACTGTATGAGCAACAATAGTCAAGCTAATCATCCAGGTCACACAATACATTCTCTAATCTGGTTGGATCTTGTAAACAATGTCACCTGATTGTGTTGTCAGAACAAAGCAAACTTCCTCTCAACCCAGGTAGGTTTTCAAATTTCCAAATACGTACAATGTGTGAAGCTGATTTAAGATGTCCCAAGATAAAGCTGGATGCTTAAAGTAGCTTAAAACTTACTCACTCACTCACCAACCTAAAATGACAAGTCACCAAAGCAGAACTCTATTTTAGTCTCAACTCTCAACAAGCATAGTTTACTTTGGACCATATCTATCCCAGAATGCCTACTGCCATGAAAATGTTTAAACTACCATAGGTGATGTTACAATGTATGCGTAAAACACTTATAGCGAACTGATGGATATAGCAAACTGTTTCTGAAGTCTGCATACTTTAGTCGAAATGTGAGTAATGAACTAGGCTTATAACTGAAATTAGTTGTCAATTTGAGTTCATAATATCCATAGTTTCCTGTATATAATCAAGCAGCAAACAGCAAACTGACAACCCATGAAGATCCAGGTTAAATGCTTGTCGTAAGAGGCCACTAACGGGATCGGGTGGTCAGGCTAGCTGACTTTGTTGACACATGTCATCATATCCCAATTGTGTAGATCCATGCTCATGCTGTTGATCACTAGATTGTCTTGTCCAGACTCAATTATTTACAGATATACAGCTGGAATATTGCTGAGTGCGGCATTAAACTAAACTCACTCACTCATTCACTTGGCAAACTGACACATTACCATACCGGCACCATGACTCAACTTACCATTGACCCATACACAGAACCTGAGGAAGTCCAGGAACCTCTCCCCCTCCACAGGATCCCAGCCAATGTCAGGATAACCCTTCTCAATCAGCTCTGCATTTGTCTGCAGGCCACACCTGGACAGGTAGATGGCGATCTTCTCCAGGTGGGACTCTCGCAGAGCCAGAGCCAACTCATTGTTGTCCATCAGAGAGGCACACGCCACGTCCAGTGGGCAGGACCCTCGCAGTGAAGGTCGGGCTGTGTACACAAGGATATGATTGGTCAGTTAGGAAGGTTAGGAATATATACATCAAGGGAAACATTTACAAATTAAATACAGTCTTGATTCCTCATAATATATTACAAGAGGTCAGTTTACAAACCTTATAACATAGAAGAGAACTTAATCATGAAACTGCACATGTCTGCTAGTTGTATAGTCTATTTCCTAGCCCATGGATACCCAACTCAGACACCGAATACAACTCTGTGCCATTCACTCATTGTACTACGACCTTACTGCCAAACAGTAGGCAGGGTAACAATAATTACCATGTTACAATGTCTACAGGTACGATTGGGCCGGGATGAAACCACCGACCATCCACACGATACGTACAACATGATCTCCTTACCTAGAAGCATGCTACTGTTTTCCAACAGGTAGCTGAGATGATCGAACATGGCACTCTGGTTCTGACGACTTGTCCGACAGAAGTAACACAGGAATCGACAGCACATGACCACCATTTCCGCAGCAGCATCCTGTAACAACAAACAGCCCCAAATGACATCGTCTCCCACTCGCTCGATACACATGCTCTCTCTCACCACAGACAAAATGCTATGATGTATGAATGACTCACTGACATTATTGTGACAATTTCCTACAAGCTCAGACCACTTTACGCACGCAACTTTTACAACATCAATTTTCACAATGAAAAATGTCTTTACAATTTTATTTCAACAACAAAAATAATAATTGAATTATCTCCCTTGTTTCAAAGACCAGATTTCATTATCTCCTGATCATGCATCCAAAAAGAAACAATTTTAGAAATAAATCAATTTCAAATGCTCAAACTGTTTTCTTCCATGATATCCTACAGTTGAGTTCATAAGACTAATGAAGTAAATTATACACTCAAAAGAATTTCATCCGGTATTTAATTCCAAAACCATCCCCAAAGTCAATACTCTGAGTACACACAGGAACGTGACACGACATGCAGTGATGGAGAAACTACATAAAGAAGATGTCAGAGAACAATGCTTGAGGCAATGCATTCAAATATAAATGACTAGTAAAACCCAAAAGTTAAAAAACATGAACTTAAAATATATAGCAAAATGTATTTCTTCATTTAGTGTTTATCAATTTAAAACATGCGGACATCAATAAATTCATAAGCAGTTTTTATTGACATGGTATCAAGTTTGATAACAAAGATTTGGACATGAAGTTCTCAATATGCCAAAAGACAATTAAGAATGACTTCCAGTCATTAATGACTAAATTTGTCATAAATGATCACAAATCCTCACAAGTTGACTAAAAGAAAGAATTCTTTAAAGAAAACAGTTTACTTCAGTTGGAATGCTTATGTCCCTATATGTTACAAAGCTCAATTAATATGGATAAAAATATTCTTCTGAGGGTGATGAACTTGCACTTTATTTTCTTTCAAAATACTGACAATAAAAACTATTTCAGCAGTCATATGGCAAATGAATTTTCATCTAAACCACATTACATTAATCAAACTGATGACACTACTCCCTAAAAAGTTGACCACTGTAAATCAAATATGGAAAGCAAAGTACATAGCACTGAGATGTCATTCTACACAGAATTACGCACCCAAATATACACTTACAATCTTTGACAAAAGTAGCCCATTAAACACTTACCCAAAACGTTTTCTTCCTCTCCTTATTTGATTGCTAATTAAAAAGTTCATAAATATGATGTGCATGGCTCTCAGAAACGAACGGAAGCAACACGCACATTTGTATCTGGAGTATTTGGAGGGTATATCATGGTTTACAAGCTCAGGCAATAATAACGAACAGCAAATGAAGGCAACGCTCTAGTGTATGGTAGCCAAGTGACAACTATTGATATTCTTCGCTTCAACAGCTGATTGGTTGGCACAGGGGCAGATACAGCTTTTTGAGAAAAGGAGGGTGCACACTATTGAGAAAAGGAAGGGTGCACACTTCATTTTCACCCGAGTTTCAATGGTCATTTAACAAACTTTCAGCACAAAACGGGGAAGGGGGACACCCTCCCTTCCCCCTCGGGATCCGCCTATGTTGGCATGTATGGCAATGGGACTCTATTTTCTCCCCAAACCAACCCAAACCATTTTAAAAGCAGCATTGATTTTTCTAAAATATGCTGATCATAAACAAGTGAAAGATCAAGAGGAACAAGCTATAGGGGTCTGACAAACTTCTTGATTGCAATGGATTCAAGGTTACGGTGTAGATACTAGCACCATTATTAAGCAAGTGATTCGCATCTACACCAGAACATTGTCTCCATTGCTATAATAAGTTGTCATGTTATGTTATATACTTTGTTTCTCTTCATCATACCATATTCTAAATTTCTCTTGAAGAAATTAAGTTCAAGATCAAAATATTTTGGAGAATATTTTCGGTATTACAGATTTAAGCATACAATTCCATATCCATATCCGTGAAATTGAAAACATCTATATCCATGAAATTATTTTTGATCCCCCAACAATTTGGTTCTGTGTATTCATGTTGTAGTGCCAAATGAACAAATACACCCCTGACCAAACATCTCAAAATATTAACCTTCCATTTCCTTCAAGAAAGTAGAAATGTGACTGAGAATTATTCTATTCATATTCGATAGTAGTTACTCTGTTTTGTAGAGCTGACAATTCTCCAAGAAGCCTTCAATCAGGAATTGGTATTACCATGCTACCAATCAGTCCCAACTCATATCAGTACCAATAGTTGTCTCTTGGCGCATGAATGGCATTAAGATGAAATTGGAACCAAAGGATCACATTAACAGAAGCAAAGGTGAGTTAATCACTGAATGTGCTTTCTGTGTAAAGGTCAAGCTTTCTGTGGCATAATCAGGTTGGAGAAATTTGAAACTGGTGATCCTTTAGGAAGTTGACGATGCAAATATTGAGGTGAGAAATGAACAATGAAAATTAAATGAGAATGAGTCGTTATTATAATGTTCACAAGTTGTAGATGTACAGTAAAGCTTATTCTACCATATTCTTTGAAAAAAAATAATTAAAACCAAATAACATTTTAAAATTTCAAATTCTTAAATTTATATATCATTGAAAAATAAAGAATTTTTTAAACTTATGAATCATCACATAAGAGTTATTGCATAAACCATAAAAAGTACAATTTCCTCAATATTCTTTTAATGGTCATTCCCTCTTTTTGATCCTGTCTTATTTCAAGCTTGAACAGTGTACATCTACCAAGAGCATTGATCACATCGATATGTAGGAAAATGGAAAATGTAGAGTTGGTAAAGCTTACCTTGTTCTGTTCTGCGATGCTGTCCATGGTCTCCGACGTGGTTGCAGGTTGGCGGCCTGTAGTGTCAGGTGCTCCACTAGTGGCGGACTGTTGCTGCTGCTGGGCCTTGTTCAGGGTGTTGACCATCAACTGCATAACGGTCTCGTGGACACACAGGGCTCGCATCAGGTCAGGGTGCTGGAAGAACACCTTGTTGTCCATGGCACGACTGCAGACAAACGTCAACGAATGGGTGATTGAGTGAGTCACTTAGTATAGTTTTACACCGCTTTTAGCAATATTCCAGGAATATCGAAGCAAAGTGATACCAGAAATGGGCTTCACGCATTGTACCCATGTGGGGAATTGAATGTGGATATTTGGCTGACCAATGAGTGCTTTAACTACAAGGCTACTCCACCATCCTCAACAATCAGTTCAGAAGTTTCCTATTTCAGATTATTTGTATTACACATATCTTCCTACACAAAGAAAGGGAACCAAATGGTAAATACTTGACAAACACATAAAAGATCATAAATTAACTACAGTTTGGGCCATAGCGTGACAGACTGACTGACTGACTGAGTTTGGTTTTACGCCGCTTTTAGCAATATTCCAGCAACATCACGGCGGGGACACCAGAAATGGGTTTCACACATTGTACCCATGTGGGGATTCGAACCCGGGTCTTCGGCGTGACGAGCCAACGCTTTAACCATTAGGCTACCCCACTGCCCCATAGCGTGACAGAGAAATCCTTGTGGTCAAATCTGTGACTAAAGACTAGAGACTACTCTGCAGACATTCAGCTACCTATTACCCACAAATAGCCTGCTAAGTACTAGCCACCAAGATCTTGTTACTGAGACTAAACACATGTGGCTTGGTACCTCTCTGGGACTAGTCACGAAGATCCTGCTACTTATTTAAGACTTGCCACCAACAGCCTGCTATTTGCTTGAGGCTTGCCAAAGAGATCATACTACTTACTTGAGACTGGTCTTCATGAGCTCCTCCTCATCCGGGCCAGCCTGTACCAACAGCAGGGATCTGATGATGCCCAGGTTCTTCAGCAGCAGGTTGATATCCTCATGACTCTTGCAGCTGATGACATAGGACTTGTCCAGAGCGGTCATCAGCTGGGGAAAGTAACATTCAGTTATTTAGACAATGAGGACAAAGTATCGTTAAGACATTTAATCTTTTCAATTTAGTTTCTGAGGCTGTTACCCTCTTAGCAGTCAAAATATCATTTTAAGGATATTTGTATCATTCATGAGTTCAAAGATATAGTCAACTTGTTTTGAACAGAGATGCTGCACTACGTTTCCAGAACAGCACAAAGAACCTACCTCCCCAATACCATCGTACTGCCTGTGGAGCAAGCTGAACATCTCCCTCACTAGGTCCTGGTTGGAGATGAAGCTCTCTTCTGACCATTTCACCATTGTTTGTGTTATGAGTTTCTGCATGGAATCTGAAATCAACCATTTGTAAGTCATTACCTATTTTCAGAAACACTACACATCTCAATACCATTACCGGGGCGGTGGGGTAGCCTAGTGGTTAAAGCGTTGGCTCGTCACGCCGAAGACCTGGGTTCGAATCCCCACATGGGTACAATGTGTGAAGTCCATTTCTGGTGTCCCCCGCCGTAATGTTGCTGGAATATTGCTAAAAGCGGCGTAAAACCAAACTCAGTCTCAGGCAATACCATTACCCTTATCATCAATGGTCTTCTCAAAGAAGCCACCAATTAATCTAGGTTTTGATCCCCTTCTCTAAGTGGCATTTAGAAGTTGGTGTGATGAATAAGGGCAATAGCTCTATGGATATACAACTTCTTTGTTACAATATATGCAGCGTCTAGGTGTAGATGCTAACACCGTTATCAAGCATTTGCATATATTGTAACAAAAAGCTTGTATATCCATAGAATTATTCACCATGTTCTTGATTCTCACGTGGCTTGATCACACAATCACCAATGTATATCGTTATGTCTGCAACTATATATTATAGGGTCACTACGCCCACCTGGCTTAAGCCCATCATCGATGGCCTTTTCTATGGTGACTACCACAAATTATAGAGTCACTATACCCACCTGGCTTAAGCCCATCATCGATGGCCTTTTCTATGGTGACTACCACAAATTATAGAGTCACTATACCCACCTGGCTTAAGCCCATCATCGATGGCCTTTTCTATGGTGACTACCACAAATTATAGAGTCACTATACCCACCTGGCTTAAGCCAATCATCGATGGCCTTTTCTATGGTGACTACCACAAATTATAGAGTCACTATACCCACCTGGCTTAAGCCCATCATCGATGGCCTTTTCTATGGTGACTACCACAAATTATAGAGTCACTTTACCCACCTGGCTTAAGCCAATCATCGATGGCCTTTTCTATGGTGACTACCACAAATTATAGAGTCACTATACCCACCTGGCTTAAGCCCATCATCGATGGCCTTCTCAATATTCTCCTGCTGACCCTTGCTGAGTCCCACCATGAGCATCAGCTTGTCCTTGAGGCTAAGGTTCTTTGGCACATCCTCCTCCTCCATTGGCTTTTCTTCCGGGACCTCGAATATGGGCATGTCACAGTGTTGCAGAAGTTCTCCATGGAAAATGCGGAGAGACTCGCGAATGTCTTCGCGGCACGGACACTGCTGGTCAGCCTCTTCCTCCTCCACCACCTTGAAGGTCAGTAGTGCCCGCATCTGAACAGAAGAGTCCAGCCATTAACAGAAAGAACATGAAATCATCATAAATATGGGGTCACTTAAATTACTTTATCCATAAATCATACCAACAAATGTATGGTCGAAGTATATCTTTTCGGATGACAGTGTTTACTGTTGCTATAATAAGGCAAGAAGCGTCAGACAGAACATTGTAAATACTTGGATTATGGCATGTGTTTAAGATAACGTTGTCTTTAGTTGGTGGCATGTTTTACAATTGCTCATGTGATAATCAGGAAAATGTTCTAAAGCGACTGAAAACCCAGAACACACAGATATTATTATGGATCAAAACACACAATAGCAAATTTAGGACCATAGCACATTCTCAAAGAAGGATATTTCTTCATCCAAAATGGCTGTATCGTCAGTTTTTATGAACAATTTTGCAAAACATATTAATGGCAAAGTATGTCAAGACATCTGTTACAATGTAACAATCCTGAACCTCAAAAAATTCATTCACATTTAATCATTTTTGTAACCAGGCAAAGCAAAACTTTGTGATAATCTTGACCAGTTACTGTTCACTTTACTCAACATGCAAGATACAGATACCACATTATATACTTCCTACAGCATAGAAGAGACAGCTTGGCAGTACCTGTTCCTGTGGTGGACACCGGAACTCCCTTGTTCTCTTGGCAGTCACTGATGAAGGTAGGTCAGCCTGTTTGATCTCAATGTAACGACGCTTCTGGTCCTACACAATCAAAAGTCGCAAATATGTTATATGTACAGATTGCATAACTACACCAATTTTTAGAGTAATTTGTTGTTTCGGAAACTAAAATATGCACTATTTTAAAAATCCCAAACTGTTAAAAGGTACTAAGTCCAATTCGTTTCCATGGAAATCATGAAAAATAAAATGCCAAAAATCTGCAAATAGCAAAAGGCACCACTTCAAGATCTGTCTCATATATCTGCCAAGTTCTGCTGAAAAATATTGAAAGGTTTTCGAGTTGTGCGCCGGAAACGAAGCCCACCTCTCCCTTTTGAGACTAAGTCCAAATCGTTTCCATGGAAACCGAGAAAAATATAAATGCCAAAAATCTGCAAATAGCAAAAGGCACAACTTTGGGATCTGCCTCACATATCTGCCAAGTTTTGCTGAAAGATATTAAGAAGTTTTCGAGTTGTGCTCTGGAAACGAAGTCCACCCCTCTTTTTTTTGGACTAATTCTGAATCGTTTCTATGGAAACCGAGAAAATAATAAATCACAAAAGTCTGTAAAGAGCAAAAGGCACCACTTTAGGTTCTGTATATATCTACTAAGTATTGCAGAGAAATATTGAAGGGTTTTTGTGTTATGCTCCGGAAACGAGCCCACCCCTCCCTTTAAGACTAAGTCCAAAACGTTTCCATGGAAACCGAGAAAATTAAAAATGACAAAAATCTGTAAATAGCAAAAGGCACTTCTTTAGGATATGTTTTATATTTCTACCAATTTTTGTTGAAAACTTTTGAACGGTTTTTGAGTTATGCTCAGGAAGCAAAATGATAACGGACAGACAGACGGACGGATGAGGCGATGATTATATCCTCCCGCATTACATGCCGGGGGGATAATAAACCTGTCAATATCCAATCATCAACTTACACTCTGGACGCTGTGTACAAAACCATCGGAGAAGGCGATGATGGACTCGACCCTGTGTCGCAGCTGGATGTCACACAGATGTTTGAGGATGCGGCACACCTGCAGGGCAGAAGCAAACTCAGTATCAGTGAAGACAGGAGCAGCACCACCTTCAGAGCTAAACATGACACAAATTTACCTCAACCATCCCAATTCTAGCACTTTTCACAACAAGGTGACCCGCTCCATTGATGATGATAAGAGTTTGCGAGAAACTGGACGTTGAAAAGCTGACTGACAAGCAAAAGAAAGCCCTAAAATCTATCTGATGGAAAGGATGTCTTCATGTTCATTAAGTCTGACAACTGCAAGTCCATTACCCATTTCCTTATGTTTGATAGATAACACATGTCTTAATAAAATTCAGCCCTGGGAATAGATCCACATGTTAGTTTCAGCTTAGTTCAAAGATAGCGCTGGAGATATATATACAATGGTAATTAAATATTTTTATGGCATTGTCAAGCAGGAACTTTCCTTACCTCCAGTTTGACTGTTTCAGCCAACTTCATGTTCAGCAGTCCCAGTCCCACAGCATTTTCTGGAATATGAGACAAACCCATCTACATCATGACTGGACAATCAGAGTCATCAAGAGACATCTAAAACATTCAGTGCCCATTCATGATGTGAATGCTGTCAAGGTATGACGACAAGATGTACTAAAGTTGCTGCATCCTCGTTACCACCAGTGACTACAATTGTATGAACTTTGACGTTTTCCTTCACTGGCCTGCTCACGTGAAGTGTATTTGGATTTCATCTCATGTTTAATATAAATGCACTATTATATAAATGGATTCATGTGATTGTGTAGGTTCATGTGCTGGTCTGCATGTGGTTCAGAGCCCCGTTCCTCAAAGCGATCGTAGGGCTACGACAGTCGTAACTCCCATACTTTAACATAGACTTATGACTGTCGTAGCGCTACAATCTCTTTGAGGAACGGGGCCCTGAAGTGCCCCCCTTGTCTAATATCCTTAAAGCTGATCAACAGGCCGGGTAACATCTGTTAACATCTTTTGGAGTGACAGATCTGGGAGATCAAAGCTCGGACCTCCAGGCAGTTGCACTATTCACTGCACCACAGAGGCAGACTTTAAGAACCGGTACTAATGTTTGCAGAATCCAATGCATAATGTCTTTTCAACCAAAACAGCACCCTGTGTTGTGGGATCCACAACAGCAGCATGTCCATGACCCAACAGACTGACTGACAAACAGAAGGTTACAGCTTGAAGACTACCATCTACAACACATGAAAAGGCAGAAGCAGTAGATACTCACGTCTTACAAACCTGTCCCCGAAGACATTGGGCTCCAGGAGGATTAGGAGTTGGCTGAGGTCTTCGTCATCCATCAAACCCATCACCAGCATGTTGTCGATCACCTTCAGGATGGGGCTAGAAACAAGACACAATTCATGATCCCAAATACACAGTGTCACGAGGTAAAATCAAAGACCATAATGTGTTATTGCTATGGTCAATGTTACATCATCTATTCAGTACACTGAGGAGTATTCAACCCATGGTTGGTGCTAGGTTTGCACTAGTATGACTGTATCCTTCTTCAGAGTACTCAATTAGTGGATGAACAGAGCTAGAAAATCCCTATGAAAATAGGTTCAAAACAATGCAGACTTAAAAATTCAATATACAGTGAACTCTATTTCTGCAACTACACATGAAATTATAATGAAATGATGACTGGAATTGTCGAAATCTACTTCATATGTAAAATACATACACAAAGAGGTTGGCATTGGACCAGCCAATGGGATCTCTGATATGGGAAGCTCCCTTCTCAGCAGCAATGTTGAGAGTTTGCATCATGAAGGACTTCAGTTTCGCCAGTGGAAACACAGGTGAGGTGCAGTCCTTGCCATCGCGCTGTACCCTTAAAGTATGAGAGACACATAATGAATATTCCAATACTGATGTCGTAAAGGGCGTTGGTGTTTGCATACTGATTATGCAAAACTCAGATACATCACATGTAAAACAAAACCATATAATACCATGGTTCGTACTGTGGGTAATGAAAAACATAAACTACAATTGGCGTACAGCAATATTATGGCCTTTCACTTAAATGTCACTATCAAGAAAGTTCCCCTACCAACAATCCTTGATATCTCCAGGGGGGGTGCGTGATGTAGCCTGGTGGTTAAAGCGTTCGCTCGTCACGCCGAAAACCCAGGTTCGAATCCCCACATGGGCACAATGTGTGAAGCCCATTTCTGGTGTCCCCCGCCATGATATTGCTGGAATATTGCTAAAAGCGGCGTAAAACCATACTCACTCACTCACTGATATTTCCAGGGCTCACATTTCAGGAAACCCCGACTAACCCCTGAATCTGTGGTGCCCACAATTTCAAATACCTGCCCTTGAGTAGTACTTACTGTCCAATCAAAAACGAGGATATGACATCCTTTCCATCAAAACGATTTTTGACGGTTTTCTTTGACATGTCAATTTTTCACTGTTGAATTGCTTGGATGAATTTGCAGATCATTGTTCACTGTCCATGTGTGGTAACGACCCAATCATTAAAAACCACTGTCTCAGAGCAGGAATATTGCTGTGCCAAACAGAAACCAACCAACCAACCAAACAAACAATCCAAGACCATACATACCTGGCATCTATGTCTCTGTCCGACAGTGCCAGAATCGGTCTGATGGAGACACTCTGTTCCATGCTGGGGATCTGGTGCTTGATCTTGTAGC
Source organism: Haliotis rubra (assembly GCF_003918875.1). Taxonomy (NCBI): domain Eukaryota; kingdom Metazoa; phylum Mollusca; class Gastropoda; order Lepetellida; family Haliotidae; genus Haliotis; species Haliotis rubra. The sequence goes on along the minus strand of NW_025766070.1, from coordinate 858,516 downwards.
TATCTGCTAGCGGACTCAGCTTGCGATAAAGACTCAGTGATTTGGTGTTCGGTGTGAGAGGTATGATGTACTCATTCTGGGTGAGAATCCTGAACCAAGAGATAATATTGTCAATCTCCACAAGTTACTGTACCATGTACAGCTTTGTACATGATGGGCAACAACTATCAACAAACAAATCTGTGCATAGCTAGTATTTAAAAAAACAACAATCACAGGCATTATGTATTCTTGGCAAAAATCTACATGCTACTTCAAATTGACCTGTCTAATAGACACTGACAAGCACAAACTCGATATTTTAATGTCTGCACAGCTGCCACAAAAGAAGGGTATATGGAGGCATGAGATCATTATCATTTCACATAAAACGGAAAATGTTAAATTTAGTATGAATGTTCTAAAGATCTTCATGAACTTCATCAGATCAAAGTGTCATTGAAGCAATCTGAAAATATTTATATTCTATTTCCTACCAGTGACAAGTTATTACACACAAGTGAGACACAAAGCTTGTATTTTCAGACTGCATATTAACAAACACTGTTGTTTCGATCTATGATATGTCAAACATAAGTTGTCTCAAAGTAAAAACTTGTTTATTCCTTTTTTTTCCCCATCATTTTTGGTCATACGCTGGATAACTCAAAGTATCAACATAGGTCCCTTTAACATTGACACAACATTGTTTGACTGTATTTCGTCATAGAATATCTGAACACATAAAAATACTATTTACCTTGCAGCTGTTTGTGATGAAAGATTTATGGTTTGCTGGGGAAAATGCTTGAAGTGGTAGATTCAATCGATGCTTGAATTAATAGCTATGATTGTAGCCAGGATGTTGGTGAGGGAGTGAGTTTAGTTTTACACAGCACTCAGCAATATTTCAGCCATATGATGGCGGTCTGTAAATAATTGAGTCTGAACCAGACAATCCAGTGATCAACAGCGAGAGCATCGATCTATGTAATTGGGATACGATGACATGTGTCAGCCAAGTCAGCAAGCCTGACCAACCGATCCCATTAGTTGCCTCTTACGACAAGCATGGGTACTAAAGACCAATTCTAACCCGGATTTTCACGGGTAATTTTATCAAAATACTATTTACCTGGCAGCTGTATGTGATGAAAGATGCATAGTTACAAGGAGGTTGTGGAAAGCGTGTCTCAGGGGACCAGACATGTCTGAAGAACAATCCACAATACATCAGTTTCAATTAAATACATTCTTCTCAAAAACAATCTTCAAGATGAAGGGGTTACATAACAGAGACGGATGAAATGAATTTGATTCCGCTTCCTATTTCCTCAAGCAAGCCATTAAGTTGACTAAATGTTTGGCCAAAAACTAAATGTCCTTGCATTATATGTTTCCGGATGCTTAAACAGTAGGAGAAAACTACTGTTCAAGCATTAAAAAATCTATAACACTTATCTTAAGAACAATTAATGAACATCTCAATTACTCGTAAAAGACAATTTTATCTTAAAAACAGTCATCATACAAATATAAACATGCTTGCAACTCCACACCTTTATTTACAGTGCGATTAATCACAACAAACATGGCTGCCCCAAACCGTATAATCAGACGATACTATTAGAAACTGTCTCAAGCTTGAACTTCAGTATATCAACACTCACATTCACTCTGGATACAGTACATAAGTTGTTTCTCATCTAACACTCACATTCACTCTGGATACAGTACATAAGTTGTTTCTCATCTAACACTCACATTCACTCTGGATACAGTACATAAGTTGTTTCTCATCTAACACTCACATTCACTCTGGATACAGTACATAAGTTGTTTCTCATCTAACACTCACATTCACTCTGGATACAGTACATAAGTTGTTTCTCATCTAACACTCACATTCACTCTGGATACAGTACATAAGTTGTTTCTCATCTACATGTTTTGTCAGAACGTTGGCTACTCGGTGGTTGCCATGGGCACAGACAGCCATGTACAGATCTAGAGTCCGAGCATGGAAACTGGAACAGAAAACATACTATGTAGACAACAGCTACAACCATACATTACATTTAACTATATCCCAGAAATTACATTTAAATACATCCCAGTGAGAGAACAAGCAGTTACAAACTGTTCATTAAGCAAGGGGATGCACTCAAATGCACATGTAAAAATATCAATCAATTACTTCCCTTAATAAGTCTACCAATTTGAATAATGTATGCTATGTGCTAACAATCATTAACCCACTAAATACACAAGAAAGAGTTACGAATTTAGTGCATCTGATCAAAGTTGCTTTGAACAGTACAAGCACATATTTCGAGCTGACAATCCTAGGACATATCAAGGGTGAATACAAAACTGAAACCCAAGATCATAGATTTCTGTAATATCTAAGGAATTAAATTTTAACATCAAAAGGACAGCTTTTTAGATGACTAAGCCACATGAGCATCCATCCCAATAAGACCGTTACTTACTCCAACAGATGTTCATATTCTATGAGCTCCAGAATGTCCAGACATCGATTCTCTTCTGGTACATGGATGGCCAACATTGCAACTGAAACATGTCAAATATGGTATTATCAAAATCATTTCAGCAATGACAAAATAACAGGGTATCATATTAGCGTATTTGGTATATTAAGTATTTTGCTATTACTGAGTGTTTCTAGAATTTCCCATTAATATAATGCCAAAACAATCTGATTGCTGAAGTTCTACAAATAATATACAGGAAGGCTTATGATGCTATAACCAGGGTGACATTATAACCAGGGAAACGAAATCTACATCTAGAGTTCTGTCCCTTGTCCTTTTACCAGTATCAGTTTGTGAAGAAACAACATTTTGAACTCTTACAGATTTGGTAATTCAGAAGAAATTAAGTCTGAGGCTGATATCACTTCTCTTTTCTATCCAACTTCTAACTTGGGCATTAAGATGTGAGCTAACAAATTACTGTCCACCAGCTGTAACACATCTCCCTAACGTTAACGTACCTGGTTTCTCACACAGCATGCTATGTCCTCTGATGTCGGACAGCTTCATCGTGTGGACATTGACAGCGATGTTGGGCACACGTGACCAGTGACATGGAGCAAGGACTTGGACATCCAGGCGGGGTGGACTCATCGGTATCACAGACTTGTGGGCCAGGTATCACAGACTTGGGGCCACGGAACACTGCAGCCGACAGTGGCAGTGACGTCTGCAACACAAACAATGCTTTACAGTAAGACTCACGGAAGGAATCCATGTTCACCTTCATCAACCAACACATCGAAAAGGTACACATCAATTGTTCTCCTTGAACAGTTCTTAAAATAGTTCTTTTATCTGAACTTATGAAAAGACCTTCAACATTTAAAAAAAGTGAAAAACATATTGGTTATTATTTTTTTAGATTACGTGTATGGTACAAAAATTATCAAAGCCCCCCTGTCCACATACTGCAGTGTATGTGCAAACAGGGTGAAGCTTGATAAGAATATGATTACTTTGACTGAATGTGTCTTTGCACTCACCTTATGGCTGCCCATTTCAAACTGGAACACTTCTTTAATTGTGGGCTCACATATCACAGCTGGGAACAACTTGGTGCCTGGCTCCACCTGGGGACATCAACGTACACACTAGACATCGCAAGCAGTGACGTCTTGAAATAATGTTATAACTACCACTTATACACGCTCTGATAACACTTTTTTAAAAATAGTGTTTGATAGAATGTAAATAATATATGTACATATCGGAAGTAAATGTATGTATTCTTCTTTCAATTTCACTTTGTGATTTAGGATTATCCTGACATTGTGTTAGATTGAGTTTGGTATTAAGTCACTTTTAGAATATTCTAGCAGGGGACACCAGAAATACACTTCACATATTGTACCTATATGGGGAATCAAACTTGGGTCTTCAGAGTGACAAGTGAACACTTTAACCACAAGGTTACCCCACCGCTTCTGACATTAGAAGTGTAGGGGTTGATAGAGTGGGACTGTACAACATATATATATTGGGTGTAGGAGCCAAAGTGGTTGGGAGGTTTTAATCTTTCTGATCTCCTCCACATCCACTAGTAGTGTCCTGAACTCACCTGGAACTTGTTGGCGACCTCTTTACCATTGACGGTGAAGCTGAGCATGCCGGTGGAGCAGTCGATGAAACAGCCGATGACGAGGCCAGGTGATGACCTCTTGCCTGACATCTCCTGGTTGGAGTCTGCGTATCTCTGCTGGAGGTCTCCTGCTGACACCATGTAGCAGTTCTTCCTGCTGACACTGGGGGACAGATTCACATGGAGGTCAAACAGGTGTATATGTCACAGTTACCAATATTCCAGCCATATCAAGTTCTTCCTGCTGTTCCTGAGGAACAGATTCACAAGAAGGTCAAACATATTGGAAACATTGTGCTATAAGATAATAGACACAAGTGAACTATTTTAAGTTTTTGACATTTGCTGGAAAGTGTTCTATAATGAAAAAGCTTTAATTGAGTGAAATCTTGATTTTTATGGGGTTTTATAATGTCCTACATACTTTTTTCAAGTGTTTACAAATTACGGAACAAATGTTTAAGAGGTGGAAGGAACATTTGACTGGGTTGAACCTTACATTTTGAACATCTAATAATAAATGTAGAACCAACAAATGCAAGAGAAGAGAGGAAAACTGTTCATTAATATGTTCATCCATCCATCCATCGATCCATTACATACCTGGATTTGATTTTGTAGTCCATGTCCATAGTGGATAAAACAATATGCCTGATCTTCTTGGAATCGAAGGACGTTTCATTGAAGTGGAAGTTGGTTGTGACCCAGCCGACATACACCTGTGATGGGTCCTGACCTGGGAAGATCCTCACAGCATAGTAATACTCATCTATCTGTTCAGCCAGGGCATTCAACTCTGCCATTTCTTCAAATCCACTCTCCGACCCTTCAGGAAACTCAGGCAACATTGGTCTCCGCTTCATCTGGTCCTGAAACTCAAATGGGATGAATTCTCCTTCTAAGTCCAGGTCCTGCGAGTCTGTAATGTCGGAACCAGACGTGATCCTGACTGGTGGAAGCGTTGCTGATTTCTTTGGTGTAGCTTTCTGCATGTCCTTGCCGAGCCTCTTGGACATGTCATGTTTCCTGTCCAAGCTGGAGTACTCGGTTGAACGCGTTCTTCCCATGTTGTTGGGAGACGGATCCCCGGGACTTGGATCTCCTGAAGATAGATGTGAATGGCGACTTGCCGCGTTTGGTGTTCTTGTTATCGCCAATGTGTTTGGCAGAGTCAAGCATCTTGTCTGCGAGGAGGGATAGTTTGGATCCAGATTTCTTTTCTTTGGGTGGAGTCAAGAAAGAATCAGATGACTCATTCAGTTGAGATTCACTAGCAGCTGCTTTCAAACCTCCTCCTGTCCTGTCGGTGATGGCAGTGTCATCTAGAGAACGTCCTTTGCCAGATTTGGCCGTCTGTCTGAAGGTTTTCCTTCTATCATCAACAGAACTATCATCAGTGAGACCCCTGTGGAGCGCTGCAAAGAAAACAAGAAAATACTTTTGGGTGACTTTGTATTAAAACCTTCGGGAACAAAATCTAAATTGCATTAACAGCATATCTGTCAACTGAATTAGGGAGAAGAGCTGAAAAGAGAACAAGCATTGTCACTTAGTTGACATAATCCCCCGCCGCAAATTATCAAATCAAACTTATAAAGTAATGAGAGTTTAAGTTAAATGTCAACAAAACATGACCTGTCAACCTCTCTTGATATCTGGCTCTTTAGGTGTTCAAACACACACATATTTTCAAGACTGACTTTGACCTTGTGACCTTGAAATGAAGGTCAAGGTCACCAAACCTGACTTGGACCTTTCTTATACTGTGATGAACCTAGGTACCAAATATGAAAAGAATCTAGTCAACGGTTCTTAAGATATTCCAATTTGTACGGACGGACGGAGCCTCATACTATATCCCCCGCTTTGCGCTAAACGCACGGCGGGGGATAACAAGAAGATACTTCTGAGTGAGTTTGTCTTGAAACCTTTGGTACAAAATCTAAATTGCACTTACAGCATGTCTGTGAAGTTTCTTAATTTGGGAGGAGAGCTCAAAGTCACACAGGTCCTAGACGTTTAGTACATTGATGAAACAATGAGCATGGGTATTGTCCTGACAAACAAATAAATATAATCATGGCAAACATGGGATTCAAACCCACTATCATATGTATCCAGTAAAGTTTAGGGATAAAACTGTTGGAAGCATCATACTGGCCTCTTGTGCCTCCTTTTAAAAGTGAGACCATGAGTACATGCTCCATGACATGATGATGCCTCGTACTTACTTTTCCGGAGAGTGAGATCAGGTCCACCATTGAGCATATCAGGGCCTTCCTCTGGTGTATAGTCTTCCTCATCTGTTCATCACAACAACACCATCAGCAACAACATCAACAACCACCAGGAACAACAAAATAGTTTGAATTTTTTTTTGGGAAAACAATTATATCCAAAATATGATACAGCTCAGGGAAATACTTTCTTTCCAAATTAATATTGTTCTAGTACTCTGATAACTTTACATGACATTCTCTTAAATTAGTCTCTTCTTGAGATGCTTATTTGGTTATATCTGATTATGTTCATGTATTTGTATATGTCATCATGTAATGACCGCCATTTATGACAGAAGACTTTGGTTTCATGAAAACAAAAAAAAATAAAACATTTGTTAAAACAATACATAAATAATTTTACATGACATTCTCTTAAATTAGTCTCATTTTGAGATGCTTTTTGGTTTACATGTTCTGTATTTTACTTGCAAATAATTATACTTATAGTAGAATAAAACATGATGCTCAAACTTAGTATCATATATACATGAAACATGCTATTCAAACTCTGTCTGATGAAGTATTCTAAACATGCTGCATTAGACACCATCCCAGCTCAATGCAGCTTACTATGCTTCAATTCAAGATCTTACAGTCTCAGCTCAATGCAGAATATTATGCCTTCAATCTCACATGATGCCTTCATGCAAAAGCCACAATTTCAGCTTCCCAGAATTAATCTTACTGCTCCTCTCTAAACTGGTCATAACATCTTAATTTTAATCCCTGTTGACAAAATATCCATTTTGCAATAACTAGTGCATTTTCTTGTTCTACACTAACCATTATCTTGAAATGAATATGTTCTTTTGGTAAGTAAACCGATAATGACAGATACAACTGACAGAAATGTTCCACTATCCAACTGCCAATACTTTTTCATAAACTCGGATGCTATAACACTATACCAGCATCAATTAACCAGCACCAAAATAGGAAAAAAGAGCTCTAAAAGGTGTAACACTAGTGCATGCATATTGATCCTGCTTCTAATACATAAACATCAAAATAGGAACTGCAACAAATGTAAATATACCATACCATAAGATTTGACCAAAAAGCTTCTGAGACTCACCATCTTATTGTTAATATATACTCATGCCAATAATGGTTGTCACCCCCCTCCCCACCACAACCCCACACCCCCTCTCCAATTAAAAAAATTGAAGGTGGTGACAACCATTATTGGCATGAGTATATATTATTCACATCATATACCTGACCAAAGTCTAAAACATATTCCATTTAAATGAACTTACCCTTTAGAGTCCATTATTAAATATTTCACTTTGAATAAACTTTATTCAAATCTATCAAATATTCCACTCAAAATCTTTTGACACAGTCCAACTCTTAAGAGTCCATTTTTAAAACTGTTAATTCTAAATCAACTTAATTAAAATCGTATACATAAATGTCATCTTCCAATGATTCCCAAATCCAAATATTCCACTCAAACACTCCTGGATAAGTCAAACAATAAGAGTCCATTATTAAATATTTAATTTCATATAAATAAAATAAAATTGTTCACATAAATGTGGTGTTCCTATGATTCTCAATGTTCATATCCAAATCCAAATATTCCACTTAATAACTTTTGACACGGTCCCTAATTATTCCCCATGGTAACCAACAAGAATCTGTGATGACATAGTGGACTTACTAGCCTCTGGTATGGTGTCCTCCAGTATGCTGTCGGGGACATGGTTATGGTGGGGACGGTCATCATGCTCGCCCGACCCACTCTCACTACTCTGGTCTATAAGGGGTTAAACACACTCAGCTCTCAACACACATTCATTAATATACATCACAGTCATCGCTTGTCTGAGCTGGAAATCTTCAATGTTATTACAAATTCACTTATAAAATTGCCTATTTATCAGGTCTGAGTGAATGTGAGTGAGTTTAGTTTTATGCAGCATTTAGCAATTTTCCAGCAATATCACATCAGGGGACACCAGAATGACCCATGTTGGGAATCAAACCTAGGTTTTCGGCATGACGAGCCAACACTTTAACCACTAGGCTACCCCACCACCCCCATATCAGGTCTGAGAACCTATAGCACCAAACATTGATAGTTTAATTTAATAAGATAGTTCATATTTGATATAATAGACAGCCAAATCAGACAAGAACATCACAACAAGTTTCCAACATGAATAATAACATTTCTGTATGCTAAAAACACACCATGCATGAAATAGGCATATATTAAAATAAACAGCTTGAAATTACATAGTAGCCAACTATGGCCTTCTATTACTTACTACGTTGTTTAATGAAGGTCTGAGTTTCAAACCAAACTATAAATTAATAACAATGTCACTGAAGAGTATCAATGGTATTACCAAAAATAAATATATGACCATTTTATACAACTCTTACAGCAAATTCTTCACAAACTGTAAGCAATGTTCACAATTACAAACTTACTGTATTTTACTGCCCAAAGATTTAAAAAACATTAAATGTGCATTTTAGAGAATACTACACGTGGTCTCATTACATACGAATTATACGAAACTTAGTGTCCTTCCTATGGTATCTGACCGAGCTTTAGTCAGATCAGATACCATAGGAAGGACACTCGTTTCAGATAATTCATATGTTATGAGACCGAAAGTGTGGTATTTTATTTATTACCCACGTCCTACATGCTTTAAATTGACAAAATAGCATATTTTTGTTATTTTTATGGTTTCAAACCGAAACCGGTTTCATAAACAGGTTATGGAAGAATGTTGTTCTGTAGAACACTTTTGCATGACGTCACAGTGTTATGACGCCACTACTCGCTCTGCCTCGTCTGCCCCCTTGGTAACCCGACGCCACGATGCATGTCATTTGTCATCGCCTCGCACAGCCTCCTACATTATACTACCCGTAGCACCCGCCGTTTCTTGGTTTGCAGTTGCTTCACTCGGCTAACATCACTGGTGGAAACTTTGCATTTATGTTTTTCGACGCATATAATATCTCAGTTCGACTCACAATTAAACAGCGATATGGCAACGATTGCAATGTTTACATTCCCACAATGCATATAAGTTGTAGAATGAATGAATTCACGTGTTTGTTATGAATGAAAAAATAGTTCCGACACAACGTGACATAACTGACAGGTCATCGGTTATCCAATCAAATCGTTAGAATATCGGGTCAAGTCGTTACGACACAGGTCAACGCGATACGACACTCGTGTGACGTACGAGATTAGTATGCAACTACCAATACGTTGACCACGTGGGTAATAAAGTGCAAATATCACATCATGTACCTCCATGTATTGTTCGTCATCCGTATCACATTGCGGAGGTCATTCAAATCTTATTGAGACAGAATGATATCCCATTAGAACTGACATCATAGCGTTAGAATGTTGATGTTATTCAACAGTTGTGGTTGTCAAGAATGGCAATCATGATCAGTTCATTTTTGCTAAATAGGGACTTGAAAGGATTAGGAAGTAATGGAAAATATGTAAATTTTGCACTCACATGTGTGTCATACTGACTTTACGAAATCCCTGTAACAATTGATTTATTACCCTCTCTCGGGAAATACTAGTAATCTCACAGTCTTGTTGTCAAATCAGTATGCAACATCTGGCAGTGTAATAATCTCTGTTATACCATGTACAATACTTTGCCTGCTACACATCAATCAGTATTTCCTGTTTTAATAAGACGTACTGACTTGGCCAAAGCAAAGAATGGCTGTCTTCACAAATTGTCATTTAGTCCACAAATTTGGGGTTGGAAGAGTGGAAGAACCAGTAATAGAGTACATGGATGCGGCATGTACCAAGATGAAAGATTCAAGTACAGTGGAAGCCCTCTAGGCCGGCATTCGTTGGGACGTTGCCAGTATAGAGGGTGTGCTGGTTTAGAGAACTTTTCCGTTTTCAACCTGAGAATGATCTTCCCTTTGCCGTAAAATATGACTGAACAATGTGTTGCGAGTAATAACCTTACTTCGCTTGTCAAAGCAAAGTATCTGATGTCTTTCAGCATATCAAGCAAGTATACAAGTGACACGTGTCACTCACCAATTTACCTCACCTACTTAGGCCTAATCCTTATCCATACTCCTTTTATCAGCCAACATCAATGAGTCGATGGTAATCCACTGTATAATCGGAGATACCGGATGCCGGTTTAGAAAGCATTAATTACTGTACAAAAAGTCAATTGGGTGGTCTTTGTTGTGCCGAAAGACTGACGCCAGATTAGAGGGCGTGTATATGATCATAAATTAACTAGCTTCTGCCGGGACCAAATTCTAGTGCCGATATTGAGAGCATGCTGGATTGGAGGGCTGCAAGTTTTGAGAGCTTCCACTGTACATATTTTTGTTCTTCTTCTTATTGTGCTTAGATGGAAGGCAGATGAAATCAACTTCAGATACAGTAAACTACGGAAGTAACGAACTCAAGGGTCCACTAACTTGAGTTCATTATAACAGTAGTGCATTACATGCATTTTACTGAAATATACTCATGACAGGGACCTGAATCTGTTCGTTATATCCATCAGTTTGTTATAATGCTGTTTGTAATAAATATAACTTACTGCATTCTGATATTACAAAACCATATGCTCCATATCATTAACCAATCACATGCTTTACATTCCCATCAGTATTGATGCCTATGCTTCTATGAGGCCAGCAAGGGAGGGGATTTGGATCACAAGGATATATCAACATGGTAATGAAAGGCAATGTTTAAGAAATGCCCTCAATATGCATAATCATGATAGAAAAAATACAAAAATATAAAATAAATAAAATTGTGTCCTTTACTCACTAAATGCAGCAATTCTGAAATCCACACACTGTCCAGCAAAATGAATAAAAGTTACAAAATTCTAAATGAAAAACAAAGATTCAATATATCCAAATTCCCAAAAGAAATTAAATTAACTTCAAATAAAATAATTAGAATTTCTAACATGCAAAATACAATTTTCTCCCTGAAAGTAAAACAGTGCCTTTGCCCGAGCATGCTATTAGTGGGGCCATTCACCTGTGGTAGTTTTATTAGCACGCTCTAGAGAAGCATCACTGATGTTAGCATCACTGTAGTTTTCCTGACTGCTGGACAACGTCCCACCTGTTGGAGCCTCCTCCTCGATGTCCACATCGCGGCGACGTAGGTTCTCCAGGTTCAACCGCTTCTCCAGCACAGACTGAGCAAAGTTGCGATCCCTGCAATACATGAACAGTGTAAGTGGCAATCCTTCTTATACATGAACAGTGTAAGTGGCAATCCTTCTTATACATGAATAGTTTAAGTTGCGATCCCTGCAATACATGAACAGTGTAAGTGGCAATCCTTCTTATACATGAACAGTGTAAGTGGCAATCCTTCTTATACATGAATAGTTTAAGTTGCGATCCCTGCAATACATGTACAGTGTAAGTGGCAATCCTTCTTATACATGAACAGTGTAAGTGGCAATCCTTCTTATACATGAATAGTTTAAGTTGCAATCTCTTCGATACATGAACAGTGAAAATTGCAATCCCTTACATACATGAATACCGGTGAGTCAGGTTAAGTAGGAAATGTTGGTTTAGGGCAGGCTCTCATATGATCTTACCTGGTGACAAACTCATCATTGCACTTGACCGGAAGACTGAGACGGAAGTAGTCCAGGTGAACCTTCTCCAGTGTCCCGAATGTCTTTGACATGACCTTCAGGCTTGGAGTCACATTTGACCTGCACAAAGAAACGGAAACAATATATCACTAAAAATATATGAAAGATAGATACACAGTATAAATGGAGACAGATGACAAACATTTTAGCAACCTTTGCTCTGGAATTTTCATAGTTTCTATTCCAGATCAATAGATGTGCTTGCATCAAGTAAAAATAATACTGGGAGTTTATACCTTATACGCACATAAAGCACATTACAGAAACATCTCCAGTCGCAGAAAATATTATCATAATGCATTCCATTTAAAATAATTGCACAGTTGCTCCTATCAGAATGACTTCTGATTTCCTTAATTAAAACTCATCCACAAATGAAAACCAGGAGCTATTTAAATAGTAGGCCCATTAAATGCTGGGTAGTTTTGCTTCCAGAATGTCTCCACATCAATATCTTTGCAGTTAAATACCAAGAGTGTCTGAAAGAAAAGTAATTCTGAGCATTTATTTGAGGAAATATGGTATTCCTCTCTAAGTTGTACTTAATCTGCACAGGGATTAATTCGAGTGACCTATACTTCCGGCATACTGACCCTCCAGGGATCCTGACGACCTCAAGGCTGGGGTTGGGGTTTTCCAGCGGCTTGAACAACGCCTGTTCCTTCCCGTACCACAGCGTCATCTGGCGGGTCATGTTCCTGGCAACACATCAAGGCGGATTAATACAGTTTCATCATTGTTTGTCATTTAGACACCTTGACTTGCAAGTTCAAAACATCAGGAAATGTCAGATCAGATCTAGTGGTGAAGACACAATAGCAAGATGAAGTAGGGTACATGTCTGATAAAATACCAACAAATCACACAGGTTTTCTTATCAATTTTTTATAGACAGAAAACAGTGAAAGACCAAAAAATAATTCCTGCATGACACTCAAAATTACTCGTATGTTTTCCTGAGTTTCCGGAGGCGAGGTGAAATTCCTACTTGATCTGTATTACTAGTCACCTTTAAACTAGCATTAGACTGCTGAAAATATCAAAGTGGTATGATCCACATTGCGACCACTGGATTCAAACTAGTCACCTCACAACTAGCGTTAGAGTGTCGATGATACGTTCTAACCTAGGGCTTCAATGAGCCTCTGTTACTAATGCCAAATTATAATATGAAGCTCTACTTACACACAGAATGGCTCATAGCCTTCCTGGAGACCACAGCAGGTGAAGTACTTGAGTGTGTTCACATCCTACAGAAAACAGGTTGGCATAGAAACCAGAAATTTCATGAGAAATATGATTTTTGTTAACTTTTTATCTTTATGAATATTCTGAATTTTGTATTTCTTATTACTATAGTAACCAGACTAATAGCAACAAATAAGGAAAGTAGGTGTTATCTAAATTGATTGCAATGACTTAACGTGTAAACTATCGAGTTAACAACAAATCTGTAATGGAAAGCAAAAGGCGATTTTTTAATCAATTGTCAGTGATTGCTTGTTTTCAATACCTGCCCGAAGTTGAACTTGGCCTGCTGATGAGCTGCTAGTGTCAAGGCAGGGACATAGGCTGAAGAACAGACCGATAATCAGCGGCCATGAATCATGAATAACAAGTCTCATACACCATTCACTTGGATGAACTTTTTGTCCATCACCTTTCAATACTTAAGCTCATAAGAACATTACACAATTTGACATTTTCTCCTCGTATAGAAGCCCAGGGAGAGGTTAAATGGAGTTTACTGATTGGTAGGCACATGTTATCAGGCATTTAAATGATTAAATATTCACAAGTCACAACAGTGCCCCCATCACTGCCAGAACAGTGACCAAACACACCATTACCCATCCATCCTATAATTCTTGAATAAGGCATTTAAGTTAAGAAACATATTTGATACATACATCCTTCTAAACATTACACCAAGTCAAATTATCTTTGAAACTTGCAAAGATGGTCCTGGAAAAACTGTTATCATCTATTAACTATATTCATTTCTAAGATGGAGAACTTGACTTAAGTCTATCAGGTTTCCGTGTATTCCACTGAACATGTGACTTACATTCCTCCACGTCCACCTCTCTGAAGGCAATCTCCTGTCCTAGAGCATCCATCATCAGCTCACCGTTCAGCGAGAATGCTGAAACAAGGCAAGTAGACACGGCATGAACAAAACCAGTTTCATCACAACATCATGTCAAAAATCTTTTGAAAAATTTATTTTCTCATAGCACTTACAGATTGTCTTGTCACTCATGTCCAGGAGACAACCAATGACGTCGCCCGTCTGCCACACTTTGCCATACTGCTCGGATCCTTCATGCCACTTACGACCCTGAAAAGAACAGTAACATAGCATCATTCCCTCATTAAACTTAACCAAACCTGAAGAGGTTTTCAATTCTTCGAAGAGAGTCGTCCTTGGGGTACATATTATGCATTTTCCAAGCTGAAAATGTCCTGTGACAGCTGTATCAATGTTTTTTGAATAAAAAGATTGTACAATAAATAAACTCTTTTATTTACTATACGGCCCCTACCTCACGGAGTTACCTCCCGTTGCACATGCGCACCAACTGGGTAAGCTCCTAGACCCGTATCATCATTCCTTCTGCTGAATATATCAGTGAACAGAATTGCGGGGAGGCGGGAGGCCCTACCCCAAGGACGACTCTCTTCGAAGAATTGAAAACCTCTTCAGGTTTGGTTAATTCTTCTTCATAGAGATCGTCCTTGGGGTACATATTATGCATAAACACAGACTCCCAAAGACCGGAGGCCAGGGAGGAGGGAATTCTGTCCAAGCACACACAAAATATAGCGATCATATCATGGAAAAAAATTGAACAGACGCCATAACACTCACCTGTCACTTGTCCCAGTTGCGCTTCCACGAGAGGCATGATGGGAGGGGAACTGACAGGGAGGATTTGTGCTCAAAGACGACCTCCATATGTTTAGCATAGGCAATCGCACATGTACGAATGTCAACAAAGCCCCACCCACCTTGTGTCGATTAGTGAGCACCATAGGGGGGAATGTCAATACCGCTCACAATCGACTAATTACTCCCGAGAGAATCGAAAGGGGGTAGTTAACTTACAGTAGCAGACATGTCAATAATACTCAATTATTGTACAGCAGCGTCAATAACAAACCAATAAACCAAGACTCACTCGGTCAGGGTGGCAGGAAACTGTCCACTGGAGAGAACGGAACGGCCAAAGCTCGCACGATTACGGGAATGTGTATCGAGCTGGTAGTGTCGTATAAACGTGCTTGGCCGGCTCCAAATAGCGGCAGAGCAGATCTCTTCAATGGGGAGTGCCGATGCAAAAGCTTTTGATGCGGCAACTGCCCTGACCGAGTGAGCCTTCAACCCCTCAGTGGGAGGATTGCCCTTAGCCTGATAAGCGGCACAAATACACGAAACGAGCCAGCGAGACAAAGTCCCGCCACCGTAACAACAGAACAGCTGGGTACCCGTACGGATTCCCTGCGTTCGTTTGATATAGACTTTGAGCGTCTTACGGACATCCAACGGGTGAGTGCTCGTAGGAGTGGTCCCCGATGTGGAAGGCTGGGTAAGAGTAGGAAGTTCGATAGGAGCTGTCACATGGAAAGCGTGATCGACCTTCGGGCGGTAAGTATCCAGTAGGCGAATGCTGACACGATCAGTGTGAAACACAGTCAGCGCCGGGTCGGACGACATAGCATGTAAATCGCCGACCCTACGCCCAGATGTTATCGCCACCAGAAAAACAGCCTTCCAAGTTAACAACTGAATGGAAATAGCCGATAGGTGTGAGAAAGTTGGACCCGACAGCCAATCGAAAGCACGATTGACAAATCCCAAAGGTGGACTGGTTCGCCTGAGAGCAGGTCGAATCCGCTCCGCCAGCAAGAAAGCACTGTATGAGAGGGTGCTGCCCCAGAAGAGCACCATCGACAGGGGTGTGAAAAGTGGAAATAGCGGTGGAGTAGCCATTTTAATGGTCGAAGCCGCCAGGCCTTCTTCCAAACGAGCTTGCAAAAATACTCCGGACTAAATCCGCAGAAAAGGGATCTGCAATCCCCTATCTGAACACCAGCGCCGCATAGCGGGACCACCTATCCTCATACTGAACGTTTGTCTAATCCCTCGAAGCCAGAATTGTGTCTGCAACTGCTGCAGGAATTCCAGCGGCCTCGAGGCTAGACCTGACAGAGGCCAAGCCACCCACTGAACTGTGGATTTGGGTGGAGCGCTCCGCTCTGGGTGAGAATGTCCGGGTCGTAAAGGTAATAGAACAGGAGGCTGAGCCAGAAACCTGAGAATTACCGGAAACCAGCTCTGTGACGGCTAAAGCGGTGCCAGTAGCACAAGCAGCCGAGCTGGCTGGGTGGACAGCTGTGAAAGGACACGGAATGAGTGGTAACGGGCGGAACGCCCAGAGCACTTTGCCCGTCCAATCCAGCAGGAAGGCCGGCAGCCAACGCCTCTGGGTCCGGTATTCGAGAGCAGAACACGGGGTGTCGATGCGCCCCGCCGGACGCAAACAGATCCACCTGGAACGACCCGTACAACTGGGGAGATTACTCTGAAAATCTGCCTGTCGAGCATCCACTGCGCGGGGCCAGGATCCGGCGAGAGCGCATCTGCTCGCCGCGTTCTCCCCCGGAGAGAAACAGGGAGTACATGACAGTCGCACTGGTCGCACCAGAGGAGAAAGTCCCACGCCTTCCGAGGAGCTGGGGACACCGTGCGCCCTGCTTCAGGATGTACGACATGGCCGCCTGGTTGTCCAACTGAAGACGGACTACCTGGCCACGGACATGCTCTCTCTGAAGGCCAAAACCAACCGCACAGCTCTCAGTTCCAACACGCTGATGTGAAGGCGGGCTTCGCTTCGACCAGAGTCCGGACGCCGACAGACTGCCCAGAACACCCCCAGCCCGTGAGGGACGATCGGGTCTGAACTGTGAGAGCTGGCGCCGGGATTTCCAAGGGATCCCCTGGTGAGATTCCCGACATTTGTCCACCACTGAAGGTGAGGTGTCAACCACTGGGACTGTGAGACTGCGCCCAGATCCTCCAGTGAGCCCACAGCCGAGCCAAAGCTTGCTGTATAGGGCGATCCTCAAGCGCCGCCAACACGACAGAGATCGTCGCCGCCATATGGCTCCAGTAGACGGAGCCAAGTCCGTGTTGGTGCCTGGGGCTGGGAGAGGAATGAAGATACCATCTCCTAACTCTGGTGATCCGGGTCGGGCGACAAGGAAACGAGATCCTTGTTTGTTTAGAATCGCCCAAGAAAAACCAAGTCCTGGGTGGGTACCAGGTCGGATTTCTTGAGGTTGATGATCCACCCCAGTCGAGTTAGAATGTCTATCACTGTGTGAGTAGCATCTAGACTCGCTGGCTGTGTTAGTGCTCCGAAAGCAACCAGTCGCCGAGGTAAGGGTAACAACGCCTACTTTTATGAACGAAGCGAGGGTAGCTGGGACTAACATGAGCTTGGTGAACACCCTTGGGGCAGTCGATATGTCGAAGGGGAGCACCCTGAATTGGTAACACATCCCCGCCGTGAAGAGAACCGAAGGTACTGCTTGAATGATGGATGTATGGGCACATGCAGATACGCATCCTTTAGGTCGATTGACGTGAGCCAATCACCGGGCTGAACAGATGAGATCACCGAAGCGCAGTGTCTCCATCTTGAAGGATGGTACTTCTAGCATGCGGGTTCAACCCTTGAGGTTGAGAATGGGACGGAACCCGCCGTCTTTCTTCGACGAGGAAGCACGCGGAGTAAAATCCCGCCTGTTCCTCTCCGGTGGAATGCGCCGATTGGCGGACTTGTCCAGCAGAGCCTGAATATTCGTCGCGCAATATGTCCGCCCTTGCCTGACATGACGGCACCGGAGTGCGGGCGTATGCCGGTGAAGTCGGGCCGACCGGGCTTCCACAGTGGTAAATGGCCGATGCTGGACGGTGGCCAGCACCCAAGCATTGTTGGTAGCCTTCTCCCATTCCGGCAGGAATAGAGAGGCGACCTCCCACTGGGATATGGGGTAGGGAGCTGCGGCGTCGTTGTCGAAAGCAGCGGAGCTGACTGGGCGTGACACGGCTTGAGCGAGAGCCTGATGGGTTAACGGGAGGTCGGGCAGACCTCCAGCGCCCAGCCGAAAAGGCTGGCAGCTGGTCGAGGACTGCTCCTTGCCCCTACCCTTGGCGGACCTGTTCCTCCGCCTACCCCTACCAAGCGGCGAAGCCAGCCCGGCAGACTCGGGTGTAGGCTGCACCCCGGCGGAGGAAGGTGGAACGAGGAGCCGCGGGCGAGACACCCGCTGGTGCTCCAACAAGGCCTTTAGAGTCCTTGAAGGAGGTAGCTGCAGCGGCAGCCTCCCGAATGACCTGCTGTGCCCCTGGAAAGAGGGTCGCTCCCAGACGGAAGGAGAGGGCCAGCAAGGTCTGCTGCGTCGCTGCTGAGTACCGAGACGTCGACAGCCACAGCTTGCGCATCCCCATGACTGCGCACATCACCGTCGACGCAGCAGACCGCAAAGAGTCGCACGCGAGGTGGGCCTGTACTTCCGATAGCTGACGGAGCAGCACGACATGCGGCGAAACGTCACCAGCATGCCCCTCCCCCTCCAGGGCCGACCTCTGTATCGAGGAGAGGTAGGCCTCATGGACCACCACCCTGACCTGCTGCATTGCGTTCCGGTAGACCTCCTCGTAGGTCCGGTACGCATGCCTCAGGGGGGCGCCCGTGAGGGCAAACGTAGGAGTAACACGCCCTTGCCGAGCAGCCGGAGCTGCTCCGGAGGAAGCCGAGCCTCCCCCCAGGGCGACGGAAGTGAAAACACACTCGTCCACGATGGGTACCACGAACAGGGATTCCTCCCCAAGCTGGTATCTCCGTACAAGCTCCGGCAAGTCGAACCGGACACGGGAACCAGACAAGAGGGGATCAACCACGTCCTGTACCAACGAGGGCAGAATGCGGAGCTGCGTCTGCGTAGGCTGCCTAGGGGCAAACGCCTCGCCTGGCAAGCGGAACTCAGCCGAGTCCGAGCTGCCAACAGGCACCGCGGCCTGGGGTAGGCCCTCAGCAATCCTTTGCCGGACCTCCCGCAGAGCCGAAGCAAAACGGAAAGCACCGTCATGCTCCTCTACCTCCCCAAGCTCCATCGACTCGGCGCCCGAGCCCGAGTCTGAGGCTGGGTCTCCTCTGAAAGAGGACCCTAACCCCGACCCGGTGGGCGGCCTAGCACTAGGAACCACAGAGAGGGAGGAGCAGACAGAGTGCCCCGCGTCAGCGCCTGCAAGCGTGCACGGACCCCGGTCCCGAGACGCTGGCGGCAGACCAGGCAGAACTGGTGCCTCCGCTCTCATGGGGCGGGAGGGCGCAGGGATCGGAACCCCAGGAATACTCAACAGTCCCTGCGCCAACTCCGAGAGGGGGACTGGGAGCACCTCCCCCTCCGGGGCAGCCGAGGCGTCCGGACCCGAAGCCAGAGGCAACGGGTCTACAGACGCCTCAAGGCTGAGGGATCGAGCCGAGCCCGGCGATCCCACCCCCTGACTCTCCGCCCCCCGTCCGGGAGTGACCGAGGAACTCCTGCCGGAGCCCTCCAACAGACTCACAGACGAGGGACTTCACGGAGTCCATATGTGGCTGAAACAATTTATCCATTAATGACATGTCAAACCCACCAGTAGAAGCAGGAGAGGGGGATTGGCCGTGGGATTTTTTTCCCTTACGAGACCGCTTTTGGGCCTTAGACGGGGGGACCTGGGTCAGTTCCCCTCCCGCCTCTCGCATCTCCTTGTAAAAGAGAGTGTCAGCCGCCCTCCTCTTTTGGGCACGGGGGGAAAACCCAAGATATATTGGACACACTTCGGCGTCATGGCCGGTCTTTTCCAGACAGGCTACACATTGGTCATGCCTGTCGGCCCGTGGAATGCTCTGTCCACAGACCGAACAGGAGGAAAAGGCCTGAAAGCAAACACGCAAGCATGTAGCTAACGGCGGACCAGCAACATATATACACGTAGAAAACATTGAAAAATACGTGAAGGCTACCACGGGAAGTAAGAGTTGGTTCAATACGCAATATTACGACCACATGGCACGCTAAACTTCCCGCCATGGCAGAGCAACATGTGCGTAAACCACGGGAAAGTTAGCGTATTAGAATTAATACAAAGTCACAATTATGAAACAACCAACTGTAAAGCTTTACTGTTCCTTTCATAGGCAAATAAAGACCATACATACAGGTGGTGTAGTCTCAGACATAGTTTTCTTTATCAGAAAATTCAGCGCTGTACGGCTCATGGACGTCTGTTCACGGCAGTGACAGCAGAAGGAATGATGATACGGGTCTAGGAGCTTACCCAGTTGGTGCACATGCGCAACGGGAGGTAACTCTGTGAGGTAGGGGCCGTATAGTAAATAAAAGAGTTTATTTATTGTACAATCTTTTTATTCAAAAAACATTGATACAACTGTCACAGGACATTTTCAGCTTGGAAAATGCATAATATGTACCCCAAGGACGATCTCTATGAAGAAGAATTCATGGTTTCAACAATATTTTGACAATCAATGTAACTGCTAAACTTGAATAGAAATTAAATATTTCAACCAAAACAGATGTTACTACCTCATCTCAGTAAGGGTCATCATATGAATGGCTGCTATGCAATGAAATATAGGATAATACTGACTAAAAGCGGCTAAAAGACATAATACTGACTATGTAATTGTGCGACAGTCCTTTACTCTCACAGACAGCAATCATATTACAAGCATAAAATTTAAAAACTTGTGCCTTGATTAAAAACTTTCAAGACTATGTATATTGTGGATAGTTTGTGCAACCCCAGACAATAACAGTATGCCGGTCATCACCAGCCTCAGAAAATGTTAGAGGCTGCCTCACCGTACACATTCCTTAAACCTGTGTCAGTACTCACCACATATCCATCGAACCCATACGACATCCCATCCAGACCGATATCCACGCCTGGAGCAGCTGACTTCTTCATCCACCCGACCTTCATGAAGCCGGGTGTCACCACCCTCGAACTCATAGTACCTACAGTGTATGTTGATGTGTTAGACAGAGACGTTCATATACCTGTAGCTAAGTGTGGTTAAACATCTAAGGTACCATTCCACTAAGCAGTCTAAGGCTATGACTGTCCACCTCGCGTTACATTCTTCTTAACCCCATGATTTCTTTGTTGAATGGGGCCCACGTCAGGAACATCTTAACACCATTACAATCTATCTAATTTAGCTACTTCAGTGGTCTAGTAGACAGAGACACTGTCCAGAGAATGAGGAACATCTGATCTTTGCGGCCTGACCTCATCATACCAAGCTGGTATATAGGTCAACATAAAAGGAAAGTTGACTTCTGGAAAGGTGAATTCATCCCTCCAGCAATACAGTCAGGCAGATATGTTTCTTGTCACTGAATCTTACAGGAAAACATTTAAATATGAAACTGAAGAGGCTATGAATTAACCAGAATATGACTTGCATACAGTGACAGGCTTCTGGTAATGTACAAATACTTACCATTTTCCTCCAGACACAGCGTAAGTTAGCTCTGCCCTGTATGTTCTTGTGTTTACAGAGGTCTCAGAGATTTCTCGTGTCATGGCTGAAATACAGAAAAAACATATTAGCCTCCATCATACATATCTATCCTGTCCCCCGTTACTATCCTGTCCCCGTTACGATCATGTCCTGTCCCCGTTACTATCATGTCCCCCATTACTCTCATGTCCCCAGTTACTATCCTGTCCCCAGTTACTAAATCCTTATCTAACATCTAAAAATGAGATTACCACTTTCCGGCCTACATCCCTGTGAACAAACTAATCTCCTTTATTCTTACCTGCTCCTGAGGTCCTATGAATGTGACTTTTAATTAACCTTGTTCAAAAATGTTAAATAATAAATCCTGAAACACTTCCATTTTGAAACGTATTTCTCACAGATTGAAGACATGGCTTATGAAGAAGTTATAATCATAGAGTGCTGATAGAAAAAAAAAAATGAAACATAACTTTCAAAATGCTTCTCCCCAGCTGAAAGTAAGTGCATCTCCGATGAAAGTTCAAAGTGATGTGTACCAACACATAGAAGATGTAGCCGAGCTGTTTATCAGATTGTTAGATCATTATGAAAGCCAAATATTCCAATTATACACCAATCACAGACATGTACAGGGTTGGGAGGAGATATATGATGATATACAACAGATATACTACAATGAGTGATACATGTGGGACACAGCGTGTATATCAACTTGGGATAACCCTGAAAACCGGGATTTGTTGCAGTATCCAATAGAACAAGAACCAGTACCAAGAACACCAAATTGGGTATATACCATAAAGATTATCATCTAAAGTGCTTTTAAACTCTGTCCATTTAAACATTTAGACCAATGATAAACCAACCATCATGCTAAAAAAGTAGGCCACGGTAAATATCATACATAGAAGACACATGCATTTCAGAATTGGATAATACGACAAGTTAAGAAAAATCTCAAAGATTTGAGCTCAAATCAGTTCTTTGCTCAGATGAATCCAAATATTTCCCAAAACCATAAACCTAAAACCATGATTATATTGCTGTATTGAAAATTTAATTTTCCATGCATTTTTTTCAATATCATTGAAGCTATTCCAAATTGATACACAACATGTCCACAGGGTTGAATAGTAAGGTGAGCTTCTATTGCCATTTATCATGCTAATTTATCAGGTTAATTGATGCAGAGTAGCACAATATGCACATTTATCTTAAAGACTGCTCATAAAATGTTACAGTTAAGAGGTTATTGCAAATATTGAAACGAATACACACCAGAAGAACTAGCACCATGTTTAAGTAGCTGTGTCAGTTACAGAAAAGCAAGCCATTTTTTCAAGTCCTGTATTCTTTTGCATTTATGCAGCCAAACCTCATTCCACAACCAATAACCACTGAATTCAGATCTGCAGCTAGCATTTAGATGTTTGAGACTGTCAAGTCAGTCAGTACCAAAAATTATTGTTTTATGCGAAGATTCAAGCATGAAAATGTTAAGAAGATCAGGAAAACATTTACCACTTGTACTGAATCCTAAAACAGTTCAAAGTCTTTTATTCACAGCCTACAATGTGACAATCAGTTTCTTAAAGTTGTCTAGTCTTACTGCAACATTACTGTATTACAATCATGAAAGAAAACATGTACAAAGTGCTTTTAGGATATTTCATCTTTAAAACATCGAATTTACAGAAAGAGAGTGTTTAGCATTTGGGTCACTTCAAATCAAACATTAACCAAATACATCTGAAAATGATTTTTTTTTATTCAAACATGAAAATTTTCAGCAAAAATGTACAATTGAATTCCGAAAGTAGTTAAAATCTAAACATAACATCAGATTGATAGACTTTGATCATGAATCATATGAACTCAATGACCAGGTGAGCTTAGAGCAATCAAACATTTAAATTTGGAATCAAAATTTTATTTTATTTAAAAAAATTTAAATAAATAAAAATACTCTCATATATCTTGGTAATTTTTTAGTGACAAAATAAGATGTCTGCTAAGTGACCCAAATGTTAAAAGGATCGATAGTAATAGCAATAGGTATGCTGATAGTTTTGTGCACTTGTGTCTACGATCTATTGGTAATGAGATATAGGACTATAATGTTCTGTATGTTACCTGTACGCAGACCTAGGGCTGCTAATCGGTCTTGTAATTTACTTCCTTGAAAGCAGTAAATGATGATGGATACAACATGAAATAGATTCTACACACACCACTGAAGCCTGGGCAGTGATGAAGCACAGGTGACACAACACTTCGTATAATGTACCATCAGTTCACCAGTGTTCAATCTAGCTGCAGGATTTGTAAGACACTTTGGCCTTCTGGTGAAAAATGTCAGGTCAATTCAAATATGGGGTGGGTCATTTTTATTAAACTAAGACTAAAGCAAAATCTATTATTGGCACAAAAAGTCAATTTGAACTTACACTTCAAATTTTGCTCCTTGAACAATTATTTTGCCCATTGATCACATTTTGTCCATTATTTTTATTTTTTAAAGAATATATATATACTAAAATAAAAACACAATACGAGTAGTGTAGTATGCACGCTGCATTTTTCCAATGTAAATACATGTTTTTTGCTTGGTAAATAAAGAATGAGAAATGTCTACACTTGTAACGTCTATTGTTATGTTTATGATGGACATGTATTTGAAGTCACCTGCCAAGCATGTTGCAATTACGTGATAAATCTTCCAGTATTAATAAAATTGATGTGGCAATCTAGAATGAACACTGATTTACCATAATCTAAGTATAATCTAAAAGACATTTGGAATTCTTTCCAAGATTCTAACAAAAGGACATACATATAACTTCTTACTTATATATTTGAATTCCATTATCACAAATGATTTCACACACATGAATATTTCAAGAAAGCATAACATCAAATATATATCAAAATTTGACTTTTTCAGCGCCATACATTTGATAGATTTGTTTCTATGAAGACAACCATATGATCCTATACTGACGAGTCAACCTTTGTTCACAGTGATGATGATGGCAATGTTAGCAGGTAGAACAGTTAGTGACACGTAAAGCAAACAGACCTGTCATACCGCTCTCCCCAGTCTCGCTGGTAGGGGGCTCCAACACGTAGTCGTACGCCATCAGTGTCCGCACAGCCTCGCTTGCAGTGTCCCTGGGAACAGATTACAGTCATGCAATACATACTGTACGATATCTAAACCTGGCACTTAGAAGCTGTTTCATATAGTCAGTGAGTGAGTGAGTAAGTATGGTTTTACCCCACTTTTAGCAATATTCCAGCAATATGACGTCAGGGGACACCAGAAATGGGCTTCACACATTGTACTCATATGGGGAATCAAACCCGGGTCTTCAGCGTGATGAGCGAACGCTTTAACCACGAGGCTACCACACCGCCCTTTTTCATATAACAAAGGACATTGATGTCTGGATTTCTGTTCAGGAAAGTTGTGTATTTGACATAGTTCAATCCCATATATGCATGATCATATTTTTCATATTTTGAGTCATACCACAAAAAAATGCACTCACATATTCAAGAAAACCTCTTTTTTGCTAGTTCCTACAAACACACCCAGGGAGCTAAACTATTACACATTTCAATCAACAGAATATTCATGAAAACATTATCATCAAAATACTTTAGTATAACTCTCTTGATGTTGATGACTCTGAGAAGTATATGCAGAGAATCATGATGACTCCATATTTACAACAAAGCACCACCGACAAGATAAAACCAAACATGATCCAAGACCTAACTGATCCAAGACCTTATTGAACTCCAGCACCATGGATGTGCGTACAAAATACACTGAACACATTCTAAGAGCTGCATCAGCACCTGGGCCCTGACTCACCTGTTAGCCTTCTTGATGTGCTGATCCACCTTGTTGTAGGGGACAAGATGGATGTTAACTCACCTGTTAGCCTTCTTGATGTGCTGAGCCACCTTGTTGTAGGGGACAAGATGGATGTTAACTCACCTGTTAGCCTTCTTGATGTGCTGAGCCACCTTGTTGTAGGGGACAAGATGGATGTTAACTCACCTGTTAGCCTTCTTGATGTGCTGATCCACCTTGTTGTAGGGGACAAGATGGATGTTAACTCACCTGTTAGCCTTCTTGATGTGCTGATCCACCTTGTTGTAGGGGACAAGATGGATGTTAACTCACCTGTTAGCCTTCTTGATGTGCTGATCCACCTTGTAGGGGACAAGATGGATGTTAACTCACCTGTTAGCCTCCTTGATGTGCTGAGCCACCTTGTTGTAGGGGACAAGATGGATGTTAACTCACCTGTTAGCCTTCTTGATGTGCTGATCTACCTTGTTGTAGGGGACAAGATGGGGACTTCTCTTGTGCAGAGGATCCTGCAAACAGGAAACAATCACATAAAGCTTCCTGTAATCAGTCTGGTATCCTCTATGACAATCACCACTTTAGCCCTACTTCACATGTTTTCATTAGGGGGATTCTTTCAATCCAAGAAACCGACAAAGAGATGAATGAAATGTGCCTTTGAAGTCATCTACCAAGTTTACTGACCTCGTTCAGGCCATATGTCCAGTGATGTTTGATCCTGTCCTTGGCCCAGACATTGTGGGTGTTCTCAGCCAGCAGCTCCACCAGCTCCTCCATCTTATCATTCAGCTGAATTCCAGACAGATCCAGGGGGGTTGGCTTGTAGCCATTAGCCTGAAGGAAGCTGTAACAGACACATGTAACCTGTAACATGCTATCCCAGACAGATCCAGAAGGGTTGGCTTGTAGCCATTAGCCTGGAGGAAGCTGTAACAGACACATGTAACCTGTAACATGCTATCCCAGACAGATCCAGGGGGTTGGCTTGTAGCCATTAGCCTGGATGCAGCTGTAACAGACACATGTAACCTGTAACATGCTATCCCAGACAGATCCAGGGGAGTTGGCTTGTAGCCATTAGCCTGGAGGAAGCTCTAACAGACACATGTAACCTGTAACATGCATTCCCAGACAGATCTAAGGGTTGGTTTGTAGACATAACTCTGGAAGCATTACAACCTGACACATTCTATCTCTGACAGATCCAGAGGTGTTAGCTTGTTACTCTGATCAGAAGAGGTTGGTTTGTTCCCTTGTCAGATCCAGAGAGGTGACTGGAACCTAAATGCTTAAGGTAACTGCAACAGCATCCTAGTAATAAATATCATAATATATCCCAAACCAGATAGAATGTTTTCTAACAAGTTGACCATGTAGCATTCTATCTCAGACAGGCTCTGTGAGTACTCACTTGTTGCCCAACTTGATGGTCTTCATGCGGTTGTTCTGTTGTTGCTGGGGGTTGATGGAGATGTGGTAGCCAAGGGCTAACAATGTTCTGTGGGACACAACCAGACATTACGTTTCAATGTGGACAAGACTGAAGGCAAAGACATCATCTGTCCACTACATACACAGTTGAACTTCATCAGTCAGTGCTTGCACAGGATACCAATCAGAGAAAGATCTTAAACTCATATGTCTGGCAATACTGAAGAAATTTAGAATCATAGAAAATTTGGAAATGCTATAACTATTTTCAACACTGAGTAGCTCAATTTATTGCCTACAGTCATAATGGGAATGAACATCATCTCTCGGTTCACTTAATTTCTTTTTATTCATACACAATTTTTTAAGTTACATCTATCATCTACATGAATAGGCATGTTGAACCTCTACTGCATTAAGAACTGAAAAATACTATAGTTCAATTCTGTTTCTTTATCATCAATGTCAAACAGTATTAATAGAAAATATTCAAAATTCTTAACAAAATTCTCTATTTATCACACAACACACCTGAGAGTTTCAAAGGCCACTGTGATGACATATTTCTTCTCTGAGATGGGGACCTTCTCAAAAGATGTGAGAGCAGGATTCTTCTTGCGATCTGGATCTCGCACCTGGAATAAACATTCAAATATGCAATACAGATATAGACTATGGTAAATGCAAAACTGTCATATCTTCACTGTTTCAGAGCGTATTTGTCAAAACATGCTTTAGCACAGCAACAATGTAAAATGCTCTTCAGGACATCTGCTTTAACTCACAATAAAAATATGCAATGGGTACTGAGAACTGATCCTACCTTTAACCCACAGGGTTTTAACAGATAAGTGAGTGAGTGAGTTTGATTTTATGCCACTTATAGCAATATTCCAGCAATATCACAGTGTGGGACACCAGAAATGGGCTTCGCACATTGTACCCATGTGGGAAAACGAACCTGCGTCTTCAGCGTGACGAATAAATGCTTTAACCACTAGGTTACCCCACCCCAAAGATAAGAAGGACTCCCCAAATTCTAAAAATGCCACTCTAAGAATTTAGGGTTTGAACAGCTCAAATCACCCAAGCTTCATAAGCCAATCTACCTCTCCATATGTCCATCCTTGCTCCACTTTGTTCATGGCCCACATCTCATGAAGGTTCTCTGCTAGCTTGTCTCGCACGTTCTCTATGAAAGCTGGAAGCTGAATCTACAAAATAATACCAAAATCAACAAACCAGAAAGAAAACACTATGGAGTAAGTGATTTTGTGTTAATTCATAACGTGTCATTATACAATAGTTGTATGGAATGAATTTACAGAAGAAAGGCCGTCATCAGGACACAAGGAATAAAAAATTGACGTTTCATTCAAGTTAGGAAGGTTTATTCAATATATTTACTATTTTTATGCAATAATCTAGACAAGAGCCCTGTTCACATCATTCCTATTAAACATATTCGTTAAGTGGGTCTATTTATCGATAGTGTGTATCATTAAGCAAAGAATGAAGGGAACACAGGCAGTAAAATTTTGGAAAATATAATGATGAGTGGTGTTACATGGTGCAATGGAGGGGAATAAAGATCAAATGATTAGTTTATTATTATCATCATACATTGAGTCGACTTCATTGAACTTACTCTTGAAGTTGTGACTGGGTTTGGCACAAAGGGGACGTAATCCATTGTCTCTGTTGGGCCACTCAGCATGTTCTTTGTGAGGTTCCCAAAGTAGAAATATGGCTCAATTTTCACCTTTTCTTTTGGCGGCAAGGATTCAATGATTGGGGAATGCTCTTCTGGTGGTCCATACCTTAGTCGACCGTGATCATGGCCAAATACAAAACGAATACTGTGGAGAAACAAGTTGAAAACTGTTAATTTCCTTGAATCATAACTTCAGATTCATATGACTGACTTGACTGACTACATATCAAACAATTGACCTGACATCCACACAACACCGACATAACATCCACACAATAAAAAGTCATCTTTTATAGCACACAGTCTCCAAACACCAAGTGATTGCTTGCAGTGCTTAATCAGATTGTGATTAATATTACCCTGGATAACCCAACCCAGATAGCATTCAGATGTTGGCCCAACGTTGGCAATGGTTTTGCCAACGTTGCCAATGTTGGGCCAACGTCTGATTGCTATTTGGGAAGCTGCCTGTTAGGCGCTAGAAGGTTATAGTCACATGACTTTATCCAACTGGGTACCCATTTTCTGCTGGGTGAACAGAGGCAATTTGGAACAAACTCACTTGCCTAAGGTGAGACCACATGTATCACATGTGCTTCGTTGTGGCCAGGACTGAAGTCCTAGAAACTCTCAGGAGTCAAGCTACCAAACACGGTCATCCATCCAAGGACTGTCCGAACTCGACGTTGCTTAACTTCAACTGATTCGTGACCTGAGCTCTGTGCACAGGACCACCACTGAACTGACATCCACACAACACTGACCTGATGTTGGCTCCGAGAGTGACAACAGGGAAAAACATGCCACTCAGATTGAAGTCCTTGAAGATGCCCCGAACTTTGACTCCATTCACTGTGAAAACTATCTGTGGTATGGAAAGGTCAAGGGCACAGCCAATGATGTCATTCTTCTGGAAGTTCACTGTTCCTGGTCGGACACACTTCGGCTTGCCACCTGCGACAAAATGCACACATTTCAAAAAAGATGTGCAGCACTTTACCTGTTTAGATCTTGCAAAATCTAAAAATCTGAAATACCTTTAAGACTTCCTCAAAATATTTTCCAAAGTTTAAATGTTAAGGCCATTATGAAGCAAATACAATTATAAACAATGGTAAGAAAACAAACACCTGACCAAATCCAATAACAATACTGATACTGAAACATCTCTGGGGACGTGGACCTCTTCACTAAAGTAACAAAGGAGTAATAACAAGAAGAGCTCACCAGTCCAGAGATTGAGTCCATCGAAGCTGTAAGAGTAAAGGTCATCCCCAGCCCCGTTGGCCCCCCAGTGCTCTCCTCCCCCGGGGTAGGGCATGAAACCCTCAGTGTTGGCAAACCCGATACGCAGATGGGGTGGGAGGTGTGTTGAGGCCTCACAGTTCACAATCACAACCTCAAAGTACCACTTCTTGTAGATTGGAGATCCCTCACAGATGCCAACAAACAGGTTTGGTCGCAAACTAGAAACAAAATATACAGTTTTGTGTGATTTCCACATAACATCACCTTTTAAGAGTGAGCAATCGCTTGACTCAGAATTATTCAGTTTTTCACTGACAACCTGTATACATCCAAGGCTTGGTCCCATTCCTTAGACTTTCATAAATATGTACAGCATGGGAGCCAAGATCAGTTTATGGGACATGACCGTGGATCTGACCTAAATCAGTGAGTGAGTGAGTTTAGTTTTACGCCGCACTCAGCAATATTCCAGCTATATGGCGGCAGTCTGTAAATAATCGAGTCTGGACCAGACAATCCAGTGATCAACAGCATGAGCATCGATCAGCGCAATTGGGAACCGATGACATGTGTCAACCAAGTCAGCGAGCCTGACCACCCGTTAATCGCCTTTTATGACAAGAATGGGTTGCTGAAGACCTATTTTACCCCGGATCTTCACAGGTTCCTAAATCAGTGACCTAAAGAGGGTATCGGGACGCAATGACTTGATGACATGCAATTGTCAAAACACAGAGCCTGACCATGTGATCTGTTCAACACATATTACAGGCCGAGATAACTGTGAATAAGTTTGTACCAGAATTTCAAATGGATGAAAATCCAGAGCTGTGAACTATTTTATTGGCTTCCTGGCCAATTCCTGATACAAGATGGCAGAAAAAATGTTTATGATATTCCCCTCAGGAAAGAATCATTGTCATATGGAGAATGTTCACGTAATACTAGGTATCACTTTTATTTTTCTGTTCTGCATTTGAAGTGTGAAGTCAATCTACCTTGTCACGTGGTCAACAAGTTTTGTCTGCAGCAGGAGATCACGTCCAGGTAACAGGTTATCACAGATGAGATTCTGGTTGGTTCGGACAGCAACGTCGTTACCAACACAAAGAGACCGCAACACGTTTAGCACCTGCACAACAAACATCAGTAGTTGCATAAGTCTCTGAATGGCATGATTGTGAGACAAAGCAAAATAATTAGCTATTTTAAAACTACTGAAACTACTGCAACCTGAAACAACACATGA
Source organism: Haliotis rubra (assembly GCF_003918875.1). Taxonomy (NCBI): domain Eukaryota; kingdom Metazoa; phylum Mollusca; class Gastropoda; order Lepetellida; family Haliotidae; genus Haliotis; species Haliotis rubra. The sequence continues at coordinate 827,313 of NW_025766070.1, read as the reverse complement.
TGTCAAACTGTCTCAACCTTCCACTAAAATTAGATCTCACAGCATGTTAAAGGTAAAAGACATGTGAAAAATAGTGTGTGAGTGTAAGTGAGTATAGTTTTTAGCAATATTCCAGCAATATCACGGCAGGGAACACCAGAATTGGGCTCCAAACACTGTACCCACATGGAGAATCGAACCCGGGTCTTCTGCATGATGAGCAAATGCTTTAACCACTACCCCAACACTCAACGATCATCAGAGCACTTAGACAATACCTTTAGTTCATGTGCATTGGTTGCTTAATGAAATACAGCATCTATATGATGACCTGTAACTAACAGATTCTGGACCAGACACCCAGTGGTTGATATTGTGAACATTGATCCTTGCTGCAAGCAATATATAATACAGAGAGAAGAGGGGGACACCAGAAATGGCTTCACATGTGGGGAAACAAGTCCGGGTCCTCGGCGTGACAGGCGAACACTTTAACGCAGTGATCACTTACTTGATAACGGTGTTAGTACCTACACCGAAACGTTGCACTCATTGCAATAAAGAAGTTGACTATCCATAGAACTTGGTTTTCCTTCATCTATACAGCTTCTAAAATGCCTCTCAAAGAAGGAACACTTTAACCACTAGGCTACCCCACCGCCCCAATGTGTAAAATGGATAAATAGATCACTGGAAGTCAGCAGGGACGCCAAGTGCTACAAAAGACAGACTCACCTTTGGGTCTCTGCCATGTTTGTCGATGAGAGATATGATAGTGATGATATGTTTTTCCTTGATCATGTTGAGAGCTTCAGGAGAGTCAATAAGCACACAGTGAAGCACATCAAGCACACCTTTGGAAGACTGCTGACTCTCCAGACGATTCACAAGCCAGTCCAGTCGGTAGGACTGAGCAAACTGGGCACAGTTGGCACGGTTACCACGGATCATGGCCGCTGAAACACACAACATCTAAGTCACGTGGTTGTTCATGTCCTTTGTGCCTCACAATATGTGTCGCTACCAGTCCATGCATTTGTGACAGACCCGATTCTATAGGTTAATTTTGATCAGATACAGTGACTGAGTTTGGTATTACGCTGCAACAATGTAAAATGCTCTTCAGGACATCTGCTTTATCTCACAATAAAAATATGCAACGGGTCCTGAGAACTGATTCTAACTTAAACCCACAGGGTTTTAACAGATAAGTGAGGGAGTGAGGGAGTTTGGTTTTACACCTCTTTTAGCAACATTCCTGCAATATCACTACCGGGAAGACCAGAAATGGGCTTCACACATTGTATCTATGTGGGGAATTGAACCAGGGTCTTTGGTGTGACAAGGGAATGCTTTAACCACTAGGCTACCCCACAGATACAAATCCAAAAGACATTTCAAAACAGTACTCAAAATTCTAGAACTTAAGTATTGAGTACCATTAATTCCTGCTCCACATAGGTGTGCGCACTTGCCAAACAATCCAAATCTTCTAAAAATATTAAATGCAGTAACAACACTATATGGAGTACCAGCTAAAGCCTAATGTCCTCCCCAAAAGAGATATAGTGATACAGATATACATTAATCTATAGATGAATACCAGAGAACCTGATACAAAACAAGTATCAAAGCCTACCCAGTAAGAGATACAGATAGGAGGAGATGTCGTCCCAGCTCTCGGCTGCATCCTCTCCAGCATAGTGGGCAAATTTCTGTTTACTCTTGTACTGGCTCAGTTTGTCTATTGTCTCAAGGATGAGAGCAATCATACCCTGCAAATCACATTTCAAAGTGAACAATAATGTTTCATCATCATCTGTCCTTTCACTGATAACAGAACAGCATCACAATGTCAATCCAGAAACTGTTTATAACAAACACACTCATAATGAACCGAATTTTATTTTGTATCAAAATGTTAATATATTTCACACAAGGATAAAATCTTTCCTATCAATCTTCCAACTTTTTACAGTTTGTAAACAGTAATAAACAGTGTTTTTCAAGTAAAAAGTAAACAGGTTTCAGTGCCGGAGATTGGTGACGTCAATTTTATTGTGAAATCTCTGTAACTCAGATTTCACAAAGCATTATCTGAGCAAAAACAATTCGTTCATTTCATGAGATTATTTATATCCCACAACCAAATGTACCTTACCTCTTCCTGAAACAGATCTTGTCTGTTGCGTAGAGCACGAAGTTTATTTTGTTTTTCTTCATGTTCTGAAAATAAGCAAGACACAATTCAGTAATAGTGAAAATACACATTCACAGCCTTTAACAAGGTGTGAAACATATCAGGATATCCTTGAAAACCATATTCCGGTTTGTCAACCTTACACAGATTAAAAACATCCTGGTGTACCAACCTTCACCCTCTCCAGGCTGAGCAAAGTAGTCAATGAGATCCTCCAGACATTTGATGACCTCCGATAAGCTTATCCGACCCCAGGCATGGGAGTTCCGACCTTCTGTCTTCAGGCTGTCCAGAGCTCTGCATACAACAAACAGAAAGTCATACTCAGGACGATGCCATTCAGAACATTTCTGGGAAACATCTTTAACTTTTGTAAGGAAAAATGCAGTTGCTGGCTTAAAATATAATTTGTTTGTTTAATACTCAGGACGATGCCATTCAGAACATTTCGGGGAAACATCTTTAACTTTTGTAAGGAAAAATGCAGTTGCTGGCTTAAAATATAATTTGTTTGTTTAACGCCACACAATAATCCAGCTATATGTCAGCGGTCTGTAAATAATCGTCTGAACCAGACAAACAGCATGGGCACTGGTCTACACAATTGGGATACAATGACATGTGTCTACCAAGTCAGTGAACCTGACTGCCCAACCACCTAGTCATGTCTTATGACAAGCATGTGTTGATGAAGACCAATGCAACCCAGATATTCCAAGATCTTTGCTGATTTGAAGAATCAACAAGTCTGCACAAGACAATCTAGTGATTGATGTCATCTATCCATACAATTCAGATATGATAACATCCTAGTCAGAAAGCCTGACCACTGCATCCTGTTGCTGCCTCTTACGACAAGCATGAATTCTAAAAAGACCAGTTCTAACCCAAATCTAACCTGCATACGACAGTTCAGAGAAAAAGCAAGGTATCTCACTTGTTAAATCTTGTGAATAGCGACTGGCACTTCCTGATGACGCGAGCAGATCGCGACTCCTCTTCCTGGGCTCTCGACAAGGTGAAACCATCGTCCATGTGACCCTCAACCAACATCACAGCCTGACAACAAGAAGAAACACATCTAGTCGCAGTTCTTGTTACATCCATAAAATAACATGTTACGGTAGACCTGAGAATCCTGTCTTCTGCCTGACTAATGACTTGATCAGTGACGGCAACACTGCTGGTTATAATGGAGAACACCAAGATTTAGCTAATGATGAGCTCCGACAGATTTTACTTGCCTTTCCGATGGAGACGTGTTTCAGAGGAGAGCTCACTCAATTGCTCTGATCATACATTTGCATAATATACCAAGTTGATCATCATTTATATCAATAGACATATTTGATGAGACTATGCGGGTCTAGCACATCATCTTCCTGAGTAGAAGACCAAAGGTAGTAGCCAATAAAACATTGATATTTATGACACAACAGAAGTTAACAACTTCTGATTATTTAATATTTCCTTAGCTTATCTGTAATGCCATGTCAGATTGAAAAGAGTAAAGTAAAAAAATTACAAATAACAAAAAATATTCATGTCATATTAACTAGAGGAATATGAAAGAACATGGTGGTCCCTAACATATTTTGAGTAGTATATTTGGTGGAATGTGTGTTGCTTTCATTGCGAACATCTTGCTGCAACATAACAGCTATAAACTATAAGCACGGCTGGATATTGGGAGAAACAGTCCACTTGTACCAAGTTTGAATGTACATTTCAGATTTAGTTAACTGTTCAAGTCATGAGAACTTTAATCTTACTTTCTTTTCTTCCACTCTGCCAATGCCTCTCTTCTTTGTCTCAAATGTCTGGTAGGAGAGCCACAAACTGGTGGAACAGTGTTGGATGAAGACCATGGAGTCTCCGTACTTGATATCAGGGCGACCCATGCCCTCGTCCTCATGACCCTCCGACATCTTCTTGTCATCCTACAGCAGACAACATCATGGACAGCTTAACATCACATCTACCAAATGAACAATCAACAAGGCAAACACCTGGTGTCATAACTGATAGTCACAGATCCATGTGACACATCACGGAAGTGGATAATTGAGACGGGTTATATATTACCATAACACTGACTTTAGCCATTAGCTTGTATAAAATGTATCCAGATCAGTCTATGAATGATAACATATGTCTTGAAGGAGAGGTTTCGGTAGGTGTTTTGATAGGCATTAACAATTAACTTGCTTAAATGGGTATCAGGTCATAATGCATGAAGATTACAATAGCATTTAACAAACTAGATGGTAGCAAAAATAGATTATTGGGTACTTTGTCTTTAGCCTATAAGGCTGTGGGATAGCCCTCATGCCAAAGTATTGACTTGTCAGGCTTTAGCCTTTGTTTGATTCCCACATGGGTACAATCTGAAACCAATTTCTGATGTCTCTAACTGTCATATTGCCAGAATTCTACGAATTGTTGCACAAAACTAAACAGACTTCTCCCATAAGTATGTTCACTTTGAGCATTAGTATTTGCACAAAGTGGCATTTAATTGGTACAGCTGAGGGATACTAACTGCCTTCCTGCATGAAAGTTCCTAATGACACACAACATGAAGTTATCTTAAAAATCATATCCATGTTAACTTGCTGATGGAGTTTGGTCATGTGGATAAGGTGTCCGACCTCAGATCAGAAGATCTGTGGTTTGAATCCCATCATAAGATTCAGAAAATTATGGCAGCTACTCTAACTGCTGTTTTCACCTTTGACTGCCTGACAAAGAATGCTGTGCTCTCCTCTGACGCATGGCTACGATGGACGGTGTGAACTTGGTTCTCGTTGACGGCCGCCAGGTAGCGGCCAGATGTTACGTGGCGAATTCTGCACTGCTGTCCCCATCCCATGAAACCACCAGCCCATCTGCAACAAGGTAGTAAATACATGCCGTAACCAACAGTCAGATATAACATATCACATGGGATAAAATACACAAGCATGACAATGTTTGCATGACATAAAACATCTAAAGAAAATGGAAATGATAGTTTGCTCAATAGTCACACCTAATCCACTGACTGACTGAGTTTGGTTTTACGCCGCTTTTAGCAATATATTCCAGCAATATCATGGCGGGGAACACCAGAAATGGGCTTCACTCATTGTGCCCATGTGGGGATTCGAACCCAGGTCTTCGGCGTGACGAGCCAACGCTTTAACCACTAGACTACCCCACCGCCCCTAATCCACTGACACAATCAGAAGGTCACATATATCAATAGTTTCCTGATCATCTTTACCAAGCCTCCTGCAGTTACTCTACATCATGACAATGTATAAAATATCTACATCCTCCTGTGATTTAGCAGACTGTGTGATAAGTTGATAAGAAGTAAGGGAGATAACTGCTGTTTTCCAGAATTCACTTTTCTGAATAACTTGTTCGGTAAATCACTATACCCTCCACAGACAGTTCACTACTATGGCAACACATGAAGAATTGGTCTTCAGAAACTCTTGTTGTAAGAAGGGGCTAATGGGATCGGGTGGTCAGGTTCGCTGATGCATGTCATCGTATCCCAGTTGAAGAAATCAATACCAATGTCTATCAGTAAACAATCTGTTCCAGACTCGATTATTTACAGACCAACACCTATAGCTGGGATATTGCTGAGTGTTGCGTCAAGCAACAAACAAACAAATGACTGCTGTAACAAATCAGCCCAGGAGACCTGTACGACTCTGGGACTCAGAAACAGGTCCTTACTTTGTCCTGATGTGTTCAAGTCGCCACAGAGATCTAGCATGGCTGCATACAGCTCCAGTCTCATACATCACAGCACTGCAACACAAAATACATGATATACACTATCTACAGTAGTACGGTGGAATAAGTCATAGGACTTAACCTTCTTGCACCTTGGCAGCTTGGGTCATCCTGGGTGATAATGCCTGTCATTTTGTATACACTTAGAGCATGCCTGTGCAGCGTGGAGTTGAGTGCCATATAAGTAAAATTATTACAGTCTGTTTCTGGTAATGCTACCATGTTTAATACAATATTACTGTAAAGTTGTATAGTAAAATGGCATTCTACAAAGGAAGGTTACAAACAGATGATGAAGTTATGTTCAATTTCAGAAGCTGAATTTCACTGCATCTTACTTGAATTCAGTTTCACTGCCAGCTTCTGGTATTGTGAGACACTCGTCCATGTGTCCATGGAACAGTCTCAACACATCTCCACCAAACACATTGGCTGAAACAGAAACAGTTAACATGCTTACTCACATAGATTACTTAAGTTTCAGTTTCCAGCCTCAACTGTTGTCCAACGCCATGATTCTGCTTTCATAGTGCAAGAAATGGTGCCTCGCTTGAAACGTCTAATAAGAATTATCCTAACGTTACAGCTATAGATATTTTGTCCAGGTAACTCATGGTCACTTAGACACACCTCCAACACTGCCAAGACGTTGTGTCAATGATGGGTGACTCCGTGAATATGGTTCATGACATTTTAAGCTATATTCCAGCAAAATGATGCCAAGGACATCACACACACAAAAAAACATGTACAGAATGAAACAGAGGATTTCAGAGTGATGAGTGAGTGAGTGAGTGAGTGAGTTTGGTTTTACGCTGCTTTTAGCAATATTCCAGCAATATCACGGCGGGGGACACCACAAATGGGCTTCACACATTGTGCCCATGTGGAGAATCGAACCCAGGTCTTCGGCCTGAACGAGCGAACGCTTTAACCACTAGGCTACCCCACCGCCCCTTCAGTGTGATGAGTTCCTCAAGGTTGCTACATTTTGTCCTGGAAGCCACAGGGTACATCGATGTGATTACTTGCTGCAGTGTGTTGACCATGACAAGCATCAGTATGAACACTTGTGTCTTACCTAGGGCTTTTGTCCTGACAGCTCCAGAACACATAGGCACCACTGTCCACAGAGTCTGCTGGAACGATGCTATGACTGCAGAGCCGCTGCCGATGTGCTGAAACAGTGAAACAGTTAACTTCATGAATGAACTGTTTTCTCCAAGTGCACAATACTAATAAACTGCCAAAATGGTAAAATCCAAAGAATCTCTTGGTCAGAACTGACTCGCAGACAACTATGCTTATTGGGAGAGTCAACCAACTGGATCAGGTGGTCAGGTTTAGGAACAACAGCAATCACTGGTTTGTCTGGCCCAGGTAATAATTGTTACTGGCCACATCACATAGCTGGAATATGGCTGTGTGAAACGTAACAAAAAAACAAAATTAGATGGTAAACTATCAATATGATATTATGTATCATGATAAATATCATACAGTCCTGTGTAAATGAAGTGCAGATAAGCATGGCTGCCGCATGGACATCATGGAGGTCAGTTTATGACACATCCAATTAAAGGGTCGGATATATAGTTATTCAGTAGCAAACCACAATAATCCTTGCTATCCTGCCTTTTTGGACGATAACTTTAATAAAATAGCCAAACTGTTTTCAGATATTATAGCCTCAACTGTTCTGTGATGATCTTATTCCATTTATCTGAACTGGCAAGGATGATAATCAGCAGCCATCTTTACTTGCAAATCAGACTCAGATGAATTAAATATTAAAAAAAAAACCAAGTCTTTCAATCAATAAAATTACATATTGTAGGCACACTGTGTTCTTTTTCACAGAAGAAAAAGGTGAACACAAGGAATGATTTTACTTTTAAATCTGCTTAAAAAATCTGCAATAATGCAAAGTTCAGATATTGTTGAGCAGAGGAAGTCCACAGGCATGGTCTTGTCTTTGTGTTTTCAACACCTACCAGGTATCTTTCTGAGGACACGCTGACAAGGATGAGATCATCCCCAACACGTACTTTCTCTCCCTCAGATCTTTGTTTGGAAGCGGGATGGATTGTCCACCAACATGACTCCCCTGGCAACACAGCAGGTAAACATTCACAAACAATATTTCACACCTGTAGAATTTTAAAATTGTAGCCCACAAAATGTGTACTTAAATCGAAACATTAACACAGTTCAGTGAAGTTGTACTAGAAAGTCATTTGTAATTATACCAAAAAATGTTTTTACAAAATTAAATATAAATAGTTTAAATATATTTGAATTCATACACTCAGATATATTTATTACTTTTTTTGCTTTCCTAATATAAGCGCGCCATATTGTCACATATTTCAATTTTCGACTCTCATGTTTCAAGAAAATGTAAAATGTATCTAACCAATTGCAGTTTCCTGCAAGCCGACATCAAAGGCGAGTTTGTCATTGGAGGAACTGGTTGAAAGACAGGAGAGATACTGAAAACAGAAACACACAATAAGTCATAATTTCCAGATCAATGCACATCTAACTGTTTACAAAAGTTCCACTGAAAGTGTGTCAAGGATCGTGTTTCTGTGCACTGCTCTGTAAATAGCCCTGTTCACTCGTCACTGATGGTTGACACGTGAGCAGAATCAAAGATGACACCAACAGGTGTCAACATTTCAATGATGAAGACAGATGTTATCAATAAAAATATCTTGGACATCAGATGTTATCAAGTTTCAAGCAGTGAAGGCTGTAGTATTAATATGTTCAGACAACAATGATTTACAAGCACTTTGTACATTGATCCTGTTTCCATAACAACAGTTTACAAGCACTGTGTACACTGACCATGTTTCCATAACAACAGTTTACAAGCACTGTGTACACTGACCATGTTTCCATAACAACAGTTCACAAGCACTATGTACACCGATCCTGTTTCCATGACGACAGTTTAGAAGAACATTGCATACTGACATATTCCATGGTCATTAGACAATGGTTTATAAGCAGTATGTATATTGACCACATCATGACAACAGGACATCCGTATACAAATACGGAGTCCTGACAATGATTTCATGGTTTAAATGACAACAATTTACAAGTGCTATGAAAACTCACCATGTTTCCATGGAGATGTCTGAGAAGAATTGCATGACCATACAACAATGTTCTGTGACCAGATTGGGCTACCTGGAACGAAGAAAGGTCAATTGTTTTAAAGTACATACAGATTTAGTGTTTCTGCAGTCTGTCATGCTACATCCACAAACACGTACTACCAGTGACCAGTAGTTGGTTTGAATCCACTTACACCTCCACACTAGTGCCAACAACATTGACCCAACTTAAGCAACAAACATTTTTGACAAACAGTAATCAGAGCCCTGCACCTATAAGCTCACTCTGCCTATCCTCCAGGCCATCTGTCAGTAAAATATGTATATGGCCCCCATCTAAGAATGAAAATCTACATAGCAGTCATTAATCTTTTGTATACATTGCACATTTTTCTTGTATACATTGACTATTGTCAGAACATGTTTGTTCCAGCAATGTCTAAAATATCATTGTTCACACCAGCTTGATCTCTGAGAGCATATTAAATTTATTGTCTCTGGATTTAATAAGCATGCCCCTTGTCAATCTACTAAGCATAAAGAATGCTAAAGAAACAAATATGGTCCACATATACTTAAAAGTGTCTACAGTTTTCTGTTGAATACAATTTCAAACTAGCTAACAATGAGAACAGCAATCAAACAGAAGTGATGCGGGATGTCAGGATTTGATTATGTGTCAACACCTTGAAACTAAAAACTAAATGTCAAGAGATTAGAATTTATTCAAAAGTGCAAGAAATTGTTCAAAACTGGAGATGAGCTTGTCGATTTCATGAGACAAATTATCCACTCAAAGAAGGACTTACTTTGGAATCTTGGGATGTAGAGGTGACCATCTCTTGTAGAGCGTGGACCGAAAGGGCTTGTTCCAGCACGAACACAGACACTGAGATGTCCGGAGGAACATCCTGAAGTAGACGAACAACAAACAATTAATTCACTTGATTCCCCTAACAAATGTCCAAGAACATAATCCCTGGGACAGTTTCCACAGTCAGCATTGTTATCTCATGCCGACAACACTCTACATTATGCTAACTGTCTGTGACAATTGCCACTTGTCTGAAACCAGAGTTTAGTAAAATTCCTCCTGAGTAATGAGCTGATCACAATCAATACATTTAACACAAATCTACCGAAATGATACAAAAAGGACTATTTCAGTAAGTAAGCACAAATATTTTTGGCACTACTGAAAAACATAAGGCTACAAGTATTTGGTCCAAGGCTATTGCTACTTCTAAGTCTACACAACATCTTCACAAGTATAACAAACAAGGTTTACACAGACATCATACTTATAATCACTCCAATCACTAGAAAAGAAACCAACTTCACAACTAAAAACTTGTGTTAAGATTCCTGATGAAACTAGACTGGAACTGTTTCTTTGCGAGTATCATGTGTCCAAATTAAATCTCTCTTTATATGTGTCGGTTAAACAGTGATTATATGCAATGGTGATAACCCCATATATCAGATATATCTAAATATACAGTTGACATATAAGAATAAGCTTTGAGTATAATGTATAAAAAGATATATTCCTATAAAAAATGGAGTGGTATAATTAGGACACAAGTAGGCGACTGCCGCCATATAGCTGGAATATTGCTGAGTGCGGCGTGAAACTCAACTCACTCACTCACTCAGAAGCAGGCCTTTTGTGCTCATGCAGGTTATATGAGTGTATATGATATATCTCTCTTGTCAATATACATGATGCTTCTAGAATTTGTGTCATGGATTAAAGACTAATGTGAATTATGCAGAAAAATCTTACAACTGAAAGCATTGTATTAGCATGCTATTAGTCGTATCACTAAGAAAGGATCTCTATGAAATGGACATAAATTGACAAATTTGTGACATGTGAATCCTGTTCAGTTTCCCTAATAATATATTGTACTTCCTGTCTAGACTCTGCTGTACAATAGTAAAATCAATCATGGCCGTATGTGTTGAAGAATTATTATTCGTAATAAAATCCCACACATGCAACACTGTACATTAAAAATGAAACCAAACCAGATTCTTCTACATTTATCAGAACCACACATACTCCAAAGACCCATGCAAAGATCAGCTATGTTCTTCTTATGTTATCTTCTGTTTAACAATTTCAGCCAGGGTTCATTTCCATTCAATTTTGTGGAAGCTGTGGTCACTGAGTGGGTGAGATTGATGACTTTGGGAGTTGGCGATTAGGTACCTGATTCTGAGAATGACTAAACCCCCAAAAGTACCTGAATCTCTACTTCACTGAGAAAGAGTAATCGTTACAGAGTTTATTTCTGAAAAGAGTGACATATAGTGTACATTATTGTACCGAACATGTCCATTAAAGGTAGCCTAATGGTTTAAGCATCCATTCATTATGCTGAAGACCTGGGTTTGATTCCCCACATGGGTACAATATGTCAAGCCCATTTCTGGTGTCTCCCGCCGCGATATTGCTGGAATATTGCTAAAAGCGGCATAAAACCATACTCACTTAATTCATCATAAGTTGTGACATTCTGGTCTGTGCTGCAACCCTTGGTCATGGGTCAGTACAGAATTATGTTGTCCTATGCACTCTCCTTCCTTTTTATTTAATTCAATAGGCCAACAACTGTGTAGGTATGTTCAGGACAAGCTGGACAATCAATATCTCTGTGATGACAGAGTCTGGTAAATTTGTCTGGGAGCCTTCCTACCATCAAATATTGATTGGTAATCCACATTAGGTCACATTGGTAACATTTCAGCAAAAGGTTTTTCCCTTAAGGATGTTCCTGGCGTAACATTTCACATACACACAAGGGCACTTTCCTGCCGTGACATCAATTATTCACACACTTACACACAGTTTTTTTTCTCAAGTTGTACATATGCTTTGAAAATCTTAATGTCTTTAAGGGTGTAATTATCGCAGCAAATCTCTGCTATTTTCTTTAAAGTAAAACATAATTTGAAGTAATTGTTGAAACCATTTGGCAGCATTTCTTTCAACCTTCCTGTCAGCCCTCATGTACCCTATTTATACCATCCAAAAAAAGAAGGGGATATTCCATTTTGCGAGCATACCACTAGCCAATGCCAATGCATATGAGAAAAAGTAATATATCCATACAGATGAAACATTTCCAAAGGAATGGAATAAATTGTCATATTTTCCCTTAAATTTATCTTCATCATCTGTTTCCTTCTTGGCTTCATCATTTGCATTTTATCAATCTTGTAAATCCAATATCCCCTACATTTTTGGGATGGTATACATACTGCTGTCTCCATTCACCACCTCATGCTTGAAAACAGTATAAGTATCGATACCCAAACATCGCTATTGACTGACTGACTGAGTTTTGGTTTTACGCCGCTTTTAGCAATATTCCAGCAACATCACGGCGGGGAACACCAGAAATGGGCTTCACACATTGTACCCATGTGGGGATTCGAACCCGGGTCTTCGGCGTGACGAGCCAATGCTTTAACCACTAGGCTACCCCACCGACCCTCGCTATTGAACAATAAAGAAGTGGATCATCCATAAAGACTTGCCAGTCCTAGCATTTCTTTCCAAAAAACTGTTAACGCTGGAATTAAGCGAATATGAGCATCAAACTGTACATCAAACTGTTTAAAAATTCGAATACTTTCAACAACATGACAGCAAATGCTCACAAAGCTTCAAAGCCACAGTTTCCACATCAAAGAAACCTTCTCTCCTGACCTGCCGGAGGAGGCAGCCTTCATTTCACCCACCCACAGAATAACACAAATTGTACATGCATACAGAATGACTGTTAAATGCATAACCCAGTCTTCAGGGACAGTGCGGCAGCCGAGATGCAGAAATCAAATTATTCCCAGTTTTTCCTCCAGTTTTCACATCGTCAACTACTTTTCACTTCTGGCTCTGTCAGTCAAGACGAAAATGGAGAAGAACTGAATCCTCAAGAGAGTGTTTGAAGACAACACATAATTAAACAGATTCCCTGCAGAGCAAAGCCATGTGTGCTCAGGACTACCGGGTTGGCAAATAATTCTTTTGGGAAGAAAATGAAATTTAGAGAACTGGAATCAATTTTCCTAGCACTGAAAGTCCTCATCACCCTTGCTGGAATCTCAAAATTCAAGAAATGCATTTAAAGGTATTGCTTTCCATTTTGGTGCTGCGACCTGCCGTTCATTTCATGCTTATACATCTATATTCATGCTACAGAAATAAGAACTACCATTGTACAGAAGCCAGTCCTTAACCATTTAACATTGGTGAAGATTCTACGTAATACTCAGTTCATATATAGACATTTCTTTTGTTGGAATAGTCACTTCACATACAGGAGGGGAGGTGGGGTAGCCCAGTGGTTAAAGCGTTCGCTCATCACATCGAAGATCTAGGTTAGATTCCCCACATGTGCACATTGTGTGAAGCCCATTTCTGGTGTCCCCCATGGTGATATTGCTGGAATATTGATAAATGCAGCACAAAACCCAACCCAACTCACTCATTCATATACAGGAATCTGTTCTGTTCACATATTCCATTCATATATACCTTCCCCTTCCAAAGTTTAGACTCACTAGTGTAAATATAGCCACTTTCTTCAGGCAATTGTTCTAAACTAGATTTTGCAAAATATTCCATACTGTTTAAAGGTACTTTTTACTAATGAACTGATGTATTGTAAACCAAATTCGTAACATTGAAAAGATTTATTGTCATGAGTTCAATAAATGACAAAAATCAGTGATAAATTGGCAAATTCTTAACAGCTCTTTACACCAAAATGCAGCTGTTCACTTGCACGATATTTGCACATGCTGTTCAGCAATTTGATGCATGATCCTCGTCCAATTCATCTGCATAAGGTTTGCAGTTGGTTCCCCAAGTTAGTGGAGAAATCAATCTTCGATGTAACCATATAAATATACATAATGCATAGTGAGTGTAAACTTTTGATGGTAAGTATAGAAGTGTTTTGTTTGCTTGTTATTTAACATTGCAGTCAGCAATATTCTAGGTGTGTAACAGCCCCTGTAAACACCTGAATTTGGACCGGTCAAATCAGTGATTGATTCGGTGATACACAATCAAGCAAGCCTAAATACCTAATTGTTTAAACCACCTCCTCGGGCTAGTTGGTAGTCGAGGCCTGGGTTTGACTGGCCAACATAGGCACAATGTGTGAAGCCAATGTCAAGTATCTGTCTTTCCCTCTGATAATGTAGCTAAACGTTGTTATGCAACCAAAAGAAATCACTCATCTATGGTCGGGCGGTGGGGTGGCTTTGTGGTTAAAGCGTTTGCTCGTCACACCAAAGACCCGGGTTCGATTCCCCACATGGGTACAATGTTTGAAGCCAATTTCTGGTGTCCCCCGCCGTGATATTGCTGGAATATTGCTAAAAGCGGCGTAAAACCAAACTCACTCACTCATCTATGGTCACTTATGACAAACATAGGTTAGTTAGGACCAATTTTAACCTAAATCTCCATGGAGGAAATCTGCTTACTGAATACTGTGACACCGATGGTGAACAGCCATGACATCACATTTTCAAGCATGCTAAAACATGAAAGACTCTTATGTTTAAATTAATTTGTTGTGTAAAACCTCTGCTAAGATCTGACTTCCTTCTGATATATAGTGTAAAGAATGCAAAGTATCATAGAAATTCACATAGGTAGTCAAATTTGTCTGCCCTACCATGTATGATGGTGGTGTTGAAATGGGTTAATACACTATGTTAGGAATGTACATGCATCTGTATGTGGCTGTTTGTCAGGGGTGGAAATAACCCATTGCCCAACGTCCGAGTCCAGTGTTTTTTTCTGTCTGGCAAGCAAATTTGTATATCACACTGTACCGGTGTCCAGTTGACTTTCCAATGTTAATTATGTTGTTTATTTTATAAAATCAACAAGAAAACGGCCGGTATAGTGGAAAAATTATCAGGGCAAGTGATTTTACATGTGCCACTGTACCGGAGTACACTAGCAATTTTAAAGTTATTTCCACCCCTGGTTTGTACTAGTTGTGTGTTATAGTGCCATCCCATTGAGATACCATGCTGTGGTTTTACATGTATATCTCCCTCAGAAACACTATACCAACCTAACCTATCAGTTATCTCATACCCTCAATGCTGACTGCCAGGCTAGGAAACAACATGTACCATGATCAAGGGTTGAGTCATGGACCTTCAATACTCCAGTTAGACGCACTATCCACTAAGCCATGTATGAATCTCCAAAAGGAGCTAGATCTTATTCGACAAGAATGTACATACATCTGTATGTGGCTGTTTGTACTAGCTCTGAGTTATAGTGCCATCCCATTGAGATACCATGCCGTGGTTAAATATGTATATCTCCCTCAGAAACACTATACGGACTAACTGTCTTATTCCCTCAATGCTGAGTGCCAGGCTAGGCAACAACATGTACCGTGATCAAGGATTGAACCATCAACCTTCACTGCTCCAGTTAGACACTCTATCCACTAGACCAAGGAGCAATCTTGACTTGTATAAAACTCCAAAAGGAGCTGGACCCCATTTGATGGAACCAGAAGCAGAACCTGTGACGCTATAGGTGGCTTAATTAACATGTCCACAAGAAGAAAAATAAGTGATAATAAACACCTTCACCCAACAATGCTCGATTAATGAAATATACAACTCAAAAGAAGTAAAGAACACCTAATTCATTCCTATTGCTATCGTTCATCTGTCATGTGAGTGAATCAAATATACTCTAACTTATTAAGTGTAGTATAAATACAAACTTGATTATTCCCTGGAGACAAATGCTGTAAATGCAATCATATCAAAATCATAAAACATCAAAATTTGAAAAAGCATATACAAGGATATATACAATCATATACATATGACAAAAGACATAAAAAATTAAACATTTTAAGATACATAAAAACAAATGTTACACTTGTATTTAACGTGACAAAAACAAAAGCAAGAACCCAAACTTTCAAAACTAATCAAAATGCACATCTGTCAAATAGACACTAGACAACCAACAATCTTGGATCACACTCATGCTTCATACAAATAACCAGGTTAATTATGGAACGTAGATTGGCATGAGGTTTATTTACTTTCTCCAAATCTCCATGGAGATGCATGAATAAACACTACATATCCCATACACCATCTCCTAAAGATAAACAACCATCACTGGGAAAACAAGCTGTGGCTTGTAATGAAAGACAGCGTATCCCTGTGATGTGCAGTGCACATGGGTGGGGGAGTGTTGTATCAGGTTGTGTCAGTCTGAACTTGAGGAATCTGGCCCAAGGATGGAGCTCATATATAATAGACTAGGTTCGATTATTGTCAACTCCAATCAGTTTACTTTCAGGAAGGTAAATCAGTAGGTATTATCTCCCACTCACTGTATATTGATTGTTAAAACAAAGTTGTCATATTGTACTATGTCGGTCTACTCTATACTACAGACAAAACCCATGTAGTTCTGTAAGGTATGAATGCAGATTACACCATCAGCATTACCAAAGCAAAGATAAATGGCTACATTTTTGTATACTTGTATCATAAAGGCCAAATATCCTAAGATCAGCAAAATAGTCGTTTAAATTTGTTTCTAATTACTGTCAACCTTGATGATTAAAATAAATGAGATCATATATAATACATGCCCAAGGACAGCCATAAGCATTTGCTCAACACCTGAGCCTTGACAGATACAGCTTTGTCAGTATACCAAGTTGTGTGTGCCCTTCTAAACAATTCATAACATGAAATTCTTCTAAAATAACCTTTTTTTTCAATCTAAATAAATTCAAACATCCAATATAATTCTTTTATCCATCATGATGCCCTCTTTATTACCTAATAAACCCATTTAAACAATGCCTACAAAAATATTGTGTTAACCTCTTGAGAATTTCTTGCACCTGAATTGATGTGTAACATGTATCATCATGCTGGGGATAAAATACTGTTTACTGATCAGTTGCTGAATTTATAGTAATTAATATAGAAATGATTTTCAAATCAAACACCTGGACATGTGAACATAATAGCATAACATTTCTGTCCACTACTACTTACAAACATTATGTTCTACGTGTCAGTTTCATGGATCAATACTCATGCTGTTGATCACTGGACTGTCTGGTCCAGACTTGATTATTTACATTTAGCTGGAATACTGCCAACTACGGCTTTAAACAACAACCAAACCAACCCTTTACATCGATCTATGTGGTTGTTTCCAGTTATATTCGCGCCACAAATAGCTGCCAAATTACCGATGTGACATTGTGGAAGCGGCAATTACTGCCTCACCGTAAGATTATTTCAGGCCTTTGTGTTTATATAGGTTTCATAATTGCCACCGAGTTCACTTCACAAGTATTACTATGTTTACAGGCAGAAGTGATTACTGAGAGCTGCTCTGGCCATCGGGACAAGAAAAGGACTTGTGCCATGATTATAGTAGTGAAACAATTGATTTTTAACAGGGCCATCGATCGACCTTGAAATTCCACACGATTATAGTTTGCCAAATCGAAAAAGAAATTCTGTACAATAAGTTAACAGATTAATTTGCAGAAGCGACCTTGAGATGAGCCAGCCACCAGTGCAAGCAATCAACTGACCAGCATAACATTTGTCATTGATTAAATACTACTCAAAAATGTTAAAGAACATGTCCCCCGCCGTGATGTTGCTGGAATATTGCTAAAAGCGGCGTAAAACCAAATTCAGTCAGTCAGTCAGTTAAAGAACATAGTCATCTGAAAATATCAGACATTCTTTGATTTCTTTTGAGAAGTATGAATCAGTTTGCATTAGCAGAGGTACAGAGAACTTTTTGGGTCTTTGAGTTATGTACTCGCTTGTGTTCATCTCAATTGGGTATCCTAATTTTCCTTTGAGTAGACCGCCTCCGTGGTGTAGTGGTTAGAGCCTCCGCCCAGAGAGCGGAAGGTCGCGGGTTCGATCCCCAACCGCGTCATACAGAAAGACGGTAAAATATGGTACTTGTTGGTCCCTGCCTGGCGATCAGCATTAATGGGTACAAGAAGGGCTGGTCGGCTCGGAGTCAGTATAATGTGTCTGAGTGGGGTATTCATGCTTCACTGCGGCATGGTATCTCAGTGGGCTAGCACTATAAAACAAGCTTAAGTCTGGGCTAGTACAAGCAGCCACACATAAACACACACACGCAAGCACGTCGTCATGTGAGCGAAATATTCTCAAGTAAGATGTTAAACCCAATTTCACCTCACCTCCTTTGGGTAACCAACTAAATTGTACCCACCTCACTCAAACTCAGTTGGGTATTTTGCCATTTTTCATTAATTGTAAAAATATAATCAAGTTTAAATGTTATTTATATTGGATCTGTAATATGAGAAACAATAAGAAAGACTGCAAGTTGCCAAGTTCATGTGTTGAAATAGAACCTCTGAATATACCTAAGTTATTTCATCTATGCACCGGTGCGCAAGCTATGATTCGACGTTTTTGTGTGTACGCATGTAAGATCAAATTTATTGAGTATTTACAAAAAGTCAAGCGTAAGAATTGAAATTTCACATAAATATTTGCACAATTTACGCAGATATGCAGCTTATCTGTACCTCTGCCTAAGTATCTAAAAAAATTCTTTGTGAGCAATCCTGTGATTTTTACATACCCGGTATATACAAATCTTTAATTGTCAATTAGAAGTTTCAATAAAGGTACATGTTTAAGATGTACAAATCTGGCACTGTGTTCTATCTCCCAGTAAGCGCTCTGCTGACCACCAATCCAATTATTACCATAAATATCAGCATGACAGACAAAGTATCGTCACTGGTCATTCTGATTGTTGTCGTACTCCTAGGCTCCTTTCACGAAGCAACCTTTACTAAGGTTAACCTTAACTCCCATTCTTTAACATTGCACTAAGGTTACCTTAATGACTTACGATCACCTTAGTGCTTTGTGAAAGGAGGCCCTGATCTTTGTCAACACTACTGACTGGCCCCTTATAAGGGAATCATAATATGACAACCTTGTCAGACACTGACACGTGACAGGATTTCAACAGATACTAACCACAGACACAGACATTTTACAAATATGCATTGTGTTTTAAATATACTACTCAAAAGAGGATAAGAAATATCCAGCTGCATTTAATTACTGAGCCAAGACAGATTAACTTCTGTCATATGAAAGAATCAGGTGATCTTTAACTTCTTTGATAGATACTGACCACAGACAAAGACATTTGAAGAATATGCATTGTTGTAAACGTACCACTGAAAAACAACTAAAGAACATCCAATTATTTATTACTGAACCAAGACAGATTCACAACTGTAATATGAAAGAATCTTTAACTTTTTTTCATTGTATAACTAAACCTGATAAGGGTAAAATGGCCAGGAACATCTGGCATTATCTTACCTCACACAAAAATGTTGTTTACTGATTGGCTGAGTGCTCTATTACGTTCAATGTACCCCACTTACAAGCAAGTAACATTTTCTATGTTACCTGCTGGGAATGCCAAACTGTATGAATTCATTTGGTACTTCATGTTAGTAATTCTTTATTTCCAATAATTGAGTCACGTATGATAAACTGAAATTACCGATGTTTTGCGAATGCAAATCGATGGAAGGGAGATAACTCTAACTTTGTTTTTCTTGTCGTCTGGTTGTCGGTATTGGCTAATTGCCTCCTTATTATGATCTGATACCCGTGCTTCAAACAGTTACAAATTAACATTGAGGTGTTTGGTAAGATAAATACATTGTTCACTGGTCCCTTGGGGCCCATTGGTTGATGTACACTCAGACCATCCCCACAGGGTACAATCCTGCATAGATCATACACTGCTGTCTACAGATAGTATGGCACTGTGATTCAGTCACAGCATCTGGTTGTTCTACACACAGGAGCATCTGGACTAGCAGAGTTAAGACACCTTGTTTACATACAAAGCTGTATAGGGATTAGGCTGTAGGTCTCAAGCAGCACTGCAGAAGCAAAATCTAAATGTAAACACATCATTCGTATCTAAATGCTAAATGCATTAATGTCTATTTTTAGTTCTATCTGCTGAATGCCACAAGCTCATCTTTGCAGTCTGTTTCAAACAAGTGCTACAGTGGTTGCTGAAAATTGGTGCAGATAAACCATCACACCACCCTCTATTGCCAGGTAAGGGCAGACAACTCTGTGGGAAACTAAGTGAACTGGTGAATTCAGACTCTAGTGCTTGGTCATTCCTATTTTGAGAGGATAAAGCATGTTTTACAATCCGTGAGCACCTTTCGGAAACAATATGGTCATGTGATGAACCTACTCATGATGTTGCAACAAAACAAAACAAAAAAGGTATAAAGATGAAATATATACCTGGTCGAAATTTACCTTTTTCACAAATTCAAATTTTCCTTTCTAAAATTCAAATAAAACAGTGGCAGATGTATTACATCTTCTCCCACTATTATGGGACTGGCCATGAACAGATATTACAGATATCAGAATGTGGAGCCTTCTTACAGGAATACTTTCAATATTGCTGTGGTCAGTTGAAGCACCCTCAAAAAATTAAACTAAGGCAGAGACAAACAACTGATCAACTTTCAATGGCCTCATCATTCTGCCATTGTTCAAAAGAATAAATCATTTACAAAATATGATTCTGATGCTGAAGTCAACCATTTTCTACTGCATACTTTAACCAAAACAAATATTTCTGTTTCATGGTCACAAGACTCCAGCACTTATACCAGATAAGAAAAAGCAATATGCAGAAAGCATGAACCAGATATAAACATATATATATATATATAGATAGATATATAGATATGTATACACATTATATCATACAATGAAACCTTCCTCTGGGTTTTATGCGACATGTAACTGTGTGTCCAAAACGCACAAATGTAGAGAATGGACGCAGAAAAAACATGAACTGCGTCCAGGAAATGCAAAATATTATTCATAGTACCCACATGAAATCTATGACTTTGCTAATTGTCTTGTTGTTTCTTTCAAAGCAGTTACATGGATCATTTCACCAATCAGTTCACATGATCATTGGTTCACTCCAGGCTCGAAAGAGATGATCAAAACGTACAGTTCTCTACACTGTTACTTCATAGGACCATTGTATTGCTTGCAAAGACCCTTAAAACTAATAATTGGGGGTATCCAGGATCGCCATGTCTGTGAGTCAAGGTCAACCCTGCTTCCTGTCCCAGAACAGTGTTATATCAAAATATGTCGCCAAAAACAACATATTTTGAAGCTCCATGTGGAATCTATGCTAACATCACCCTCCCAAAAACTGTTCAGAAATTTACTTATCTGTTACCTGAACTGAAGAAGGTTTCACTGCATTATATATTGTTTATACAAAATATATGCACAAATAGAAGTTTCAAGAAGGAGTCCCTGGCAAAATAAGCATGGTATGAAATAGTAATGAAAATGCATGGCCCCTTTCCAAGCTGAAGGTAGATGCCTTCTTACCTGACAGCCAACCTGAAATTAAATCTCACAGCTTATGGGCCTCACTTAGACTGGGAAAATAGCCAACTGACATGATAATCAGTCCAAAGGTTCTGTAGCTCATCTTTCAATCAAAATATCAAATACTTCTATTTCACAGCATAATTCTAACTTGATTCTAATTAAATTCTATTCTACATTTATTTCATTCTACTCATGTCAAATATTACTGTCTCTTTCCTTCAACCAACAATAACCTTGATCATAATTATATTTCACAAGCAATATAACTTCTTAATTTAACTCGAGACTAAAAATATTAGCACAAATGAAACAGTATACATAAACTGTTTTTTTCTTTTGTTTTCTTTTAATCTGCAATGGAAGTATGGCAATGAATTTTATACTTTTTAGAAACAGAAGAAATCTAGACTTTCTAATAAAAACCAAAGACAAGTTTCAGTATCTGTATAAGAGACAGCATTGTCATCACAAGTTAATCATAAAATCTATTTAGGCTCAAATCTATTTAGGCTCAATATTTTTTGAAACAGCTACATCATGAACAGAATGATTAAAGAACTTACTCTGCTTGATATGTTCTCGAGAAAGCACATGCGGTTTCCAAATCCCTCAGCAGCCAGACAGACACGGTCGGTGGAGCTGCTATCCTTGGAGGGTGCGATGCAGCTAAGGCAGACCATGTCATCCTGGAAAACAGAGACATCAGCATCATTATCATTGCTTTTGTTGTAATATGCAAGATGGCCAGTGTCTTCCTTGGAATGGGGAGACAGATGTATGATCATAACTAGTGGCATTAGATCCCCATTTCCATGTCTGACTACATGTTACTGTTAGTTTCAAATCGATATTGAACACCTGTTCATCATTCTATGGTAAATAGTTCTTGAACATCAAGTCCTAAAATATCCTGGTATATCCAGTCATTTAACCTCCTGTCAGAGTTATTTATGTAGACCATGAAACATCAAGTCATTAAATATTAGGGCTGCGCAATATAACCGGTTTACCGGTATTTACCGGTTCAGACATGAAAACGATACGTATTGCGATACGCTGATCAAAAACCGGTATTTTGACATGCATTCGGAAAACTTTGTAACACTCGGAAATCTTCTGATATTTCCTTGTTTCATTTGTGCCAAATGTTATTTACATTTGTATTTTGTCATGATTAAAAGGTTTTATTTTTAAAGCTTAATCAAGCACAGTGATTTTGATGTCTCTTTGCTTTATAAATCAAGCATTAACTCAATGATAATTAGTTTTTAGTTACAAACAACTTCTTGCAATATATTGCAATACATATCGCAATATATGCTTTCGCATCGCAATATATCGGAATATGAAAAATCTCCGCAATACCCACCCCTATTAAATATCACCTTGGAACATCGAGTCATTGAATAACAACATGGAACATCAAGTCATTATATATCAAGATTGAACATCAAGTCATTAAATATCACCTTAGAACACTGAGTCATTAAATAACATCATGGAATATCAAGTCATTAAATATCACCATGGAACATCAAGTCATTAAATATCACCATGGAACATCAAGTCATCAAAAATCACTATAACATTTAAAGTCATTAAACATCACCATGACATTTCAAATCATTGAATATCACCATGGAATATCAAGTCATTAAACATCACCATGACACATCAACATTTAAAATATACCGGGTTTTTTCCGTTGAAATGAGTATAAAAATATTTTGCAAAGCCTACCACTCCTCTCCAACATCAGTCTATACATGTGAACAATTAAACCTGATTTTCTCACCCTCCATTGATATATTTGTCCTAGAAGATTCCCCATAGGAACCCTGTTACAATATCAGATCTCAGCTTCAGATATCTGAACATTTTTACCTGATACAACCTTAATGATCCCACAGTACATTTCTTCTTGGTAACCCTTGAACAGATTCTCAACCTACTACATAATGAAAATCACAGTGTCATGAAAGCACTCCTTTTCCAATTCTAAAAGTATAACCTTTCACTACTTTGACAACTTATATTACTCCAGAGCAAAGCTAATGGAAAACGTGATCAGATATTTGACTAGTATTAGTCCAATGCACAGTAATGTATCGTCTTAATCACCTCACAATTGCAATATCTCAACTTTTCCCTTGAGGGTGGTACATAAAAAGATAGGAAATCAATTTATTTGAATGACTTGTGAAATTACCCTATTTCTACCATCAGAGGAGGCATGGCTTCAGATTGAAATACCAAGGCCATTGAAGAGATTGAAAAATCAATTTTCAATATTGATGCCTCGTTCTTGATTAAAGCAATTAAACATTGCTTCATTGCATTCAATTTCGATGAACATGAATGCCAATAATATCATCAAATGTGCCTGAAACTTAATGTAAATGCGCACATGGCCTTATTATCTCCATGTGAAGATACTGGTTAGATCTGGATTACAGGAACCTGAGTTCGTTGGTCAGCGAGTGAGTATGATTTTACGTCGCATTTAGCAATATTCCAGCAACATCACGGCTGAGGACACCAGGAATGGGCTTCACATATTGTACCCATGTTGGGAATCGAACCTGGGCCTTCAGCGTGACAAGTGAACGCTTTAACCACTAGGCTACCCCACCGCCCCTGAGTTTGTTGGTGGAAACAAGTAACAGCAACAGGTCGACAGGTCTGACGATGTTGAAGAATTCCATATCTCAATTGCACATATTGATGCTCATGACATCAATCACTGGACAAATCCCATCACGGTGGAGCTCTGACTTACACAATGACCACTACATTGCCTACAGTGTCATCATATCCCAACTGTGTAGATTCGATGCTCATGCTGTTGATTGCTGGATTATCTTGTCCAGACTTGATTATTATTATAGACCTCCGCAGACATGAGAACAGCAAAGCACAAAAAGACTGAAAATTTAGTTTGGGTGTCTTGGGGGTCTTTGATTGCAGCTTTACATCGATCTAAAAAGCGTCAAAATGAAAATGAAATCTAAAATCCACAGGAAATCCATCATATAACAAACAAACAAACCAAAGCATTTTCAGAAATATAAAAAGAGACCCAGGGATCTCCTGAACTATTCTGCAGAATAATTTGAATCTTTAGGCCACCTCAGTCTTTAATGGTTGATGACAAGGACTTCTGTCTGTCCTGTTGAATTTTGACTATTGACATTCTGCTTATGTGAGTGAGTTTAGTTTCACGCCACACTCAGCAATATTCCAGCTATATGGCAGCGGTCTGTAAATAATTGAGTCTGGACCAGACAATCCAGTGATCAACAGCATTAGCATCGATCTGCGCCAATTGGGAACCGGCGACATGTATCAACCAAGTCAGCGAGCCTGGCCATCCGATCCAGTTAAGTCAGCCTCTACGACAAGCATGGGTTACTGAAGATCAATATTCTAACCTGAATCTTCACGGGTCTCTGCTCATGTAAACAGGTAGACATGTTTTTGACAGGTGATAATACTCTGAACATTTTGAAGCAGTTGAAAAAGCACTTATATAAATTATCACATCATTACTGCCAATCTGTTCTATGTGCAACTGGACAAATAGAAATCCTGCGCCACATTTGCCAGCAGTAATGAAATTGCTGTATATGGTCATAAAAACGATCAGGCTCGGTGCATCAAGACTTGCAGCCATCAGGATCAACTGTCATAAACTGAAGTTTAATCATATTACTCTCAGAGCTTTTCATCCATGCCATGAACTGCACCAAACCACCAGTGCACATTGAAATCAAGACTGGCTGAACTAAACTGTACCCCCAAGGGCCGAGATTCAGTTGGTGTAATGTGTTCAGCATCACGTCATCTATCAACACTGATACCTAGCCATGCAAATTAATCTTTTACTTTTAAACATCTCCTCAGGTAAGGGTAATCATACATAACACTCAGAACAACCCAACTTACAACATTGAAAACAAGTGACAGATTATAACATCACCTTGTGACATTCCTTTTTTCTGGCTATTTCTGAATAGGTGACAGGAAGGCATGTATTTTTCAATATTAACTTTTTTAAATGTAATCAGACAGATTAATTAAGTAGCTGAACAAAAACTGAAATATAAGCAGGAATTTACCTGGAGTCCTGTATTTGGGGTCCCTGGGACTCCTACTCTTAATTTTCAGGGGTCCTGGACAACAAAATGGGGGTCCCAGACACTTAAATATTATTATTAATACTGTTATTGTATTGTGTATCATGATCATCGCATTGTTACAGTAACTAAATTGCAAATGATACCATAACCCAGCTAGTAGTAAACTCAGTGATAACTTATTGTTACTTGATTGGAATTTTTACAAAAAAGTATTTGGACTTTTTCTGCTACCCTGTGCATGCGCTAATAAATTTTGTTGCGTCCATTGTCAATTTTTATGAGTATAGGACGCAGGAATTCGTGTTCTGTAAATCCCTGATAAGATTACATTCCTTAGTATTGACAAGTACAATACAAGTACATGCCACCTTCAATACAAGTACTCTCCCAACTTCAGTGTTCCCCAAGACAAGTTCAACTGCTTTCATTAATTAATGATTATAAATACTGATGGACAAACAACTGCTTTCATTAATTAATGATTATAAATTCTGATGGACAAACAACTGCTTTCATTAATTAATGATTATAAATACTGATGGACAAACATTTGATCTTACTGAAAATGCTGAACTAAAACAGTTTTTGCATCATTTTTTTTTCCATTCAGAGAAACTGTCCACTTCCAGCCATCATCCTCAACCTCTATCCCTAGTCTGTCTCACAGTCCCTGAACCACATTATTTCCCTACTGCCAAGCCCTTTCTGCAATGCTTAAGCTCTAAATGAAGCAAGTCTAGATTTCAGGCTGATTCTCCAGTGTTTGCTGGGACTCTTTTTCAATGTAAAAGGAATTGTTTGTCTCTATCAAAATTACATATATTCAGAAACTAAGCATTAGTATACCTCTATCCCATGTACTAGTGAGTGAGTGAGTTTAGTTTTACGCCGCACTCAGCAATATTCCAGCTATATGGCGGCAGTCTGTAAATAATCGAGTCTGGACCAGACAATCCAGTGATCAACAGCATGAGCATCGATTCTGCGTAATTGGGAACCGATGACATGTGTCAACCAAGTCAGCGAGCCTGACCACCCGATCCCGTTAGTCGCCTTTTACGACAAGCATAGTCGCCTTTTGTGGCAAGCATGGGTTGCTGAAGACCTATTCTACCCCGGATCTTCACGGGTCCCATGTACTACATGTTGGGTAAATTAAGTTCCTCTCAATGAGTTATATGACACTGAAGAGCAGACCTTCAGGTGTAGAGCAGGTGTAGACCTAAATAAAATAATACACCTTTCCATAATTATAAGATATCATTTAAATGTCCAGTATATAGTACAGTTCATATACTATTCACACTTTGCTTAGGATCACATCATGGATTCAACAGAAAACTATGATGTGGGGTCAAATTGGATCTAAATATCTGAGCTTATTGTAAGCATGGATCCTAGGTTTCAGTTGTATTTTCATCTTGTGGATCCCATACCTGCTATTGACAGGTGTTGTGTATTTGTCAATGACTCGTTCCATCATTTGCAAAATGGTTGATTGGTGCCATGAAAACCATTTTTATGGTTACTCATGTATCAAGTGCATAAGATTAGATTAAAGTTGCTGTTTGCCTAAAGAGGGGTTACCATATTATTATCTATCCAGTTTGAAATGGATACAATTTCAAATTACAAATCTATGTTTAAATAAAGTTGTGAATTTTTGTGATCCTTAGCAAAGTGTGAGTAGTATATATCATAAGTGCATGCTCATCAATCACTACTCGACAGTGACAATACCTGGAGTTTGTGAAAGGTGAGTGCATCCTTCTCCACTGGTATCATCTGTGCAATAACACTCATGACACACACATTTCATATTGAACATGTTCAGTTTACAGGCAATAATACAGTACTTATGCATCCATACATAATTGAAACAGTCGTGAGGACATCGAACACAACTGTATAGGTTGATTATTGCCCATGTTGCTGGGTCCATATCTAGATCAGGTGGTCACACACAGAAAAATACTGGGCCCCAATCCATAAAACAATCTTAGCACTTAGGTGATCACGCACACACAAAGAGCACAGCACGTGCACGTGTGCACACACACACACTCACTCATGCACACGCTCTCACACACAGAGCAGAGACACAGACATACACACGCACAGGCATCAGACATGATGACTTTTGGAGATGTCACGATTACAACTGACATTTAAGATAACATTACAATAATATTTATGGCTTATCTGCTTTTAACGACATTATTCATCCATAAACCAAGAAAAAACACAATCTCTCATAAGACATATCAAATGCCAATGTAACTAAACACAAGAGATGTTAGCTCTGAAACCGATTCTCCAAATACACCTACAGTTCATTGACAGAAGCATAAATGGCACCACAATAACCAGAACAGATGTGACGCATATCACTGTCTACACAAGCTATCAAATACGGTCTAACATCACAGCATCATAAAGTGCAGACCTCATCCACTTTCTGATCTGCTCATCCCCAATACACGATCCACGATTAAATTACAGCCTCATTATCAGCTTTCACCACAAATTAAGTTCTATTGGTGAAGTGTAAAACAATTCTCTCCCCTCCCCGCTGCCGGTGACAATATTAAACGATGAGCCTCACATCCACTAATCATTCCCTGGCTAATGGCGGACAGACAGAAAGTGTGACAATTCTCTGCCGATGCCAGCTGCAAGTCGCTAATGCAGTTGACGTCCATGGGGAAGGAGCTGTTGTAGTCTCGGACTCCACCGTTTCCCTGACATGAATTCCTCTATAGACACCTCTTGTTTGCATTGGTTAATATTAGATAAATATACTTAAGAGAATCATTTCACCATGAGCATCATTTCAGTAGCTTCACATGTCAGGGATGGATGGTTAGGAAGCTGAATTTTACAAACATTACAGCATTTATCGCACCTTACACATGAATGCTGGAATCTGATTGGCTGAGCCCCTTTTTTTAAGTGCCCTGTGAACTTATATTGTTTGCAACATGGATCGACGTTCACAATATCAACCATTGGGTATCTGGTCAAGGCTCAATAAGATACAGGTCATCATATAGATGCTGTATTTCATTAAGCAACAATGCACATAAACTATAGGTAAACATAAACTATAAATGCTCTAATGATCGTAATTGCCGAACTTTACCACTGACTTTATAACAGCTGAGTTATGAGATCTGATAGTGATTAAAGATCTTTGTACTGAGTGTACTAAGACCACATCATGAATCTCTCATGGTAACAGGGTGATGAGGTAGCCTAGTGGTTAAAGCATTCGCTCGTCATGCCCAAGACCCAGGTTCCATTCCCCACATGGGTACAATGCCCATTTCTGGTGTTCCCCTCCATGACATTGCTGGAATATTGATAAACGTGTCATTAAACCA
This sequence comes from Haliotis rubra, assembly GCF_003918875.1. Classification (NCBI taxonomy): domain Eukaryota; kingdom Metazoa; phylum Mollusca; class Gastropoda; order Lepetellida; family Haliotidae; genus Haliotis; species Haliotis rubra. The sequence goes on along the minus strand of NW_025766070.1, from coordinate 798,167 downwards.
TCCTCATTCTCATATGAACTCATAGACTGAGAATATCAGGAACTGTGACTATACTGAAGGCTTCGTTATACCAAACAAGCCAAATTTTCTAATAATATCCATGCTTGAGACAGGCTTTCAAAAGAACAATCGTTCAGATTACCAAACAATAGCTGTATGGCATGTCTGCATTGTAGCAAATTCTACTCCATCTTCCTGATTAGATAATATTTTATTGATTATTATGACTACCTTCTGGGCACCATAATACTAGTCTCATTTGGCTATTTATCACATATACGCATGAATTTTCTATGAATAGCATACACATGTCCTGATCAATATTACCTAGAGAAATCATGAACATGTGGCAGGATAATTAAAGACCTGGAAGATACGACAGGTTTCCACACTCTCATGGTTACTGAGACAATGAGGTATTGTTGGGTTGTGCTGTAGTCAGCAATATTCCAGTGATATCTCAGTGGTCTGTAAATAATCCTGGTCCTAGTACACAAAGTGATGTCGGCAATATGAAGATCATAACAGCCTAACTTCTGTACTTCAGCATAGACATTTGGCAGTCATAGTACACAATCATAGTATGCAGGGGTGGAAATAACTTTAAAATTGCTAGTGTACTCGGTACAGTGGCACATGTAAAATCACTTGCCCTGATAATTTTTCCACTATACCGGCTGTTTTCTTGTTGATTTTTTTACATAAAGAACATAATTAACATTGGAAAGTCAACTGGACACTGGTACAGTGTGATATACAAATTTGCTGTCAGTATAATCAACCATCCACATTGTTTGTTCAGGCCTATGATGTAAGCATAATCAACCATCCACATTGTTGGGTATGATGTGACACAAATAGCCAGGTCACATGCTGTCAAATAATCTGATCCCTGTTCATTTGCTCTTGTAACAAACATGGGAACTACAAGCAGTGGTGAGTTTTTTTCTTCCAAAAAGGAAGTCATGGAAGTCAAGAATAGGACACTGGGACATTTTTCTTTCCTGGAATGTCCACATGGATCAAAGCATGGGCATAGGGCACAAATTCATCTCTTGAACTCCAACAAGCATGGGTACTAGTGGGTTTTTTCTTTCCTGGAACCCAAGCAGAGAGCCAAGGATGGGGTACTGGAAATGTTTGCTTTCCAGGAATCCCCACATAGAGCCCAGCATAGGGTACTGAAGGCCCTTTTCACTTTCCTTGAACCTCAACAGGGAGCCGAGTATAGTGTACTGGAGGCCCCTTCTTCCCTGTAATAATCCCGGCCACAAACCAATGGCTGGCAGCTAGAGCAACCATCCGCACTGACAGGGTTGATGACACACAAACACGGATCCTTGGGATAAATTCTTCCCTTAAATTACCACAGGGAGCCAAGATTGAGTCCACTATTCCTTCCTGGATTGCCCACAGGGAAACAAACATAGGGTACTTGGGACTCCACAGAAGGACCAGCATGGGTTCTAGGGGCCTATTCTTTCATAAACTTCTCACTAAGAGATTTGATGAGTCCAGTGAAGGATGACCGTGACCTACACAGATATTATCTTGCATATCTACTGGTGTGAACGGGTATGAACTGGGCAATATTGTTAATCCAGCAACTTTCCAGAAAATCCTATAATTGTAATGACAATATTTCCTTTGAACATAGGCTCATGCTGGGAAAGAAGAGATAAACTTGTACTGGATGCCTGATATACAACTAACCTTGCCTTTGAAAACATGTAATTCAAATAGATACAAGGCAAGGAGCCCCAGTGAGAGGGGAGAGTCATAACCTGTAGAGAATCGAGTTAGTGTGAGTGAGTGAGTATGGATTTACGCCGCTTTTAGCAATATTCCAGCAATATCACGGCGGGGGACACCAGAAATGAGCTTCACATTTTGTGCCCATGTGGGGAATCGAACCCGGATCCTCGGCGTGACGAGCGAACGCTTTAACCATTAGGCTACCCCACCGCCCCGTGGAGAATCGAAACTTCATGTTGGGCTACAGCATCACAGAGGGCCTGGGCAGAAGGAAAATATTAACGTTCCAGGAGTGAGACCGACTAGCCTGATAAACAACAAAACAATTCAAAAGTTCAATGCAGGATAAAACAAAACAATTCCTTACATTTTGAGACACTAAAAAGACTCTGAAACGTTTACTTTACATGTTGAACTTGCCCACACACAAACATGAAGTATTAATCGTCATCATTGATCTTTTCTAAATCTATCAACCACTAGTTTGTCTGGCGGTTTACAATACTGCTGACTATACAACATAAAATATTTACTAATCCATGAATATCACTGCTCTCAACCAGTTTATGATAAATATTGAGATAATCAAATGTTATGAACCATGGAGCTAAAACCTTTTATCACTGGAACCAATAATTTCAATTAATCCAGTCTATAAACAGTACCACAGACTGTCAAACCAAGCTGCATGGCTCGATACACAATACTAACACAAGCGTAACCTCCATTACATCAAGTACAAAGTCATCTCAACCTGACGATAAATATTGATATTAACTGGTCTTTAAAGACAGCTGTTAGTCAATTACTTAATCATATGTTGCAGCCTTTTGTTGTTGACAACAGTCAACTGCACCTACCACCACTACAGGTGAAAGCTAACACATACTCTAGCACAGACTGACAAACATATATAAAAATATATCTATCTAAAAACAATAAAGTATTGCGGTGGATCAATAGACTCCTTATACAATGATGGCCTGATAGAAATATTACACAGTAATCGATGGATACATGCATTATACACTAATGGATGGATAGACATATTATACAATGATTGATGGATAAATGCAGTTTATACACTGATGGATAGATGTATAATATTCAGATGAACTACACTGATGGATGGATAGATACACTATACAGTGATGGATGGATAGATACACTATACAGTGATGGATGGATAGATACATTATACACTGATGGATGGTGAAACACATTATACACGGATTGATGGATAGATACATCATACAATGATGGATGGTGAAACACATTATACACTGATTGATGGATAGATACATTATACAATGATGGATGGATAGATGCATTATACAATGATGGATGGATACATGCATTATAAACAGATGGATAGATGCATTATAAAATTATGGATGGCAAAACACATCATACACTGATGGATGGAAAGATGCATTATACAATGATAGGCAGATAGATTCAGTTTACGCTGCTGGATGGATAAGTGAATGATACACTGATGGATATATGCATTATACACTCATGGATAGGTGCATTATGCTATGGTGGATAAATGCATTATGCCAAGGAGGATAAATGCATTATACACTGATGGATAGAAGGATAAATGCCTTATACACATATTGATAAGTGCGTTATGCCATGGAGGATAAATGCATTATACACTGATGGATAAGTGCATTATGCTATAGTGGATAAATGCATTACACACTGATGGATAGGTGTTTTATGCTACAGAAGATAAATGCATTATACACTGATGGATAAGTGCATTATACTAAGCTAACTAATATATACAGCATACAATGATGTATGCATTTCTATAGATGGGTTCCATCTACTATACACAAACTGCTGTTCAAAACATATCTTTCCTGAAGGTAAATACTGCAATAGTCTTTCAATTGAAAGTGTACTAGTCTAGTAGCTCATTCTCCTTAGAATATCATTATACCTCTCTTAACACCAATTAGAACACACTGGGTTTTGTGTGTAGCACCATACTATGGATGAGTGCCTTCCAAATGGAGTCGCCAATGACTTTTTCATACTGAGCAGTTTCTATCTAAACCTCAAGGCACTTGTCTGGGAGGCCATTTCATCATGTCACTCTTTACAAAAAAATCATTAAAGAATTAATGGGCAATGACTGCTCCACAGACAAGCTCTGGATCAATACTCAAGAACTTTCAATATCAGGAAGACGTGGCATCACGGACAAATTGATCTCATGGTTAGTTTATAAATACCCTTGTTGACAGATTTATCCATTTGAGAAACACAAGTAAATAATACTCATTGTACTAGGGGTGGGCAATAATACCGGTTAACCGGTATATTGCAATTCGAACATCACAATACAATATATTGCGGTACACTTTTCGCGAACTGGTTCTCCCGATACGATCGGTAGTTTCGTCATGTAGTGAAAATTACTAATACCATTTGTATTTCCTTGATATTATTATACATTAATAGTTTTGAGAATGTTAAATGGTCATATAATTGCATCCGCGTGACTTTTAAACCATGTAAATAAGAAACTAGATTGGTACCGGCACTCATTGTAAGGATAAACAAATCAAAATGGCAGACGCTTTTTCTCGAGTTCCAAACTTCAGAGCGAAGTTTGTAATTTGGAAATATTTTCAACTGATCTCTTATACGATCACATCTGAGTCCTGACAGTGGCCACTGGCATTGTTTCCCAAAGAAAGGAAACAGTAATCTCATTACCTTAACCCATGTGTTACACTTTCACAATATATTGCAATGCATATTGCAATACGCCAACACATATCACAATATATCGCAATACGAACATTTTGACGATACCCAACCCTACATTATATCCCATTCCATGTCATGTTAGTGGTCAGCAAAGTGAAAACTGTATTTCTTGTGTATATTCTACAATTTGTTTGCAATGAAATGCCAAGCCTTGTCACTGATATTGTCTGTCTTTGTGACCTTCATGTGCACTGGTCTTAATGTTCATCCTAAAATGGGAGACAGCTTAATAACCATGGTATAGCATTAGTATAGTCAGTATTTTATTCACAGGTTGTATCAAGAGGTTGAAAAAGTAAACAGAACATAATTCACCATTAAATAACTAATAATGAACAAAGTCTGAGTGAGTATCTAATGACTTGCTCAACAATTTCAAGCTCATCTTAATCTAACCTGCACTGAACATGTGCTGGTACAGCTATATTACCCTACAGTGAGCGAGTGAGATAATATTTAGCATCACATCAGCAATATTTAAGCCACATCATGACGAGAACAATTTATATATTAATATCAAAATCAATAAATTTAGAGCATAAAAACCTTTCATCAACGGACAGTAATATTACCCTACAAGTCATAGAAGAGTTTATAAGTGCCTGGCAGTCAGTCAGTATATCATCAAAACAGGGACAGTGTTTCATACAGTTACACTTAGTATATACACTCATTTATACAAATTACACCCACTAAGCCAACCTCCAAATAAAGCCAATTTGAAATACGAAGAACAAATTCATACTACATTGATTTGATCAGATTTTGATCAATCTGTAATTTGTTTTCAACTAGCACTGCTCCAAAACATGTCTCATATATAGGCACAAGATCCAATTACCAGGTAACAATATTACTTACCGTTCTAAAGTATTTAGGCACTCCACCGCCATCCTCCTCACAGTAAAACTCCATTATCTCACTGAAAGCCACTCCAACGAGTTGAATTAACCTTTTCTTTAATTCCTTGTAACATCCAAACACAAGAAGCACAACGAAACACTTCCTCGTCCACAACTCACAACATCCGGCAGTACAGAACAAGCTCCAAAGCTGTTAATGATGGAATTTATAATACACTGCCAATCCAGAATACCAGAAATCCCGTGGCACTAATAATGGTTCTCTTGGCGCTAAACTCTGGAATATATTCCAAACTTGATGGCGAATATGGTCTAAATCTTTGATAGTACTGGCGATTGATTAACTGACATATATAATAATATTGACACCATGCAGTATCTGGAATACTCTCAAGAAGAAAACCATATGTCAGCCTTTTCAAACATGGTTGATGCTGGTCTGTGAACCCGAACGGAAACGTTGGAACAACTCTCTCAACAGGTCTGGCATAGAATCACCTGCTGGACTAGAGTTTTAACCATTTATGTTTCATTACCATTGGCTAAGCGGCCATCATGTGCCATTGGGTGATAACAGGGGTTACATAATTCCGAATGGTTGGCAGATGCCACTTGCTGATGTGGCTATGCTATATCTACCGTATCCCATTTCACTTTATGACCACAGTTTCAAAGGTATCCTGTTGGGCAGTGTGTTGTAATTATAAAACCAATGCCATGACCATATTGCCAAGTTAAGTGGCACCTTCATACAGAGCCAGACAGATCTATCAAGTGTATACATACATAACTGAGCTTCTGTTGAGACTGATGATGGTATAACTCCATACATCAGGAAGTTGTATCAGTACAAGTTGTATTATATGTAATTAGGTCTTCCTGCATAATCTACTGGTCATCTTATTTCCTTCTGCTTAACAGGAAATAGATATCTGATGGATTACATCTCAGAAGAAACGCTATCGAATGACAAGCTGCAACTGTCTGAAGACAGGAACTAGATGATATCTGGCATCAATTTGAAAACACCTTAATTCAAAATCTACAGAATGGACCCATTATGCTGAGAAGACAATATAAGAAATATGTAAACGAATTCAAATTGCATAAATTTGAGATCATATCTCTGCCATTAAGGACAGAACTGCAGTTTGTAAAATGATCTCAGGGACTGTCAAGAACATCTCATTTCAAGAGTCTATTACCATCTGAACTTCCCTTCTCCTACCATCAATGTGTTATTACACTCTCCAGGCTTGGATATCCTGGTGTATCCAGACTCTACATCTTAGTCATGCAGTATGAACCGAAGAACCCTTAATCAACAAGATAAGAAGTTTTAAGAAGACAATTTTTAAAGTAATAAACATATGGCAAAGTCCAGATGAATGGGCTGACCACACGAGGTCTCAGGTCAACAGATACGGAAGCTGTTAACCCTATATGGTCTAGAATACAGGTTAATTGTCCTGTATTGTGAACTTTGTAAAAGGACCTAGTATTCATGTACAAAAATGACATCAAGAAGTATTTATCTGCCATAAACATGCACCAAACATTTACTATCCAAATATGATTTATATCAGTCATGCTGGTGGGGTAGCCTAGTGGTTAAAGCATTTGCTAAAACAGTGTCACGCCAAGGGCCCAGTTCAATTCCTTACATAGGCACAATGTTTTAAGTCTATTCTGCTTTTCTCTTGTGGAACATGGTTATTAGTATCATGAAACCCTACTCAAACACTCAGGCCTGAAAAACCAAAATGTTGTGGTTCCGATTACCCAACAGACCCTTGAAGTCTGGTGCCGACTTAAGAGGTATGAATAAAATAAGCTTTCAGATACCATTGGTTTTTGTCCGGCACCAATGGACATCGGTCAATCTGATAGAGAATGTTGACAAGATGGCTGCAAGCTTGTTTGAATAAATAATTAAACATTGATAAATGTGTTATTAGTTCATACTTTACTTTTAAAAAAATGTAAAATAAAAAGAATTCCTACCTACCTACCCTAAGTTCTAAAGAGGTGTAACCACAACATTCTTTTTATTTGGCCTCACTCACTCAAGTATCTAATTTTGAATCATATCAGATATTACGTACCACTAAATGTCCATATATATATTTATACTCAAAACCAGTATTACCTGAGAACCATCAAGTTCATTTGTAGCAAATTATAACATGGATTTTAAATTCCTGTAAAGAGATACTTTGTGACGTCTAAGCCGGCCTGAAGTGAACTGAATGCCCCACGAAATAGCAGAGATGACGTGTGCATATGACGTCACAATTTCCGTCACACCCGTAAAGAAAGTGTAGGGTTTTGCGCCAAGACAGTATGAAACTGTGCCGATAAATGTTGGTATTTCCTGATTGATTTTTTAAAATTCTGCATATATCACACCATATCCACATATGTACCGGAGAAACCATAAGGTAGGTACCATGCAGCGTTCATGTATATAAACCATGAAGTATTATTTAGTATCCCCCTGCACTGAACATTAACAATATTCCAGCAACATCACGGCGGGGTACCATGAAAGTATCCATGTATAAACCGGGTCTTGACGTGACGAGCCAGCGCTTTAACCACTAGGCTACCCCCTGCATGAACATTAACCAAGTACCATGTAGTATCCATGTATAAAGTATATCAGTAAAAACCAAGATCATAACTGAAAGAAACCTTGAACCACAATCAACAGGTACATCTAAGGGAGGTAACTCCACACCAGTTGCAACACAACCCACTACATGAACATTGCAACACTGGCCTTCAATTACAGCAACATCAAAGGCTACAAGCATCAATACAAAGTGAGTGTCAGAACTCCTCCACACCACCAAATTGTGCGACAGTTGCTGGCATGAAGCTAGACATTTTTTCCCGAGGTGACACATTGAATGATTGATGAAGGTCAAATACTGATCTTTCTGGAAAATGTCACCCGCGAAATCATCTTGCATAATGCACAAAGGCAGCAGACTGCAACAGTCTGTAATTTGTAAGATAGCAATAAAGTACCAACTGATTTGACTTTCATGAAGGTCACGACATTGGATGAGATGGATGGCAACTTCCAGTGTGGGTGAGGGATATGGGAGTTTTAATACTGGTTTTCTCAGTACACTAAGTCTTGTTCAAATCCAATCTTTCACCCATATACAATACCTCCATGCACATCTTACAGTACCTCCATTCAATATCATATCAGGTGATTCCTGAACAAACCTAAGACTGCTAAATAAGAGTGGTTCCCTTATCCAATCAAAAGTCAACTTTCTAATATGATTCACCTTCATTTCTGTTACACCTTGTTTCAAGTATTTCAATTTAGCAAAGAAAAATTCGACAGAATATAGATATACCCACAAGGATAAAGATGTCAAGGCATTCAGAAACAGCAGGATAGCAACAACATCAAAGCTTGCGACTATATTTTATTCAGAATGCACTAATCGTACTCATTTTTCAAGATACACTGATCATATTGAGGTACAATGCTTTACTCCCATGTATCAAGAACTTACAAGCCTGAACAGTTTTCACATTTCACCTGGTGTGACCATGTATGGAGGGGTACTCATATCTTCATGCAGAAACATTTTCCACTGAAGGAAGAGATCTGATTTGAAAGGAATATATATATCAGAAAACCACAACATTATACAATTATAGACTGGTGATGAGGTCCATACCTGTTTAATGGACCCGTGAAAAGCAATATTGACCGAGGACAAAGTCACCGCAAAGTCCGACAAAGTCCGAGGTCAATATTGCTTTTTGCTGGTCCATAAAAACAGGTATTGACCGAATTCGCCAGTCTATAATTGTTTTATTATGTAATTACCGAAAAAAGCTTCTAAAATCCAAACATGTCCTTTTAGTCAAAAAAAGTAATTTTATTTTCACTACAAACCAATAACGTTATGTCAACAGTACTGTGACATGTAAACAATAAAATGACGTCATAGCTTGACGTGAATGACATCATAGCTTGACGTCATAGTAACTCAAGTCAATATGACTTTTGGTCGGACCCGGGTTGGAGTCAATATGCTTTTCTGTCGACGTTTCACTTGACCACCTCTAGACCAATCAAGTAGCCGGAAAAATATGCTTGCATAATAAATATTGATAACATCTTAAGTTTATCGCATGACTATTAGCACAGGAAAAGTATTAACTGAAAAACAATTCGAACAATTACATGTATATCAGAAAAACCTGAACAAATAGCTTTATACAAGCGTTTTAGTCTATCATATATTGTTCAAGTTGTTTGCTTTCTGTTAAGTAAATATGAACAGTAGTAATAAACAACATATTTATATAGCACCCTTTCCAACTTGTGCTCAAAGTGCTTGTAGTAATAGGCTTGTGTAAAAAGGTTTTGTGGTGTCTTGGTTTCTGATGACAAATGGAAGAGAAATCCGACTTTCGGGGAATCTCTGTCTGTGTGACTAATGAAATGTTCACACAACTAAAACACACGATGTTTTATTTCCAACAGTAGCACTCTAGGACTGGAACTGAATAATGTAATTCTAATAGTGCACCAGGGATATGTAAACATTTGACTGCCAGTGGGGGTGTATTCCACTACACCAAGATTACCTGATTTGCCCAACAGGCGACAACAATCAATAACTTTCCATGTCGATAGCTAACTTGTAAATAAATCATACTTTTCCATTTTAACCACAGAAAGTTAGCTAACCTGCCACAGGAAACTGAGTTTAAATCATACACAGGAATTTATATTTTAACCACAGAAATACCTTCAAAACTAGCAGTATTTGCCACAGGAATATCTTTGAAACAAGCAGTATTTGCCACAGGAATACCTTTGAAACAAGCTGTATATGCAACAGGAATATCTTTGGAACAACTTTTGTGCTTGCCACATATATACGTCTGCTACAGAAGCAGTGTTTGCCCTGAAATTGTCATTCAAACATATAGTGTCTTCCACCTTTTAAAAACAAATTGTATGCTGAAATTTTCTCTGAAGATCTCTTAAAACTGCTGTTGTTACTTTGGTATGCACTGTGGTATGAAATATACAGATTCATGACAATATCCGTTTCAACTGACCTTTCCTTGTTTTATATCACAAAGCAGAGAAACAATTAACATGACAAATGCTTCATAATTTGAAACAAAACATCACTTTTCCTCTCTACTCAATACACAAGATGTCAGAAAAAAACACAAACAACTGCCAAATTTGACCAAAAATCATTTTTATGTTCCTGCATGATAGAGTACAAACATCATACCCAAAGTATATTAGAACACATTAATACAACCCAGTACACTACCACATATTTAATACACTCCCGTACATTGCCACTCATTCAACACACTTGAGTACAATCGGATCATATACTCCAAATCAAGGTACATTCTGATTATGCTTCATGTACCATATCCCCCGATACACATTCCCAGGAATTAGACACCTGGAAGCTTAAACCACAGGTGGCTCCTTCCAACATGTCAAACTAAATGTTATGATCATCAAAGCTCTGAACACATGCCAAGAAGGAACTTGAACATATTCCAAGGGTCCGAATCAAAGCTTCTACAGACTCTTGAAACATCCTTGTGTACTTAGAAAACCAGCATTATCCTGAACCTTTATGACACAACAGACATTATCTATCATACAGATACTCTTCAAACCTTTGCATATTCATTAAGAAATATAAAACTGTGGCTAATGAATCTGTTTATAAACGAAATCACTTACAAGGCAAGTTGTACACAAACTTGAGTAGGTGCACTTTGGACCAGCTCCAAAGACCCACATCACTCTGGCAATGGGCACAAAGGTCAGAGACGTTCAATTGAAAAAGTCCACTCACATTATCCATTAATACTGGTTTCCAGGCAACCTACCTATCCTCTCCACTACTAGCCAGCACTGTATTTTACAAAAGAAATTGAAAATTGAGAAAAGTTTCCCATAAACTAAGAAAACTATCAAGCCTGATTAAAAAGAAACTTTAACAGGAAGCAACAATGTCCAGCATGATTTTATCAGTACCAAATGGCAGTATTTTTAAAAGAAACAAACTTTTGGGGTAACACAATTTTCGGCTATTAGAGGAAATGCAAAAATAATCAATTCTAACTTTCAAATGAGAAAATTCCTTAAAATAGCGCTGATCACGAACACAAATCTACTCGTTCCCCAATAAACATCTTCCAATCTGCAACATCACTGGGGACGGCATCACAATCCTCCACAAATAGACAGTCTTCAAGTAAGCAGCACATGTCCCTGTTGGTGGCCTCTCTTGGCAATAATGTTATGGTTACCTATTATCACGATTGATTGTTGCAGTGCTGCTATTTGACGTTGGTAAACCACGTTCATCTCTCAATTCCTCTACAAGGGGAGCAACGGCGTGACGGTGGACACGTGTTGGTTTGGCACTACACGTCCTTACGCTGCCATTAGGGGGAATTGACTCATTACCAGCTACCTTCTTGACACACAAACAGCAATTTGCTTGCTGCATGGGACTGAATGTTAATTTGTATTTGGGCTCAGCTTCGTCACTTCTGACGAGAGTAACAGAGCGATGTAATCAGTGCCTAGACCTTGTATTATCGGTTTCCGGCACTAGTGATATTTGGATGAGAATTATCGTTAACTTATTCAAGGCATCACTAATTTCATTTGTTGGTTTCGCACAGGAAACACTAAGTCATGCTTTCTCCAGCTGTACAAAGGCATTGGGTGTGGTTTCAAATGTAACTTTTTAAACCTTTAAAATCTTTAAGCCATGCTTCTTCACTAAATGATTAAAATTATGTCTTTTGCTTTCAAATATTCTAAACTTATCAAATCTGTGTGTACAAGGTACTGTTCGCAAAACTGACCTAAAGACCATCTTCATATATATATTGTACTACTTATTTCAAATTCAACAGTTATTTTGGATAAATATATAACCATTTAACTCATCTTCATATCATATTTCAGTATAATACACTGAAACTAAGCATGATTAACTTTCTCATATCAATGAACCGTCAGGATGATAAAATCAAACCCTGGCCATGCTTTATGGCACCTTTTCCCAAAGCCACTCTGGCAGTCTTAATAAGCGCCATGAATAAAATTGATGTGTCGCCTGCATGCCATTATGGTAATCATTACCGCTAGAATGAAATAAATCATTTAATTGAGTGGGCATGCAAAAAAAGACTTATTTAAAAAAAATTTAATCAACCAGCTCAGACCAACAGTTACCCAAACCAAGTTCTTCTCTAATTGCATTTTAAGTGTAAAAATACTGTCAGAACCATCTTCCACATGTTTGGTAAAGGAATTTTAATAAAAAATGTGTGGGTAATTTCACTCTGGCCTTCCAATTGTTTGCTGAACTACAGACCCTGAATGTCACCTGCTACTTTCCGCCATTACCCGATGACCACAGAGGTTGATTTCATGTGTAGCTACATTTTGTCATAGCTCTTCACGCCAACTTGGGGCCATCAATCTCGTCAATTACACTGATCACCCAGGAAGATCAATTACACTCTCTTTGTGGAAAGGACGCCTATCACAGCATCTAAAGATTCTCGTCTCTATAAGCCTTTCGTCTAATCAATGAAAGCATATAAAGATGCATACTGATGCTGTTGAATACTGCATACCTCATATGTAACAACGTAAATTATTCCAGCAAAATTACAAAAAGTTCCGCATGATGTTCGTTTTAGAAATAAGAAAATAATTACATTTAAAATAAAAAGTGTGTAAGATTTATATCCATGCTAAAAGTAAAGAATAACATCAGAAACATGATATAGGAACCTTTCTTAGTCAGTATAACATACAAAATAAGACTCATAAAATGAATTTTACAACATTCAACTATTTTCAATGAAACTTATTATCACTGAATGGTTTCTCATTGAAAGGTAAGCCCATTTCTGGTGTCCCCCACCGTGATATTGCAGGAATATTGCTAAAAGCGGCGTAAAACTAAGCTCACTCACTCATTTAATGCTGTGGTCATGCAACTTTTCATAAATGCACATGAATCCAAGGACGGTGTATAAAATTTTGGACCAGTAAGCCAATCATACCCTAGCATACTGGAATGCACATGCAAAACATATGCTTCACAGAATATCACAAAAGCTATTGGTAGCATGTTCATAAGCCGCGAGGGCTCCATGCAAACTGGGGTATAAATTTCATAATAAAGTGGGTGGTGCTTCATTAATGCTTATGTGTATATAGTAGACAATGTAAAATACATCCATCCCATTTTTTTCATGAGCTCCCTGAAATCAGCGTCAATATTCTCACTCTCAGATACCACAAATGTCATTACTAGCGTCATAATACTCTATCCTTTAACATCATAAAGACCTGTAATGAATGAGAATTCCAAAAATAATATCTAATGGCTGATCTATAAAATACTACTTTTAACAGAAATATAGTTTAAATATAGCTTTAGAATAAATACTTTGACATTCAAGCTGTAATGACTCATTTTATGCAAAAGTACATTATTGACCGTCTGCTTCTGTCAGCCATTTTGGCCTCTTCCACTTTCTTTTCTATAACCTCTTTTACCTAATACATTTTTCACTTATAAATATCCTGCTAAATAACTCAATTTTAAGTCAGTGATTTCCACGCTCCATGCTCGAAATAATTCAATTTCTGCATGGGTAACCTTTAGAATAATAAGTACAGCAACTCCTGCCTGAAGCTTCCAGCCATGAATCATCTCTGCACACCTGGTATGGATGAAATCTAAGAACAAGCTTCAGGGAACTTCCAACAGTATACAGCATCTTCAGTACGGAAAGTGCCATATGCCAGTTTCAGCTGGCACCATGGTAGCCAGTCTTCAAGACTTGTAGATTTGGGAAAGGTCAAAAAGTACCTTTCTTCGTGCATACATTAAAATGAATTTTCAAAGACAGGAAATTTTTCTATAAATGTAATTCTTTCAGAAAATATTTCATGAATGAAAATGAAAGTAAAAACTCTTGACTAGTCTATTTCAATACCTGAAATACCTGTAATACCTGAGTATGTACCTGTTTTTCTGACAGTGTACAGTGATGTATGTATTCATTAATATTGCAATTTTTTGTTCAAAAAGTTTCTACAATCCTTTATATTCATGCACAAACAATAAGGTAGTATGAAGTCACATGCAGTAGAATCTGTCAAATCCGGACTCTTTGTAAACTGGTTTTCTCCATAATCCGGACTACTCTCTGAGTCCCGGCAAAATTGTTCTTAATTTATCATTAAATTGCTTTATAATCCGGACTCTCTTAATTACAGATTACGAACTAAAATAACAGTCCGTTGAATAAACATCTCCATTACTTCTGTTCTCAGCGGTTAATTAATTCTATAAACACACATTATTCAATGTGATAAGATTAACTCAGTGTCAGTTCGAAGTCCTATAAATGACGGATTACTTGCTTGTTTCATATTCACTTTATAGTTATGGCAGACCAACCACCGAAACATAGGCGATTTGATTTGTCACTTGGTGACAAAGTGAAACTTATTGACGGTAACAAACAAAAGTTGACTAATCGGGACTGCTTTATCATGTTTATTATCCAGACAAATGAGTCGGTCCCAGGCCAGTCCGAAATAGACAGATTCCACTGTACATCTATGAATGCATACCTTTTCACTTTTGATAGGTGAGGTGAGGTGAGGTGAGGTGAGGTGAGGTGAGGTGAGGTGAAATTGGGTTTAACGTCGTGCTTGAGAAGGTGAGGTCTTGAGAATATTTCACTCATATGACGACGTGCATGCGTGTGTATGTGTGGCTGCTTGTAGTAGCCCAGACTTAAGCTGGTTTTATAGTGCTAGCCCACTGATACCATGCCGCAGTGAAGCATTAATACCCCACTCAGACACATTATACTGACTCCGAGCCGACCAGTCCTTGTTGTACCCATTAATGCCGAGCGCCAAGCAGGGACCAAGTATCATATTTTAACGTCTTTTGTGGTCGGGGATCGAACCCACGACCTTCCACTCTCCGAGCGGACGCTCTAACCACTACACCACAGAGGCGGTACTTTTGATAAGAGAGTAAATGTTGCTTTACACATCAGCATTTTTTCTTACATAAATAATGAATATATTGTATTTATATGGCTGCAGATAACGGCCAAGAACAATATACATTAATCAACATCTTAGGGTCCAGGAAACACTCTGAAGATCACCATTGTATCACCTTTTCACTACTGCATGGGTGGCAACAGGAAGATCAGCTGAAAACTTAATATTGTGACATTGAACAGGGGGTTCAGACGATTCACAGAATTTGAAATAAAATTGGCAGAAATATGCGGACCAGCACAAAATTGACATAACTGCTACTGCCATTTTAACCATCTAATCTCCATTACAGTAAAAGCCAAAAACAAGCAGTAACAGCATGATACTACATCATTTCAACCTCCTGTCTCATTCAAATCTGATCTTAAGCCTATTTTCATCAGTTAAAACAAATCAAGAAATTCAAAACACACAAGCTATGACAACTGTGCAAGAGCTTTTCCTCGCTTCAAAAAGGACTACTCGACTCTATCCTGAAACCTTGCACCAAATGAAACTGGAGACAGATACCATTGTGGCATTATCGGTAAACCTGGTGCCAGGCAGACATGGCTTCCCCCTGACCTTCCCTTCCACTGTTCCCCAAAACTATGTCATCAGATTTCCTCAACGGCTGACAATGCTGACAAACCGCCACCCACTATCGATATTTTCTAAATCAGGCAGTTTTACAATTTTTTGTTCAATACATCTCACTCACTTCAACCAAGTAGTTTGAAAAGGGAAGACGTTTTGGAGAAGACAGTTGCAAATATTGACAGGTTCTGAGTTCCCCGTCTCAGTGGGACATCTACAGATGCTATATCCTAGTCATGTCCAGGCATTCTGAGCACTGATAGGCAGATAGACTAACGCTGCGTCTCTGAATATATATATTTTTGATAGTAACAAATAAAACCATTTATATTGAAAAGGAGCCCCAGTGACATGAGAGATTCAGATCCTAAGGAGATGTAGACTTGCTTCAAATATAGCTTTAGCATTGCAGGGAGGGCTAGGCTGTTACTCTGCAACAGGAACATACAAAAAATATATACCAAACACTAAATATAATAGCCTCCTGTTCCTCCCATCATCATCATCATCATCATCATCATCATCATCATCATCACCACCACCATCATAATCATAACCAGCATCATCATCATCATCATCAAGGAAATTCACCTCAACCATACGCACGAGACATCATACAAACTATGTATTTTATTTGCAGACATGAATAAGATGAATAGATTTAACAGAGCAAAATATATATTAAACTGAGCTAGCAACAAATGGATTACAACAACAGTATATATTTTTAAAAATATCATCACATTCAGACAATAATAGAATCTTGCTTCTTTGGGGTTTTTTAATCAACATGATTAATCCCATCAAGCTTCTCCATCTGATTTTAAATTTTTGTCAACATTTACGTCAACAGTTTTGTTACATTTACAGTTTCTCAATACATAAACTGTGCAAGTAACCAGGGACTGTCTCCAATAACTATGGCAAAATCAGTGCAGTTTGTTATACAGAATCATGATGAAGATGATGATGATGATGATTCCCTTGTAGTCAACATTTCATATCAATAATCTATTTCCTCATCTAAAACATACCTGAAGAAAATCATTGACATACTAAATCTTATCTGCTCTCTGAAGTGTCCTTATCATTACACAAGGATCAGATTATTACATTTCATTGGCTAAAACTGAAACTGAATTTTCACAGTATATGAGATTAATCTTGTTGTACATACTTTGACATTATGAAATACGAGTTCTTCATAAGTGAGATATACAGTTTATCGACCAGGTAAAACTGAAACAGATATTTCCTTATCATTGCTGATTGTTACCAAATATACACAAATGTATAATGGATTTGGAGTTATCAAGACACAAAAAGGCATGGACATTGAACCATTTGACCCTATCAAAATTTCACAAAGATTTCAAGACACATAACTGTCATTTTTCTTATGGTAAGGATTACACTTCATGTTCACTTGTTGATTTTCTTCAAAATTTCCCACACATACCACCCAAGGAACTTAAATAACACCAAATGTCATGACAGGGTTACTATAGCAATATGAAAGAATCGGTTGTCCTTATAGAGAGAAAGTATATATATACAACTAATATTCAAAATTAAATTGTTGTTACCAAAAATAAGAAAGTATTTCCAATTTTCTACTGGCCTTAAACAAGTACACATTTTGTTCCAAGGTCAGCTGTGTCAGTCAACAAATGTTCTGACATTCTCACAGAAGTGACAGCAGCTCTTCTCTCCAGCCAATCAGCTCTCCTAACTGATTTTCAAGGTTTATTCCTTAGCAACCTGAAACCTCAAGGACGAGGTTTTCTTCCACAAAATCAATTTCCTCACTGGCACTTTTTTTCCAGCAAGTCCGCAAGTTCCATACAACCTACCAAACTTTGAGAACAAAGGCAATATTCACTTATTGAACGAAAATGGAGAGCGGGACAACTTATTGGAACAACCAACTCTTATGATGAGTGTTTTATCATTATTGCCACAATCTAGAAAGGTTATGGGTCATGGTTTGAAAGAAGGCAGAGTCTATGGGAACATGGAAATATATACCGGTATACCACTGACATCAGATACATCAATGGTCACTATATTAATTAAATCATATATACATTGTGTATACAATAGACTCATGATTCATCAGATAACCTTGATAAAAATGATTACAAAAGTCAAGTTCTAGTGGCAGTTTAGAAGCTGGAGCATTAAAAATATTATGAATGTTTTATGAATGTCATCTTCTTTATTTCATCCATGCAACATTTTGGCTGAGGTAATTGTGCTGTTACCCAGCTGATCTTTGGTGCAGGTACTAGAACCATTATGAAGTACCTCTATCAAGCAGAGTTTCAGCACAGGTGCAAGTACCTTTATCACAAGTGCAAGTACCTTTATCAAACAGCTTTCAGCACAGGTGCAAGTACCTTTATCACAAATGCAAGTACCTTTATCAAGCAGACCTTTCAGCACAGGTGCAGTAACTTTATAACAGGTGCAAGTAACTTTATGCAAGTATCTTTATCAAGCAGAGCTTCAGCACAGGTGCAAGTACCTCTGTACAAGTACCTCTATCAGCACTTCAGCACAGGTGCTAGTACCTTTATCACATGTGCAAGTACCTTTATCAAGCAGAGCTTCAGCACATGCTAGTACCTTTATCACATGTGCAAGTACCTCTATCAAGCAGTGATTCAGCACAGGTGCAAGTACCTTTATCACAAGTGCAAGTACCTTTATCAAGCAGAGCTTTCAGCACAGGTGCAAGTACCTTTATAACATGTGCAAGTATCTTTATCAAGCAGAGCTTCAGCACAGGTGCAAGTACCTCTATCAAGCAGCACTTCAGCACAGGTGCTAGTACCTTTATCACATGTACAAGTACCTCTATCAAGCAGAGCTTCAGCACAGGTGCAAGTACCTTTATCACATGTACAAGTACCTCTATCAAGCAGAGTTTCAGCACAGGTGCAAGTACCTTTATCAAGCAGCACTTCAGCACAGGTGCTAGTACCTTTATCACATGTACAAGTACCTCTATCAAGCAGAGCTTCAGCACAGGTGCTAGTACCTTTATCACATGTGCAAGTATCTTTATCAAGCAGTGCTTCAGCACATGCTAGTACCTTTATCACATGTGCAAGTACCTCTATCAAGCAGTGATTCAGAACTGGTACTAGTACCTTTATCACATGTGCAAGTACCTTTATCAATCAGCACTTCAGCACAGGTGCTAGTACCTTTAAAGCTTCTCACATGTGTAAGTACCTTAATCAAGCAGTGCTTCAGAAGAGATGCTAGTACCTTTATCAATCAGCACTTCAGCACAGGTGCTAGTACCATTAAAGCTTCTAGCATCTGTGTTTAAAAGTAACATCGTTGGAACATGTTAAAATCTATATCCACCCTGTCTGTTGATAATATAAATGTTTATTAAACAACAACATACTACACATAACCATAAACTACGTCATAGAACTCAAGAAAGTGCTGTTTAACGCAAAAAGACACTTGACAACTCTATAGCATGTTACATACATATT
This sequence comes from Haliotis rubra, assembly GCF_003918875.1. NCBI lineage: Eukaryota > Metazoa > Mollusca > Gastropoda > Lepetellida > Haliotidae > Haliotis > Haliotis rubra. The sequence goes on along the minus strand of NW_025766070.1, from coordinate 778,518 downwards.
TTCTGCTACTCAATATCTTTCTGACCCTTAATTATTTATTCCTTTTAACATTCACAAAACACATGCCCTGAAACCTTAATGAACAATGGAATCACTCAATTACCATGCTTCAATATGCTTCTTCCAATAACAAACAACCCAAGTCAATAATCTCAATTGTCGGCGCTTCCACACCAATCCAAGCATGACCACGAAATAATCTTGATCGATATGCAAGTGTCTGTAATAATTAATTCATAATACAACAGGTTGCTCCACCATTGCTCATGTCATTGAGGTGCTGTGAGGCTTCAAGTGTGTCAACTCTTTCTGTGTAGGCTTTCTTGTCTGTCATCGATATATGGATTCCAGATTTGATGGTCTCTTGTAGCGCGCGTTCAACTAAGTTGGTTTTCGTACAGTAGCCATGTTTGACGTAGATTATACAGTTGGTCGCTTGGATAATCAAATCCTTGTTTGATTTGTCCTGAACATGCATGTTTGACAGTATTTTTAAAATTTAAACGCTAAAGTAGTCTGGGTGTGAAGAACGCTCATTTAATCTGAAATTTGGTCATTGGAATTAATATCGAGTGATTGAGTGAATTAAAATTGAATAAACGTCATACAGGCATTTTTCAGCCATATAGCGATTTTGTATCGAATACATTTTGCTGATGCTAGCTTGAGTTATAACTTACTTGTGTGTCCAGAGAGGTCACCAAAAGAGCGTTCAACATGCTAATTTCTTTTGATAAAGATGGGTATGCAATAATGGACTTTAAATATAACATACCTATGATTTTCTCATGTTTGGGGTTTTCTTCCGATGTCACAAACAGCTGGAGATACAACTCCACAATAATATGTTATAGGACTGTGCTATTAATATTTTGGATACTTACCATGAACAGTTTAGGCATAACGTTTAGAGAGGATTCCAAAGTCTGTTAGAATCATAAAGTATCTTCATGCAATGTTTTAATTAAAGCTTTGAATTCAAAACATTTACACATGCACTATTATGGTTGGGAAATAATAAGGTAATTGGTAAAACCATTGGTGTATCTATGAGTAACTATCCTTTATGAGATCTAGTTGGCAAGGTTAATAACATTTTTTACTTGCTGATGCTACTTTTGATTATATTAGAATTTAATATTCACCAAACACATGTGTTAGGTAATTTAGTTCACAAGACACAAATAATCCAAGCTGTGACACCTGACACAATACTGAACAATGGATGGAGTGACAATGAACTGCCAATAAACAGAGAGCAAAACAAAACTGCTCAGAGAATTATTGAAATATTGTAAAAAGTCCATCAATATTTCTCTGTTCCCTCATTCCATTCTTCCAGTATGTTTAGATCTGACACATATCATGACAATAATCAATAATCTCTTCTCCAAGCATGTCCAAAGGATCATTGATTCACCGTGACATCTTAGAAAATCAAAATGTCACAGGTGCAGAGGCTATTTTCGATGTACACAAAATATATGTCACTGTAAACCTGTTTGGGTGAGAGACTCGATATTCAATGCCAGATCAGCTTTCAATAATTATTATTACACATTCTGCTCCATACAACTAATAGAAAGCTTGATGACTGAAGTGTGGTGGACCAGAAAAATATGTCATGTTAGTCTAAATTTCTTACAAGCTGAGCGCTGACTGCAGACCATTGGACCAAAAAGAATTCTGGTTGGACCATATAAATACTTCATCAAAATGCTTTTGAGTCAGCAAGCCTTCATTGTCTATTGGACTTGCAGACCTGTGAAGATCTGGGCTAGAATTGGTCTTCAGCAACCCGTGCTTGTCTTAAGAGGTGACTAACGGGATCAGGTGATCAGACTTTCTGTTGAAACATCTCATTGTATCCCAATTGTGTACATCGATGATCGATGTCAATCACTAGATCGTCTAGTCAAAATCGATTATTTACAGACTGCCGCCATGTAGCTAGAGTATGGCTGAGTCCAGTGTGAAACAACATGCAAGAAATCGTCCTTGGAGTACAAGCATATGCCAGTCTGGCCAGCCCAGAGGCCAGTGTCACCGACCTTTTTCATAATGGTATGGAACCAAGCTATTACGTCATCTACAGAACAAATAAAGCTACCACTTTAATAACTTCCATATATCATTATTGACTGATAGAAGGGCTGAATTCACGCAAACAGTGGAGTTTGAGTCTGGTCCATACAGCAACACATTCCTCCTGCGACTTTCAGGTCCAGGTCAGTGTAGAAGCCAAGTGTTCCCCCAGTTATGCAGAGACAATGTATCAATGTCTCACAGGGCACTAATTACTGTGTTTTGGTCCGCTCTGAAAATGGGTCCCTCAAGGTGAAACCTACAGATATCTGTAGAAGGACAATTAACGTTTGTTCCCTAGTCAGTATTAAACAGGGCCACTTTAGTCCTAGAAATTGGGAAAATTTGACTACCATAGTATTAACTGTACTTGTGAGTGACTGAATGCTACGTTTGGTATAGAAAGTAGGGGTGAAACGGTTCACTACTACGTTAGTATCACAGAATTCATTAGTTGAACTGCGGTATTTTGCTTTCGGTTCGGTACACAGTGCATCAAAGTGTATTTTCGGTATGTACCGCATACCAAATTTTTCAATACTTATATTTGACTGACTGACTTGAGTTTAGTTTTACGCCGCTTTTAGCAATATTCCAGCAATATCACGGCGGGGGACACCAGAAATGGGCTTAACATATTGTGCCCATGTGGGGAATCGAACCCGGGTCTTCGGCGTGAACCGCTTTAACCACTAGGCAACCCCACCACCCCCCTTATATTTGATGTCTCATGGATGCAAATGTAGTTTTCCAGGAGTTAATGATTGTGAATGATAATGTGAATTTTGCTGAATTTTGTTTATTTTTGAGTGACTCAGTTTGAGTTATATTTTCAGTTATTATTTCTACATTTATTAAAACTTCATTTTCAAGAATAAACTGTGGTTTGTTGTTGTTTTAGTTTTGTTGCATTCTTGGTTCTATATCGAACCGAAAGGGTCCTGTACCGCAATACGTATCGAACCGAAGCTCAAGTGTACATTTCAACCCAAATAGAAAGTGGTTGAGATTAGTGAGATTTTAGCTGGACACTGTTGTAAGGTGAAACCTCAGTTCCCTGAATATTTCAAATTGATTGTTGGCATATCAGAACAAACTTTTGATACATTTTGACTCTTTTTCACAATGTTAAATCATGTTAAGTGAAAATTGTACCATGAACTTTCAGGTTATCCCAAAGCATTCAGTTCATCCTCTGCCACACAATTTCAGCAAATGTATAATTAATATTCAATTTGGTCCATTATAAAGAGAAAATGGAAAAGCAAGTGTCCATTTTGGACAGATACTACTGTACATGTTTCTGCCCATGCTTCCAACCAGTAAATGCTGATGATCACTGGCTTGTCTGGTCCAGACTCGATTATTTACAGACTGCTGCCATATAGATGGAATATTGCTGAGTGAGGTGTTATACAACAAGGACATGCAACCGATCCAACCAGTAAAATATATTGCTACACAGGGCTCCAGATAAGGGCCGTATCGGCATATGTACGGATAAAAAATATGCATGATACAGTGGGAAATAATTTAGAAAACTTAGCAGATATGCACCACAGCAATGGTGTACGGTCTTAGAATCATTTACAGACATATTTATCTGAAATAAAGTATTGTCTTATTGTTTATTGACCTATTTACACAAGAGTAGCAATGTTGTGGTGCATATATGAAATGAAACACAAGATTACTGATAGTCCATTAGCTTCCATTTAGTACTCTAAATGTACACTTAAGGTTTTCCAGTACTCAATATTGAACAAATAAGGAGTACATACTCCTGATGTTGAAAAATTATCTGGAGCCCTGGCTACATTTGTGGTAGGAGCTGTAGATGACATGAGGTATACATGTAACTCAGGTCCAAAATATTTATTACGTTTGCAGCACTGAACAATTTGTATGAACAATATTTTTTAAATATGGCACTGGAGCACAGCTGCAATGGAAGTTGTTGCTCTGGAAACCTTGCCAATAATTTCAGTTGGGAATAAATCATTTACACCATAAAGCATCACGTCTGATTACCGTAAACTGGATCCACAGCCCATTAGTTCGTCTCAGAGTCCCTGAACCATATTATTTTCCCTTCTGCACAGCCATTACTGCAAACGTCTAAATGAAGCAAGTCTAGATTTTACTCAAGTTCTGCTCACTGGGGCTCTTTTTCAGTTTAAATGGATTTAATCGGGTCCATCAATTATATAGATTTTTAGAGACTAAGTGTTAGTTCAACAACCTATTTACATACATGATGAGTGTAAAAATATCACACAACTTGTGGGTTAAGTCCTGAGAGAGATTGGATAGACAGTGATGTCAATGTAGGAATATCTCATTTCCTTAAAATTATTGAATGAGTGAGTTAAGATTTAATGTCACATCAGCATTATTTCAGCAATGAGTGAGTGAGTGAGAGAGTTTAGTTTTAGCAGTATTCCAGCAATATCATGGCCGAGGTCACCAGAATTTCAGCAATGATGCAGCAAGACCATACCATAAACAAGATGTTATATTAAAAACAAGTTTTTATGCATATAGTTTAATATTACAATATTATTAAGTAAGTCTGTTGTTTTAATGCTGCTTTGAACAATCATACCGTACTGTGCCAGCTGAGTGATAGAGCAATGGTATCAATCTTATATGCTTATAATGTAACTGTATCCTGTGGACATAGGCATGATGCTGGCAAACCTCGAAACATCATCAGGGCAAATCCAGGACAACCATCAATTAGTGTTCTGTTGCATCAAAGGGATGCAACTCTGCTATTGCTATTGCACATCGGGCCTTAATGATTGGTTTGTTTGTTTGTTGTTTAACACTGCACTCAGCAATAATCCAGCTATATGGCCGTGGTTTGTAAATCCAGACAATTCAGTGATCAACAGCATGAGCATCGGTCAACATAATTGGGATACGATGAAATGTGTAAACCAAGTCAGCAAGTTTGAACATCCGATTCCGTTAGTCGACTCTTACAACAAGCATCAATAACGATGATGTGTCCCCGGTTCAATCCTTGACCACATCTTACCAAGAAACATTTAAAGGTGATACTTCTTCATGCCCTGCCTGGTGATCAGTATATGGGGACAGAACAAGAACAAGTTCACAGGGAGTCAAGACATTTTAAACTGCAGCTTGGTATAGTGTTGAGAATTGGTTGAAATCTCACAATTGATGACTGCTTCATTACCAACAACAATCATCGAAAGGAAAATCTAAAAAATGACGCTAACCAAATTTCTTTTTCAATTTTTACAATTGGTTAGCGTCATTTTTTTAGATTTTCCTATCCAGGTTGTTATTGCAGATATGTATAACATGATACAACTTGCTACTTTAAAGTGATGACTAATATATCATGAACATAAACTTTCTGGAGCCTTCAAGAAATATTCAGTCATGACTTTTTAGTTAGTGAACTGAGTTTTCCAAGAAATAAACAAGTTTTCAGGCCCTGACAACTTCGAAGATATGTTCCATCGTCAAGTGTTTCAAAGACTAAAACAGCAGTTCCAAAATTGCTTGTGTTCGATTATGAGAAAATGTGATTGATTGCTTGGTCGTTTGGTCACTTCGACCAATCTTCGATTATTTCAATTAATTGGCCCACCACTAGCTTGGTATCTTCGTGTCTTAGCAGCACAATGAAAACAACACTAGCATTGTATAAGGTTTGGAATGGCACAAGCAATGAGTTCAAGAATCTTCAACCCAAGATGAACTCCAACCTAGAAAAATCAGTGTATCGGGTTAAGTGAGTTTCTGGACACCAAGATGACGCATGTCACAGACATCAATATGGAGCCATTAATCTCGGCACTTTCAGGTTAGTGACGTAGATTTCTTGAAGCGAAATTAACATCCCTGACATTTTCAGCATTGAAATTGATTGTATCTTACAACAGGACTCTTCTGAGGAATCATATCATTTCCATGTATGGATTTTGTTCGAGACAAAAATATTGGGCTACTGTCGGAATAGGTTTAACAGAATCTTGGTGATATCCCTTTGAAGAAGAAAGATTAAGCAGGCTGTAATATTTGGTTTATCATGACATTCAAATTGGCTGTGCGGAGCTGAGGTATAAAATATGAACATAAGACAAAGGTGATGAATATATTGTAAAAATAATACACAAGACAATCAATTTGCAGAACATATTTAAACTCTGCAGGTTACAAAGTACACAGTAGCAAAAGAAAGTATACATACACTTAAAAATTGGATTGGACCAGAAAATTACAGGTTATCAAAATATTATTAGTCTGAAAGCAGTCTTTGACACACTGCAAACCTAAGGTCCAAACACAACAATATACCTGTATCAATTACAACACCATCGAATAAACATTTTTGTCTTATGGTCTTGTCTTGTCATTTTGAGTCAGCATGACTGCATATCTCAAGAAGAGTGAGCATCTGAAAAGGTTATGTTTTCTCCCAAAATCAAGATATGTTACGTCAAGATAGGCAATATGGAGCTATGGAATAACACGGGTGGAATATATATCTTGATTCTTCTCTTCACACAGCATGTATATCTACATTCATTTATAATCTCTAAAGTGAGAGATGGTAATAAATGACAATGTTTTCTTTATAAGTGTTTCAGTACATAATTTTTGCATGTGTTTCAATGAAGATACATTGTTTATAGAGACAAATTACATGCCAGTGTTATTCTAAATAAATACTAATGATATAAATTACTCAGAACTAGTTTCACATATCATAGATATAGTATCCTGCTACTATAATTAATGACTAACGAGGGTAAATAGTAATGTGCTTTCACTCTCGAAATTTACACAAGTAACTCCTGCTTAGACAAAGGGAGATAACTCCTGATGGCCTCAATTCATTATGTGCAAGGCGCATCTCTTACTGGAGTGAGGCGTATAGCATGCAGGATAGATGTGGAGGGTCGGAAGGAAGGTCAATCACCAGCTAAGGCAGGATAGTATAATAGAGATCATATGGGCTGTTTTTGTTAGCAGTGATGGAATAAACAAATGACTGCAGATGTGGTTATAGTCTGTCTCACAGTCCCAGGTGAGTGAACCACAGTATTTTCCCTACTGCCTAGCCCTCTCTGCAATGCTAAAGCCCTCAATGAATGAAATCTAGATGTCCTCAGGTTCTGAATCTCTTCTTCTTTGAGGGGCAGTGGGGTAGCCTAGTGGTTAAAGCGTTGGCTCGTCACACGAAGACCCGGGTTCGAATCCCCACATGGGTACAATGTGTGAAGCCCATTTCTAGTGTCCCCCGCCGTGATGTTGCTGGAATATTGCCAAAAGCGGCGTAAAACCAAACTCAGTCAGTCAGTCAGTCTTCTTCTTTGAGTGGCATTTTAGAAGTTGGCAAGTACAAAATAGACAAACTTTTTGGATACCAACATTTTTATTTCGTTACAAGAATCTGTATTGAAACGTCGCACTCACAAAATAACATTAGTTTTTATTGTTGTGAATATCTCAACACACTGGGACTCCTTTTCAATTTAAATGTAATTGTTTGTTTCTATCAAAATTATGTATATCCAGAGTCTAAGCATTAGTCGAGCGTGGTTAGTTTATAGTGCGAGATCCAACATTTACAGAAAATTTTGTATTGTATTGTCATCGTTAAGGAAATATACAAAGATAATACAGGTTACATAAGTAATTGTACTAGGCACCCAAAGAAACTGCATGTGGTAAATTATATACATATTTTCTTTCAGTCCCCAGTATAGGACTTTAATCTATCCCTGGTTGGCTGGCACCAGCTATCAGCATATGGGCTAATTGAATTAATTGTAATGAGTATTTGTTGATCAGGAAAGCATTGCCTGGTAACCTTGTTCTGTGTGTATAATATTTGGGGGCCTCATCATCTCTGACACATGATGAGCCTACTCTCAAAACCTGGTCTCCTTCCAACATCTTGCGGTGTCTACAGTTACAGGTTACCGTTGCCAGCTACAGACTGACTACTTGCTTTACTCATCTGTGTATCTGGCAGGACAGGAACCACAGTGTTTAACAAAGGAGTACAGAAACTGGGCTTAGAAGCAGAATCACATGTTCGTCAGTGCAGAAGGGTGGGGTAGTAAGGAGTTGGGGGTTGGGGGGAGAGGAGTCAGGAGTTGGGGGGAGAGGAGGGATGGGGAATGCTTAAGGGTGAATTGTTGTTGTTTTGGATGAAGATGTCCAGCCTGGCTAGAGAATGTGGTCACTTGAGACATGCTTGGACTGGATAGTGTGTCTGAAGCTTGTTTTCATCAGGGCTGGTGTTTTCATAAGGGTTTTGGCTTAGGCTGCAGCTGAATTTAGGGTTTGGGTTGAAACCTGTACTGTGGTAGACTAATAACTAGTCTCTGAAATGAATAATATTTTACAGAAAAAAAGCTCATAGTAAAAAAATAAAATATAATGAAAAGGAGCCCTGAGACTCTCGAAGCTGTGGAAATCTAGACTTGCAACATTTTCTAGACTTGCGTGGGCTTTCTTGGATATATTTACTTCAGGGTCTGTATGACAGACTAGGACTGTGGGTAAGGTCAGATACTCAGGCCTGGGTTCAGGTATAAGCCTATGGCTGGCATATGTTGGGTTCGGGTTGGGGTAGCCTTGCTCCAAGGCTGTACTGAGTGCAAAGCCCAAGGATGTATATTAATTCTATCCTTTAAAAAACAAGTCTAAGTAGGTAGAGAGTTCTAAGGATGCCAGTCTGTTATATATATATTTTTTAAACTGGTAATAATTACCTAAGAGATTTGTGCAAGTCTAGGGTTGGGGCTGTAACTGGGGTTATAACTGGTATTATGACTTCGGCTTGGGCTAAGGTTAGCTGCTGAGGGCTGGGATTTGGGCTGGGGTTTTGGCAGGAGCTTATTATCACTGGCATGTGTTGGGGGCTGGAACTATGCCTCGGATATTGGTCTTGGATTATATAGAGCATTGATTTCGTCCAGGTTGGTTTGGTGTTTTGGCTGGAAGTGAAGAACAAAAAATGGCACTATTGATGCAAAACTCATAATCTGTCAACACAAATAATGAATAAATAAACTTTGAACCCAGTACATCAGGACTCTGCACTTTCAAGTTCACCCTGAACAAAGCTGTAAGAACATAATCAATATCAGTTACAAACACAGGTAATTGTTAATAACTCCCCCTCCCTCGTCAGTTTCAAAATGCCAGCAGATTACTAAGCCACTACTATACTTATTGCCCCCACCATTAAAGGAAGCAAGGGGGATCATATTTCTGACAAGCGGACTATTTTCAGCCCCATCACAACCCACTTGTGGGAGATCCTGCCTCCTCGCTGCATGTGTTGATAGTTGCAGCTAGGGTGCCTCGACCTTGCATTGATGCGCAGTTTATTCAGTCTGATTGTCTTTTGTTATCCAATACAAACAAAGACAGCTACAATGGAGTTTTTAGATAACGGCAAAACACTGAATACCAAAATCAGATTGAATGTAACTGAATCTAGAATGAGAGATATCAAAAGCCATGGTAATGTGATCATCACAAAAAAAACACATTCATGGTTATTCATCAGTGACAACTCTACAGATGACATGTTTTTCTATACCATCTATGGTTTGTGTGTGGCTAGAAGAATAGAACCAGGGACTTTGGCAAGATGATACCACAACTGTCCAAAACAAGCAGTTACTCCAAGAAATATAGTTACCTAATCAAAAAGTATATGAACAAAATAAACAAGAAAATTGCAAAAAAAACAAGAACAATGCTTAACTTCATAGCTAGAGCAATCTATTCTATTTTCTTCTCGTGGGTCTGAGAGACGACTATACCATCCCTTCTAATCACTCACCAAAATAAACCATTTATGACATCTTGGAGTAACTTCATCATACCAATACTACCAACACTACTTCATCAACACAATATCTACCCCACTTGTTGATAATTTGGAATAGCTGTCAAAACTTTACAAATTCAAATGTATGAGAGTAAATCTGATACATTCATCAATTAACCTGTTTTCTACTTTTTACATCCATCTCTCATTTACTGCAGGAGGACATAAAGGTCTCTATTCAAACAGACCAACATGCCTATCAACCAACACTGTTACCATGGTTACAAGAACAACCGCCAAAGCTGTCTGGAAATCCACCTTTGCAGCACTGAGCAGAGCATGTCATGCTATAAGAAACGTGTTATCAATATATTCTGTTCTTCTCAAGAACAGGAAACTGGTTGGCTGGATGTCACATGATAAACTATACTGTTATTCAGGTATGCATCAAAATGGTTCATATTACATCGTAAAATTTTTTGCACTTGTCCATTAAAAAAGCCATTTCCTTTCGACACAAATATGGTTATGTTTCAAGATTTATTTCATTTTTCCGTTACATATAATTTACACGAACAACGGAATCCATGTGGCATCAATGGGAGATGCAATAAATGACATTTCCATGGCAACACATTTTTGTTGATTGATTTTCAGGGACAACAAAAACATAGCTATATCATTTTTCATTGTTACTAGTGTTGGGAATCGGAAACCAAATCCACTACCGATTATCGGAGGACTTGTGGTGAACGATTATCAATTATAATCGAAATATATACATTTTAAATGTAAACAGCAATTTTAAGGGTTTTCCCCCAGGTTTTTTCTAATTAATGTTTTTTTATAACTAATACTGTCATGCAATGAAATACATGGATGCAAATATGACACTGGAATTGTAATGAAACAATAAAAGTGGTTAAAATTTTACAATGCCCATAGCTTTACGCTGTTGAGCGCATGTTTGTTCATGAATATTCATCAAATTAAACGGTTAGTATACCTAATTCAAGGGTGTTATACAGAAACAACAAAATTCCGATTAATCACAAATATTTTTTTTACAATCGATAATCCTTTTTAATCCTTTTTAATCCTTCTTTCGATCGATTTTCGATCATCGGAACACCACTAATTGTTACCAAACAAAATATACAAATTTCAGATTTCTTCCTAATCGATTCTTCTGATTCTTTGTGTCTTGTACACAAGAGATTTTAGATAAGTGTTAAATGTATCTTCTGAAGTATGAACTGAAGAATGTAAGCAGAAGGAGTTTATTAAACAATGCACCTCATAATTTGACAAATACAAAATAATTAATGATCTTACGATGAGCATGGTGAATGGACATGTGCTCTAATGTCATCAGACAGAAACAGAAGCATTGAAAACTATTTTAACAATAATGTGCAGTACATAGCTTTAACAAACATGATGATGTCATGCTGTTGCTGTTGCAGTTAATGCTGAGTAAAAAATTCACTTTCTGAAAGTTTAAAATCAACACCACTACAGGTTATGTTAAATTATAGAGAAATTATGCATCAACCATTTGGTGGTACAAATCTGAGATATAGAAACCATGAAAATTAACAGATTCTCAGTTATTTATATGATGTATATTAGGGCTGTAACGATGCATCGAACTATCGATGGATTGCAGTTGTTAAGTCTCCGATAGCAATTAATTGATGGTAGAAACGAAAAACTATCAATAGTATATGTGACTATCGATAGTTTAGTAATTGACTTCCGTTGATAAATGCGCAGCGGAAATACAGGATGTCTTGGTGCAGACTTGCAGCTTCATTGAGTTTATGTTTTAACTGTTTACTTGATCTGAGTTTCAAGTTTCTGTAAGCTATTAAAAGAGAATGAAACTACTTCAACTTGTGTTTATTTCATATATACTATACACTCATTTGAGAAATGACTTCAAATGAGACAATTGAAAGAGAGAAAAACTATTGCAATAGTATTACAATAGTTGGTTGCAATAGACTATCACTATCTCAATAGTATGTTGCAATAGACTATCACTATCTCAATAGTATGTTGCAATAGACTATCACTATCTCAATAGTATGTTGCAATAGACTATCACTATCTCAATAGTATGTTGCAATAGATTACCGCTATCGCTATCGACTAATAGTATGTTGCAATAGACTATCACTATCTCAATAGTATGTTGCAATAGACTATCACTATCTCAATAGTATGTTGCAATAGACTATCACTATCTCAATAGTATGTTGCAATAGACTATCACTATCTCAATAGTATGTTGCAATAGACTATCACTATCTCAATAGTATGTTGCAATAGACTATCACTATCTCAATAGTATGTTGCAATAGACTATCACTATCTCAATAGTATGTTGCAATAGACTATCGCAATCGCAATAGTTATTTCCCCCTCAATAGTCACCCCTAATGTATATGCTTGCATCAATTATATATCAATCCTATCAATTATTGACAGATCATTTATCATTAATTACAGTCGAGCACCGTTGTCTCGATATTCATAGGACCAAGAAAAAATATCGCGTTATCCTAACTTCAAGACATTCGACCAGGGCTTATCACAACATATATCTATGTCAGAAAGAAAACAAAACAATTTAGAAACAACTCAAAAATCACATGCTAGTCACGTGATTACACAAAACAATCATTGGATTCTCAGTATGTTTTGATTCAAAACTATAATCCATTATCAGTAGTGTTTAGTCGAAACAGTGAGTACTTCCTAATTAATTCCTTTATAATTAATCCCAATTAAATGACAAACAAGTAACACCTTCAACCCAATTAGCCCTAATTAGTTTACACTAACGTATCCCTTTGATTCATGCTGCACCGTGTGTAATCGTGTGGAAACAACCTCAGTTCAGAGGTAGGTGAATATCGAGTTTCTTTGCAAATATTGAGTCGAAAGGTTAATTTTGCTTGTTGGGACCATGAAATTATATCAAGATATTCGAAATATCAAGACATTGGTATCGAGTTAAAAGAGCTTGAATAATGATAAATTATGAAGGATTTTGCTGGGACTGAGATGTTATATCGAGACAACCGAGATATCGAGTTATCAGAGTTCGACACAACGGTGCTCGACTGTATATATATTCTATGGACATCACTTAAAAATGTGAAACTTCACCATGTTAAACTCATGTAAATACATATACTACGAATAAATTTATTTTTAATTTCAAACACTCCACAACAAGCATCAAGCCAATAACAACAAACTCATTAACAGTCATGAATCAATAATCTTTCCTTCATTTATCTCATTTACTGGACACGTTTCCAGTTTAACCCATGCAAAATAACATTGATCTTCACACATCAATATATTTCCTATTACATGACTGACAAAAGCAAAAGAGTTAATCTATAAATCAGCTGTTAACTGGATGTGTCTTTCAGAGGGGTTCAAACGGCATCAGCGCCAATAACTGTCAATCAGCCATGGAGTGTCTAGCCGGCCTCGGCACCATAAAACTCCTATAGAAAATTATACGTTTGATGTGCTGCTTTTGTTGTCTTTCAACTGATTCATATCAAAAGTTATGAAGGATTTCAGTTACATGTTTTATATTAAAAGAAGAGTGAAGTTAATATAAAGGAGATTTGCGGTGCAGGAGAATAAGGATGAAAATGTGGTATTGTGTATGTGTATGTTAATGTTGATGACCGTAGGCTTGTGAGTTTGGTTTAACATTGCATTGAACAGTATCCAGATATACCATGGTGTGTTCAATTCAAATTTAAAGAAGAAGACAACGTCATCAATATCTCCGCAATGGCAAAATATTCTTCATGAATATGTCTACAAGTTATGATCATGTCAAATATATTGGCGTGTATATAGCAAAGTGGAAGGAGAGAACTGAAAGGTTTCAAAGTTCTGTTCCAGAAAGAAGCACTACCACCAAATTCAGTTGAAGCCAAAATTGTTGCCATGGAAACACACAAAAAAAACCCATTTTATTCAGAAATCCAAAACTACCAAAAGGCACCAGTTCACCACAAGACCTACCTATATGATTATGTCAAATGTTTTGGTGTGCATATAGCAAAGTGGAAGGAGAGTACTAAAAGGTTTCAAAGTTCTGCTCCAGATAGGAGCACTACCACCAAATTCAGTTGAGGCCAAAAATTTTACCATGGAAACACACACAAAAAAACCCATTTTATTCAGAAATCCAAAACTAGCAAAAGGCACCAGTTCACCACTAGACCTACCTATGCATGAAATTTGGTGATGAAACAGTTTTTAAGCTCTGCTCCGGAAAAGAGCACTACCACCAATTTCAGTCAAAGTGAAACTTGTTGCCATGGAAACGCAAATTATTCAGAAATCCAAAACTACCAAAAGGCACCAGCAGACCACCAGATCTATCTATGTGCCAAGTTTGGTGAAGAAACATTGAATGGTTTTAGAGTTCTGCTCCGGAAAAGAGTACTACCACCAATTTCAGTCTAAGTCCAACTTGTTACCATGGAAACGCAAAAAATATTTTATTCAGAAATCCAAAACTACCAAAGGGCACCAGTAGACCACCAGATCTATCTATGTGCCAAGTTCGATGAAGAAACATTGAACGGTTTTAAAGTTATGCTCTGGAAAAGTCAAATATGCACGGTACCACACACGGACGGACGGACGGAGTCCATTTTAATATATACCCCCACCCCAACCCCTGCGGAAAAACGCATTGCGGAGGATAAAAAAAGAATGTGATATAGCACATATTCCATGTAGAGTGCCTAAATGGTGACCATGTTTGCAGTTTGATTCCTGACAGATTCTAGGATTTCAATCATACAACCACAGCCACATAAGGCACATGTGCCTGTTTATCCAGCAGTGAATGGGTACCATGAAGGATGAGATGTTGATGTGACTGTGAACCTTCTAGTGACTCGAGGATAGTTCCCCAACGAGCTGCCACAGTAAGGACATGATTCACATGTGGTGTCTTCTAACGCAGACTTTGTTTCAAAATGTGCCTGTTCACCCAGCAGTGAATGGGTACCCGGAAGGATGAGATTGTGATCAAGGGTGATGTGACTGATAACCTTCTCCCCAACGTGCTGGCAAGGGAAAATGAGTGCACACTTATCCATTGGCAAAGATGATAATGCATTGTATTGATCATGCATTAATCTGTGAAAGATTTGTCGTAGTAGTAGTAGTAGTAGTAGTAGTAGTAGTGGTAGTAGAAGTAGTAGTAGTAGTAGTAGTAGTAGTAGTAGTAGTAGTATGGTGTTTACGGTTTTAGCAATATTCCAGCTATATCATGGCGGGGGGACACCAGAAATGGTCTTCACACAGTGTACCCATGTCGGAAATCAGTAGCAGTAATGCAGGCCTTTTACAAACACCAATAACAAAACCTATAGACATAATATGAGTGAATATCGGATTGAAATCCGTGCTGACAGATTCTGTACAGTGATGATAAAGGTCACAGAGATCGTGGTAATGGTAGCCACATTAAGAATCATGTTCTAGTTCAAGGACACCTAATTACAATGCTACACCATTGATTCTCAAATCTGATTCCATACATGATGCTTGAGGATGATAACCACATATCGTTGCCTGGCCTCCATTGTAACTGACCTCCTTCACTGAAGAACTACTTCCTGTCAGGAAGTTCTTGAAAGGCACTTGCAAGTTGGACAAACATGAATACATGGCACAAAAATGGATAGCAACTTGATTAAAAGTATATATTCATTCTTCCCGACAGATTAGTAAGCACTGACATTATGAGCTCCTAGGCCCTGGAAACATGGAGCGATCACCTACTTATATATTATCATAACAACTACACGTAGGTCAAAGTAAACTATCAATATTGTTATACCTCAGGGAGAAAATACATACTGTAAATATACATTATTAATTCTATGTCAACATCAATTGATGTTCAAACATCTTTCAGTTCACATTGTTGGTTTGGGAGGGTTTTTTTCTTTTTTCAGATAAACATCAGTAAGTAAGTTCATGATAATTTATTAGCTGCCTTTCTTTCAAATAACATTTTCATCTCATTTCATGATCTGCTTTAAGTTATAGTAATGGAGTGTTCCTTGACAATTTGAACCTTATTCTATATGATACCATGTATGAATATATCATCTGTGTCCTATCATTAGACATGTTTCCAAAATATTCATGGAAGGTTGACCAACATGCTGATGTGTCAGCCCCTCAACCAATCACAAAGTCAATGAAGCTATGTATATATATATATATCTGAGTGCAGATCAGCAGTGACGCCGGAATATGATACTAATCTAGATAGTGAGTGAGTCAGTGAGTTTTTGGCACACTCAGCAATATTCCAGCTATATGGCGGCGGTTTGTAAATAATTGAGTCTGGACCAGACAATCCAGTGATCAACAGCATGAGCATTGATCTGCACAATTGGGAACCGATGATATGTGTCAACCAAGTCAGAGGGCCTGACCACCCAATCCTGTTAGTCACCTCTTACGACAAGCATGGGTTACTGAAGGCTCATTCTAGACCGGGCCCTCACGGGTCTTATCTAGATAATATTGGTGCAATACTATTCGTATCCTGATACCTATATTTCCTAAGTTCATTTAACAATAATGGATTGTATGATCCAGAGTGCACAAATTCAGTTTCTTGATATAATTTTCTTTTATTCTTGTGATTTTCTTTCATTCAGATACATTCTGGATTCATTTTAAAAATCTTGTATCAGATTGACTGAAAAACAAAACATTTGTAATTACTTTAAATTGCCTTATGCAGTGAGACATAACAATTAAATTGCCTTATGCAATGCTAAATAGATTAATTGCCTTGTGTTTATAAGCAAAGAAAGCAAAATAATTAGAGTTATTTATTTGTACTTGGATGACACCCCAGCAACACCCAATGACCACAATCACAAAACTTTACTTAATGCCAAATCCAATTGACACCAAAACTAACGCAACCGGGCACACAAACCAAATCTAGCATCTCAGGATGAATATACCGGACTCACAGTATCATGCCTTTGGATGACAAACACTTACACCTTGTTCCAACTGCTTACATATATAGTGAAACAGTGCCTCAAGAGTCAGCTTTGATAGATATTATTGTGTAACAGACAAAAAGCCACATTACATACAGTGGCATGGCAAAATACAGAAATAAGGTTAATAGAAAAAGTCGAAAATACCCTTGATACTATAAACTCATATGGGTGAAACTAAACTTCCAATTTATTCTGATTACACAATCCTTCCTGACAACTTAACTGATCTTCTCCCGATCCCCCAGGAGCCCCCATTATCTACAGTTGTTGGAGTAGGTTGAAGAAGGAAACTTGATCCTAAATGTCAACAGTAACACATCACTTGTCCAACCACAAGCATCTACAATTCCCTATTGTAATTCACCCCATGGTTGCATGTGAAGATTTGTAGGACTCAAAAAATTTCTATTAATCTTCAAGTATGTGATGTTTCATGATCTGTAAGATGACAACCTAAGGATTAATAATCTGCATCATGGCACCTTGACAATTCACGATCTACATCATGGCACCTTGACATTTCATTATCTGCATCATGGCATCTTGAGAATGCATTATCTGCATCATGGTACCTCTACAATTCAAGATCTGCATCATGGCATCTTGAGAATGCATTATCTGCATCATGGTACCTCTACAATTCAAGATCTGCGTCATGGCATCTGGAGAATGCATTATCTGCATCATGGCACCTCGACAATTCATTATCTGCATCAAGGCACCTTTATAGTTCATGATCTGCGTCAGGGCCATTTGAGAATTCATTATCTACATCATGGCATCTTGAGAATGCCTGATCTGTATCATAGCACCTTGACAAATCAAGATCTGCATCATAGCATCTTGACATTTTACAATCTGTATCATGGTATATTGATAATTCAAGATCTGCATCATAGCATCTTGACAATTTACAATCTGCATCATGGTATATTGATCATTCATGATCTGCATCATAACATCTTGACAATTTACAATCTGTATCATGGTATATTGATAATTCAAGATCTGCATCATAGCATCTTGACAATTTACAATCTGCATCATGGTATATTGATCATTCATGATCTGCATCATAACATCTTGACAATTTACAATCTGTATCATGGTATATTGATAATTCAAGATCTGCATCATAGCATCTTGACAATTTACAATCTGCATCATGGTATATTGATCATTCATGATCTGCATCATAACATCTTGACAATTTACAATCTGTATCATGGTATATTGATAATTCAAGATCTGCATCATAGCATCTTGACAATTTACAATCTGTATCATGGTATATTGATAATTCATGATTTACATCATAACATCTTGAACATTCATGACCTGCATAATGGCACCTTCACAATTCATGATCTGCATCAGGGCCACTTGAATATTGATGATCTGCGTCAGGGCATCTTGAGAATTCATTAGACTATTCATGTAATATGTTCAACAAACACACAAAAAAGTCTTCATTCAAATTTATCATGTTTGAAACATTTTCTGCTCAATGAATTTTTGTCAATGCTTTCTAGATTTCCTTGAAACTTTATTCTGTGTCAATGAACTATTTAATGTCATTTCCGCTGCAGATAGCTTTGAGAAATTAATCCTGGCAATAACAGTTTCATTTACATCTAGCGCAAAAACTTGTATTAAAAGAAATTCCTTTGCTGAAATGACTGTACATGTTTTGCAGTCTGTAAATGGCTGGACTGAACCCTGTCGATTATCCTGATGCTTTGCCTCAAACTGGAACAAGCACATCTTTGCTCATTAGCAAAGTATTTCTCAGATCAGTGCAGTTATATCACAATAAATCTAAAAGATTTTCAACTTTTCATTGCCACTCAGGAACCATGGTAACCACACTTACTGTTATCAATTATACAGAGGGTGTTTCCGACAAGAGAGGTGAGCTTGCCATCACAAGCGTCAACGAGTACAACACCTGGGTCCAGCATGACATTTGGAGATGACTCTCCAAGACTATTAAATGATGTCTACCACAGACAGGTTACCTAACACTGTTCTATTAAGTAAGGTGAGAGAGTGAATGTTGTACAGGGTTCCTACAGATTATCAGCCATCAAATTTAAGGGCTTTTACAAGGTCCAATTAACTTCTGACAGAACTATCAAAACTTCTATAACACATTAGTAGTTGAATACACACAAGGTTGGTTAAATGTGGGACTAACCATCTGAATGAAATAAGTCTTAGCTACATTGCTGCAATTGAGATTAATTAACACCCACTGTTATTGCAAGGTAAAGTAAAATATGGGTTTGCTAAATATAGTGCCTTTTAAGGCAAAACCCTTACAATTAGGGCCTTTTCAAGGCTAACACAATTGTAGGGCCTCTTTAAGCTAAAATGTCCAAAATTTTGTGTAAACTCTAGTTGTATGTCCCATGCCATAGCAAATTTATCTCGCAACATCTCAGTAATTTCGTAATAAAACTGCAACATTGCAGCAGCATGTGAAAACCCAGTAAATTCACAGCAACATGTGATAATACTGTTATATCACAGCAACATGTAAATACCCAGCAACATGTGATAATACTGTCATATCACAGCAACATGTAAATACCCAGCAACATGTGATAATACTGTCATATCACAGCAGCATGTGCTAATACTGTTATATCACAGCAACATGTCAATATACCCAGAAACATGTGATAATACTGTTATATCACAGCAACATGTTCATACCCAGCAACATGTGATAATACTGTTATATCACAACATGTGCCGATGCTGTTATATCACAGAAACATGTCAATACCCAGCAACATGTGATAATACTGTTATATCACAGCAACATGTGATAATACTGTTATATCCCAGCAACATGCATGTGCTAATACTGTTATATCACAGCAACATGATAATACTGTTATATCCCAGCAACATGTGATAATACTGTTATATCTCAGCAACATGTAACTGTCATGTTTTTGTCTGGTAAACCAAACCAGCAACAATCCACATGGCCTAATGACAAACACGTCATGCTTTGTGAATGTAACCATGTCACCAAATACTTCTCCTGGTCCACTTTTACAACCAGCAGGGTTCTAAGAACCTGTTCTGGCCAAGAATCCCTTATATGCAGAAACCAAGAAACAAACTTGCTCGTAAATCAACGCCATGTTTTTCAAATGTAACAAAACTGTGCTTATAAATCATCTTTCAAGTTTCTCCAACTCTTCACTGACAGACTATAATGATGCTCCCTCCTAACAGCAAATAAACTGCATCAGCAATTATGTAAATATGCATGAGTTGTAAAGGAAATAGTAGTCCAACATACATGTATTTTGTAACAGGAGGCACGTTGTTTCCTTCAGATATATATATACATATTTGTCCAGTTAATTCAATCAAAACAGAAAATGAAATTGAATATAAGTTAGTTTTGAAGAAATATATTTCTTAACTCACCTAAACATGCATGCAACATGACACTCCAAAAAACCTTTTTGAATATATTCATATAATCTATATCTGCCATCAACACAAAATTCTGTGACATCACATAACCTTGACATAGAAGGTTTGACCCTGAGCCTGTAATTGCATTTACACATAGCTAATGTAAAGTATTCTCCAGGAAGTTGACGCTCCGATTGCCAGTGTCACTGACACTAGTAACCGATTCATTGATCAGTACATTAACCAGTTCCACAGGCTATGGACGTAGGTTTCAGGATGGGAATTATGAGAGCTAGCAATGAGTTAAGCCAGACCAACAGCATGACCTGGGGGCACAACAGACCATCCATCTCATGCAAAACATGTTTCACATTAAATACTGTTTTGAGAAGCAGTCATCTACCAGCTGTCTGTTTCCAACAACATTCCAACCATTAACGGCACAAATACCATTATAAACTTATAGCAGTTCAAGGTGGAAGGCTAACATTACTGACGGATGAGTACAGATAGTAAGTAACTGAACTCAAATTAACATGTATGTTTCTTCAGAGTTCCGAATGGTAGCTGGCATTTTAAGCTAGGAAATTTCATTGCAACCTACCCTGACACCCGATAGTTTGTTAAAAACTGTCTCTGTTCACCCAGCAGAAAATGGGTACCTGGTGGGATAAGTCATGTGACTACTAACTTTCTAGCGCCTCACAGGCAGCTTGGGTTATCTAGGATAACAATAATGAGCATTCAACTTTAGCGCAGAATATGAAGCCGGGAAAGGTTGGCTATAAATATTCTTCTTCTTATTATAATATTACTGGCTGTATCTGAGGTGGGTGAGGTGAAATTGGGTTTAACGTCGTGCTTGAGAATATTTCGCTCATATGATGACGTGCATGCGTGTGTATGTGTGTGTATATGTGTATGTGCGGCTGCTTCTACTAGCCCAGACTTAAGCTGGTTTTATAGTGCTAGCTCACTGAGATACCATGCCGCAGTGAAGCATGAATACCCCACTCAGACACATTATACAGACTCCGAGCCGACCAGTCCTTGTTGTACCCATTAATGCCGGCCAGGCAGGAACCAACAAGTACCAAAGAACCCGCTCAAACTCTAACGACTACACCTCGGAGGCGGTCTACTGGCTGTATCTGAAAACGATTATAGCTTGAATGTATAGATGAAATATTGCTCAACTACCTTCCACAAAGGTAAAAACAAAGACAAGATACCACATTACACATGATGCATACCTTAAAATGACAATTTGAGAAAACTTTTGGAGGGAAGAATATTCATACATATGGACAAAACTCATTTTCACATTGTTCGGGATAATTACAAAATAGATGACAGCAGTCCATGTGAACTTCCCACAGCTTGCGTGAATGTCACATTTCCGGCTCTAAGCAGCATATTTCCTGATTTCCCTGGACAGAGCTGAGACAATGTAATTGCATCAGAGCAATATGACAGTCTCAGGGTCTCGCTTCATAATGGCTTGCTGTGATTAGACACAATTCCAAATGGGACCAAGGAACATAGCTGAAAGGACAGGCTCATCAATCATGTCGGAAGCACAAACAACCTTGAGAGATGGACAAGCATGGAGGGAATAATAACGATCTGCTTCGGCTGCAGCAGGTTATCTCAGAGTAAGAATAACACAACTTACTGACTGAGTTTAGTTTTACGCCGCTTTTAGCAATATTCCAGCAATATCACAGCGGGGGACACCAGAAATGGGCTTAACACATTGTGCCCAAATTACCGGGTCTTTGGTGTGAGAGCCAACGAAGGCTAAGAATAACACAAATATCAGAGAGAAAACAATAGGCAAATGGACTGCATCAGAATTATATCCTAATCTGTCTCACAGTACCTGAACCTTATCATTTTCCTTACTGCCTAGCCTTCCCTGCAATGCTAAAGCCCTCAAAAAGAAGTAAGTCTAGATTTCCTCAGGTTCAGGTTCTGAATCTGACATCTCATTGGGGCTCATTTTCAATTTAAATGGGATTATTTGTTACTATCAAAGCATTAGTCTTAATTTTATCCTTGCAACAAGTGCTGGTCAAAACATGTACACACCACCTGAAGAATCACAGAAATTAGAATATTGCATAATTCCAAATTTGTTGTACTTTCCAGGTGAAGTATTTTACAGGATATTCCTATGGGAACTCCTGAAATTGTTCTTTGAGAAGTATTTTGCTCGTCTGATATGGACTCGATGTAAGACTGTGTGGTAAGAATGTTGCTCCCAATAAGGTGTCCTTCTTACCCAAAATCTTTGGTTTCATACAGGGATATTCCAAGGTGATTCTAATTGTTCCTTAAACCCTATTGCTGGTCTGAAGAGGCAACTATACAGAACTTTCTATTTGTAGCATGTGTCTCCATACAGGGATATTCAAAGGTGATTTTAATTGTTCCTCAAACCCTACTGCTGGTCTGAAGAGGCAACTATACAGAACTTTCTATTTGTAGCATGTGTCATATATATTCCCACAGGTACTCAGTCAAAAACTGTTCCTTAAACCCTATTGCTAGTCTGAAGAGGCAACTATACAGAACTTTCTATTTGTAGCATGTGTCATATATATTCCCACAGGTACTCAGTCAAAAACTGTTCCTTAAACCCTATTGTTTGTCTGAAGAGGCAACTATACAGTACTTTCTATCTGTAGTACGTTGTATGATGCGTATTCCCAGGGGTACTTGGTCAGAAATTGTTATTGAAACCCTACTGCTTGTCAGTAGGGGCAACTGTGTACGAATGAATACTCATGCTCTTTATATGACACAAGCAACAAGGTACCACCACAGGGTACAGAAATAACTTTAAAATTGCTAGTGTACACACAAGTGGCACATGAAAATCACTTGCCTGATAAGATATCCTCTATACTGGGCTGAAAATCTTGATTGTTTAACTAAACAACATAATTTTCATTGGAAATTATTTTTTTTTACATTGAACTTTTTTTTAGTAAAATATGTTGCATTTCAGAGACTAGTTGTTAGTCTACACATGGTCAAGCAGGGCAAATATCCATGCTTCAAGTGCTGGGTCTGAGACCTCACCAAAACAACCTTCAAGGTCCTTCAGCAACTCTTGATGCAGATGCACCTCAACCATTATGACCCAACATGTGTAAGATGTTGTACAGGATGGTGTAGTCTGTCTGATAGTCCCTTAACCACATTACTTTCCCTTCCACCAGCCCTTTCTGCAATGCTAAATCTCTACATGAAGCAAGTCTACATTTCCCTGGGGTTCAGGAATCTCCTATCTCACTGGGACTCCTTTTAAATTAAATTGGCATTCTTTGTTCCAATCAAAATTATACAAATTCGAAACTAAGCGTTGGTCTAAGGATGGTGCTTTACTGGCTTCTCTAAACATAACCTTGGTGCCACATGGTTGAGACACTTCGGTGGGGAGATAGCTCTCATTCATGCCCGATGTCAGATATCAGAGAGATTTATTTAAACATGATCACATCAAAGGTCAAATCACAAGATACCAAGCAGAAGAACTAAAATGGATGCTGACCTAGTAGGTCGAAGGTGAGGTGAGGTGAAACAGGTTTAACTTGAGTCCTTACATTTATACAGCGACAGGTGCAAGCTGCTTGTACTGCTCTAGACTAGAGCTGGTCTTTAAGTGCTAGCCCAGTGAAATAGCATGTCGCTGTTCAACATGATTATTACCAAGCCTACCACGACTTGCTTCTTCCCTTAATTCCAAGCACCAGGCATGTCAACAATAAGTAATAGAGAGTACCTCTTTTGGTATGATGAGTGATCCATGGGATCAGAACACCAACCTTTCTCTCATCAAGCTGACACTCTATCCACTAGACCACATCAGTTCAGGAGGTTTAAATACATGTAAGCATTTCTACTCAAGCAAACTGCTGAACTCTCAAGTTCCATTCTTCTGAATATGATAATCTTCAATTCCATGTAAATACAATCTATTTAATATCATGTAGATATCTAAAATAATTAATAGTATTTCACAGTCAATTCATTTTACCTGGTTTGGTACGGACAATCCAAACTTGAATATATATTTTACAAATATTACTGATTGGCCTGAAAGAAAAGCAATTTGACTCCACAGTTAACAATTGCATCTTACCGATATTAGTTATATTTTAATCAATCTAAAACCAATCAATTTCATTCAATAAAGTTATTAACCAAAACTATTTCTGAAAATAATTCCATCAAATCAACAAAAAATATGGAAACCAATTCCATCTGGCCAAAATATCATCCTCAGATTTGATGGAGCTTTCAACAAATGCCGCTGACCCAAGACATTGTAACAGATCTGACAAAAGCCACATCATTTTCTGGACACTGATCTCCTCATTTTGGCGTAGTACCTCAATAAAATACAGATCATATTCTTTAACGTGGCCAACACATTCCGTTCAAGATGCATGCTAATCCGATCTGTCACATATTCCCAGCTTGCACTGATGTCTCAGAATGGAGGGTACAAATCGGCCCAGTGCTGTCAATTTAATTCTGGGACCTTTCCGAGGGACATTTCTTGGCAGTGCCCTTCACAATTACATTACAGAGAGTGAAGATTGATTGGATTAGATACATCTGCCCCACAGCCTGAGTCAGTGAACTCTCACTTGATGGTATTCTCGGAACTACAAAAGACAGTATAGATTTCCATGCTAAAACTTTCACTGTAACATTTCTCACTCTCCGTATTCTTGGAAACGAAGTCATTTGCTGCCAATAATCCTTGTAGATTTGTGATGGCTCTCTCCATCAATCGGTGCTATGGAAGTTTCTCAAGGGAATATAATGTTCTGTTGCTGAATCTACAAGACTGAGTGAGTGAGTGAGTTTGGTTTTACCCCGCATTTGGCAATATTCCAGCAATATCACAGTGGGGGACACCATAAATGGGCTTCACACTGTACCCATGGGGGGAATCGACTCCAGGTCTTTGGGCGACGCAGCGAACGCTTTAACCACCAGGCTACCCCACCTCCCCTCTACAAGAGTATGGTGGTCCAATGTGTGATTTGTGGCAGTTCTTGATCTGTTCCTTTGACAGATCTTAGGTCTTGGGTAAAATCCCATGCTTTATCAGAGACTTGCACAGTCCTAGGTCTTTGTAAATTCCCATGTTTAAACACAGACTTTGCATGGTCTTAGGTCTTTGTAAAGTCCCATGTTTAAACACAGACTTTGCACAGACCTAGGTCTTTGTAAAGTCCCATGTTTATCACAGACTTTGCATGGTCTTAGGTCTTTGTAAAGTCCCATGTTTTATCACAGGCTTTGCACAGTCCTAGGTCTTTGTAAATTCCCATGTTTGATCACAGACTTTGCATGGTCCTAGGTCTTTGTAAAGTCCCATGTTTTATCACAGACTTTGCACAGTCCTAGGTCTTTGTAAATTCCCATGTTTTATCACAGACTTTGCACGGTCTTAGGTCTTAGTAAAGTCCCATGTTTTATCACAGACTTTGCACGGTCCTAGGTCTTCGTAAATTCCCATCCCTACATATCACAAAAACATCCCAGCCATGATGATACAGCCTTTTGGATAACCATGATAAGACCTGTATCAGTACATGCAACAAGTTGCTAGATAAGATTCTAGGGGATCAAGTGAGTGAGTTGATTTTACACCGCTTTTAGCAATATTCCAGCAAAATCACAGCGGGGAACACCAGAAGTGGGCTTCACACATCTACCAATGTGGGGAATCGAACCGGGTCTTCGGGGTGACGAGCAGACGCTTAAACCACTTGACTACTCCACCGCCCCAGTAGGGATCAAGTGTGTGACGTACATGGTTAGTGTCACCTGAACCAATTATCATGTTTCTATTGTTAAAAGGGGATGTACGGAATTGGATCCCTTTAGGTATACCCAAAACACTGATCACAGGTTCAAATCCCAGTTCACCTTATTTCCTGGCGTGTCAGCACCATACTCGTGATCTTGGATTTCATTAAAGTGGTAAACATCCAAGAACTTCATCACTTCAAGCTTTTAGTGGAAATCTAACACAAAATCCTCCATGGCCTCATTTGCTTAGTCCTAACAAGGTTTTCGGATCCTCTACAGTCCTTTAGTACAGTCTTCTGTAGTTGGTGGCGGTGGGGTAGCCTAATGGTTAAAGCGTTGGCTCGTCACGCCGAAGACCCGGGTTCGAATCCCCACATGGGTACAATTTGTGAAGCCCATTTCTGGTGTCCCCCGCCGTGATGTTGCTGGAATATTGCTTAAAGCGGCGTAAAACCAAATTCAGTCAGTCAGTCGGTCTAAAGTTGGTTGGTTGGTTTAATGCTTAATGCCACACTCAGCAATATTCCAGGGCCTTCATTTCCGAAGCTCTCTTAGCGCTAAGATACTCGTAAGTTAATGTTAATGTATGGCACTTACGAATATCTTAGCGCTAAGAGAGCTTTGAAAATCTAGGCCCAGCTATATAAGGGCGGTCTGTAAGTAATCGAGCCTGGACCAGACAATCCAGTGATCAACATCATGAGCATCGATCACCGCAATTGGTCTTCTATAGAGCATTTTCCCTGGGATCATCTGAACAAACTGTATCTTTAATTTAATAAAATGATTAAGGAAACCTTGATTTTAGTATTCTAATTGTAAACAGTGTCTTCTGTCAAGAATTATGTTGGGGTCTGACATATCATGAATATTCAAACATTGAGCCAAAACCCTTAAAAACTTGAGACATGTTTTGTGATGCAACAGCTATAACACATCTTCACAATATACTTCCTTGTAGCCATCTATTTCTAACACAGCCAATCACAGACCATACTGAAGACCAAGGCCTTCCAACCCTCTAAACGTTTTTGCTACGAATTGGTCTCATTACGGCACTGATTACATCCAAGATAACACTGAAGGCTGCTATGCCTTGAATTACCAGGCCACATATAGATGACAGTGTTCTTCAGTCAATATCAGCCATTGATTTGGTCAGATTTGTACCAAGCTGACGGCAGCATATGACACATGTAGTGAGGACCAGTGATCTCTATAGCCCCTGGTCTTAACTTGGTTATGCGGAGCGCTGACTTTACGGTCAATAGAAATCGACAGTTTGGTGAAAGAAGTGATTAGGTGAACACTATTTTCGTCCACAACTTCCTACATAGATTTCTATGATGAAACTGCCGATACAAACAAGGTGCCTGAACCAGAATGGACAACACCGGTTTGGCATAGTCATGTTACAGTCAAAACACACTTAACTCTCAGATATTATATTACAGCAGCTGACTTAATTAAGATGAAATTGGAAAGATATAATCCAAATAATCACAAGGGTCTGTCTTTGCTGTCGATGCTGAACAGATATCACACCCTGACTCTGATATGTGTCCTAAGAGTTACTATCATTTTGTCGACAAAAGCAAATAGCATTTGGGTTAGAACTAAAGGGCATTTGGTCCAATGTTTAAGTCTGTCTCCCTGGCACTAGAGAATACATTAAAAAACAAGCATTGTCACTAAGGTGACATAATCCCCCGCCGCAAATTATCAAATCAAACTTATAAAGTAATGAAAGTTTAAGTTAAATGTCAACAAAAACATGACCAGTCAACCTCTCTTGATATCTTGCTCTTTAGGTGTTCAAACACATACATATTTGCAAGACTGACTTTGACCTTGACATGAATGTCATAGTGTATAAAATATGCAAAAATAGTACTAAAGTCTTGAAAGTTTGAAGAAAATCCAGTGAAACCGTTCTTGAAATATCTTGCTGACAATTCAGGTTAACATGCTGAAATCTTCAAAGTGTCGCTGTGACCTTGAAAATTAAGTGAAGGTCACCAAAAATTGACTGGGCCCTGCGCCTTCCCTGGATGAAGCTTGGTGTCAAATATGAAGAAACTCCAGTGAATGGTTCTTGAGATAGCTTAACATGCAGGTTTACATGCTGAATATTCAAAGTGTCGCCATGACCTTGAAAATTATGTGAAGGTCACCAAAATCGACTGGGCCCTGCGCCTTCCCTAGATAAAGCTTTGTATTGAATATGAAGAAAATCCAGTGAACGGTTCTTGAGATAGCTTAACATGCACGTAAAACGTTCAAGTCCCCTTGTGACCTTGAAATAAAGGTCAAGGTCACCAAACCTGACATGGACCTTTCTTATACTGTGATGAACCTAGGTACCAAATATGAAAAGAATCTAGTGAACGGTTCTTAAGATATTCCAATTCGTACGTACGGCTGTACGTACGTAGTGACGGACGGATAGAGCCTAATACTATATCCCAAGCTTCGCGCTAAACGTGCGGTGGGGGATAATTAATCCAGGTTAAGTACAAACTGATTTGCAAGTCTGACTTGCCACATATCCAGGTTAAGGATTTTATTGGGGTTCCTCTGCATTACACATATATATATTTTTAAAGTATCATCATTAGATAACAGATCCCTAATGCATGAGGTTGACGGAGCACCTGTGAATTTTAGACTTCCATTCTCAGCAATCAGGTGTCTTCAAGCATTTTTTTCTGAAAACAGTTTATTTATTTATCCATATATATTCATGTCTTAAAGTTTCAACTTATAGTGCTTATATGGGCCTTGTCTTTCCTCTCTTATCATTTGTAAATTATACTACACAAAAGTAATTAAAGAACACTAGATATTATAGTCATGGGAGGTGGGTACTGCAACATAGTCTTCAAATGATGGGTGTTCTCTAACTTATTTTGAGTATTATATATCACAGTTTAGTAAACAGAACCTTACAGGAAACACCTAAATACACAATGAGAGATGTAATAGTCAACAATCCCAAAATGTTAAGATACTTAAAGATAGTTACTATGCATCAGATAAAACAGGAAAAAAGATGACAAGACACTCAATTATATTTAATCACAAGATGGTTTTGACAATTGAAAACCCTCTAAAATATAATATCAACAAATTTTAACTTTCAAATTATCTATTAGGCCAGACAAATTTTATTTCTTGTTTTACGGATCTGCCGGTCATATTTTTTCAAGAATAAGACTGGCGATTTTTTTTTTTTTTCCCTCATGCCTTTAGGTTGTCTGAGGACAAAAATCAGTAAAACAAGAAATAAAATTGGTCTGGCCTTAACAGCGATTGACATAATCAACTATCAAACAGCAAACAAATAATTTTTCTGGATAATGAGCTTAGTGATCGTAGCATGTATTTTGGTCACGGAATGAAGGTCATGGAAAACAACAAGTGATGAGATGATATGGATTTTGTCTTGCCTATCGTAAATTAGACTGTCTTACATTCCCGGATTTACTATAATACAAAAGCGCTAAATAAAAGAAGTTTAAATTTTTGTCAGGTTCTAGATCTCCCACCCCACTGGATCTCATTTTCAATTATAAATGGACTTCTTTGTTGCCATCAAAATTATATATCTTCAGAGACTAAGCATTAGTCTAATCACAAATGTAAACTAGTTTCAATTTGTACACCATAACAGGCTTTGTGAAAACACATTAGTATGCTAGAATGAACTAGGCACTTGGCATCATGTTCTGTCAATTATCTTGTATTAATGGACAATTATTAGCTTAGTTTACGAGTCCATACAGAATGTTAGTATATCCGGTCATGCTTCGGACTAATGGCCTACATTGTAGGATGCCACAACACATTCCTTCTTCAACAGCTGAAAACATATTCATGTTTCTAGGACAAAATTGTGAAATAGTCATCCCCTTCAGAAATTTGTCAAACATCAGTTTTTTTAATTTAATTGAATTTCTAAATTTTCACCTCTCAATTCCGTAAAGCAAATACTTGAAATAGTGAATTTGTGAGTATGGTTTACACCACTTTTAGCAATATTCCAGCTATATGATGGGCACAATGTTTCCTGTAACATAAAGGGAGGAATCAGACCTGTGTTTTCGGTGTCACGAGCGACAGCTTCAACAACCAGGCTACCCCACAACTCTCCTTAACAATAAGACATCTTTCAGAAGCCTAACATCCTCCCTAGAGAAACATCTGTTCATTATATCCAATCCATCACCATCTCCCGTTTCATTTCAATGAAACCATTTTAAATAAAGCACCACGATCCAAATTTACGATATTGGACAATCAATATCTGCCCCACGCACACATACCAAGACTGACCGTACCGCTCTGGTCAATGGCACTGATAACACACCAGACACATGGCTATCAATAATGCATTGTCTGACAACGTCCACCTTTCCATATAGACAAACTCGCACACCAATAACTCTGTGAGCATGATCAGTAGTACCAGCGCTTCCAGTGAGGTGGGTCCGGAGGCTGGCTACATTATTACCAGTCCTGTTGGACGATGATGGTGCAATATGATTGTGCTGATGGAATCAATGATAACAAATGTTGTGTACAGGACTGCTACACTGGTTACAATCAGGATGATCTGCTGTGGAAGGTGTGGGAGCAGATGCTGGATTATGTAACAATTAACATACTTGCCATGTCTGTCGGCAGACATAGTTTAGTGTCTAATATGACAAAATACTGTTCAGACCTAGTTTGGAATTTAATATAACAGCCTATCTAATGTCTACTAAAGTACTGTCGGAATAGAAAAAAAAAATGTTTTAAGCTATTACTCTGTATCCCTAAAATTTACACTATTGCAAATAGCATATGTCGAAATAACCCACATCAGCCTAACTGGGCGTTCAGTGGGATGCGTAATAGGATATCCAGAAAAACATGTTTACTCATAAAATCGGGCAACCCTCCTACCTGTTTCTTTTTATAGTGATAGTGAGACTCCATGGTAGCTACATACTTAATAGTTTCAGTATTAAAGTTATTATTTTTAAGTTAGCGATCGTTTATAATGAAGCTAAGTCTAATTTCCAAATGGGTGTTTAAAAAAGTGTCCTTTGTAATACAATATCATACAATATGATCGCCCTCTAATTTGCATAAAGCCATGGTCTGTTCCAAATAAGTCGATTTGGACTTAGAATAAAACCGCATTGCTCATTTCTGCACTAATCTCTCCTGAGTAAAGTCCAATTTTCACGTTTCCTATCTCCCTACCACTGAGACTATAGTTAGGCCGAACTTAGTTTAACAAATATTTCACACTTTCACATATTATCTACATAAATTGTAGATGTAAACATGAAATAACAGTTTTTTTCTATTTCCGACAGTACTTTAGTTGAAAGCATAATACAAAAACATTAGGGACCACCGATTCTTTAGCATTTCAACAGTTATCTGTCATAGCATGAGAAATTAACTACAAACACTTGTTTTTAGGGAACTATTATTGCCATAGAGGCAGAGGTAGGCATTAAATGATGAAAGTTTAAGACCACAGTAGATCCAAATATTTTCAACAGTGTTTTCTGAGACTGTAGGAGAGATTCTACTGTTACTTGTTATTTTATAAACAGAAATATCTCCAGCAGCTCAGGGGTGGAAATAACCCATTGCCCAACGACCCAGTCCAGTGTTTTTTTCTGTCATGCAAGCAAATTTGTATATCACACTGTACTGGTGTCCAATTGACTTTCCAATGTTAACTCACTCACTCGTCACCTGTAGAGATTTCTTCATCTGTGAAGAACAATGAAATGCCATGAAATATGGAGGACTGACCAGGGCTCGAAAAATTACAAAATCTGCACTACTGAAAGTAATATGAACTTTCCACTCGTCCTTCTAAAATTGTACTTTCCCTATAGATCATGCATCACAATGAATATAAATTTAATTTATTTTATTTCAAAATGTTTGCTTGGAATAAAACTACAATAAACATTACTTTGCCTTCTGTACAAAATCTTTGACAAAATTGAATTCGTTTCACCATTTACAATAGCTGAACTTCAAGGAAAAAGAAAAATGTTACTTTTGGGTCAGAAAACGTACTCGTCCTCTAGGATGAGCAAATTATGTTTTTCACTTGCCCGAAACAAATTTTACTCGTCAATACGAGCGGACGAGTGGAATTTTCGAGCCCTGCTGACTGACTGCCTTTGCTTAGACTCACTGATTATCTTCCCATTGCTAGATACCTGGCTTTATCTGTGTAGCTACAGAGTATTCCTGACTACAAAGTCAAAACACTATCCAGCCATTTCCCAAACATACAAAATGTCAATGTCATCTTGCAAACTGAATTTAGAATCTAACCTTCATGTCACTTATATGTCACAAAATCACTTTTAGTCAAACGAAAAGTGTAAAATTAATTTTTTAAAAACAGCAGAGTTAAGGTCAATTATACTTCAAGTCTGAATTTGACCTTTAATGTTTGCTACTTGACTCAATGTCGATAATCTGCCCAGTTCAGCTGACTACTTCTGACCTTTACTCCAACATGAAATCAAATCAGTGATTACTGCCGTTGTAATGTCACAGTTATGCAACTCGAGAAATGAAATCATGAAAATAAGTACAATCAATATATACTGACAAAACCCGTGAAGATCAGGGTTAGAATTGGTCTTCAGCAACCGATGGATGTCGTAAGAGGTGACTAACAGGATCTGGTGGTCAGTCTCGGGGACTTGATTGACACATGTCATTGTATCCCAATTGTGTAGATTGATGCTCATGCTGTTAATCAATGGAATGTCTGGTCCAGACTTGATTATTTACAGACCGCATATGGCTGGAAGGTTGCTGAGTGCGGCGTAAAACTCAATTCACTCACTCACTAAACAACAAACATATACTGACAACATGCATAAAGAATATGCTTTTCCATAAAGTTCTGAAAATGTTTGTAGCCTTAAATGAATTTGTTGACAAGTTAATCCAACTTTACAAAGATCCATTAAGGTGATAACACAGCAGACAAATCAAGCATGTTTAATTGAGTGAGTGAATGAGTGAGTTTAGTTTAACGTCGCTTTTAGCAATATTCCAGCAATATCACGGCGGGGAACACCAGAAATGGGCTTCACACAGTGTACCCATGTGGGGAATCGAACCAAGGTCTTCGGCGTGATGAGCGAACGCTTTAACCACTAGGCTACCCCACCGCCCCCTGTTTAATTGAAAGAGTAATAAGAGAGGTGTTGGTGTTGGTGTCTGTAAGATGATTACATAATTAGAACGGTTGTTTTTTCATGAATATTGGAGCAGGTTACTGACTGATACACCAAATGTGGAGGATTGAATACTTGTTAAACCATCCCTGCTGCAAAAATACACAGAATTCAGATTTTTTTTTCAACCATCAAACTTCATATCTGCAGCCTATTCCAGGCAATATGAACAAAATGTCATTCAAAGTAACAATAATGTAACAAAGTTTGTACAAATGTATCACTGGCTATGATATAATGGGTGACACATGCAACACTGTTGTAATGTAGTAAGATGTTTGTTGTTTTAGTATATGTTTAATAACAAGTGATATTACACATGAATACAGGCTCAAAACCTTTTTCATTTTGATAACCATAACATAGTCTGTCCTCCATCTGCCCCTCATATAACCACACAACATTATTTGCCCCTCATATAACCACACAACATTATTTGCCCCTCATATAACCACACATCATTATTTACCCCCTCATATAAACACACATCATTATTTACCCCCTCATATAACCACACAACATTATTTGCCCTCATATTACCACACATTATTTACCCCCTCATATAACCACACAACATTATTTACCCCCTCATATAACCACAAAACATTATTTGCCCCTCATATAACCACACAACATTATTTACCCCCTCATATAACCACACAACATTATTTGCCCCCTTCATAAACCACACATTATTTGCTCCCCATATAACCACACATCATTTGCCCCTCATATAACCACACAACATTATTTGCCCCCTCATATAACCACACAACATTATTTGCCCCTCATATAACCACACAACATTATTTGCCCCTCATATAACCACACATTATTTACTCCCTCATATAACCACACAACATTATTTGCCCCCCTCATATAACTACACAACATTATTTGCCCCTCATATAACTACACATTATTTGCCCCTCATATAACACACATTATTTACCCCCTCATATAACCACACAACATTATTTACCTCCTCATATAACTACACATTATTTGCCCCTCATATAACCACACATTATTTGCCCCTCATATAACCACACAACATTATTTACCTCCTCATTATATAACCACACATTATTTGCCCCTCATATGACATTGACATTACATTATTTGCCCTCATATGACCACATAACATTATTTGCCCCCTCATATAACCACACAACATTATTTACCTCCTCATATAACCACACATTATTTGCCCCTCATATAACCACACATTATTTGCCCCTCATATAACATAACATTATTTTGCCCCTCACATGAGCAGGCACGTAGCAAGCCACTTTTTTCATGTAAGCCCGATAGGTTGCAAAGCTTTATACTAGTATTTATACAGTATTGAGGGCTTGCCCAACCTTTTTAGCAACAATCCTGTCTAAGCCCCGGCTTTTTTTCATAATGGTAGCTACACCCCTGATGAGTATGCAACTTTATTTGCCTCACCATATAACCACACAACATTATTCACCCTGAAATGTAACCAGATTATAATTTGCCCCCTATTAAAACATTATTTGCCCCTCGATAACTTCATATTTTCCACCTCAAATGAGTACATAACATTAATTGCCCTCACATAACCACATAAAATTACATTATTTGCGACATGACCACATAACATCATTTTGTCCCCTCATATAACCTCATATTTTCCGCCTCACATAACATTAAATGCCCTCATATAACCACATAAAATTTTCCTTCATATGACATTACATTATTTGCGACAATATGACCACATAACATTATTTGCCCCCTAATACAACACACAACATTATATATAACCACACACAGATGACATTTCATTAATTATCCACTTCAACAGAAACAGCATCAAATGTAATAAAACAGGTGAGTTGCAATCAAACGCAAATTACTTTTCCAGCATCCTATTTCATCAATAACTGACCTACTGGAAACCCCCTTCTCATCCAATTTTCCCCATTGGAAATAATTTCCTGTCGGAATGTCTGCCCTGTTTCCATCAAGGTTCATAACAGTTCTCTATTGACACAAATCGGCCTGATTTCAAACCAGCGGTAATGGTGTTTACTCTTCCTATTGGCAGTGTCAGCTGTCTTCAACAATGATCAAACAATCAGAGGATTTACAATGCTATTAAACCATGACACAACATGTCTATTTAAATGTTAAAGAGATGCCATGTACAGTAGAGGTCGCACATCACTGGAACACGTGAAACTATGTCCACAGGTTGGGCTAACTTAACAAGCGTATGCTCGATGTGTTCTTTCCTTTTTCTGTCTGTCAATGTGTTCTGTCAATGTGTTCTTTCCCTTTCTGTCAATGTGGGGTAGTCTCAAGTGGTTAAAGCGTTGGCTGGTCACCTTTTCTGTCAAATGGAGACCTTTTTCTGGGTTCTTCAATTTGCATCCCCAAATGGGTACAATGAGTGAAGCCCATTTCTGGTGTCCCCCGCCGTGATATTGCTGGAATATTGCTAAAAGTGGCGTAAAACCAAACTCAGTCAGTCAGTCAGTCGTTCCCTTTTCTGTCAATGTGTCAAACTTGTGGTTATTGTTTAACTTACATAATTAGGATATTCATTAACTGCTTGATTATTTTATGTCCTGAGATTTATATAGTATTTCCTTTGATAGCATATCGGACAAAAAAATAAATGAGATTCAATTTTGTAGTTCTCGTTTTCACGTTTTTAACATAACATTTTAACATTGCATTCAACACAAGACTGATGTAAAATTAAGCCTTGTTGTATATTTGCGTTCATTTCTATCATATTCCAGAAGACTGACTGACTGAGTTTGGTTTTACGCCG
Organism: Haliotis rubra; assembly: GCF_003918875.1. Classification (NCBI taxonomy): domain Eukaryota; kingdom Metazoa; phylum Mollusca; class Gastropoda; order Lepetellida; family Haliotidae; genus Haliotis; species Haliotis rubra. Next base: position 742,137 of record NW_025766070.1, on the reverse strand, counting down.
CTTTTAGCAATATTCCAGCAACATCACGGTGGGGAATACCAGAAATGTAGGGATTTGAAACCGGGTCTTCGGCGTGACGAGCCAACACTTTAACCACTAGGCCACCCCACCGGCCCTATTCCAGAAGAAGAAATTAACCATAACTAACACCATCATACTCGGATGGAACTCTTGTATTCCAATAGATGCCATGGCACTCAAAACAACCTGATGCATCAAATATCCATAACAGTATCATGGCCCAGCCTTTATTCTTTACATTTGGAACTTACCTTTTTATGTTCATTTCTAAAGTACAAACATTTAATATAGTAGTCTGAATGCTTTGCTCATTCATACTTAGAACATAAAAGCTGATACGCTGATTGGCTCACATGATGCATTGTCAATTCTTTATACAGGGGCATTATAGCACAGTAAAAGATCTGATTTAAATTGGACTGGATATTAAATGGCTCTAGTGTTGTAACAACACATCTCTATGTGTGTCATACAGTCCTCACCTCAAATTGACCCATGAAGATCCGGGTTAGAATTGTCGTAAGAGGCGACCAACAGAATCGGGTGGTCAGGCCCTCTGACTTGGTTGACTGACTAACTGACTGACTGAGTTTTGGTTTTACGCCATTTTTAGCAATATTCCAGCAACATCACGGCAGGGGACACCAGAAATGGGCTTCACACATTGTACCCATGTGGGGATTCGAACCCTAGTCTTTGGCGTGACGAGCCAACGCTTTAACCACTAGGCTACCCCACTGCCCCACTTGGTTGACGTCATTGTTTTCCAATTGTGTAGATCAATGCCCATGATGTTGTTCAGGTTATTGTATAGCCACAAAATTACTGGAATATTGCCTGAGTGTTACTGGAATATTCCAAACAACCAAGCAAACTTATCTCAAATCAACATCACAATACCCAGTATGATAATGAAAACATGATACTCGACATCATCGAAGGAAATTAGAAGCATTCCAACAAAACAGCAAAGACATGAGGGCTCTTGTGCATTCAGGTAGAAAATGATGTTTGACAATATATATTAATATCATGTTTAATAACAATATCCGGTTTCTTGTATTCAGATTAATGACATTTCCTAATTAGTAATGCACATTCTTGAATTTCATCAAACTCTGCAATGGTACATCATTGTATATATTCTAAGCAGGTCAATAATTGTTAATAGGTGGTACATAAATATTTTCCATTTGTCTGATCACCTCCGTGATGTAGTTGTTAATTATCTGCCTACGTTTTCAAAATTATTTCTATCGTATCGTGCATATTTTATCTGTACTTACGTTTGGGCTAGTACAATCTGGAGCCCTGATGCACATACACAGAATTCTCATCAAACTCTTAATGGCGAAATATTCTCAAGCATCACTTATTGTTATAGGTGGTACATTATTTATTCCATTTGTCTGATCAACACATGGGTACAATGTGTGAAGCCCATTTCTGGTGTCCCCTGCCATGATATTGCTTGAATATTCCTAAAAGTGGTGTAAAACCATACTCACTCACTCACTCACTCCATTGGTCTGATAAACAATTCGATGGAACATCACAAAAATGATGTTTTTCAAGCAAACAAGTGACTTGTTTGTAGTAAATTGTACACCACCTAGCATCATCTCCTGGCAGTCTCTGATGATGAGTCACAAACATATGTCCAGGATATGATTAGAATCATACAATGGTCTCGGCCACTGACAAAGTCTTGCTATAATTATGGAAATGCATGTTGATGAATAGAGGTGTGACGATACAGAAATTTTACGATACGATACGTATCGCGATATCATAGATTCGATACAATGCATATCACGATATGCTATCTTTAGTTATTTTCTTTATAAAAAAGTATTTTGATAACAAGAAACAGTGTAAATTTTGACATAACCGTCAATTTCTGGTGAAAAATTCACAATTTTAAGGTCAATGATACATATCACGATACGGAAAAAAGTATCGATATATCTATTGTCAGAAAAAGTATCACGATTATCGATACTACGATATATCTTCACAACTCTATTGTTGCATGTATTTATATCCAAATTCCCAAACACACACAGTAACTAAACACGGAAGCCACTTAACAGTATTTACCACATGGTATACCAACAGCTGTCATGTTTCACATCAACAGTGCTATACTGTGGTATGTGAGAGGCCCCAGGCTGATGATCCATGGCCATGTTATCATGGTCATCTCGCATGAATCATTATTCATGAGTATTGAGATGATATGACTTTAATGAATGACATATACCCCCTTTTTCATCTCTTTGTCATATTTTCCAGGCATCGAACAAGATTTGTAAGACTAAGAGCAGAAATGATTTCACTTTGTCATGTTTGAGAGTGGGCATTAAATCCTGAACTTTCCTCACACATACTTCATATCCACTTACTCAAAATCTGCAATATCAGAATTATCATTGTAATATGTTGTTGCTAATTCTCTTTTTAATGCTGTCAAATATCAATAGTCAATAAGAACAGCTGCAGTGAATGAATAGATAGAACTGAAAAAGACAAATGTTTTCAAAGAAATAATATTCATTCTGAAAATATAAAGGTGATGGGCAACCAAACATGATATCATACTGCAGGGATATTATGCCAGTGATTTAATGCACTTACACCAACTACAAGATCACTGAAGCATATCTAGTTGTTTTCCCCTGGCAGCTGTATTTCATACAATGGGGAAATATAGATTTAATGTTAAGTACGTTTTAAACATCTGTAACCAAACTGGATTTTTCACATATATAAAACAACTCAGTCTCTACGACTGTTGAAAGTGACTTGTGTTCTAAATTCTGAATTTCCAAGTGACACGGGCGCCAAGTTTAAAAAACCATGTCTTATCGTATGGAACGAATCAACGCCGTTGCTTCTGAAGACAAGCATGGGGAATAGTATTTTTGTCTTCACCTCCGCGCGGTGCTTAGAAGCCATATGCCCTTGAAGATGTTAGCTGACTGGTACTGGCGGCTGACGGCATGTGTGAGTGCGGTAACAGGGGGTATACCTATCTCATGTAACGGTACAAGCTATGCCTGGCAGTGGTAGGTTAACCTTAGCGTTCACGAAACGCCATCGGCTAATCACGCTGGTCGATCTTGTCGGCATGGTCGATAAGTGTTGGAATAAACATGCACTGGCACACATTCATTAATAATTACAATAAAGACTCACCGTTCTGAGAAACGACACATCATCTTGTTCCGACCCCCCACCTTCGGCCGGGTCCGCCATCTTTGCTGGCTATCAGGAACCTTCGATGGTGTATTCCTAGTACCAGCGATTGGTGGCAGTCCGTAGACACTTCACGGCACTAACCAAAAGGGATCGATGTGTGGTAATCAAAGCTTATACCTCGTACATTCCGGAATCATAAGTTACATCGTTGTCGAAACATCTCCGTGCTAACTTGCGACGGCCACTGCCAGAACAGCAGGCAACAGAGAACAGCCTCTGAGCGCGTGCGCTTCGCGAGAGAGTAAGCCAACGTTGAAATCGATATGGCTCGCGCCTAGCATCAAACAAGCTAAGGTAGCGAGTAGCAGCATTTAGCTGCTGCACTCCGCATTCCGAGACAGTTTTAACACACCTTGAAAAAAGATATACTACAGTTGCGCAGCTGATATTTATTATGAAGACAGATCGATAATCTAGTCATCTGAATGACCGTATCCACTCTTTGCGGGGAATATTCTTTTAACGTTACTTCTAGGGTGCTTACAGCGCTGAAAACATTTAACGTGTTCTAGCAATCAAAGTTTCATGATGCCGCAGTCATGGATGGTTTATTTTGAAGGAAGCATTAAAAAGCATTTTCTTCCATCCGGCAGTATGTTGGGCGGTGATCGTGGTTGATGGTGGTTGTTTTGTGACAGCTGTGAGAATGCGGTAAACGATCCATCACGAGTTGAACTCAGATACAGTCGTATCGTTAACTGTTAAAGTGGCATTGCAAGCCAGACAGGTGGATATACATAACACATGCTTCCCTGACTATTTGATTGGTTAGATCGATGCAAGAGGACGTCATCGATATTACGTTAAATCATGCATTTTTTATACACGGGGTTGTTTGGAAGTACTGAGCTGGCCACTTGTTGTAAATTGTTACAGGGTGTTGATTATTATATAGCCTACAGTAACAGGTGCTTGTTTGTATATTTCCAACGAGTGAGTGAGTATGGTTTTACGCCGCTTATAGCAATATTCCAGCAACATGACGGCGGGGGACACCAGAAATGGGCTTCACACATTGTACCCATGTGGGGAATCGAACCCGGGTTTTCGGCATGACGAACAAACGCTTTAACCACTAGGCTACTCCACCGCCCCTTACTAAAATGAAGTATGGGTCGTTCCCTCTGTGTATGACTGCCTTTTCTGTGAACACCTGGTGTCAACACATATTTACAGTGATCCATTCAATAATATTTAAAGAAGCGGGTTGGAATTGATCTTCGGCAACCCATGCTTGTCGTAAGAGGCGACTATATTTTCCCTTGCTCGTGATGTTGATCACTGGATTGAATGGTCCAGACACGATAATTTATTGACCCATCCATATAGCTGGAATATTGCTGGAGAGCAGGTTCCAAACAAACGAACGAAACGAATAATTTTCGCTAATATTTTGCCTTTTACGAATTTGAAGATGTTCCGTGAAGTGTTCGTGTCCGATGTTTTGGTATTAACACCGACATTAAACACATATTAGTCTAACTTTGAAGTACGTACATTCACTGACACAAAGGCTCAACAACTACACAGTTGCCCAGATGCTGACAATCTCCAATAAGGAAACGCAGACTCGGAAAGCAGATCACAATCCGATATTTATTTGCAATATGTATAGCGTTGCTTACGTCGCGTTTGTCCTAACGTGACGAATTTATTATTAATAGCTGATTTTATATATTGCTTTCGCAGTCTTTTATATGATTCGTTAGTTTGAAATTATAAATCTATTTATCTATATGGATACGACTGCGTTGTTATTGTTAATATGATAATACACCAATGGAAGGGTCAAGATAGGACACGGTGGACGCGAAACCCGAGCGCAATCGATTGACGTCTAAGCCGCTTGCAAGAGCACCTCTCTGGCATCCAGTATTTCTGGGAGTGACACCCAGTACCACTGTACATAGTATTCCTCTGGAAGCTGCGACCAGTACTTTTGTACACATGTATTCCCCTGGGAGTGACATCCAGTACCACTGTACATAATAATAATCCTCTGGAAGCTGCGACCAGTGCTTTTGTACACATGTATTCCTTTGGGAGTGACACCCAGTACCACTGTACATAGTATTCCTCTGGAAGCTGCGACCAGTGCTTTTGTACACATGTATTCCTCTGGGAGTGACATCCAGTACCACTGTACATAGTATTCCTCTGGAAGCTGCGACCAGTGCTTTTGTACACATGTATTCCTCTGGGAGTGACATCCAGTACCACTGTACATAGTATTCCTCTGGAAGCTGCGACCAGTGCTTTTGTACACATGTATTCCTTTGGGAGTGACACCCAGTACCACTGTACATAGTATTCCTCTGGAAGCTGCGACCAGTGCTTTTGTACACATGTATTCCTCTGGGAGTGACATCAGTACCACTGTACATAGTATTCCTCTGGAAGCTGCGACCAGTGCTTTTGTACACATGTATTCCTCTGGGAGTGACATCCAGTACCACTGTACATTGTATTCCTCTGGAAGCTGCGACCAGTGCTTTTGTGCACATGTATTCCTCTGGGAGTGACATCTAGTACCACTGTACACATGTATTCCTCTGGGAGTGACATCCAGTACCACTGTACATAGTATTCCTCTGGAAGCTGCGACAAGTACTTTTGTACACATGTATTCCTTTGGGAGTGACACCCAGTACCACTGTACATAGTATTCCTCTGGAAGCTGCGACCAGTACTTTTGTACACATGTATTCCTCTGGGAGTGACATCCAGTACCACTGTACATTGTATTCCTCTGGAAGCTGCGACCAGTGCTTTTGTGCACATGTATTCCTCTGGGAGTGACATCTAGTACCACTGTACACATGTATTCCTCTGGGAGTGACATCCAGTACCACTGTACATAGTATTCCTCTGGAAGCTGCGACAAGTACTTTTGTACACATGTATTCCTCTGGGAGTGACATCCAGTACCACTGTACATAGTATTCCTCTGGAAGCTGCGACAAGTACTTTTGTACACATGTATTCCTTTGGGAGTGACACCCAGTACCACTGTACATAGTATTCCTCTGGAAGCTGCGACCAGTACTTTTGTACACATGTATTCCTCTGGGAGTGACATCCAGTACCACTGTACATTGTATTCCTCTGGAAGCTGCGACCAGTGCTTTTGTGCACATGTATTCCTCTGGGAGTGACATCTAGTACCACTGTACACATGTATTCCCCCGGGAGTGACATCCAGTACCACTGTACATAGTATTCCTCTGGAAGCTGCGACCAGTACGTTTGTACACATGTATTCCTCTTGGAGTGACACCCAGTACCACTGTACATAGTATTCCTCTGGAGTACCACTGTACATAGTATTCCTCTGGAAGCTGCGACCAGTACTTTTGTACACATGTATTCCTCTGGGAGTGACACCCAGTACCACTGTACATAGTATTCCTCTGGGGAGTGACACCCAGTACCACTGTACATAATGTTGTACAAATGATACAGTTGCTACTACTACTCCTGGCTCCGTTCTGGAACCCGTTCCACAAAGCTATCTTTATAGCGCTACGGTGGTCGTAAGTCTATGGTGAAGTGTTCGGTCCGCTTCCACAAAGCTATCTTAGGGCTACGGTGGTCGTAAGTCTATGTTGAAGTGTTCGGTCCGCTTCCACAAAGCTATCTTAGCGCTACGGTGGTCGTAAGTCTACGTTGAAGTGTTCGGTCCGCTTCCACAAAGCTATCTTAGCGCTACTGTGGTCGTAAGTCTATGTTGAAGTGTTCGGCCCGTTCCACAAAGCTATCTTAATAGCGCTACGGTGGTCGTAAGTCTATGTTGAAGTGTTCGGTCCGCTTCCACAAAGCTATCTTAGGGCTACGGTGGTCGTAAGTCTATGTTGAAGTGTTCAGTCCGCTTCCACAAAGCTATCTTAGCGCTACGGTGGTCGTTAGTCTTTGTTTTAGCTCTACGGTGGTCGTAAGTCTATATTGACGTGTTCAAGTGACGCCACTCTATTGTCTCACCAGGTTTTCCTTTTACCGAGTAAACCTCTACAGGCAGTTTGTTTGGGCATTCTCCATGAATTCCCATGGAATTTTTCATGGGCATTCTCCATGAATTCCCATGGAATTTCTATCGTAAGAATTGAAAACTTCCCATCCAGGGATTTTTCATCTGAGGAATAGCATTACCGTATATTATAGGTAAAATTGACTTTGAATTATTACTTGTTCTGAAGGTCACTGACACACTTTTGAGAGCGTGATGACGACATTCGACCTTGACCTTTTGCCCATACTACCAGCCGCCATTTATTTTCAATGCTCAACAAGAGTTCCAGTCGATGTTTTCACTGCTGCATGTTGTAATTTATGGTACATTTGTTAAGGTTGGCATCGGCAAGAAAGTGCATAATGGCACAGGTACATGTGACAAATGTGAGTGAGAAATATTGTCAATATTGAACCCAAGTTCAAACGACCCGTAGGTGATTGAACATCAAGAGCTGAGCTCCTTATGACGTCACCTAACAAAGGGCATGATAATGGCCCGTCGTCAAGCAATTTGGGGGCATTATCAAGTTACAGTGGCCCGCTCATTTCTGATAACATGCGGGCGTTTTAATGATAACGCTATCCATTTTAGCTATAAATAGTGCCAATACCTGGTTTTGAACCTGCAACCCTTCACTTACTAGGTTAGCGGTTTTATCCACCAGTCTATGAAGGATCGCTGTGAAGAATGAGATTGTTTGTCAGTATGAACCATGTGTTCCTCACAAGACGGGTAGTGCGGGCAGTGCATGTGCAGGACACGGGTAGCACATGCATTGTGTGTGCAAGGCAAGGTATCAGCTGCCAGTCCCGTCCCAGTTGATTTCAACAGAAAATACCAAATATTAAAATTATATCTAAAGTATATCTTCGGTCGGTTCATAAGTTGGATCAAAACCTCCACCTCAGTTTTGTTTGAAAAAGTAAGCCCACGGCAGAGGGAAATCAGAGTCAGTTTTGATCCTTTACTAATACAGAATAGCACTACATAATTCAGGATAAAACATAAGCTACTTTAGGATTCAGTTCTGTTATTGTGTGTACATGGTGCCTGTTTGGTCCAGTTTTGTGTTTGAGACACCTGTGATAATGTGGTAGGATTTCAACTTTTGCTTGATTATGATTCTTAGTTTGTCAGCACTCATACTCATGGTCATGTGTTTTTCCAGCTGTAAGTTGTAAATGTCGGAAACCTATACATCACATCAGGTTATTCTCCCACATGGAACTGACGTGCCATCATGTAACATATTCAAAGTAGCAATGACGTCATCTCGCTCTCAATGATGATGATGATTGTTGTTGTTTCTGTGTTGTGCAGGTGTCCCATGATTGGCTTAAGCACCTGAATCATGGCAAGGTCCCCTCCCTACAAGGACTTGATGTTCTGGGTCAGGCTGAAGCTGAACAATACTTGGCTGCATCATGCATCAAATTATCAAAACCCTGGAAGAAGATAACAATCAAAGTAATCAGAAAAACACAGGAAAGGGCTGTCAGGTATGGCCTTCTATAGTATACTGTGGTATTGTTCATTCAAGTTCCCATCCGTTGCAAAGAACGGCCTTCCACCACCCACACCAGCTCTTCTCCTGCAGTCCTACACAGGGCTGCTCCCCTTCCCGACCTACTTCAGCGAGCTGTACAAGTGTCTCTGTCAACTGAAGCAGAAGGACACTGAAGCCAACCACATCCAGTTCAGTAACAAGCTGCAATCGGAGAAGGCCAGCTTGTTGAAGCACAAGGAGCGAGAGAAGGTGCCAGTGTTGGAGCAGTTCCTCCTCAAGTACCAGGGTAAGCTGGGTAAGGAAGGGCTGGAGCTCCTGCTGCCATACATAGAAGAACTGTTCCAACAGGAAACCACCACAGTCCAAGCAGCGTGGTCCTTCTTCGGGGTAATAAGTAAGGAACTCGGACCACTGGAAACAGCCAAGAGGTTTCTGCCATATCTTACCAGTTTGTATACGGGAGAGAACTCTACAGCCAAACATGTGAAGCTGTATCATCGAAACTTCTTAATGCAGCTGATGGTGAGGTTAGGTTTGAAGACCTTTCTGTCCAATTTCTCTACCTTGTTGGTGGAGGCTGTTGCAGGGTACAAAGACTTTCCTCTACCAAGTAAATATTATCAGGAGGAGCTGATTGAAGAGATGCAGAGGGAAGCTGAGCTGTCAGAAAGAACAGCGGTGTGGTCTGAAGGGACCAATCAGAAGTCAGATAATGTGACAACAACCAATGGGCTTTCAGGAGAGGTTTACCCAGATGATGAGAGCAGTCAATCATGGGATGTTGGAAGGGATGAAAATACTCAGGGAGATGTTGATGACATTGAAGAGGAATTCCCAGATAATATTTTGTTGAATGAAGATGACTGTGGCACAGAGGAGTCAAAGAAAAAGTTGTCCACAGACTCCACCAGCATAGGCCAGGTGTCAAACCTGAGTGATGAGAGTGGTGATGGGGAGAGCAATGGGTTGGGGACAGACACCTGTTATAGGACATCGGTGAACAGTATATATAATATTATTGATAGAGCAAGGGAGGGGAGGGAAAAGACTTCTTCAACCACTGAAAGTGATGCATGGTCAGTGGGAGAGAATGTGGAAGACAATGCTCCAGTATTCGAAAGCTTCAGTCCAATTCTGGACACCGATGATGTGCCAAATGGTTCCAAGTTTGATTCAGGGAATGGTGAGGATTCTATAGACTCTGCCTATGACAGGAGGCAAGATGATGATGCGAGCGATCAGACTGATCTCACAATAGATGTCTCTGATCAGATGGTGAGGAGTGAGACTGAAGATATTTTGGCAAACCTGTCTGTCTCGAGTCCGGCAGAGATTGTGAACATCCGTGACATATCAGCAGAGAGTGTCAAGTGGCTGTGTCACAAGCTAGGGCCTGTCCTCACAGCCAAGTTTCTGTCCCGGAACCTAGTCCGGATGTTGGCCCTCTGTTATCTGGGTCTGGAGCAGCTGGATGAGTATACAGATCCAGGTAAGTCATTGTTTCAGTCAGTTCTAGTCATCTGTTCAAGTGTGTGATGCCTGTGTTCTATTTAAACAGTCAAGACATCTGTGGATTAATGTTATTAACATAAAGCATCAATGGTTGGACAATATAAGTTGTTCACTGGTCTCGCGGAGGACATGGGTTGATGTACTCTTGATGTACTCTCGAGGGTACATCAACCCATGGGCCCTGAGGGACCAGTGAACAATGTATTTATCTTACCGAACACCTTAATGTTAATTTTGAATTGTTTGAAGCACAGGTACAAATCTTTTGTAGCTAGATTTTGCTGACAAGAAAAACAGATTTAGAGTTATCTCCCTTCCATCGATTTGCATTCGCAAAACATCGGTAATTTTCCTACATCATACGTGATTCAATGTTATTCGAGATAAAGAATTACTACCACGAGGTACCAAATGAGCTGCCATTGACAGCATTGAAATGTTACTCGCTTGTAAGCGGGGTACATTGAAAATAATAGAAGAGCATTCAGCCAATCAGAAAGCGACATTTATGTGTGAGGTAAATAATGGAGTATGTCATGAAGCTGAACAGTGTTGCATTTTGAGCTTTGTTTTTTCCCACAGGTCACAAGGACTTGCAGTCATCTCGTCTGGTGACAGGTGACTCCCATGCTCTCAAGGTTCTGGATTGTCTTGCATATGTAGCCCTGGTGTATGGGGAACATGTCATGCTGGTACAGTACCTCCCTACCATCGTGGACATGGTCAGTAGAACTTGGTTATTCATGAACTAAAATATGGCATGATTGTGTCAAAGCTTAAGGGCGGTGGGGTAGCCTAGTGGTTAAAGCGTTGGCTCGTCACGCCGAAGACCCGGGTTCGAATCCCCACATGGGTACAATGTGTGAAGCCCATTTCTGGTGTCCCCCGCCGTGATGTTGCTGGAATATTGCTAAAAGCGGTGTAAAACCAAACTCAGTCAGTCAGTCAAAGCTTAAGTTCAAGGCTTCTTTATAGGTCACTCATGAAATGTCTGGGGTGTATTTTATTCAACTGTTATTGTTAACATTGTAAGAAACACCACCTTCATCACTGCCAGTCTCGTTCTGTCATATAATGGTTGAAGTTGAAAGTCAATATCAATGTCACTCAGTATGAAGTTGTTATATTTTGAGATTTTGAGATTGTACTTTGATGATTATACATGATCTCTCAGCTCTTCATGGTTGAGATAGAAGGTCAAGGTCATTACACCTGATGTGATTTTAACTTTGTATTTAAGGCATCTTGTCACAGGATTTTTTAAAACTTTGCATTTGTTATTCGTTTTTTCCTAAACCAGAAATGATGTTATTTCTTTTTATATTTTATTGAAGTCTAACAGTTTGTTATTTTCGGTGGTTGTGGGCAGATGAGAATCATTTGTATGCTATTTGAAATGTCAACATCATGATTCATTGTAAAGTTTGATATGTATTTTGTGTACAAATTCATAAAACGTAACCAGAGTGTTGTGTGATACTTGCAGGTGGCTGTAGCACAGAGGCGGCTCACCCAGCGGTCAGAGTCAGGATTGTTTGGTGGGGTGGTCCTACTGAGATACATCATCCCCTACCTCTCAGACAAGTCTGTCATGGACAATCTAGATGTGAGTTACCTTGCTTGGAGACATTGATTAATTCTATCTTGGACCCTCTTTGCAGGGGTATCTTAACAGCATTATAGGCCCACTCGCAAAGCAGTCCCTACCTGCACAATAAGGAAGTTACATCATACATACAATATCATGGAGCCCTATGTTGATGGAGCCCCTATGTTGATGGAGTCCCTATGTTGATAGAGCCCCAATGTTGATGGAGCCCCTATGTTGATGGAGCCCCTATGGTGGAGTCCCTATGTTGATGGAGTCCCAATGGTGGAGTCCCTATGTTGATGGAGTCCCTATGTTGATAGAGCCCCAATGTTGATGGAGCCCCTATGTTGATGGAGCCCCTATGTTGATAGAGCCCCAATGTTGATGGAGCCCCTATGGTGATGGAGCCCCCATGGTGGAGTCCCTATGTTGATAGAGCCCCAATGTTGATGGAGCCCCTATGGTGCCCCAATGTTGATGGAGTCCCTATGTTGATAGAGCCCCAATGTTGATTGAGCCCCTATGCTGATGGAGCCCCTATGTTGATGGAGCCCCTATGATGGAGTCCCTATGTTGATGGAGCCCCAATGTTGATGGAGCCCCTATGGTGGAGTCTCTATGTTGATGGAGCCCCTATGTTGATGGAGCCCCTATGGTGGAGTCCCTATGTTGATGGAGCCCCAATGTTAATGGAGCCCCTATGATGGAGTCTCTATGTTGATGGAGCCCCTATGCTGGAGTCCCTATGTTGATGGAGCCCCTATGCTGGAGTCCCTATTTTGATGGAGCCCCTATGGTGGAGTCCCTATGTTGATAGAGCCCCAATGTTGATTGAGCCCCTATGCTGATGGAGCCCCTATGTTGATGGAGCCCCTATGATGGAGTCTCTATGTTGATGGAGCCCCTATGGTGGAGTCCCTATGTTGATGGAGCCCCAATGTTAATGGAGCCCCTATGATGGAGCAGCTATATTGATGGAGCCCCTATGGTGGAGTCCCTATGTTGATGGAGCCCCAATGTTAATGGAGCCCCTATGGTGGAGTCCCTATGTTGATGGAGCCCCAATGTTAATGGAGCCCCTATGATGGAGCAGCTATGTTGATGGAGCCCCTATGGTGGAGTCCCTATGTTGATGGAGCCCCAATGTTAATGGAAGCCCCTATGATGGAGCAGCTATGTTGATGGAGTCCCTATGTTGATGGAGCCCCAATGTTAATGGAGCCCCTATGGTGGAGTCTCTATGTTGATGGAGCCCCTATTGTGGAGTCCCTATGTTGATGGACCCCCAATGTTAATGGAGCCCCTATGATGGAGCAGCTATGTTGATGGAGCCCCTATGGTGGAGTCCCTATGTTGATGGAGCCCCTATGCTGGAGTCCCTATGTTGATGGAGCCCCAATGTTGATGGAGCCCCTATGGTGTAGCCCATATGATGGAGCAGCTATGTTGATGGAGCCCCTATGGTGGAGCCCCAATGTTGATGGAGCCCCTATTGTGGAGTCCCTATGTTGATGGAGCCCCCATGTTAATGGAGCCCCTATGATGGAGCAGCTATATTGATGGAGCCCCTATGGTGGAGTCTCTATGTTGATGGAGCCCCCATGGCAACTGTAGAGCATGAGGATGCATTGAGATGGCCTTGCTCTTTTTGAATTCTGTGTATAGTGATCATTCATGATATCTGATATTATAAAATGTAACATTGCTTTAAATTGATGTCTATAAAAATGTCCATTACTAATTTATATCACTGGAATATATTTGTTTTATAAATGTAGTGTCACGCTGTAGACACATGCTTTAGGATTATGGCTTCCTATTTGGGATATCCATGACATCGTGTTTTATCTGAACTTGTTGCCTTCTGCAGGACACTATAGTGATGGACTCCCTGCTCCCTGTGATCAAGCTGGTAACATCACCCACCATTACATTTCCTGGGGGTGTCCGCGCCAGGTCCATCCTCTGTCACAAAGTCATTGACGTCATGTACGTCATTGGGCTTCGTCTCGGCCTGGAAATGACGCGCAGGCATCTTTCATCTTCCATGCTCAAGTTGTTTGAAGCTTTCGCAGTCATCCACGGGAACTCATCCTCGCCGACCAATGGTCAGATATACAAGAGTGGCTCCCTCTCTCCCCCTGGTCAGTTTAGCATTGTTGTCATGATCACTCATTCTTTGCTGCGTGTAGATTTAAATGGAATTGATAAAACTTATCTATACATTTTTTCTACAAGGCATTGGACATTGGATTTGTATTATTTTCCGAATGGAATCCATTATATGTGAATGCTTACAATATCCGGATATGTTATAGTTGACAAGTAAATCATTTTACCTATACATCAGAATTTCCATTTTGTTTTGACGTATAATTGTATAAATTGATGAGCGTGTGTTTGGGAGTAGGCGATTAAAGTGAGTGAGTGAGTTTAGTTTTACACCGCTTTTAGCAATATTTCAGCAATATCACGACAGGGAACACCAGAAATGTGCTTCACACATTGTACCCATGTGGGGAGGGGATTAAGGACATGTATGTTGTCTTATTTTGAACCTGTAGCACATCTTTTTTCGGGAGAATGTGAACAATTCTGAGAACAATTTAGTACTTTTTTTTCAAAAGGGGAGGCTAAAGTTCAGATTTGCAACATTTCAGGAACATAGTCTTTTCCTCACAGAAATCACAACCACCTATTCCCCCTGAATATCAAATGGTTCGTTCCAAAGGAGTTCCAGTCAATGGTTTTATTGACATTGCTGGCTGATATGTGTTTGTTGCAACTGATCTGTCTGTGTTGCAGGGATATCCCTGGGTGGCAGTGAGACATCGGAGGATTCCTACCTGAACATCAAGATGGACCCCTCATCCCAGGAGTACAGGATCGGCACACCCATTAGCGCCAGTGGCTTCAGTGGCTACATGTCCAAACACAACAAGAAGGTGCCATCCAACAAGTTCCACAGTCTCACATCATTGGGGGCCATTGATGACAAAGGTTAGTAGATATTTCATAGCATAAATGTTCCTTCTAACACCAGATCCCAATGTTTGTCATACAAAATGGCTCACATGAATGAGGAGGTTACAATGTGTGACCTAGCTGATTGTGAGTCACTGCTTTGATTGTTGCTCACTGGTATTCAAACACTGGTCCACAAATGACTATTCACAGTCCACTGCATGAATGAAATATTGCTGAATGTGGCATTAAACTATGTTCTTCACTCAGAACTTCTTTTTGTTGAAATTTTACAACTTTCCTGAAATATGCTCAAAATTCTGTACTAAAATTGACCTGATATATATGAGCTCATCCAGCCTGTGTAAAGTGGCTGTGTTTGTTGGTAGTTTAGACTGTTGACTACATATACTGGTTAGCTACAGTGCTGGGGTAATTTCTTTTTGTATTTGGGACCCCTGTGAAGATATTAGGATAGTTACAGTTAATCAGAAATTACGTTTAGACATTTCCAAATACTCTTGCTTCTGTCCCTTGCTCTGGCCATGTTGGATTTTGACATACCCTATATGATGTACATATTGATGTGGTTGACTGTAGATGATGTTGTGGACTACAAGCCGTCGACCAAGGAGGGGGGGCTGCAAGAGCTGGCAGCTGTCTTCACCCCCGAATTGGCACTGGCCGCTTACATACCACTGTGCAGGATTTTTGGCAGGTAGGTGCGGTGACAGGTGCTTTATTAAAAATGGCAGGTGTTTGCAGATGTTGCTGCACTGGATGTACTCTTTAATACTGTTAATAGCCTAAGGACCACGTATTCAGATACTCCAGGTACTCTTGACATTTCTTGATTTAATTTGGTTAACAATTTTTACTCAATTTGATGTTACCTCTAAGTACCAAGTACCACAGTTCCCTTTTGGATATACGATACTATAGAGAAGGTCGTAGTGTTGTGGCCGCTATAGTATTGTGGTGTCTGTAGTATTTTGAAGTCTTTAGTGTTGTGGCCGCTGTAGTGTTGTGGCAGCTATAGCTGGCTGTAGTGTGGTGATCTGTTGTGGCTGTGTGGTATTATGATGGCTGTAGTATTGTAATGGCTGTAGTGTTGTGGTGTCTGTAGTATTGTGGTGTCTGTAGTATTATGATGACTGTAGTATTGTGATGGCTGTAGTGTTTGTGGCTGTAGTATTGTGGTGTCTGTAGTATTGTGATGGCTGTAGTATTGTGGTGTCTGTAGTATTATGATGGCTGTAGTATTGTGATGTCTATAGTGTTGTGGTGTCTGAAGTATTGTGGTGTCTGTAGTATTATGATGGCTGTAGTATTGGGATGGCTGTAGTGTTTGTGGCTGTAGTATTGTGATGGTTGTAGTATTGTGGTGTCTGTAGTATTATGATGGATGTAGTATTGTGAAGTATTTAGTGTTGTGGCCGCAGTAGTGTCTGTGGCTGTGGTTTTATGATGGCTGTAGTATTGTGGTGTCTGTAGTATTGTGATGGATGTAGTATTGTGAAGTATTTAGTGTTGTGGCCGCAGTAGTGTCTGTGGCTGTGGTATTATGATGGCTGTAGTATTGTGGTGTCTGTAGTATTGTGATGGATGTAGTATTGTGGTGTCTGTAGTATTATGATGGCTGTAGTATTGTGGTGTCTGTGGTATTATGATGGCTTTAGTATTGTGGTGTCTGTAGTATTATGGTATTGTGTGCTGTAGTATTGCTGTAGTATTGTGTCTGTATGTAGTATTATGTGGCTGTAGTTATTGTGGTGTCTGTAGTATTATGATGGCTGTAGTATTGTGGTGTCTGTAGTATTGTGATGTATGTAATATTATCATAGTATTGTGATGAATGTGTGTCTGTAGTATTATGATGGCTGTAGTATGTAGTATTGTGTGGTGTATGTAGTATTATGATGGTGGTTAGTATTGTTGTGTGAGTAATTATTGATAGTAGTATTGTGGTATTGTATGTGAGTATTATGGTGGTATTGTGGTGTATAGTATTATGGTGTCTGTGGTATTATGATGTATGATGTATTATGGTGGCTGTAGTATTGTATGTGGTGTAGTATTATGGCTGTGATGGCTGTGGTATTGTGGTGGCTGTAGTATTATCATGTGATGGCTGTAGTATTGTGGTGTATGTAGTATTATGATGGCTGTAGTATTGTGGTGTCTGTGTAGTATTATGATTTGTGGCTGTAGTATTGTGGTGTCTGTAGTGATTGTGGTGTATGTAGTATTGTATGATGTATTATGATGTCTGTGTAGTATTGTGGTGTCTGTGGTATGATGATGGCTGTAGTATTGGCTTGTGTCATTGTGTGTATTATGATGGATTATATGGTGTCTGTGGTATTATGTATTGTGTCTGTAGTATTATTTACATGTCTGTAGTATTGTGTGGTATTGGTGGCTGTAGTATTGCTGCTGTGGTATTGTGGTGTATGTAGTATTATATGTGGCTGTGGTATTGTGGTGTCTGTAGTATTATGATGGCTGTATTGGTATCTGTGGTGTCTGTAGTATTATGGTGGCTGTGGTATTGTGGTGTGGTGTGTAGTATTATTATGGTGGCTGTGGTATTGTGGTGTATGGTATTGTAGCATTATGGCTGGCTGTGGTATTGTGGTGTATGTAGTATTATGATGGCTGTAGTATTGTGGTGTATGTAGTATTATGGTGGCTGTGGTATTGTGGTGTCTGTAGTATTATGATGGCTGTAGTATTGTGGTGTATGTAGTATTATGATGGCTGTAGTATTGTGGTGTCTGTAGTATTATGGTGGCTGTAGTATTGTGGTGTCTGTAGTATTATGATGGCTGTAGTATTGTGGTGTGTGTAGTATTATGGTGGCTGTAGTATTGTGGTGTCTGTAGTATTATGGTGGCTGTAGTATTATGATGGCTGTAGTATTGTGGTGTCTGTAGTATTGTGATGGATGTAGTATTGTGGTGTCCGTGGTATTTGTTAAGTCTTTAGTGTTGTGACCGCTGTAGTGTTTGTGGCTGTGGTATTATGACGTCTGTAGTATTGTGGTGTCTGTAGTATTATGATGGCTGTGGTATTGTGGTGTCTGTAGTATTATGATGGCTGTAGTATTATGATGGCTGTAGTATTGTGGTGTCTGTAGTATTGTGATGGATGTAGTATTGTGGTGTCCGTGGTATTGCTAAGTCTTTAGTGTTTGTGGCTGTGGTATTATGATGGCTGTGGTATTGTGGTGTCTGTAGTATTGTGCTCTGTTGCAGTATTCACATGGAGGAACACTTGCCCAACGATGACCTTATCCGACAGTTATGCTCCCAGCAGGACACAGTGATGGATCAGATGACGGAGATGCAGGAGAACACGGCCGACACCAAGTCAGGTCAGTCTTGACACAACACACATCACAAATGTAATATTCACCTCAGACACACACTCATGCACAGCTAAACTAGATACAGGACACTACTAACACATTAGTGTGTCAGTATCCACACAGCACTACCTATATCACAACATGCCATTTATAACCCATGAAGATCCGGGTTGGAATTGGTCTTCAGCAACCATGATTGTCGTCACAAGCAAGTTACGGGACTGGGTGGTTTAGACTCGCTGACTTGGTTGACACATATCATCATATCCCAATTGTGTAGATCGATGCTAATGATGTTGATCACTGGATTGTCTGGTTCAGACTCGATTATCTACAGACTGCCACTGTATAGCTGGAATATTGCTGAGTGTGTCGTTAAACAGAAAAAACAACAACATTCCATTTATGAAACACAACCCACTATCTATACTACAGCTATACCCAGTATCACTACACTGACCACAGTTTATGAAACACAACCCACTATCTATACTACAGCTATACCCAGTATCACAACACTGACCACAGTTTATGAAACACAACCCACTATCTATACTACAGCTATACCCAGTATATGACCACAGCTATCACTGACCACAGTTTATGAAACACAACCCACTATCTATACTACAGCTATACCCAGTATCACAACACTGACCACAGTTTATGAAACACAACCCACTATCTATACTACAGCTATACCCAGTATCACTACACTCACCACAGTTTATGAAACACAACCCACTATCTATACTACAGCTATACCCAGTATCACTACACTGACCACAGTTTATGAAACACAACCCACTATCTATACTACAGCTATACCCAGTATCACAACACTCACCACAGTTTATGAAACACAACCCACTATCTATACTACAGCTATACCCAGTATCACTACACTGACCACAGTTTATGAAACACAACCCACTATCTATACTACAGCTATACCCAGTATCACTACACTGACCACAGTTTATGAAACACAACCCACTATCTATACTACAGCTATACAACACTGACCCAGTATCACAACACTGACCACAGTTTATGAAACACAACCCACTATCTATACTACAGCTATACCCAGTATCACTACACTGACCACAGTTTATGAAACACAACCCACTATCTATACTACAGCTATACCCAGTATCACTACACTGACCACTAACTAAACTGTGGTCATTTCACCATTCACATGTCACACAGAACATGCTTCATGGTCTTGTTCAAGCCATTGTCAGTTATTGATAACAGTACCTTGGATTGCTTAAGATGGCCATGCAAAGTTATGAAAGTGTAGTTAAATTAAATATCTCTGTTGCAACTCAAGGCGATGTTTGTATGACTTTGGTTTCAGAGTCGGAGGGTGTTGCGTGTGACGACACGTCAGTGACTGGTGCTATAGGCAGCAATGTGCAGATGATTGGTAACCGAATACAACTCAGTCATGAGGTCAGGGAGACCAGTCCAGAGCTCAACCAGTTTGGTCGTGGATATCGAGCATCCGGCATCCTCCGCATACATCCAGATGAACTGAGATGGTCAGTACTTGTTGTCCTATAATCCCTACAAATATCATGCCTTTATTACATTATTGCCATGAATCCTGTTTTTTGGGTTGATCTCACTCTATAAGATCTTGAGATTTTCAACAGATGTCCTGTCAACTGTAGATTTCAAGGGGCGGTGGGGTAGCCTAGTGGTTAAAGCGTTGGCTTGTCACGCCGAAGACCCGGGTTCGAATCCCCACATGGGTACAATGTGTGAAGCCCATTTCTGGTGTTCCCCGCCGTGATGTCACTGGAATATTGCTGAAAGTGGCGTAAAACCAAACTCAGTCAGTCAGTCAGTAGATTTCAAGTTGTGCTTATAATAGTATATCCTCTTTCCAAGGCACCTATGCATGCTGTAGACCAATTCTTCATGGATACCTATCATGTAACAACCCAACCTGTGTGTTTGTAGTGAGGAGATGGATCACAGCCGACAGAGGCACCTGAGAGGCAACTGGCTGGCCTACTGGGAACATGAACTAGGTCAGTGACCCACTGCTTCATCATCTGATGTCTTCTTACTGAACCTCTCAGTGAGATATTTCATGTAAAGATCAAAACATAGCAGCAATATGCAAATTTCACTTTGTTATGAGTTGTTTTATATGTTAAACTGAGTGTTTAACCAACATTTTCTGGCCTCTCGACTCTTAGTGCACTGACCAAGAAAACCTGTCATGATGGATTTTAATTTGCTTGCCCATGGTACATTACTTACTAGACATTCAGTGTACTATATGTCAGGATGAAGAGGCTCTTAATCCTAAAACCCCTTAACCTAAAATGCTTTGCTCTTATCCTGACTTTCGTTAATCATTTTTGTTCTCATAGGGTTGCATGAGCGAGACACAATCTTCAACTTTAAACAGATCAAGCTGCAGACATTCCAAGGTAAGGAAACCATAGTCTTTGTGTTTGTCTGTTGTCTGGAGCAGCTGGTTGGCTCAGTTGCAAACATATTGACTTGCTGGTTACATTGACATGGTTCAGATCCCCAGATGGGTTAAGTGTGTCAGAGCCTGTCATCCAGTGACATGGTTCAGATCCCCAGATGGGTATTGTCACAGTATGTTATTGTTATGATGATCTGTTACAAAGAGCCCTATCATCCATTGGGTGGTTCAGATCCCCAGATGGGTTACAAAGAGCCCTATCATGTGTCAGATCCCCAGATGTATGTTACAGTATGTTACAGTATCGCTATGATGATCTGTTACAAAGAGCCCTATCATCCATTGACATGGTTCAGATCCCCAGATGGGTTAAGTGTGTCACAGTATGTTACAGTATCACTATGATGATCTGTTACAAAGAGCCCTATCATCCATTGACATGGTTCAGATCCCCAGATGGGTTAAGTGTGTCACAGTATGTTACAGTATCGTTATGATCATCTGTTACAAAGAGCCCTATCATCCATTGACATGGTTCAGATCCCCAGATGGGATAAGTGTGTCACAGTATGTTACAGTATCGCTATGATGATCTGTTACAAAGAGCCCTATCATCCCAGTTTCTGTGCTTTTTGTTTGACTATTTGTTTGGAAATCTTAAAACAAGTCCAGGTAAAGGTCTGCTTTCTGCAACACATACAGGCCACACCAACAGCATACGGTCTCTGTTCGTGATGGACAATGAGAACTGCTTCATCAGCGCCAGCAAGGACAAGACTGTGAAACTGTGGTCACTCACTAGCTCCGGAGATGGATCAGGGAAGTGAGTCATCATATCATGTTGTAGTTGCATGTTTTACAAGTCATCTGACCTGAATTTGTGATTGGTAGTTGCTGTTTGTTGTAAAGTTAAAGAATGGGAGCAAACCATTTAACCTCTTTACTTCACCAGTTTTCACCTAAATTACAATGTTTTGGAAAACTTTTCTGAAATGATGTGGGGCGGTGGGGTAGCCTAGTGGTTAAAGTGTTCGCTTGTCACTTGTCAAAGACGCAGGTGTGGAGCCCATTTCTGGTGTCCCCTGCCATGATATTGCTTGAATATTGCTAAAATCAGCATAAAACTGAACTCACTCTGAAATGATCTTGAAGTGAGTATAAACAAAAAAAGCTTTTTCTCATGTGAGGCAATATCGGAACATGAGGACATCCTTTGTCTGCTTGCCTGGGTCAGAGAGTGTATGTGCCTGTGTGCTGTCATGAATATGAATTGTGTCCCCTTGGCTGCAGGATGTGCTTCCAAATTCTCACCTACTGTGATATGTTTGTTAGCAACCTACTATGTTGGCATCTCTGTCCTGACCAGTGTTTTCTTACACATTAAGTTCATTCCCTATGTAATTATTACTATTACATGTAGTGATAAAATCACCCATAGTTAACCACTTTTGCATTCTCTTCCCACAAAGGGTACTTGTCATATCTTCCTACGAACCTCTGTTCTAATACGGCCCTTTCATGGTGCGAGTGTTCAGGCCTCGTGATTGGTTTCAATCAGATTTAGTTGTGCAATCAGCGACGTTGTATACTTCGGGAAAACTAGAACCTTTTCGACTGCACAATGCGCAATTGTTTCTTCTAGACAGAACTCAGTCATGTAATGGCGGATCAATGGCGTCTCCATCGCCCTCGTTGACAACGGACAAGCTAGCCAATAAATGTCTTGTGCGTCACATCAACGCAAGTCCCCGGCAGAGGAGAGATAGTTCTAGCCCCATATTTGCTTGCATTAGTCAAGTTGGATCTAAGTCGATGTAACATGTGTTCTGATTGGATAGAAAGAAGGGAGATAATTCGTGTTGCGATTTTTTGCCACTAGGAAATTTTACGAGAACCGGGAAATATGGCCATATTAGAACAGAGGTTCGTAGGAAGATATGACAAGTAACCTCTGTGGGAAGAGAATGCCACTTTTGTTGATGTCATATAGAATCTTTGAACGGCATTTAGAAGTGATACACATAAAGGTGAGGATCTATAGATGTCAACATCTTTATTAAGGGGAACACTACGTTTTGGAGTATATTGTTACTCCTTTCATTCACTTGATGAGTGAGTAAGAATGTACTCCAAAACGTCATGTTCCTCAAAATACAGAAGTTGACACCCATACCTTCTCAAATCTTTGAGAAACCTTCTCGCCTCTAACTCACTCCTGTCTGTTTCAGAATGTCCTCTCAGTGGAGCTACAATCAACATAAGAA
Source organism: Haliotis rubra (assembly GCF_003918875.1). Lineage (NCBI taxonomy): Eukaryota > Metazoa > Mollusca > Gastropoda > Lepetellida > Haliotidae > Haliotis > Haliotis rubra. Next base: position 719,183 of record NW_025766070.1, on the reverse strand, counting down.
GTCTGTGTTTTCTGTGGCCTACTTGGACAGTGTCAGACAAGTAGCCTCCTGTGATAGTTCTGTACATGTGAGTTCACTGGATTTTCAATGTGTTAAACAAAGTGTACCATGTTCCGCAAACTGAATCTCAACTCTATCTGTGTGACAGTATTGTGGTTCTTACTCAGAATTGATTGTTTGATTGGCATTCTATCTTCTATGCTTATCTTCTATCACTTTTAGCTGGATAATGGTGTAAAAATCTAACAAAAAACATCGCTCTATGCAGTGAACAAGAAGTTGTTGTCCATAAAGTCATAATACTTCATAAGTAGAATTGGGTACTGTGAAATGCCTAAGTTTACGGACTGGTCATGTATTACATGGTAGAAGCAATGAGATTGATCTGATTTATTCTGTCTTATTGACCATGCTCCTCCTCACCTGATAGATACAGTTGTTGTATGATGAATGCTAAATCCTGCATGTTTCAGATATGGGATCCCTTCATTGGTGGGAACATAGTTCAGCTAGAGTCCTCCAAATACGCCCCAGTTGTGGCCCTCACGGCCCTTCCAGCTCCCAGCACCCTTGTCGTCACGGCAACCACAGAGGCCACACTCAGGTACGATACTTGCTCATAAGAAGAAAATTAACCTACTCGCTGGTTTATTGTTTTTATAAAATATAAAAGACTCTCTTTTCTGGTTCCCTTTAGTACTTGAATGATTGTTTATATCTTCAACAGGTTCCTTGATCTCAGAGTATCCAAATATGCACATGAGTTTAAGTGCTCAGTCGGATCAACTGGTAAGTATGTGGCTTGAATTTACAGGACATGCTTCAGGTTGTATTAAACAGTATTCCTTGAGAATAAGCAGTAATAGACAGTTTAGTTTGATAGTTTTGTGTTATTTTCTTAAGTAGAAACTTCTGCTTTTATCTTGTTAATGATAAAAAACATGACAATATTGGTGTCAAAAAGGATGTAACATAAGTTTTAATAAATTTATGATTTAAACAAAAAACAAAAAAAATGCTTGCATGAATGTGGAGAAATAAGTCTTTGATACACTTGTCTTCATTGTTTGATGTTCCAGGCCTGATCCAGCTGTTTGACTGTCAGTAAGGATGGCAGTTGGGTAGCTGTTGGCTTCTCTACCGGAGTTATCTCCCTTCTGGATGTCAGTAGTGGCATCCTCATGGGGTCCTGGAAGGCTCATGATGGGGAAATATTACAGGTGGGTGTTCTGTGTGTTGGCTTCTCCTTGGGAGTTATCTCCCTTCTGGATGTCAGTAGTGGCATCCTCATGGGGTCCTGGAAGGATCATGATGGGGAAATATTACAGGTTGGTGTTCAGTGTGTTGGCTTCACTACAGGAGTTATCTCCCTTCTGGGTGTCAGTAGTGGCATCCTCATGGGGTCCTGGAAGGCTCATGATGGGGAAATATTACAGGTTGGTGTTCAGTGTGTTGGCTTCACTACAGGAGTTATCTCCCTTCTGGATGTCAGTAGTGGCATCGTCATGGGGTCCTGGAAGGCTCATGATGGGGAAATATTACAGGTGTGTTTAGTGTGTTGGCTTCTCCTTGGGAGTTATCTCCCTTCTGGGTGTCAGTAGTAGCATCCTCATGGGGTCCTGGAAGGCTCATGATGGGGAAATATTACAGGTGGGTGTTCAGTGTGTTGGCTTCACTACAGGAGTTATCTCCCTTCTGGATGTCAGTAGTGGCATCCTCATGGGGTCCTGGAAGGCTCATGATGGGGAAATATTACAGGTTGGTGTTCAGTGTGTTGGCTTCTCCTTGGGAGTTATCTCCCTTCTGGATGTCAGTAGTGGCATCGTCATGGGGTCCTGGAAGGCTCATGATGGGGAAATATTACAGGTGGGTGTTCAGTGTGTTGGCTTCTCCTTGGGAGTTATCTCCCTTCTGGGTGTCAGTAGTAGCATCCTCATGGGGTCCTGGAAGGCTCATGATGGGGAAATATTACAGGTGGGTGTTCAGTGTGTTGGCTTCTCCTTGGGAGTTATCTCCCTTCTGGGTGTCAGTAGTGGCATCCTCATGGGGTCCTGGAAGGCTCATGATGGGGAAATATTACAGGTGGGTGTTCAGTGTGTTGGCTTCTCCTTGGGAGTTATCTCCCTTCTGGGTATCAGTAGTGGCATCCTCATGGGGTCCTGGAAGGCTCATGATGGGGAAATATTACAGGTGGGTGTTCAGTGTGTTGGCTTCTCCTAGGGAGTTATCTCCCTTCTGGGTGTCAGTAGTAGCATCCTCATGGGGTCCTGGAAGGCTCATGATGGGGAAATATTACAGGTTGGTGTTCAGTGTGTTGGCTTCTCCTTGGGAGTTATCTCCCTTCTGGGTGTCAGTAGTGGCATCGTCATGGGGTCCTGGAAGGCTCATGATGGGGAAATATTACAGGTGGGTGTTCAGTGTGTTGGCTTCACTACAGGAGTTATCTCCCTTCTGGGTGTCAGTAGTAGCATCCTCATGGGGTCCTGGAAGGCTCATGATGGGGAAATATTACAGGTGGGTGTTCAGTGTGTTGGCTTCTCCTTGGGAGTTATCTCCCTTCTGGGTGTCAGTAGTAGCATCCTCATGGGGTCCTGGAAGGCTCATGATGGGGAAATATTACAGGTGGGTGTTCAGTGTGTTGGCTTCTCCTTGGGAGTTATCTCCCTTATGGGTGTCAGTAGTGGCATCGTCATGGGGTCCTGGAAGGCTCATGATGGGGAAATATTACAGGTGGGTGTTCAGTGTGTTGGCTTGGCTTCTCCTTGGGAGTTATCTCCTTCTGGGTGTCAGTAGTAGCATCCTCATGGGGTCCTGGAAGGCTCATGATGGGGAAATATTACAGGTGGGTGTTCAGTGTGTTGGCTTCTCCTTGGGAGTTATCTCCCTTCTGGGTGTCAGTAGTGGCATCCTCATGGGGTCCTGGAAGGCTCATGATGGGGAAATATTACAGGTGGGTGTTCAGTGTGTTGGCTTCTCCTTGGGAGTTATCTCCCTTCTGGGTGTCAGTAGTAGCATCCTCATGGGGTCCTGGAAGGCTCATGATGGGGAAATATTACAGGTGGGTGTTCAGTGTGTTGGCTTCTCCTTGGGAGTTATCTCCCTTCTGGGTGTCAGTAGTGGCATCCTCATGGGGTCCTGGAAGGCTCATGATGGGGAAATATTACAGGTTGGTGTTCAGTGTGTTGGCTTCTCCTTGGGAGTTATCTCCCTTCTGGGTGTCAGTAGTAGCATCCTCATGGGGTCCTGGAAGGCTCATGATGGGGAAATATTACAGGTTGGTGTTCAGTGTGTTGGCTTCACTACAGGAGTTATCTCCCTTCTGAGTGTCAGTAGTGGCATCCTCATGGGGTCCTGGAAGGCTCATGATGGGGAAATATTACAGGTGTGTTTAGTGTGTTGGCTTCTCTACAGGAGTTATCTCCCTTCTGAGTGTCAGTAGTGGCATCCTCATGGGGTCCTGGAAGGCTCATGATGGGGATATATTACAGGTTGGCTTCTCTACAGGAGTTATCTCCCTTCTAGATGTCAGCATCAGCATCCTTCTACGTAACATTCAGATGAGAAGCTTATCTCCATATGTTATGTAGGTAAGGCCCCCTCCTCAAGGGTGACAAGTTGGCTACTGGTCTTACAGTTGAAACTGCCCACATACAGGTGGAATATTGCTCAGTATGGTGCTAACCCCCAACAAACAAATCGACAGACTTTCAGTTTGACAGACCTTTCAGACATTCGTTTCATTTCAGATCAAAGCCTACAGCAAAAACATGTTAGTGTCTTCATCGTTTGACCAGACCATGAAGGTGTGGAATATCGAAGATGGGCGAGAACTGTGTGCTCTTAAAGGTACCATCCTCGCCAATAAACACCATCTTATCAATAAAACAAGATTTTAGAAATGTGCCATTTAGCAACATCTAATATACATTTACAGAGATATATAGTATACTACATGGGTACAATGTGTAATTCCTATGGTATCTAAACTATCAGAAGTGTCAACTTATTCTTAGTCCATTCTGCTAGCTACATTTCAGTTACCAATTTCCGTGTGTATTGTTTGTATTCAGTAAATACAAATTTCTCCATATTGCAAGGTCTGTCAGAGCCGGTACACTGTGTGTGTTTCTACAAGAACCAGGTTCTCAGTGCCACCACCGCCAACAGGATAGGAGTTCATACGTCTGTGGATGACAGTGTGAGTACTCCTGACCTCTACACATCTGGCAACACACATCCAAGTCAGTTGGATGTTATTTCAGACTAAATAATACCTCTTTGCATCTGTGCCAAAAATCTTTGGAAAATTTCTTTTTGTTGATTTCGGTTGCTCCATGTTGTGTAGAAATGATTTTATCAAAATTTTATAAATTTAACTATTTGTAAATTCATCCAGCTTTTGGATGGAAAGAAATGTTTATCTTCTTAAAATGAAATTGAATCAATCTGTGCATGTGGTATTATCTACTCTTTACCACAAGACCTATTATTCTGAATATTGTATGTCACATTTTTCCTAATCAATACCCAAACTCAGCAAATAATAAAAATTTCTTTTAATATATCTTTTCAATTATAAAACATTTTATATACACTCTATTCATACAATGATCACAGAGTTGTCTCCCTTCCAATAATTGGTGTTTTTTGTTTGCAATGGAACCTTGACTTTTTTTATTGAAATTCTGCACAGGCCCTAAATATTAATATCAGTGTTCACAAATAGTGTCTGACCCTCTGCAGATTCGCCAACAATCCGATAGAAGTCTACAACCCACCAGCCCCAGTGTTTGACTGTATATTTGACAATGACCTTGACATAAGTTGTTATATGTGACATGTGACACTTGTTTGCTGTTTATATATCTTGTGTTTGTTAATAATTTCAATGTCAATTATAAGAAATGTTAAATACGAAATGTATTTAATTTTATTTTATGGGTCCTGTGAATTTTCAATGGGTCAGACAGACATCTGAAACTTGCAAATGACCATTCGTGAACACTGTAATATCCTCCCAAATGACCATCCTCAGACTAATTCTCTCCTCAGATAGTTTTACACCAGGCCCCGATTTCTTGAAACAAACTTAAGTCTGAGTTTTGTCATAAGTTAGAGTTTTTACTCAAATTTGAGAAAACGCAGGAAAATGCAGTTTTGTTCCAAGAAATCGGGGCCTTATCAGTAAACAGATTTTTAACCCGTTCAAATGATTTCCTTCTGCAGATTGTTTTTCCTCCTGATGAGATACAGAACTTGTTTTTCAGGCATCCTTCACAAGCACCAAGTTACGTTCTGACACATTCAAAGGTGTACTTACATCCATGGCAACTCTACCTCTCAACCGATCCCTGCTGCTGGGAGCAGACAACGGCTCCATACGACTCCTATGCTAACACAGACATCCACCTTCATAGTCCTATCATGACGAAGAGCAACAGACTATTTTACAGTAGATTGATACAGTCAATGTTTCAGATTTGAAAATGTAGGAGTATGACAGATATTAAATATTGTTTCAACTTCAACCTGACATAAAAATATTGGACACTTTGTCTGAAGTATCTATAACAGGGAATCTGTTATATCTGTGATCTAAAGGATGATGTTGCGTTTGTAGTATGTGGTAGATTATCAACAAACAGTTTAGCAGATTTTCATCTTTTGAAACGATTCTAGTTTTCCCTCTTACCATAGAGATAGTGAGAACAGTACTACAGTATTTCATTTATATCCTTTCATGTCGGGCAAGCAAATTTGTACACTGTGGGAGGAAAGTGTTTATTTAAAAATGCAATTGGAAAAATTTCAGATGATGATTTTCATGTGCCACTGCCACATTGCTGAAACCATCCAGCATTCTTAGAGGTTTGTTGAAACCATCCAGTACATGAAAAATTGAAATATGATCAGGACAAACCAGGGATTCAAACCCAGAATTATAGGTTTCTGCCATGATTCAGAGATTCTTACCACGAGAACTATTTTTGGATACATGGAAGTTAAATATTTATGTCCCTGTAATCAATATTACCTTGTATTATATTAAGCCTGTGTTTTACTGTGAGAGAAGGTGTTAAAGAGCACAGGATGGTGAAAATATGTCATGAGAGATTTTGCCAAATGCATGACTGACTGATTTGTTGGTGATTGTATGAGTGCTTCCAGCTATTACTGATTTCACACTGACATTGAAGAGTGAGTGTGTGAGTATGGTTTTACGCCGCTTTTAGCAATATTCCAGCAATATCACGGTTGGGGACACCAGAAATGGGCTTCACACATTGTACCCATGTGGGGAATGGAACCCGGGTATTCGGCGTGACGAGCGAACGCTTTAACCACGAGGCTACCCCACCGCCCCGACATTGAAGAGATGTCAAAGTCTGACATTAAATTACTTGATTTATGGAATATTGAAATATTGGAAAGAGGGTACAAATGAATTTTGCCTACACTTTGGTGAAAAGTTAAATTATGTTATTTCAGAAAGATCAGATCAAATGCAATGATAAATTATGTTTTTTCCTTTCCATGACTATTTATCAATGCATTGGTTAAGAAGTCATATGATTGGTTGTTAATATTTGGGACTGGAGTCATCATGAAGTTTCCAGGTAGTGTCAAGGTTGAAATTTGTCTTTTTATATATGGGCTTCTACCACCAGTCTATATATAAGTCATTTAGAAAAGGCACCGACAGAATGGCAACTCAAATACAGTGAATGTTTGTCAGTCAGTCCAGACTCCTTTTGCCCCATTATATTGGCCACAGAAGATTACTGTTATAGGTTTACAATCTATCTGTCTGGGTGCCCATTATCCACTAATCTACAAACATTGTGTCTGGATGATTTCAGTGCCAACAGCATTTTGCTACAATGAAATGATAGTCAACAGGTTCAACATTGTCAGAGAACAATGAGTTTTGATTGGAGATATGAGAAGGATCACCTAACCTCACTGACCACCAGCTTCTCCAATAGTTCCTACAGTCATGTCATAAGATGACGGAAATGTGAATGTTCTGTCCTTGTGTTTTTCGTTTTGTTTTTACATCAGTTTCATTAAAATTCAACCTCTCACAAGTCTGTCATAGAACATTTTGTCTGGTGAAATTTCTAATCCAACTGTTTGTGACATTTTAATTCTTCATATGAATGAAGCATTCGAAACAGCATTTTGATTTTGAATCTGGAAAATGAATATAAACAGGCAGTTCTGAATGGAGAATGATAATGGCTGCACTAGATTTTGCAACCTCGCTTTTCTGAGTGACATGGCATGTCAGTTCTTCTCATTTTAAATGAAATTCTCAAATCAGAAACAGACTGAAAATGAATTTACCAATCAAAAACTGCAACAGGATCCTGTGAACAAAATTAAGAAAATGATATGAGCTGTTAAGGCTATGTGAAATCTTGACAGATTTGTATCAAATCAGAGTAAAAGATGTGTGTATTTTGTTCCAGCTTTGTTTATAAAACAGTTTGTGATATGTCTCACTTTACACAACAGAACAAAATATTCAAAGTTCCAGTGGATTATATCATTGATATTCCAGAAACACATGTGCAATAATGGATGGCATTTGTTGTCCATCACAATACTCTTCACCCATGGGTTTTTGCATTTGCTTCTTTAAGATAATACTAGTCAATAAGCTAACACAGAGGTAAACTTTCCTCCATGCATTTATAGTCTGTTTCAGATTAGGGACCATTCATAATTTATGGCTAGGGGGGTGATGATGATTTAATGGGGGTCACCCATTTTGTTCTGGGGAGGTAGGGGGTCAGCAATTTTGTACACATGTTTCTAGAGGGGTCAGCAATTTTGTACATAAAAATATTTAAAAATTATGCTTTAAAAATATTGGAAAGGGGAGGGGGGCCATTGATTTTGTACATACTTCTCCATAAAAATCATCATCACCCTCCCTGGCCATAAATTATGAAATCCCTTAATAAGAGTCTGGTTTGTGGTCAATAAAGTATGGGCAGCCATTTTGTATTTCTTAAGAAAAAGGCTCAGAAATATGAAAGATTCAGTTTAGAGTTCAAAGGGATAGACATATTCTTCAGTAATCTGGGTACATCTTCTACAGGGTATTGTAGCAGTGCAATCTCAGTCTCAGACTCAACAATCTTGTGTTTGTTATCAGCCAACAACCGGTGTGTGTTTTTTTTTACACTTTTTATGTATCTCATTTTCAATAGCTGTAAATTTGGTGGTGCTAGAAAACTAAAGTCTATATTCTGTTTAATTTGAAAATGTTCACTGGTATTGTTAAACCACAATGGGGACACTTTGTTGTCAGTTGTGATTATAATTACCAGTTTCAACTGCTACAAAATTATATAATTAATGTTTTACAGATATGACTTTTTGTGATAATCGTTATTTATGGATGGTTCATTTTGTGATTTAAACATATATTTATAATGGAAAAGGACTGAGCAAAAGTTATCCAACTTAAAAAAATACCTTTCCCAAACAGATGCTTACTGTTTATATTGAACATCATATTTATTAATGACATGGTATCTCCTCTGTAAACTTATATCAACTGTCAGTATTAATGAAAATAGATCTTGCCAAGTTCAATTTACAAAAATTATTTTGTTCATGCAGTGGTCCAAAGGGTTACTCTGTTCTATTACTTGTTTCATTACTTTGACAGAATCTTTACTTTCTGTTACATAAAGTGTTTGTTGTCTAAAAGATATAAAGCAGGTAAGGCCAGTCAGTAATATGGTGAATTGGTTGGAAGAATATTGACAGTGCACATGGAACCATAGTTTAGTGTTCCACCATGGCTGTTACCCGTGAAGGTCCGGGTTAGAATGAGCCTTCAGTAACCCATGCTTGTCGTAAGAGGCGACTAACGGGATCGGGTGGTCAGGCTCGCTGGCTTGGTTGACACGTGTCACGTTCCCAATTGGGCAGATCGATGATCATGCTGTTGACCACTGGATTGTCTGGTCCAGACTCGATTATTTACAGACCACTGCCATATAGCTGGAATATTGCTGAGTGCGGCGTAAAACTAAACTCACTCACTCACTCCGGCATGGCTGAACGTCTTTATCAGACCATTGATTGTCAAGGTCTTGGGTCTTGAGGTCATTTCTTGGTCTTTTTTCTATGTTGACTTCAGAGTTTTTGTCAGATGTCAGAGTGAGTGCTACTGTGAGCTGTATTTTGGTCACATCACACATCAACTTCATGAGGAATGTTGCATGTCTTACAATTTTGCTGCTTTTGTGACACAAAAGTAAATAAGGGGCTATGGTTTTCAAGACACTTTCAGCAATCTTCCCATAATATCACAGAGGGACACCAGAAATGGGCTTCATACATTGCACCCATGTGGGGAATCGAACCGGGGTGAACTGGTGAAACAAAAGAACAACTGTGGTATTACAGTCCAAAAAAAATCACAGTATTTCCTGACACAACTAAGGGACATAACTCTGAAAAACAAACTGCAGAAACTTCAAACACCTATGCTGTATGAAAAAGATATTGATCAGAGAATGAAGTCTTGAAAAGAACCACACGTAACGGATGAAGATTTATGTGCAATAAATATTGTTTACAAATACTTATACAATACTTGAGATCAACTCTAGATTGAAGCCTTCCAATGTTATTTATCAGATTAACCCAATATGCAAGCATGTGTGAACACTGGTGTACATTATATGTCCTGTAGCTATTTATATGTATATTATATGTTTACCCGAGCTATGTATTGTGTGTATATATAAATGTTAGAGCAAGTATCAACAGTTTGTACAAGCTTGTCTGTGAACATTTTGTTATTCAATTGTTGTAACATGGCTTTTACCTATTGATTTAGCCAATCCATTTAAGAAGAGTCTTCACTCATGTAGTCCTGCCAATCCTAAACATTACACCAACAAAGTGTTACATTACAGTTGGTTGGGTGTCACTGTCATGACAATTATTGGTTAGGTTTTGAAAAATCCAAGATATTTAGTCGCCTGATTTCATGAATACTTGGAGACACGTGTCATATCATGTCAATAGTAGGTGAACAGGATTTAAAGACTTTTTTGATTGGTATTCTAGAAGTTGGGTAGATGAAGAATGAGGACTATTTTTATGGACATACAACTTCTTTATTCTATATAGGCAACCTATAACGTCGCCTATATAGAATAAAGAAGTTGTAGATCCATAAAAATAGTCCTCATTCCTCATGATTCAGGATTTAAAGAGTAGAAAAGACTTCGGTCTCTTGGTGTTCATGATGTTCATCTTATAAGATCTGTACACAGAACACAAACACATTTATCACAACTCACTATTGTTTGAGGAATGTTTTTCGGTGACGACCTTTCTTGTGACCACCAGCCAGACTCAGTATTCTAACTCAGTTTGGATCAATGTAAAGTTTCATTCAGTATGACCAAATCTCAAAAAGTATTGTGGTTACCATCTCATCTGAATTTGCTTAATTTTCATGGAACCTCAGCTCTTCCTCTTCTTAGGTCGTGTGTAGCTGCTGCATGTGTCCCAGGACCAGGAGCTGACTGTGATAATATTGTACCATCAGTCTGTCAGTTTCAGTGACTTTTATATTGGAGGATTTGCTATCCTGTTACTAGCTGAAAATACATTTTGTGGAAATCTTTGAAGCTACATTTGCTCGACATCAGTGGGCTTGCTTCACTATGAAATGAAACCAAACATTATAATAACCATCAACTCTTAACTTTGAGTGTGTGTATGATATTGATAATGAGATAGAAGTTATTTTGTTCCTTTCTGTTTTAAAAAGGAAAGGAATTAAAGTCATCAGTTAGTCAATTTCGGTAGCATTCTAGTCTGCAATGTGCTACAAACTTCCTTTGACAAGGTAACATTGGAGATGGTGGTGCCATGATCTCAATATGTAACTCAATATTGAATCCTGAAAGTGTGCAAACTAAAGGATTGCTAAGAAATAGGGTAAACTGATTGTCAGATAGGACCAATGTAAACCACTGCAGCATTTCTCAATTCTGTAGCCTTGGTTCATCATTGAGACACAACATGAGTTTAATCCACACAAATGGATTTGATGAGAAAACAAATTGCCCATCAAGACTTCGACGACTCTTTAAAATCTGACTACGTCTCACCCTCATTTGTTCATTAGAACAGGTTCTATACTATAGAAAATGTTGATACTGGTTTCTCCCCAGCCTAATTTAGACAGAAATAGTTTGACTGTTACACTAGGACACAGCTCCTCATCCAGGGGATGTTTTGCCAACCTGGTGTTGGCCCCAACAGGAAACAAGATTAGTATATCCAGCAGTGTAGGAACTGTTATGAATACACATCTGAAGGATACTGAGGGTCTACTGTAAGCAGTTAGCTGATGATGTTGAAGTCAAGGTCAGACAGATATAAAGCCTGTTACAAACTCTACTGTTGTTTTCATTTATCCTGACTGGAGAAATCTGTTACATTTCTTACTTCCTTCTGTGGGGTTGTTGAGTGGTTAGCATGCTCAAATCCAAGGCTGATTTCCACCATGTCCAAACCAATCACACTATTTGTGTACCAGGGCAGCCTTGTCTCCGTGGTGTAGTGGTTAGAGCGTCCGCCCGTAGAGCGGAAGGTCGCGGGTTCGATCCCCAACCGTGTCATACCAAAAGACGTTAAAATATGGTACTTGTTGGTCCCTGCCTGGCGCTCCGCATTAATGGGTACAACAAGGACTGGTCAGCTCGGAGTCAGTATACTGTGTCTGAGTGGGGTATTCATGCTTCACTGCGGCATGGTATCTCAGTGGGCTAGCACTATAAAAACCAGCTTCAGTCTGGGCTAGTACAAGCAGCCGCACATACACGTACACACGCATTCACGTCGAAATATGAGCGAAATATTCTCAAGCACGACGTTAAACCCAATTTAACCCAAGCAAATGTTGCTGGAGATGTGGGTGCCATTGTACAAAGAGATTTTAAAATCACTTTAGCAACAAACAAAACAGTGTGGACCAAGATGTTACTCTGCCCTCATCTCTAGTATGTGTCAACTGTGTGGTCATAAAGACGGTGGCCATATTGAAATAAGATTGAAAAGTCAACACATTCAGCTATCACAGTTCACGATAGTAACTGCTTTATTATAAATTGATTGCATCAACAGAATGATTAGGTCAGTACCAATATGAAGCAGGCAGCTACCAACGTTCTTAAAATCCATATTTACACCTGGAATGAATATCTACTATGCTTTCAAAAATGTCTGATCAGGACATCCCATTCTGTCCTACAAAATGTATTTATAATTCACAACTTTCTTTGTTTGCTGTATAATACCATTCTTGACATCAATACAGTTATGTAATGGTGGGAAAACAGTGAGGGATGTGAGCAATATGACCAGCAATGAACCAGGTCATATGTTTCGTATGTCGCGTATCTCAGAGATGAATTCCATAGAGACACTTCACATCTTAGAGGTTTAATTCACACTCCAAGAGCTACACTTCCTATTTCAAGAGCTTGACTTAACATTCCAGAGCTTGGCTTAACATTACGTCGCGAGCTTGTTAAAATGAGATCAGATGAGATTCAGTTACTACCCAACATCATATAGCACAACAATAAATAGAATTATTAACTACAGCATCAATCATCTTTTTTCATGTTAAAATTTCATTCATACATCTGCATCAACAAACAATACTGAACAACAGCATAGCCTAAATTCCTGAAAATATGACAATGCCTACCAAGCATAGCACCATTTCAAGGGACTAAAATATTACACAGTATTTCAGTTACACCACGGTGTGTCAGCTTGATGTGGGATGCCAACCTGAGTGATGCAGTGCCTGGATGCTGACCACTCGGGGAATGATGAACCATACAACTTCATGGATGTCAACTTCTTGTTTTATTGTATAGAGCGACATTTTGGTGTGATAATGGTGTAACAATCTACACCAACATCGTTCTATGCTATAAACAAGAAATTGTCATCCATAAAGTTGTATGCTTCAACACTGTTTCACCAACGAATACCGATCAATCACTTCGGGTAAACCCACAAGCTAGGGTATGGTACAGACAAACCTGAATGATGTGGGATTCAAACCTACAATCACAGGTTTCTATGAGCAGTCAGTGAGGTACCAATGTATTATTGACGTAATATGTTGGATAACCAATGGAAGTTGTAATAAGAGTATTTCAACATTTTGTTCACAAACAACAGAAAAAGACACATTACATTTAACGGGAAATACAGTAGTCAATTTTGGTAACCCAAGCATAGATGTTATTAACAGTTCAGTCATTCATGAAACATTTGACTGTATAGCTTGTGAGTGAGATGTTTACCACTTTTGAAAAAGAAAAGATGAAACACAATTTCTGATGATGCTCGGCTTTCACAGCACACAAAGTTTCTCATGTGACTGAGGGGCGGTGGTTAGCCTAGTGGTTAAAGCGTTGGCTCGTCACGCCGAAGACCCGGGTTCGAATCCCCACATGGGTACAATATGTGAAGCCTATTTCTGGTGTTCCCCCGCCGTGATGTAGCTGGAATATTGCTAAAAGCGGCGTAAAACCAAACTCAGTCAGTCATGTGAGTGAATATGCATTGTGTACTTCAGCCACGTTGTTTTCACTCTACACGTATTCCTTCAGCATCAGGTAACGGGACAATAGATTTAAGAAACAGCTTCATTATGTTCCCTTACTAAAACAGACCAGGGCATCGCTGCATGTATCCACATAACACGAATGTAGTGTGTACAAACTCATGAAGTTTTGACAATGCTTGTTTACAAATACAGAACTCCTTTTTCAAAAGGCAGACTCGATGGTCTTGAGGAATCTCCAGCTGTAGACAAAATCCGTGACCCGCTAATTTGGGACTGAATTTAAATCAGTCGCTGTTGATCTAGAATTACAATGACGCATCTACAGAGGTTAAAAAGATGGCACAACTTCAAGGAAAACTACTACCCAGTTCACAAAATTCATAAGGATGTCACTTCATTCACACAAAGGGCAATAAGCCGTGATGAACAAATACTTCCCGCACATAAAACATCCATAATATTCTGTCATATTTTTCTTGCAGTCTCTGTTGTGGGCAGGTTCTCTCATGATGAACACCTCCATGAAGACAATGCTAAGAATGGGATGAGACACTGTAGTGTTGTTCTCAGGAAGACCAATTTATCGTCAGTGATCTTCTGTTGAATCCATTAAAACCTTAGTCTCGACACATTTCCATCTTTCATTTCAAGAATCACTTGGTGTTTTTGCTTTCATTGGTTAGGGACTAACTTGGAAATTCAATGTCGGATAAGAAAGTTAATTCCTTACATTTTTATACATACCCCTCTTATTCTTCAAAGACATTTCAGAAGGAAAAACAAACAAATAAAAATTGCACAGCTGCCCAGATTTTCTTCAAAGCTGCAGAGTAATACCAAAACAACAGTTTTTAAACTCTTAGATTTTAATGTTGTTATACCTATGATACTGACAATTTACTTAAACTGCAACAACCCTGAAAAGCTGCTTTCAGAAACCAGATGACGTGTTTACCCCCACACCCATACCGCTACCCACCCACTTCCAACCTCTAAACTTATGGAATTAAGATTTTTATCCGACATCAGGCATTTAAACACACAGCATTAACATCATTTCCTTAGAGGAGGATCAGGTTTAAACAACTGGCACAATCCAATGTCCGATTTCTCAACATCATCCACTGACGGGTTTTTGTGGCGGTGCCGGAACATCGGTGGCAGATTCTGGTAGTGGACTTCACGCTTAAACTGCTGACCAATATTTTTCTGGAAAAGGATTATACGTAGGATTAAAACATTGACTCATTTATAATATTAATAATGACCATAACACATAAATAAGTTGAAGAAATAAGTTTTCAGGTGGTGATACAGCTGGCTTGATATTCTTACAGACTAAAGTGTTTTGTGCAGAGCTATTTCATAGTAAACACATAAGACTGCATAAGGTGGAAGGTGGAATACCCCTATTTAATAAGTTTCTTTTAATCTCCTTTTCTGATGCACAAATATGACATGTTGTAAAGAGCTAGGGTGACAAACAGTGAAGTACTAGGATGACAAACAGTGAAGCACTAGGGATGACAAACAGTGAAGTACTAGGATGACAAACAGTGAAGCACTAGGGTGACAAACAGTGAAGCACTAGGATGACAAACAGTGAAGCACTAGGATGACAAACAGTGAAGCACTAGGGTGACAAACAGTGAAGTACTAGGATGACAAATAGTGAAGCACTAGGGTGACAAACAGTGAAGCACTAGGATGACAAACATGTTGTGAAGCACTAGGATGACAAACAGTGAAGCACTAGGATGACAAACAGTGAAGCACTAGGATGACAAACAGTGTGAAGCACTAGGATGACAAACAGTGAAGCACTAGGGTGACAAATAGTGAAGCACTAGGATGACAAACAGTGAAGCACTAGGATGACAAACAGTGAAGCACTAGGGTGACAAACAGTGAAGCACTAGGATGACAAACAGTGAAGCACTAGGATGACAAACAGTGAAGTACTAGGATGACAAACAGTGAAGTACTAGGATGACAAACAGTGAAGTACTAGGATGACAAACAGTGAAGCACTAGGATGACAAACAGTGAAGCACTAGGATGACAACCAGTGAAGGACTAGGATGACAAACAGTGAAGCACTAGGATGACAAACAGTGAAGTACTAGGATGACAACCAGTGAAGTACTAGGATGACAACCAGTGAAGTACTAGGATGACAACCAGTGAAGCACTAGGATGACAACCAGTGAAGCACTAGGATGACAAACAGTGAAGTACTAGGATGACAACCAGTGAAGTACTAGGATGACAACCAGTGAAGTACTAGGATGACAAACAGTGAAGCACTAGGATGACAAACAGTGAAGCACTAGGATGACAACCAGTGAAGCACTAGGATGACAAACAGTGAAGCACTAGGATGACAAACAGTGAAGTACTAGGATGACAAACCAGTGAAGCACTAGGATGACAAACAGTGAAGCGCTAGGGTGACAAACAGTGCTTACTAGGATGACAACCAGTGAAGCTAGGATGACAAACAGTGAAGTGAAGCAACTAGCTAGGGACAAACAGTGAAGCACTAGGATGACAAACAGTGAAGCACTAGGATGACAAACAGTGAAGCACTAGGATGACAACCAGTGAAGCACTAGGATGACAAACAGTGAAGCACTAGGATGACAAACAGTGAAAGACTAGGATGACAAACAGTGAAGGCACTAGGATGACAAACAGTGAAGCACTAGGATGACAACCAGTGAACTAGGATGATGACAACCAGTGAAGCGCTAGGGTGACAAACAGTGAAGCACTAGGATGACAAACAGTGAAGTACTAGGATGACAACCAGTGAAGCACTAGGATGACAAACGGTGAAGCACTAGGATGACAAACAGTGAAAGACTAGGATGACAAACAGTGAAGCACTAGGATGACAACCATGTTGTGAAGCACTAGGATGACAAACAGTGAAGCACTAGGATGACAAACCAGTGAAGCACTAGGATGACAAACAGTGAAGCACTAGGATGACAAACCAGTGAAGTACTAGGATGACAACCAGTGAAGCACTAGGATGACAAACAGTGAAGCACTAGGATGACAATAACACGAATGTAGTGTGTACAAACTCATGAAGTTTTGACAATGCTTGTTTACAAATACAGAACTCCTCTTTTCAAAGGCAGACTCGATGGTCTTGAGGAATCTCCAGCTGTAGACAAAAACTGCGGACCTCGCTAATTTGGGACTGAATTTAAATCAGTCGCTGTTGATCTAGAATTACAATGACGCATCTACAGAGGTTAAAAAGATGGCCCAACTTCAAGGAAAACTACTACCCAGTTCACAAAATTCATAAGGATGTCACTTCATTCACACAAAAGGCAATAAGCCGTGATGAACAAATACTTCCACGCACATAAAACCTCCATAATATTCTGTCATATTATTTTTCTTGCAGTCTCTGTTGTGGGCAGGTTCTCTCATGATGAACACCTCCATGAAGACAATGCTAAGAATGGGATGAGACACTGTAGTGTTGTTTTCAGGAAGACCAATTTATCGTCAGTGATCAGTTGAATCCATTAAAACCTTAGTCTCGACACATTTCCATCTTTCATTTCAAGAATCACTTGGTGTTTTTGCTTTCATTGGTTAGGGACTAACTTGGAAATTCAATGTCGGATAAGAAAGTTAATTCCTTACATTTTATACATACCCTCTTATTCTTCAAAGACATTTCAGAAGGAAAAACAAACAAAATAAAAATTGCACAGCTGCCCAGATTTTCTTCAAAGCTGCAGAGTAATACCAAAACAACAGTTTTTCAACTCTTTGATTTTAATGTTGTTATACCGGTACCTATGATACTGACAATTTACTTAAACTGCAACAACCCTGAAAAGCTGCTTTCAGAAACCAGATGACGTGTTTACCCCCACACCCATACCGCTACCCACCCACTTCCAACCTCTAAACTTATGGAATTAAGATTTTTATCCGACATCAGGCATTTAAACACACAGCATTAACATCATTTCCTTAGAGGAGGATCAGGTTTAAACAACTGGCACAATCCAATGTCCGATTTCTCAACATCATCCACTGAAGCTAGGATGACAAGCAGTGAAGCACTAGGATGACAAACCAGTGAAGCACTAGGATGACAAACAGTGAAGCACTAGGATGACAAACAGTGAAGCACTACTAGGATGACAAACAGTGAAGCACTAGGATGACAAACAGTGAAGCACTAGGATGACAAACAGTGAAAGACTAGGATGACAAACAGTGAAGCACTAGCATGACAAACATGTTGTGAAGCACTAGGATGACAAACAGTGAAGCACTAGGATGACAAACAGTGAAGCACTAGGGTGGCAAACAGTGAAAGACTAGGATGACAAACAGTGAAGCACTAGGATGACAAACAGTGAGCACCAGGGTGGCAAACAGTGAAGCACTAGCATGACAAACAGTGTTAGGAAGCACTGAAGCTATGACAAACAGTGAAGCAGTAGGAAGCACTAGGATGACAAACAGTGAAGCACTAGGGTGGCAAACAGTGAAAGAATGGGATGACAAACAGTGAAGCACTAGGATGACAAACATGTTGTGAAGCACTAGGATGACAAACAGTGAAGCACTAGGATGACAAACAGTGAAGCACTAGGATGACAAACATGTTGTGAAGCACTAGGATGACAAACAGTGAAGCACTAGGATGACAAACAGTGAAGCACTAGGATGACAAACATGTTGTGAAGCACTAGGATGACAAACAGTGAAGCACTAGGATGACAACCAGTGAAACACTAGGATGACAAACAGTGAAGCACTAGGATGACAAACAGTGAAGCACTAGGATGACAAACAGTAAAGCACTAGGATGACAAACAGTAAAGCACTAGCATGACAAACATGTTGTAAAGCACTAGGATGACAAACAGTGAAGCACTAGGATGACAAACATGTACTGACGCAGCAGTATCACAAACTTGAGTGTAAAATCATGGCAAAGTTAGCTATCTGCAAACTGTACAAGAGAGAAAGCAACTCACCCCTATAATTCCAGACACAAGCTTCTTGAAAGCTTCCTTCTTTTTCTTCTCGGAGTGTTGTTTCTGAGGGCTGGACTGGAGGATTTTGTCATCAAAAGACTGACAACACAGAAGTGTAGTTTAGGGCATATATACACACACATATACCTTGGTATCCCCAGTACAATTCACTTATCTTTACAGTTACATTATCAGTATGTCAGCTGCTCATGTCATCTGTTTTATCTAAGCAATGTGACACAAAAACACAAAATACCCCTATATGCCGCTGAATTCAGTTTTACCACACCTTGGTTATTTGGTGAACCTATGCATCTCATATTGTACATTTCAGTATATACTCCAATTAGGTTTACATAACATTCCAAGAATACCAAACAAGAAGTTATTTCTATTAACTAGTTAACATTTTCAAAATGTGCAGTGACATTACACAGGTTGTACAGTGAATTGGGGCACCTTTGATGACTGAGACACCCATAACAGGATTCTCCATGCCTAACAGCCCCTGATAATGTCCGTCCCATAAAGTTGCCTTTAATGACCATTCAGGGATCCGGAGACAATCCATATTAGCTTACCTGCACCAATGGATGTGTAACATCTGTTATCTGAAGAAGAATTTTGGCAAGGTCTGGGAATGACGGCCTCTGAAAGTTGTAGAATTTAAATAGAAAATCATATACAATGAATTCAAATACATGATAGATTTCAATAGTGACAAAAATGGAGAAGCAGGAAGAAGCTACTCACCAGTGCCTCATACAGCTGCAGCCCTAGCCCCAGCAACATGGCCTGGGAGCCCTCATGTTGGCCATGCACCTGCAGGGCGGTCAGCACGGACATGAAGACGTGAGATGCTGCCTCGTGGGTCATCACATCATCTGACTGCAGCTGGAACATTACCAGATGAGCTCCTACAATATGATACATGATATACCTGTTCCACATCAGGATACACAGTGGTCAGTACTGTCAATGTTTTGGTGTCTGAACCTAGATACACCGTTGCCAAATTGATACATGATTACCATATCTATCTGTATCAGGATACAGAGTTAGAAAATGGCACACATCTACACAAGGACATACATTTACAAAAATGACACAAATATCAGACAGATCGTTGTTAGTTAGCAAAGACAGTATTATCATGCACTCACATTTGTGATAGGGAAAATTTCAAGCTGAGCTAGCGAATGTTTTACATGGTAGCAATATTGCAGCCTTTGAAGGGGTTCTGTACTCCTGTTACCTGTTTGACTAGCGGCCAGGCTAGGTTGACACATTTGTTACAGGCCGTCGTATCATTCCAAGATAGTCCACTGTACACACACAGCAAGATGGAGGGGAACAGACTCTGAAACAAGATGGAGGCATACATTGTATACAATGCAAGATGGAGGCATACATTGTATACAATGCAAGATGGAGGCATACATTGTATACAAAGCAAGATGGAGGCATAGATTATCCAGTGGCTAACATGTCTCATAAGGAGTGATAAACAAGATGGAGGCATCATGCCTCAAAGAAGATGGAATATATTTCAGTGGCTAACATGTCTCATAAGGAGTGAAAAACACAAGTAAACAAATACATAAATAAAACAAGATTACACAGATGAATCAAAGTTTTTCTGAATTTTTTCCGAGACCTTCTCTGGAAATAATCACTGCTGCCATTTTTAGTCAAAGTCAAAGTTAATGCAATAGAAACTCAAAAACAATTTTAAAAAAAATAATCCCAAACTATGAAAAGGCACCCATTTGCAACTACATCTATCCATGTGCCAAGTTTGGTGAAGAAACATTGTGCCATTGTATGTGTTTTCAACATCTGCTCTGGAATAAATTCTTGCATGTATGGATGGATGACATACAGTGTGGACTTTAACACCTCCCAATCCCATCATGACACATTGAGGAGCATAAATATAAATGTAGCCCCTCACATCAAATAACAGTTTCCAACACAAGGGGACGGACCCTACAACACAGTATCTGTCTCCAGGGGCTGACCTACCTCTGTCTTCATACACTGCTGTCCGAGTTCACTGAGACTATCATCCTTGCTGGGTTGACTAGACTGAGCTGCACTGTTGTCTGTCTCCTCCATGGTTACATCATCTGACGACTCCATGTTGGACTTCCGGGAGTAGCATACACAACCTGAACAGAGAGGGAGGAATTCAGGGTAGCCATATCTGAGTCTTAACCACCCAAACAATATGTTGTATGTCACTCATTCACAGCAAAGTCACTGATGTTTCATAAATTCATGATTGTAACCGCTAAATGTGACCCCGGCAAACCAGTGTTTGATACCACAAGCGACTATTCACACTGTTGGGTGGCCGACCTGCCTCCAGAAAGTGGGGTGAGTGCAGTTCCATATACTCCCCGAGACAGCTGCCTGGTCAGCTGGTCCTCCAACACCTCACCTACCCCTACCACGACCCCTGTATCCAGGAAGTGGTCAAGTGTTTACCTAGCAGCTCCATATACTCCCGAGACAGCTGCCTGGTCAGCTGGTCCTCCAACACCTCACCTACCCCCACCACCACCCCTGTATCCAGGAAGTGGTGTCCTTTTTACCTAGCAGCTCCATATACTCCCAAGACAGCTGCCTGGTCAGCTGGTCCTCCAACACCTCACCTACCCCCACCCGACCCCTGTATCCAGGAAGTGGCTCCATATACTCGAGACAGCTGCCTGGTCAGCTGGTCCTCCAACACCTCACCTACCCCCACCACGACCCCTGTATCCAGGAAGTGGTCTAGTGTTTACCTAGCAGCTCCATATACTCCCGAGACAGCTGCCTGGTCAGCTGGTCCTCCAACACCTCACCTACCCCCACCACGACCCCTGTATCCAGGAAGTGGTCTAGTGTTTACCTAGCAGCTCCATATACTCCTGAGACAGCTGCCTGGTCAGCTGGTCCTCCAACACCTCACCTACCCCTACCATGCCCCCTGTATCCAGGAAGTGGTCAAGTGTTTACCTAGCAGCTCCATATACTCCCGAGACAGCTGCCTGGTCAGCTGGTCCTCCAACACCTCACCTACCCCTACCATGCCCCCTGTATCCAGGAAGTGGTCAAATGCTTACCTAGCAGCTCCATATACTCCCGAGACAGCTGCCTGGTCAGCTGGTCCTCCAATACCTCAGCTTCCTCCTGCTCCTTTTCGCCACTGTAACACAAAGGCATTTAGCCATTAGTAACATCTGGTATCTAACAGTATTTTGTATCCAGTAACAAGCTACATCTAGCGGCAAGTACAAGTATGATTAACTTGTATCCAACATCATCTAGCAACTCGTAGCATCTAACAACACCAGTGGTATCTATCATCCAGCAGCACTTACTAATATGTGGGTTCGACAGGAATTCAGGTCACAAGCAACCCATGAATATATAGGTGCCCAAATGAAATGTGGTCAGACTCTCTGATTTAAATGATTGCATCTAGTAACTAGTATCATTACTGAACCAGCAGCAGTTAATTTCTAGCTGCATCTAGCAGCAATCAGCATCTATCCACATCCCTTTAATAACTGAATCTTGAAACTAACATCATCTAGGATTTTGCATTATGTATGGCAAAAAGAATATAGTGAGTGAGTGAGTGAGTGAGTGAATGAGTGAGTTGGGTTTTACGCTGCTTTTAGCAATATTCCAGCAATATCATGGCGGGGGACACCAGAAATGGGCTTCACACATTGTACCCATGTGGGGAATCAAACCTGGGTCTTTGGCGTGACGAGGGAATGCTTTAACAACTAGGTTACCCCACCGCCCCTGAGAATATAATAACAAATGACACCAACATCATCTAGTAACTCACAAAATCTAGTCACTGCTATAACTTAATATCACAGTTTTACCCAACACATGTTTAACCAGTTTGCACTAAAATATTTTGCACTGAACGGTGTTTTTATTTGCAGATTTGAGCAGATATACCTTGAATATTTAAACAATTTCGTTTTACTATCATCATGATCACCAACTGAAAAGACTTACCCATTTTCAGACTTCTCAAATCTGAGATTTATTTGGTTCCATTTGACACTGAGCCTCTGAAAAAAACAAGTTAATATGAACATAAGTTCCCCAAAACAAGTGTATTGGAATCTTGGACACTGGAATAATTGATATTATGGTGCAATGTCATCAGGGTACGATGACCAAGACTGACCACTCTGTCCAATGTGTCTCCTAATACAACAAGCACTGGTTCCTTGGGTTGGTAGGTTGTTTAACGCCACACTCAGCAATATTTCAGCTTTATGGCTGCGGTCTGTAAATAATCGAGTCTGGACCAGATAATCCGGTGATCAACAGCATGAGCATTGATCTTCCCAATTAGGATACGATGACAAGTAAGTGAGCCTGACCACCTGATACCGTTAGTAGCCTCTTACAACAAGCATGGGTTACTGAAGACCAATTCTAACCCAGATCTTTACGGGTGTCTCCTTGGGACAGGTTCTGACATGAAATTCATGAGGGAAATGAATACAAGATGATTAATATCCATTTTAAACATCCATACTAAGCTAGTGTTACCTGTAGCATGTAGGGGCAGAGAGTGGACAGGATGGGCAGCAGAGCTGTTGTCTGACACTCCTTGGGGCAGTTCTGGACAAATGGCTTCATGAACACACTTACAAAGGTTAAGGAAATGTCAGCAGCTACTTGGCTTTCCACTGATATTACTCTACACAGAGAGGGCTAGGATTACATTTGAACAATACCTGGTATTTCAGTTAAATAATGACTAAAGAGACAGGAAAACCCAAAGTGATGCAGGTCTCAGACATATACAGCATAATTAAATACAAGAAGCACAGGCACAGAAACCTAGAATAACAAACACACTTAATTGGAGCATAGTAGATGAAGGTGCCGTTAAGAGAGTGAGAGAGTGAGAGAGTGAGCATGTGTGTGTGGGTGCCTGCTTCTGTTGGTTTCTTCATTAGTAATACCACAGTGAGAATAATCAAGGCTGCCTGTAAATAATACCAGTCAAGACAAACTAAGCTTGACATATAGAACATTAGGGTATTAATCAACCAAGGTGAGTGAGTGAGTGAGTTTAGTTTTACGCCACACTCAGCAGTATTCCCGTTCTATGGCGGCGGTCTGTAAATAATCGAGTCTGGACCAGACAATCCAGTGATCAACGGCATTAGCATCGATCTGCGCAATTGGGAAACGATGACATGTGTTAACCAAGTCAACATGCCTGACCACCCGATCCTGTTAGTTGCCTCTTACGACAAGCATGGGTTACTGAAGATTCAATATTCTAACCCGGGCCTTCACGGGTAATCAACCAAGGTGCAAAGGCAGACCAGATTGATTTAGTCACTGTTTATGAGAAGCCAAGGTTACTGGGGTCTCATTGTACCCGGAATCAGCACATGGTCACAGGGCAAGGATATGGATGATGGGCCGGAGTCTGTAGTCCGGGATGTGATGGAGCTGCTGGATGACTGACTTGAGGACGTACTCCACGAGTCCTGGTGCTGTGTAGAACTCGTAGCCCAGGCACTGACCAGCATTGCCCAGGATGTGGAAGCTGAAGATGTACACAGACAGAACATTGTCAGAATAGCCGGAGAGGATATCTGTCATAGTCTAATAATTACAGTCTTATCCCACCAACAGGTTCATGCATTGTGATACGCTTGCCCTATGCTGAATATACCCATAAAGAAGAGCATATCACACAACAATAGATTGGATTAAAACAAAGGTCACACCAGGCTGTTGTAAGCAACATATCAGCTATACCTGGGCAAGCTTCTTGTGAGGTGTACAGTAAGTGAGTGAGTGAGTTGGGTTTTACGCCACTTTTAGCAATATTCCAGCAATATCACGGCTGGGGACACCAGAGATGGGCTTCACATATTGTACCCATGCAGGGAATCAAACTAGGCCTTTGGCGTGACGGGCTAACACTTTAACCACTAGACTACCCCACCGTCCCGTGAGGTTTACAATCCCAACTAGACAGCACTACAACAACTATGTCAGAGTAACAACTGTGTCCCACATGGTAACAAGTGTGTCCCACATGGCAACAAGTGTGTCCCACATGGCAACATCTGTGTCCCTACTCTGTAACAACTGTGTCCCATACTGTAACAATTGTGTCCCATACTGTAACAACTGTGTCTCCACATGGTAAGAACTGTCCCCACACTGTAACAACTGTGTCCCACACTGTAACAACTGTGTCCCACATGGCAACAACTGCATCCACATACTGTAACAACTGTGTCCAGCATGGTAACAATTGTGTCCCACATGGTAACAACTGTGTCCCATACTGTAACAACTGTGTCCCACACTGTAACAACTGTGTCCCACATGGCAACAACTGTGTCCCATACATGGTAACAACTGTGGTCCCACATGGTAACAACTGTGTCCCACATGGTAACAATTGTGTCCCCACACTGTAACAACTGTGTCCCCACACTGTAACAACTGTGTCCCACACTGTAACAACTGTGTCCCACATGGTAACAACAGTGTCTCCATACTGTAACAACTGTGTCCCCACACTGTAACAACTGTGTCCCACACTGTAACAACTGTGTCCCACACGGTAACCACGGTGTCCCATACTGTAACAACTGTGTCCCACATGGTAAGAACTGTGTCCCCATACTGTAACAACTGTCCCCATACAGTAACAACTGTGTCCCACATGGTAACAACAGTGTCCCCACACTGTAACAACAGTGTCCCCATACTGTAACAACTGTGTCCCACACGGTAACAACTGTGTCCAACACGGTAACCACGGTGTCCCATACTGTAACAACTGTGTCCCCACACAGTAACAACTGTGTCCCCATACTGTAACAACTGACCCCATACAGTAACAACTGTGTCCCACATGGTAACAACAGTGTCCCCATATTGTAACAACAGTGTCCCCACACTGTAACAACAGTGTCCCCATACTGTAAGAACTGTGTCCCACATGGTAAGAACTGTGTCCCCACACAGTAACAAATGTATCCCCATACTGTAACAACTGTGTCCCCACACGGTAACAAGTGTGTCCTCATACTGTAAGAACTGTGTCCCACATGGTAACAACAGTGTCCCCATACTGTAACAACTGTGTCCCACATGGTAACAACTGTGTCCCCATACTGTAACAACTGTGTCCCACATGGTAAGAACTGTGTCCCCACACAGTAACAACTGTGTCCCCACACTGTAACAACTGTGTCCCCATACTGTAACAACTGTGTCCCCATACTGTAACAACTGTGTCCACATGGTAACAACAGTGTCCCCACACTGTAACATCTGTGTCCGACACTGTAACAAATGTGTCCTCATACTGTAACAACTGTGTCCCCATACTGTAACAACTGTGTCCCTTCACAGTAACAACTGTGTCCCCATACTGTAACAACTGTGTCCCCATACTGTAACAACTGTGTCCACATGGTAACAACAGTGTCCCCACACTGTAACATCTGTGTCCGACACTGTAACAAATGTGTCCTCATACTGTAACAACTGTCCCCACACTGTAACAACTGTGTCCCACATGGTAACAACTGTGTCCCCATACTGTAACAACTGTGTCCCACATGGTAACAACTGTGTCCCCATACTGTAAGAACTGTGTCCCACATGGTAACAACAGTGTCCCCATACTGTAACATCTGTGTCCGACGCTGTAACAAATCTGTCCTCATACTGTAACAACTGTGTCCCCACACTGTAACAACTGTGTCCTCAAACTGTAACAACTGTGTCCTCACACTGTAACAACTGTGTCCCCACACTGTAACAACTGTGTCCTCAAACTGTAACAACTGTGTCCACATACTGTAACAACTGTGTCCCACATGGCAACAACTGTGTCCCCACACTGTAACAACTGTGTCCCACACTGTAACAACTGTGTCCCATACAGTAACTGTGTCCCATACTGTAACAACTGTCCCCATACAGTAACAACTGTCCCATACTGTAACAACTGTGTCCCATACTGTAACCACTGTGTCCCATACTGTAACCACTGTGTCCCATACTGTAACCACTGTCCCCATACTGTAACAACTGTGTCCCATACTGTAACCACTGTGTCCCATACTGTAACCACTGTGTCCCATACTGTAACTGTCCCCATACTGTAACAACTGTCCCCACACTGTAACAACTGTCCCCATACTGTAACAACTGTGTCCCACATGGTAACAACTGTGTGCCACACTGTAACAACTGTGTCCCCATACTGTAACAACTGTGTGGAATAAGGTAACAACTGTGTCCCACATGGTAACAACTGTGTCAAACATTGTAACATTTATATCCCCCACTGTAACAACTGTGTCCCACATGGTAACAACAGTGTCCCACATGGTAACAACTGTGTTCCCATACTGTAACAACTCTGTTCCATACTGTAACAACTGTGTCCCCATACTGTAACAACTGTGTGGAATAAGGTAACAACTGTGTCCCACATGGTAACAACTGTGTCAAACATTGTAACATTTATATCCCCCACTGTAACAACAGTGTCCCACATGGTAACAACTGTGTCCCCATAATGTTACAACTCTGTTCCATACTGTAACAACTGTGTCCCCATACTGTAACAACTGTGTGGAATAAGGTAACAACTGTGTCCCACATGGTAACAACTGTGTCAAACATTGTAACATTTATATCCCCCACTGTAACAACTGTGTCCCACATGGTAACAACAGTGTCCCACATGATAACAACTGTGTCCCCATACTGTAACAACTGTGTGGAATATGGTAACACATGTGTCCCCACACTGTAGTGAGTGAGTGAGTTTAGTTTTACACCGCTTTAAGCAATATTCAAGCAATATCACGGCGGGGGACACCAGAAATGGGCTTCACACAATGTGCCCATGTGGGGAACAGAACCCGGGTCTTCGGTGTGACAAGCGAAAGCCTTAACTAGGCTACCCCACCACCCCCTCTCCACACTGTAACAACTGAGTCGAACATGGTAACAACTGTGTCCCACACTGTAACAGTCAGTGAATAGGTGATTGAAACCACTCAACCAAAGTGTGACACAGGAAACAATGTTGGCACATGGGTCCCCTTTATGACCAAGGACATAATGGATGACAACCTCTTTCCCTGGGTAACATTGTCTCACCAGTTTTCATAGATGATGGAGAGGAAGTTCTGCATTCTCTCCAGGGGATGTTTGGATGTGGTTGTTTCTGTGCTGTCGTTGCATGGCGGAGGGATACCTGCAAACACAGGCAACCAGGGGAGTCACACAGCAAGAGGGAAATTTCTTTTACTGGTATTGAAGAAGTAGTCTCAAAGTGTTTAATTTCTGACATTCACTGATATGGAAACAAAGATATACTGTCAGGAATACATTATTACACCTGTATCAGGACTGGTGGTGATGGGTGAGTGAGTGAGTGAGTGAGTGAGTGAGCCAGTGGGTGGGTGGGTGGTGATGGGTGAGTGAGTGAGTGAGTGAGTGGGTGGGTGGTGATTGGTGAGTGAGTGAGTGAGTGAGTGAGTGGGTGGGTGGGTGGGTGGATTTAGGTGAGTGGGTGAGTTGGGTTTTATGCCGCTTTTAGCAATATTCCAACAATATCATGGCAGGGGACACCGAAAATGGGCTTCACACATGTACCCATGTGGGGAATCGAACCCGGGTCTTCGGTGTGACGAGCGAACGCTTTAACCACCGCCCCAGGTGGTGGTGATGGTGATGATGATGATGATGATGACATTTTCATATTGGAAAATCTGATTTCAGTACTATAGTGAGTGAGTGAGTTTAGTTTTATGCCACAATTTTCCAGCTATATGGTGGCGGTCTGTAAATAATCGAGTCTGGACCAGACAATCCAGTGATCAACAGCATGAGCATCGACCTGCACAATTGGGAACCGATGACATGTGTCAACCAAGTCAGCAAGCCTGACCACCCAATCCTGTTAGTCGCCTCTTACGACAAGTCTTTTGTGGCAAGCATGGGTTGCTGAAGACCTATTCTACCCCGGATCTTCACGGGTCATTTAACACATACAATAGCAACAGTTATTTTCCAGACAACATAAATCAGCAACAATTGTGGCAGGGCCTCTACACACCTAGTATTTGCAGTTTCTCGTTGTCTTGTAAATCATAGGCCATTGCAAAGTCAGGGTGTCTCAGTTTGAGGAATTCAGGCAACCATAACTGACTCAGGGTTCTGGAAGAAGGTGAGGGTGAATGAATTAGGCAGTAGATCACACAGCAATATTCCAGCAATATCACAGCAGATGCCCTCAAACTGGGCTTCATACTTTGTACTCATGAGGAGAATGAAACTATCTCCCGCTATTCATATTGTACCAAGACACAAAAATAACATTGGAATACGATCAGTTTTAAAGTTCCAGTCTAAATGAAAAGAATTTAATGATTAGAGACCTATTCCAACTGTAGACAAAACAGATGATGTGGCAAAAGGGTTTCATCAAACCAGAATGGAGATCATAATACTCTCGATGATGAATGATGTTGAAAATGTAGCCCTTTGACTGGATGGCTATTGTTAGTGTTGCGTCATTCCCCAAAACAGGCGAGGAGGGAATGTGTTTCATCATTACATAATGGAGACACAATAGCCTGGATGATCAAAGATGTGGCAATAGTGAGTTTAGTTTTACGCTGCTTTTAGCAATATTCCAGCAACATCACGGTCGGGGACACCAGAAATTTGCTCCACACATTGTACAAATAGGGAAATTGTGAACCTAGGTCTTCATTGTGACAAGCTAACGCTTCAACCATTAGGCTACCCCAACGCCCCAGAGGTGGAAATAAGAGCCAGCACATACTTGATGAGTGACATGAGGTTCTCCAGCAGCTGGCTGATGTGGGGCGTGGCAGGGTTCCTGAGGATGGGGCCGCCATTGCTCTGGTTACCGTTGGCAAAGCCCCCGTTCTGCGCCACCTGGGGGATGGAAGTATTTCTTTTACACAAATGTAGATAATTACTTTGAAATCAGAAATGTGTACTTGGCTAAGAAACATCAGTATAACTCGGCACTGCCTGGAATGAAAAACCCAAATGCCACCTTAATTTTGAGTGAGTGAGTTCAAATTTAACCAAACCTGCAGAGGTTTTCAATTCTTTGAAGAGAGTCGTCCTTGGGGTACATATTATGCATTTTCCGGCTGAAAAATGTCCTGTGACAGTTGTATCAATGTTTTTTGAATAAAAAGATTGAACAATAAATAAACTCTTTTATTTATTATACGGCCCCTACCTCACAGAGTTACCTCCCTTAGCGCATGCGCATCAACTGGGTAGGCTCCTAGACCCGTGATCATCATTCCTTCTGCTGAATATATCAGTGAACAGAATTGCGGGGAGGCCGGGGAGGCCCTACCCCAGGGCGACTACTCTCTTCAAAGAATTGAAAACCTCTGCAGGTTTGGTTAATTCTTTTCAGAAGAGATCGCCCTGGGGTACATATTATGCATAAACACAGACTCCCAAAGACCGAGGCCAGGGAGGAGGGAGTTCTGTCAAGCACACACAAATATAGCGGTCATCGATCATGGAAAAAATTGAACAGACGCATGCATAACACTCACCTGTCACTTGTCCCAGTTTCGCTTCAAGCGAGAGGCATTATGGGAGGGAACTGACAGGAGGAATTGTGCTCAAAGATGACCTCTCTAGCATAATGAGACATTGCGTGGTGCGAATGTCAATGAATCCCCACCCACTAAGTGGCTACATGAGAGCACCGTAGGGGAATGCAAAATACCACTCACTAACGATATAGTAACTCCGTGAGAGAATCGAAAGGGGTACAGGTTCTCTGAGTGAGCACACAGTAGCAGACATGTCAATAATGGAATTATTGTACAGTAGCGTCAAAACAAACCAATAAACCAAGACTCACTCGGTCAGGGTGGCAGGACACTGTCCACTGGAGAGAACAGTACGCCAAAGCTTCGCCGCGACACGGGGAATCGTATCGAGCTGATAATGGCGATATAAGCGTGCTTGGCCGGCTCCAAATAGCGGCGGAGCAGATCTCTTCAATGGGGAGTGCCGATGCAAAAGCTTTGGCGGCTACTGACCTGACGAGTGAGCCTTCAACCCCTCAGGGGGAGGCTTGCCCTTAGCCTGATAAGCGGCACAAATACGAGACTAGCCAGCGCAGACAAAGTCTGCTTGCTGGCTGGCAGACCAGCCTTCCCGCCACCGTAACAACAGAACAGCTGGGTACCTGTCTGGATCCCCTGCGCTCGCTTGATATAGACTTTGAGCGTCTTCACGGACATCCAACGGGTGAGTGCTCGTAGGGAGTGGTCCCCGATGTGGAAGGCTGGGTAAGAGTAGAAGTTCGATAGGAGCTGTCACATGGAAAGCGTGATCGACCTTCGGTCGGTAAGTATCTGGAGGCCGAATACTGACCACGATCCGTGTGAAACACAGTCAGCGCCGAGGTCCGGACGACATAGCATGTAAATCGCCGACCCTACGACCAGATGTTACCGCCACCAGAAAAACAGCTTTCCAGGTCAACAACTGAATGGAAATAGCCGATAGGTGTGAGAAAGTGGGATCGACAGCCAATCGAAACACGATCGACAAATCCCAAAGGTGGACTGGTTCGGCCTGAGAGCAGGTCGAATCCGTTCTGGCGCCAGCGAAAGCGCTAGATGAGAGGGTGCTGCCCCAGAAGAGCACCATCGACAGGGGTGTGAAAAGTGGAAATGAAGCGGTGGAGTAGCGCTGAATGGTCGGCCGCCAGGCCTTCTTCCAAAGCGAGCTTGCAAAAACTCCAATACTTTCGGACTAAATCCGCAGAAAGGGATCTGCAAACCCCTTATCTGAACACCAGCGCATAGCGGGACCACCTATCCTGGTGCTGAGCGAACGCTGTGAATCCCTACCTCGAAGCCAGAATTGTGTCTGCAACTGCTGCAGGAATTCGCTTGCCTCGAGGTTAGACCTGACAGAGGCTGCCACCCACTGAATCCGTGGATTTGGGTGGGGCGCCCGTTCTGAGTGAGAATGTCGGTCGCGAAAAGGTAATAGAACAGGAGGCTGGAGGCCAGAAACCTGAGAATTACCGAAACCAGCTCTGTGACGGGCCAAAGCGGTGCCAGTAGCACAAGTAGCCGAGCTGGCTGGGTGGACAGCTGTGAAAGGACACGGGAATGAGTGGTAACGGGCGGAACGCTTCCAGAGCACTTTGCCCGCCCAATCCAGCAGGAAATGCCGGCAGCCAACGCCTGGGTCCGGTATCCGAGCAGAACATTGGGTGTTCGATGCGTCCGATCCACCCTCGAACGCAATCTACATACAACTGGGAGATTACTGTGAATATCTGCCTGTCGAGCATCCACTCGCGAAAGGGCCAGGATCCGGGCGAGAGAGCGATCTGCTCGCGACGCTTCTCCAGCCCCGAGGAGATAAACAGGAGTAGTACCTGACAATCGTGACTGCTCGCACCAGATGAGAAAGTCCCACGCTTCCCGAGGAGCCGCTGCTAGACACCAGGCCTCCCCTGCTTCAGGATGTACGACATGGCCGCCTGGTTGTCTAACTGAAGACGGACTACCTGGCCAATGGACATGCTTTCTCTGAAGCCAATACCAACCGCACAGCTCTCAGTTCCAACACGCTGATGTGAAGGTGGAGGCTTCGCTTCGGACCAGAGATCCGGAAGTCGACAGACTGCTCCAGAACACCCCCAGCCCGTGAGGGACGATCGGTCTGAACTGTGGAGAGCTGGCGCTGATTTCCAAGGGAACCCCTGGTGAGATTCCCGACATTTGTCCACCACTGAAGGTGAGGTGTCAACCACTCGGGACTGTGAGACTCAGCGCCCAGATCCTCCGCGGTGAGTCCACAGCCGAGCCAAAGCTTGCTGTATGGGACGATCTCAACCGCTACCGCCACACTACAGAGATCGCCGCACGCCATATGGCTCCAGTAGACGGAGCCAAGTCCGCGGTTGGTGCCTGGGGCTGAGAGGAATGAAGATACCATCTCCAACTCTGGTGACCCGGTCGGGCGACAAGGAAACGAGATCCTTGTTCGCTTGGAATCGCTACCCAAGAAAACCAAGTCCTGGGTGGGTACCAGGTCGGATTTCTTGAGGTTGATGATCCACCCCAGTCGAAGTTAGAATGTCTATCACTGTGTGAGTAGCATCTTGACTCGGGCTGGCTGTGTTAGTGCTCCGAGCAACCAGTCGCCTAGGTAAGGGTAACAACGCCTTGGCGAGCGCAGCTAGGGTAGCTGGGACTAACATGAGCTTGGTGAACACCCTTGGGGCAGTCGATATGTCAAGGGGAGCACCCTGAATTGGTAATACATCCCGGCCGTAAGAGAACCAAGGTACTGCTTGAACGATGGATGTATGGGTACATGCAGATACGCGATCCTTTAGGTCGATTGACGGAGCCAATCGCCGGGCTGAACAGATGAGATCACCGAAGCCGCAGTGTCTCCATCTTGAAGGATGGTACTTCGAAAGCATGCGATTCAACCCTTGAGGTTGAGAATCGGACGGAACCCCGCCGTTTTCTTCGACGACGAGGGAAGTACGCGGAATAAAATCCCGCCTGTTCCTTCCCGTGGAATGCGCCGATTGCGGACTTGTCCAGCAGAGCCTGAACTTCGTCGCGCAATATGTCCGCCTCCTGGCTTGACATGACGGCACCGAGTGCGACGATGCCGGGTGAAGTCGGGCGACTCGCGCTCCACAGTGGGAGATGGCCTATGCTGACCGGGCCAGCACCTAAGCGTTGTTGGTAGCCTTCTCCCATTCCGCAGGAATAGAGAGAGGCGCTCCCACTGGGATATAGGGGTAGGAGCGTGTGTAGACCCGAAGTAGCGGAGCTGACTGGCGCGGACACACGGCTTGAGCGGCAGCCTGATGGGTTAACGGAGGTCGGGCAGACCTCCCCCGCTTCCGCCGAAAAGGCTGGGAGCTAGTCGAGGACTGCCTTGCCCCTACCCTTGGCGGATCTGTTCCTCCGCCTACCCCTACCAAGCGGCCGGGCCAGCCGGCAGACTCGGGTGTAGGCTGCACACCGGGCGGAGGAAGGTGGCACGGGAGCTGGGGCGCAGACACCCGCTGGTGCTCCAACAAGGCCTTAGAGTCCTTGAAGGAGGTAGCTGCAGCGCAGCCTCCCGCATGACCTGCTGGGCCCCGGAAAGAGGGTCGCCCCAGACGGAAAGGGAGGGCCAGCAAGGTCTGCTGTGTTGCTGCCGAAAGTACCTAGACGCCGACAGCCACAGCCTGCGATCCCCATGACCGCGCACATCACCGCCGACGCAGCAGACCGCAAAGAGTCGCGCCAGGTGAGCCTGCACTTCCAAAGCTGACGGAGCAGCACGATTACGCGGCGACATCGCCGCCAGCATGCCCTCCGCTTCCAGGGCCTAACCTCTGAACCGAGGGAGAGGTAGGCCTCATGGACCACCACCCGCACTCTGCTGCATCGCTCCGCAGACCTCCTCAGAGGTCCGCACGCTGTCGCAGAGGGGCCCCGCCAGGGCAAAAGGTGGAGTCAGGCGCCTTGCCGAGCAGCCGAGCTGCTCCGAGGAAGCCGAGCCTCCCCAGGGCGACGGAAGTGAACACACATTCGCCTACAATTGGCACAACGAACAGGAATCCTCCCCTGCTGGTAGCCGCGACGAGATCCGTAAGTCAAACCGCATCGGGCACCAGACAAGAGGGGATCACCACGCCCGGTGACCAACGGCGGCAGAATGCGGAGCTGCGCCTGCGAGGGTTGCCTAGGGCAAACGCCTTCGCTTGGCAAGCGGAACTCAGTCGAGTCCACGCAACCAGCAGGCACCGCGCCTGGGGTAGGCCCTCGCAATTCTCTGCCGGACTCCCGCAAGCGTCGGGCAAAACGGAAGCCTCCGGCCATGCTCCTCAACCTCCCCTAAGCTCCATTGCCTCGGCGCTCGGAGCCCGAAGTCAGAGGCTGGGTCTCCTCCGAAGAGGACCCTAACCCCACCCGTGGACTGCCTAGCTTAGGAACCACAGGAAGGGAAGAACAGACAGACGGCTCCACGCCAGCCAGCCGGGCGCGGCGGGACCTCGTCCCGGTGACGCTGGAGGCAGGCCAGGCAGAACTGGTGCCTCCGCCTCAAAGCGGTGTGCGCAAGGACCGGAATACCAGGAATACTCAACGGTCTCCCGCGCTTAACTCCGGAGAGGGGACTGGGAGCACCTCCTCTCCGAGCAGCCGAGGCGCCCGATCCGAAGCCAGAGGCAACGGATCTACAGACGCCTTCAAGGCTGAGGGATCGAGCCGAGCCCGCGATCCCACCTCGACTTCTCCGCCTCGTCCGAGTGGGTGAGGAACTCCTGCCGGAGACCTCCAACCGACTCCCGAACGAAGGACTTCACGGAGTCCATATGCTGCTGAAACATAGATTCCATTACCGACATGTCAAAACCACTCGGCGGTAGGAGAGGGGAAGGGCCTCGGGATTTTTCCCTTTTTGACGACGCTTTGTTTTAGACGGGGACCTAAGCGCCAGGTCCTCCCCGCCTCACGATCTCACGATAAAAACAACGATCGGGCCGCCCGCCGCCTTCTGGGCCCGGGGAAAAGGCCAGACAAATAGGGCAGGACTCAGCGCCGCCGGCCCGCCTTCTCAAGACAGGCAACGATAGCTCATGCCTGTCGCCCGTGGAATTTCTCTCTGTCCACAGACCTAACAGGATGAAAAGGCCTGAAAGCAAACACGCAAGCATGTAGCTAACAGCGCCAGCAGCATATAAACACGAGAAAACATTGAAAAATACATGAAGGTTACCACGAAAGTAATAGTTGGTTTTAATACGCAATATTAATTAACACATGGCACGCTTAAACTTCCCGCCATGGCAGAGCAACACGCGGCGTAAAACCACGGAAAGTTCGCGTATTTTGTATTAATACAAAGTCACAATTATGAAACAACCAACTGTAAAGCTTTACTGTTCCTTGTTTTAGGCAAATAAAGACCATACATACAGGTGGTGTCTCAGACATAGCTTTCTTTATTAGCTTTCAGCTGTCCGCCTCATGAAGTGCGCTCTATTATAAACACGCCTGTTCACGCAGTGACAGCAGAAGGAATGATGATAATGGGTCTAGGAGCCTACTCCAGTTGGTGCGCGCATGCTTAAGGGAGGTAACTCCGCGGAGGTAGGGGCCGATAATAAATAAAAGAGTTTATTTATTGTTCAATCTTTTTATTCAAAAACATTGATACAACTGTCACAGGACATTTTTCA
Source organism: Haliotis rubra (assembly GCF_003918875.1). NCBI lineage: Eukaryota > Metazoa > Mollusca > Gastropoda > Lepetellida > Haliotidae > Haliotis > Haliotis rubra. The sequence continues at coordinate 683,209 of NW_025766070.1, read as the reverse complement.
GCCGGAAAATGCATAATATGTACCCCAAGGACGCATCTCTGAAAATCTGTTAAGTAAAATAAATTTGTCAAAAGCCATTGCCTGAAAATGGCTGCATATATTTTCGTATTTCCTGTCCTTATTTCACATGTGATCTTAGTACTACAATGATCATAACACAGCCTGGTGTAAGTGGTACATGTATCACTAAACTCTCTTTGTGGATTACTCAAAGGAAAATAAGAAAACCCAATTCTTTCACATTACATTAGTTAATCCCATGACAGATTGACTGTAATAATATGAGAGGTTTTCCAAGTATGGTTCATATCGGATGCTGTGTCTAGTCTATTTGTCAGTTCTCGTTCATCTGATAGGAAAGATCCGTCTGTGATAACCAGTGAGGAATGGGCATTACGATGAGTGAGTGAGTTGACTTCCATGCTGATATGAACAGTATCCAAGTTACATCTTGTATTTCAGCTTGATGTTGATGCCTGTGACCATTTCGGTGAAATCCATTGGCACGGACACTGTGCTAATAAACCTTGAAATATAATCAGGACCAACTGAGATTTGGATCCACAATCACTGATTTCTGGCATGGGATGGAACTTTGACTCTTTAGATGACTGGGCCACATGTGTCCCTACCTCACACACTCACAAATGGATTATGTCAAGATCCAAACCCAGGTCTTCAGTGAGTCAAGCTAACACTTCACCCACCAAGCTACCCCATCAGGTACAGAAGCTAAGCTACATTCCTACCTGCATATCATCCGGCCACTTGGTTCTCTTCATCACAGCTAGGATAGTGTTGATACAATAACTTATCTGTAACACAAATGTGTCTACATCAAGCATGCTAACTACATAATTTTATAAATTCCGTCTCCTCAACAACATGATAAATGTCCAAGAGAAATATCATGCACATCTTGCTCAGTGAACATTAGTGACAGTGACTCTGTTGTACCACTGTTGCAAACAGTATTTCAGGTGATGTGTGGCTTGTTAGCCATTGCAAATCCCAAATATGTCAGTTTGCAGACTTAGGAACTGGAGTAAGGTTGTCAGGTAAGTCAAGAATATGACAGTAAACTTTAAACCTGCTATTTACACTATTCCAATGTGTCATGTTCATGTGAGTGGAAGGGTGAAAGTGAATTGATAGAAACAAAACAGGATCAAATACTGGAGTGTCAGAGATTAAAGAAAAGCAGCACTGATAATACCAAGAGCATAATAAAACCACAGCTAATATGACCTGTTAATTCCACAACATAGACCTGTGAAGATCTGGGTTCGAAATTGGTCTTCAGCAGCCAATGCTTGTTGAAAGAATGAACAAGTGGGACCAGGTGGTCAGGCTCACTGACTGGGTTGATGCATGTCATGGTATCCCAATTGTCTCAAATGATGTGCACTGGATTGTCTGGTCCTGACTCAAATATTTATAGACCGCTGTCATATAGCTAGAAATTGTTCAATGCAGGGTTAAACAGCAAATGAAGTCAACCAAACCTCAACTTACATGTGACCTGTTAATACCACAAGTGTCAGCTGAACTGGGCTCCACTGGAGGCTGATCTAGACCAACATATGACATGAACTTGGCTGGACTACTGAATGCTCTGAAAGAGACATTAGGAATATACAGAAAGCAAACAAAGGACAAATGAAGCTCATTTAACAAAGCTTAGTTACTTAAGGAAGTCACTCGTAGACATTGAGACATGTTGAACGGGAAGACAGAGGAGTAATGCCTGTACAGAAACACTCAACCGTCCTGGGGACTTGAAATTGAAATGAAAAGAATTGCCTTTCTTCACATTTTAACTTACATTTGGCACAATGGCACAAGCCCTTGTTGCACTACTGAACATTAACCAACACACCTTTAACATCACTGTGGATCCTCAGCAGATGTTGAGTAGTATATAAAACATCTCATTGATGTAAACGCTGTAAAAAATGTTATTTCATTTTCTACCAGTTGAATTGGAAAGTGTACTGGTAGAATCTCTGATTCCAATCTCTACTAGTAGGATCGGAGATTCTACCAGTAGAGACTCTGATCGCAATCTCTACTGGTAGAGACTCTGATTGCAATCTCTACTGGTAGAGGCTCCAATCGCAATCTCTACTGGTAGAGACTCCGATTGCAATCTCTACCCTGACATATACATGTGCTTTGCAGGTTCAAGTCCTGCTAACAAAATCATCTACGGCACATAACATCTATTAGCATCAGCAACCATTGGAGATGTTGAAAGGCACACTCTGTGTCTGACACTTACTCTGTGAATTCTGGAGAGACCCACAATTCCTTGACAGGAGATAGAACTTCTTCTATAAATGACGACTGCTTGTTGAAATCTTTGAACTGATTGCTGAAAACAAAGATGAATTGGTTACAACAGTATTGAGGCAACCTATTTCGGATTACATTTTGTCAAACAAAACAACTCTTGATCTTGATGACAAATTTTCATCAACAAATCTGTGAACCATGAAACAAATGATGTCCAAATATTTGTAAGGGGACAATTCTCACCTGATGAGTATAAGGGCTTCTGTGAGTATACACTTCTCCATCTGGGATAGCTGCTCTGGGTCCTTACTGATGTGTTTGATGTGATCATACAGCCGGTCAAACACGGGCTGTGGACATAAATACAGTGAGTACAGACACTGTTTTACTGGCAGATAAATACAGACACTGTTTTACTGGGAGATAAATACAGACATTGTTTTACAGGGAGAAAAATACAGACACTGTTTTACTGGGAGATAAAGACAGACACTGTTTTACAGATAAACACTGTTTTACTGGGAGATAAATACAGACACTGTTTTACTGGGAGATAAATACAGACACTGTTTTACTGGGAGATAAATACAGACACTGTTTTACTGGGAGATAAATACAGACACTGTTTTACTGGGAGATAAGGACAGACAGTGTTTTACAGGGAGATAAATACAGACACTGTTTTACAGGGAGATAAATACATACACTGTTTTACAGGGAGATAAATACAGACACAGTTTTACAAGGAGATAAGGACAGACACTGTTTTACTGGAAGATAAGAACAGACACTGTTTTACAGGGAGATAAGGACAGACACTGTTTTACTGGGAGATAAATGCAGACTCTGTTTTACTGGGAGATACTTTTTGGGAGATAAGGACAGACACTGTTTTACTGGGAGATAAGAACAGACACTGTTTTACAGGGAGATAAGGACAGACACTGTTTTACTGGGAGATAAATGCAGACACTGTTTTACTGGGAGATAAATGCAGACACTGTTTTACAGGGAGATAAGGACAGACACTGTTTTACATGGGAGATAAATGACAGACACTGTTTTACAGGGAGATAAGGACAGACACTGTTTTACAGGGAGATAAGGACAGACACTGTTTTACAGGGAGATAAGGACAGACACTGTTTTACTGGGAGATAAGGACAGACACTGTTTTACTGGGAGATAAGGACAGACACTGTTTTACAGGGAGATAAGGGAGATACTGGGAGATAAATACAGACACTGTTTTACTGGGAGATACTGGGAAGGACAGACACTGTTTTACAGGGAGATAAGGACTGACACTGTTTTACTGGAAGATAAATACAGAAACTGTTTTACAGGGAGATAAGGACAGACACTGTTTTACTGGGAGATAAATACAGACACTGTTTTACAGGGAGATAAGGACAGACACTGTCTTACTGGGAGATAAAGACAGACACTGTTTTACTGGGAGATAAATACAGACACAGTTTTACAAGGAGATAAGGACAGACACTGTTTTACTGGAAGATAAGAACAGACACTGTTTTACAGGGAGATAAGGACAGACACTGTTTTACTGGGATATAAATACTGACACCGTTTTACTGGGAGATAAATTCAGTCAGTACAGAAATTGTCTTACTGATTTAGAGTGAGACTGAAAGATGGATTGAGGCAAATAGACAGGGTGAGAGTAAGAGAGGGCCTATGGAAGCGAGTCAGAGAGTGAGTGAGTGAGAGAGACAGTGATTACATCCAAGGACTCTTTCTACAAACAGCCATTATGATCAGCCATCTTGGTTTCCAAGTGACAGAGCATCAGTGACTTACAAACAGGAGGTCGGGGTATTGCTTGCAGATCTTCACCAACACAGAGCATGCATGCTGTCTCACATTCTTCACAGCACGACTCCTTGTGGACTTGGTCTGCCCGAACAGGTTGAACACAACTGCATGGAATATCTGCAACAGATGGGAAGATCAGCATTCAAAAACCATGGAAACATCCATTATGAAACTGTCTGTTTGGGGAGGGAACACCCATAATCACCAACATCCTTGTAACAAGGACCTGAATTATCTGTATCGTAACCTTGTCTGTCAAAGAATACTACACCCAATTCAAACAATATCATACAAGTCTTTATAAGACACAGGCATACAATGACACATACACACACTGGCACACAGACAGACACACACAGCTACAGAGACACACATACAGCTAAACACAGATCAGACATACAGACAGACAGACACACACAGTTATAGAGACAGACACAGAGCTAAACAGATAAGACATACATACAGACAGACACAGACATAGAGCTAAACACAGATAAGACATACATATATACAGACAGACACACAGAGTTACAGAGACAGACATAGAGCTAAACACAGATAAGACATACATACAGACAGACACAGACATAGAGCTAAACACAGATAAGACATACATACATACAGAGAGACAGACACAGAGACAGACACAGAGACAGACAGACAGTTACAGAGACAGACACAGAGCTAAACACAGATAAGTCATACATACAGACAGACACAGACATAGAGCTAAACACAGATAAGACATACATACAGACAGAGACATACAGACAGACACACACATAGAGCTAAACACAGATAAGACATACAGACAGATAGACAGACAGACACAGATATAGAGCTAAACACAGATAAGACATACATACAGACAGACACAGACATAGAGCTAAACACAGATCAGACAGACAGACAGACAGACACAGTTACAGAGACAGACACAGAGCTAAACAGATAAGACATACATACAGACAGACACAGACATAGAGCTAAACACAGATAAGACATACATATATACAGACAGACACACAGAGTTACAGAGACAGACATAGAGCTAAACACAGATAAGACATACATACAGACAGACACAGACATAGAGCTAAACACAGATAAGACATACATACATACAGAGAGACAGACACAGAGACAGACACAGAGACACAGAGACAGTTACAGAGACAGACACAGAGCTAAACACAGATAAGTCATACATACAGACAGACACAGACATAGAGCTAAACACAGATAAGACATACATACAGACAGAGACATACAGACAGACACACACATAGAGCTAAACACAGATAAGACATACAGACAGATAGACAGACAGACACAGATATAGAGCTAAACACAGATAAGACATACATACAGACAGACACAGACATAGAGCTAAACACAGATAAGACAGACAGACAGACAGACACAGTTACAGAGACAGACACAGAGCTAAACACAGATAAGACATACATACATATAGACCGACAGACACGCACAGGTACAGAGACAGACAGACAGACACAGTTACAGAGACAGACATAGAGCTAAACACAGAACAGATAAGACATACATACAGACAGACAGACACCGATATACAATGACACATACACACACTGGCACACAGACACACAGACAGACAGACACAGTTACAGAGACAGACACAGAGCTAAACACAGATAAGACATACATACAGACACAGACATAGAGCTAAACACAGATAAGACAGACAGACACAGACCAACAGACACAGACATACAATGACACATACACACAGTTACAGACACAGATAAGACATATGTACAGACAGACAGACACAGAAACAGAGCTAAATACAGATAAGACATACATACAGACAGACAGACACAGTTACAGAGACAGACACAGAGCTAAACACAGATAAGACATACATACATATAGACAGACAGACACGCACAGGTACAGAGACAGACAGACACACACAGTTACAGAGACAGACATAGAGCTAAACACAGATAAGACATACATACAGACAGACAGACAGACACACACATAGAGCTAAACACAGATAAGACATACATACAGACAGACAGACAGACACAGATATACAATGACACATACACACACTGGCACACAGACAGACACAGTTACAGAGACAGACATAGAGCTAAACACAGATAAGACATACATACAGACGGACACGGATACAGAGCTAAACACAGATAAGACATACATATATACAGACACACAGTTACAGAGACAGACAGACACACACAGTTACAGAGACAGACATAGAGCTAAACACAGATAAGACATACATACAGACAGAGACAGAGAGACACACAGAGTTAGAGACACAGACATAGAGCTAAACACAGATAAGACATACATAGACAGAGACACAGAGCTAAACACAGATAAGACATACATACAAACAGACAGATACAGACACAGAACTAAACGCAGATAAGACATACATACAGACAGACACAGATACAGACCAACAGACACAGACAGACAATGACACATACACACAGTTACAGAGACAGACACAGATAAGACATACATATAGACAGACAGACACAGAGCTAAACACAGATAAGACATACATACATACAGACAGACAGACACACACACACAGACAGACAGACAGACAGACACAGACACAGAGACCAAACACACACACACAGCTAGTCCTAGGAAGAAAACAAAACAAACAACAATACTTAAGGCTCATGATTTGGTCATTGGACATTTCTTTATACCAACAAATTCACTAATAATGGTATGGTCCACATTCATGAGGTTTTCCAGTTTATGGAGGTGTGTATTGTAAGGGGAACTCCACCTACCTTCTCCAGCACCACTGGCAGCCTCTCTGGGGTGTAGGTGAGGAACGGGAACAGAGCAGACACACACGACAACAAGCAGGACAGGATCAGGGGGTCCTGCAACACCCGGACAGCATGGCCACCTCAGCAGATTATAACTACATAACCAGTTAATACAACGTGAATAGGGTCACCCCACACTCTTGGGGTTAATGTTTTGGTGATTTGAGAGCGATCTCACAATGACTTACCTGTGTCTGGTAGTCCAGCACCCTCTGCAGCATGTCGATGCCCTCCTGGACTTCTGGTTTTGGTTTCTGGGAGATGAAGAGCCGTGACATGACACTCTCCAGGAACACTGTCAGGGCATCCCACTCCAGGAAGGAAGGCGAGCTGAATGTGCAGTAGCTCTTGTCTTGACCTGCACCAGAAAAGGATGGTTTGTCATTAATGGATCACAAGAAGATACTAAGAGGACATGTTTGTTCTTGTCTATTGCTGAACTCAAGCAGTATTCAAGATGTATGACTGACTGACTGAGTTTAGTTTTACGCCGCTTTTAGCAATATTCCAGCAATATCACGGCGGGGGACACCAGAAATGGGCTTAACACATTGTGCCCATGTGGGGAATCGAACCCGGGCCTTCGGCGTGACGAGCCAACGCTTTAACCACTAGACTACCCCACCGCCCCTCAAGATGTATGAAAGTGGTCTGTAAATATTGATGTCTGGACCAGACAAGTCAGCAGTTTACTGCATGAAGGACTATGTATACAAGCCATACATCACTGACTTGATCTTCAGCAACCCATGCTAGTCGTATGAAACGACTCATGGGATCGGGCAATCAGGCTTGTGGGCTTGGTTGACATTTAACCATGTTTCAATTGCATAGATTGATGCTCAAGATTTTAACCAAAAGATTTTCTGGTATAAAACTCAGACTACTGCCATATATCTAGAATATCGCTGAGTGTAGCATTAAACAGCAGGTGGTGAAATGCTTCAGCAGGTGTTCTGTAGTCAGACTTACCTTCCCCCGTGGCAACAGGCTTATGCAGCTGTTCGTGAAGCCACTCCATGGCTATATTGAAGGTGATCTTGGGCTCCAGCAGTGTCGCCTGCCCGCAACGTGAATGCAATGTCCACCTTGTACCCTGCAGGAAGACACACCATATCACCAAGATCACTTTTGCATTGTTTTTTATTATGAAAACATTAATTTAGAATGCCTGTCTATTCTCTCTTAAGCTTTAAACTGACTGAGTTTTGGTTTTACGCCGCTTTTAGCAATATTCCAGCAACATCACGGCGGGGGACACCAGAAATGGGCTTCACACATTGTACCCATGTGGGGAATCGAACCCGGGTCCTCGGCGTGACGAGACAACGCTTTAACCACTAGGCTACCCCACCGCCCCTTTAAGCTTTAAAGATTACAAAGCAGAAAGTCATGATGTTTGTACTCACTTGCAAAGAACATGTTAAATTCCTCATCACTGTCAAAATCCAACCTTGCATATTCACAGCTGGGAGAGTTGTTCTGACTGGGAAAGCCCACCTGTCAACATATTGGTCACATTTACGGTAATGCTGTACTGTAGTGCTAAATGAGTGAGTGAGTTGAGTTTGACGCTGCTTTTAGCAATATTCCAGCAATATCATGACGGGGGACACCAGAAATGGGCTTCACACATTGTGCCCATGTGAGGAATCAAACTATGTTGCAACACATGATCTGTTTTATAGAAATGTTTCCACAAACTATCAAAGTGTTCTGATTACATGGACAGTAAGATGATGTATGTCCCAAGTATTGTGAAGGTCCGGGTTAGAATTGGTCTTCAGTAACCCATGGTTGTCGTAAGAGGCAACTAATGAGATCGGTTGGTCAGACTCGCTGACTTGTTTCACACACGTCATCGTATCCCGTTTGTGTAGATCGATGCTCATGCTGTTGAGTACTGGATTGTCTGGTCCAGACTCGATTATATACAGACCGCCACCATATAGCTGAAATATGCTTGATCTTGATCACTTTAAGAACAAACCAACCAATATTGGGATGGATTCCAGTACCACGCATCAGTCCTAGGGGTGTCACGATACACCAATCTCACGATACGATACGTATCACGATTTTAAGGTCACGATACAAAACGTATCGCGATACATAATTTTCTCGCCTATTCATAGCATTACCTTTCCGGCAACGTACGCGCTCGCTGATTGGTCCATCAAAATAGTCTAGCCAATCACAAAAGCTGTTAGTTTCCAACCTATTTTTTAAGTAAAGCTAGCTACATCTATTTATCGGAGCGGTCTCGTATAATTTTACTATCAAGACTTTGAAGGAGATGGATATAGCATAAAAATTTGAATAGATTAAGTTTTAAAATAGGAATCGATACACGCAAGCATGTATCGCGTATCGTAACGTCAGTAAAAATGTATCGATGCATCGATACATTCGCGTATCGCGACACCCCTAATCAGTCCTTCCAAGTGTTGACTTGATTACTCTTTGTTTTCAGTGTTATTACTTCATATAAACAATGTGAAATGTCTCACATCAGCCCACAAAGAATCTCTTCACAGTCAACATATGGTTTAATGTTTTAACTGTTTCATATCCTGGAGAAAGTTGTTAAATATGCATTAATTGGATTTCACAATGTTTCAGCTGACCAATCAGTTGTGAGAAAGTTGCATCATATAGCAGATATTTCAATACTGAAAGTGATTTCACTTGATCCTTTAACACTGACCTTTAATAGTGTTTTAGTCATGGACTTGACAAGATGAGGTATGAAGGAGACAAGAACTGGATCCTCTGAAATACTTTCATGCCGAAGCAGAGAACTCCATAGAGTCTGGGTGTAGCTGCCTAACATCTGAAAACAGGGAACAAGCAGCAGTGTGAATACACAATGGTTTTCAGTCAAGCCTTGTGTTCACAGCATTCCGCCAGGGGGGGGTGCTACTTACATCTGAGTAGAGCGGAGTGAGTGGAGCAGAGCAGAGCGAAGAGGAGAAGAGAGGAGCGGAGAGGATAGGATTGGAGAGGACTCATTGAGATGAGAGAGGAATGGAATGGAGTGGTAAGGAGAGAAGTGGATAGGAGTGGAGCGGAGAGGACAGGAGAGGAGAGATGAGGTGAGGACAGGAGTGGAGTGGAGCGGGGAGGAGAAGAGAAGAGAAGAGAGGAGCGGAGAGGATTGGAGTGGAGTGGGGCGGAGAGGACAGGAGTGGAGTGGAGTGGAGAGGAGCGGAGAGGACAGGAGTGGAGTGGAGTGGAGAGGAGAGGAGAGGAGAGGACAGGAGTGGTGAGGAGAGGAGAGGAGAGTGTTGGGTTGGGTTGGAGAGGAATGGAGTGGTGAAAGAGGAGTGAGTTAGATTTAACAATGATTTGACAGTATCTAACAGATATCAAGGCATGTCAACCTAATGTCATTTTTATTCATATTCTTCATTCTTGTTACCTCACTATTTAAGCCCTTTGATAAACATTAGATCTGTGTTAAGAAGTCCATGCTCGCAACTTCTTGGCATGATGAATTATTCAAATGACTCAGTTATAACAACATAAGCTGTCACTCCTCTACCTGACTAGGGTGTTCCGAGAATGCCAAGAGAGCTTGAAGATATGTGGAAAAGTTAGGAGGCTGGGTGACACTCTCTGTTGAGCCCTGGAAAAACGAAGTAGGTTTGGATCAATCTAACAAGACATATCATGCAAGAAATGTAACAGCCCCTGTACACACAGGTACATTTCATTTATCTTATTGTGCACTGAAATAAAAAAGCCCTGCTTTGGTACTGTGTGCTCTCATGTGTTTCTTTGTTAAGACCCTAATCAGCCATATTTGATTTGGTTACTTGTGTGTCAACATATCCAATAGGGTGGTTCACTGCTCTTGATCACTTTGAGACTCTAATATTTACAGCTGATTGTTTGCAGGCCAAAACAACAAACACTATTATGGGATGCATCACAGTCCTTCAACACAGTGGAGAATGTATGGAGACATACAGTGGAGACTTTGTGGTGTGTAGACAGACATGATGCTTGACTGACTGACTGAGTTTGGTTTTACGCCGCTTTTAGCAATATTCCAGCAACATCACGGCGGGGGACACCAGAAATGGGCTTCACACATTGTTCCCATGTGGGATTCGAACCCGGGTCTATGGCGTGACGAGCCAACACTTTAACCACTAGGCTACCCCACCGCCCCGACATGATGGTTGAACTTACCCATAAAACACAGAGCTGTTTCCCAGTCTCTGTCAGCACCTGACACAACCTCTTGAGGAACAGGTAATAATACTCATCCCGAGATGACTTCTCTGCAGCTCTGCAAAAAACAACAGAGACAGTGTCAGTGAGTGGGTGCCTTTGGCATCTTGGTCTTACAAAGTGAGTGAGTGAATGACAAATGTTATGACTTTTTAGAAGTGACTTGTGTTTCAATAATAATATTACCAATACAGAAGAAGTGGCGTTACCTGAATGCAATGTCAATACAACTCAATTTTAATTTTAACAACACAAGTTTGCTCCCCACGAAACAAAGATATGTCTCTGTCGTCCTTACAGAGTGTAAACAACGTCTCACTTACACTGCAGCATTAAGTATTGTTGCCATGGCATCTTCACTGAACAACACCAACAATGGCTTTCTTTCTTCCAGCTTACCCTGAAATCACACACAGCAAGAAGCTGAAGTTGGTGTATTGAAGGAGGCAAAAACATTAATCTAAAATCCTGGACAGTCAGTACTCTTGTAAAACATTTTTATTGGGCCCGAAAAACAATACACATAAGACTGGTTGTGGTTCATTCTCTTCCCACAGAGGTTACTCCTGTCATATCTTCCTACGTAACCTCTGTTCTAATACGGCCCTTTCATGGTGTGAGCGTTCAAGACTCGTGATTGGAGGCAATCAGATTTAGTTGTGCAATCAGCGACGTTGTTTCAAAAGTGATCATTCGCAAGGCCTCGGTAATTTCCGTATGCTTCGAGAAAACTAAACTTCTTCCCCTGCGCGATGTGCAAACGTTTCTTCTAGACAGAACTCAGTCATGTTATGGCGGATCAGTGGCGTCTCCATCGCCCTCGTTGACAACGGACAAGCTAGCCATTAAACGTCTTGTGTGTAACATCAACACAAGTCCCCGGCAGATGGGGTATATTTTTGGCCCCACATTTGCTTGTGTTAGTCAAGTTGAATCTAAGTCGATGTGACAACTGTTCTGATTGGATAGAAAGAAGGGAGATAATTCGTTTTGCGATCTTTTGCCGCTAGGGGATTTTACGACAACCGGGAAATATGGCCGTATTAGAACAGAGGTTCGTAGGAAGATATGACAGGAGTAACCTCTGTGGGAAGAGAATGGTTGTGGTTGTGAAAGGGAGGAGTCAGAAATACATGTTCAGCAATATTCCAGTTTTAAAACTTTCTTACCTTTCGACTGACGATAAGCAGAAGACATTCTGCTGCAGACAACTGCAGGCTGCTGTCACTTAGCAACAAACAGAGGAGCTGCAAGAGGCGTCCGTCTCTCTCAACAATGTGGGACATGTTGACCCAGTCCACAAACCCTGTGAGAGTTGACAGAACTGCCTCACTCACACGACACGCTGCCAGGGCTTTCAGCTTCTCCAGCTCGTTCTCAGATCCTGACTGCTGAAACAGATGATGTTTTGTTACCTTGAAGGCTACCCTATATATTCCAGTGAGGTTTCAGTGAGTATCTGTGACATGTGGCTTATTGAGGACAGCATCAGCAAGGGTGCAGCGATACTCAAATGTCATCCTAGATAATCTGTATTCTACAAAGATACATACCCTGGACCCAGTTGCCGTTTCAGCTTCATTTGGATAGTCTGACACATACCTGACAATGCCTAGAACTGCTTTTGTCGCTTTCTACATTCATTTAGATTAAGGGAGGCATGTTAGAGACACCTTTGCTTTGATCATCTAGGAACTTTTAGCTTACTGGCCTCATTGTTAAAAAGGAGATGTTGAAAATGCAAAAGCTTATGGAAGATGGACGGACACTAGCAGCCACTGTTTTCAATCATGCAACTTCTTATCATTTCAAGGAGTGGCCATGACTTCAGAACAAGGATAAAGCTGGCGTGGTCTGTGGAGTTTATGTGAACCAAAAAGAAGATCCATCTTTTAACATAGTGAATGTTATTTCACCCTTGACTACGGAATAAGCTGCTCAAATTCCATTTTAATTAGAAAATATTACCCTTTTCACGTTGTGAACAGTCAATGATATTTCGAGAATCATCCATTAACCATAATCTGAGCATACTTCTTCATGAATTAATGTCGAGCTTTCTTCTGTGAAAGTATGTTTGTCACAGATAACTTCTAAGTGTTCCCTCTTATCTTAAGTTAACCATGCCATTACAGTAGAATACTTTTCATAACGAACACGGATATAACGAACTGACTGATATAGCGAACTGTTTTAAAAGTCCCGAATAAACCTTATATTATAATATAAAAAGTGAATAGCGAACTACGAATATAACGTACTAATTCCAGTGGTCCCCTGGAGTTCGTTATAAAGGTATTTTACTGTAGTTTGATCTATATAACCGGTACCCTCATGCAGGGAATGTTGACCACAATTACTGTTCTACAGTTCCAGTCTCACCAGCTTCCTGTAGAGTGTGGTGTTGTTCTCCAGCAGGGTGAGGAAGAAGTGGAACAGCTGTGTCATCTGTGAGGTGAGAGCCTGCAGCACCTCCCGCCGCCGCTGATGAGGCAGGTTCTGGAACGCCACCACATCCTCCACCAGACGATGGAAGATCATCAGCACCAGCTCCGTCTGAGTCTCCTGAAGAAGAAGTAAGTCATTGAGTCAGTGTTGATTAATTCTGCAGTCAGCAATATCAAATCTATGTCAGAACCCACCTGAATATGATCAAGTCTAGATCAGGCAAATAGAAATCATGAAAGAGGAACCAACAATATATATGAACAACTTACAGTGACTCTCTTTGAGGATTCAAGGTCAGGCTAATCATACTAAAAACCCGGGTTCAATGCCCCATATCGGAACAATGAGTGGAATATTGCTAACTGTGACACAAAAACTCACTCACTCACTGTTGGGTGTTCTGAGTTGGAACCAATTCATATGTGGGACTGATGTAGCAAATATATACATCTACCATCACTGAGTAAGTGAGTGAGTGAGTGAGTGAGTTTAGTTTTATGCCGCACTCAGCAATATTCCAGCTATATGGCGGCGGTCTGTAAATAATCGAGTCTGGACCAGACAATACAGTGATCAACAGCATGAGCATCGATCTGCGCAATTGGGAAACGATAACATGTGTCAACCATGTCAGCGGGTCTGACCACGCGATCCCGTTAGTCGCCTCTGACGACAAGCAGGGGTTACTGAAGATCAATTCTAACCCGGACCTTCACGGGTCCTACCACCACTGAGCATGCTCAACAATGACAATGCAAATCTTCAGACGGACGAAACGATCAGCTAAGAGAAGGTAACTCTATCCTTCAACCTCGAAACTCACTTTCCATGCTGACCATGAACAGACAAAATGTGGGGAGGTGGGTGGCCCTACCACGAGGAGGACTCTCTTCAAAGAAACAGCAACCTGTGCAGGTTGGTTTGATTCTTTTTCAGAAGAGGTCCTCCTTGGAATACTTATATGTATAAGACAGTATAAGACTCCCAAAGAACAGAGTCGGGAGTGGCATTCTGTCTGGCAAAACGAATCCAAATTCAAGTGGAATTCTCCAATCTATATATAGATTAAGATCGCACTTACCCAGTCACATGACCTCCTACGCCGATTAGGCGAGGACATGAGTCAGGATCAAGGGTCAAACTATTGCTGAGCTAACAAGTTACTGTTGATTAATGGCTCAAATACACGATCAGTGGAAGGCTGGGTAAGCGTTAGAAGTTCTATATGAGCCGTCACGTGGAAAGCAAGATTGATCTGAGAGTGGTATGTATCTGGGAGGCGAATACTGACATGATCAGTATGAAATACTGTCAGTGCCAGGTCAGTGGATATTGCATGGATGTCCCCGACTCTTCTAACGGACCTTACCACCACAAGTAAAGCCGTCTTCCACGTCAACAAGTGAAGTGAGAGAGACGATAGACTTGAAAAGTCAGGGCCAGACCACCAATTGAGCACAATTGGCAATTTTCAAGGTGGGCTGGTTTGCCACTGAGGCGGTTGAACCCTGTTCATGCCAGCTACGAAGCGCTGTACGAGAGGGTGATGCCTAGGCAGAGCACCGTTGAATGGGGTAAGAAACGTTGAAATAGCCATGGAGTACCCGCGAATGTATTAAGGCTCTCTTCCAAAACAGGGTTAAAGTAATTCCGATTTCCGAACTAAATCTGGAATTCTGGGTGTCTAGAGGTTAGACCTGACAGAGGCAAGGCACCCATTCAATCTGAAGATTCGGGTGTGGCACCCCATTCAGAGTAAGAATGTCTGGCCGTAAAGGTAATTCGAGACCTGTTACCTCGTTGTCCAGAGACTGCAGGTCGCCCAGAACACCGCCCCTACCCGGAAGAGGGATGTATCTGTTTGGAATGAGAGCGTTGGCATCTCCAGGGTGGAGAGACGAGTCTGTCCACCACTGCAGATGAGGAATCCTAGAACCCCGAGGAGCCAGTCAATTAGGTACGGGTGACAATGGCACTGCGATCCGGCTATCAGGAGCTGGAATCAACCTCAACATGGTGAACACCCTTGACGCCGTAGAGATACCTAAGGGGAGCACACGAAACTGGTAGCACGTCCTGTCGAAGGATGTAATTCATGGGATTCGGGAATGCATTGGAACAAGGAGGTATGCGACCTTGAGGCCAATCCCCTGCCTCGACAGATGAGATCACTGAGCGCAAGTCTCTAGGAAAGTACCTCTATGAACTTGAACAGCCCTCAGATTGAGAAAGGGTCTCAACATTCCGTTCTTTATGGTAACGAGGAAATAAGTGGAGTCAAACCCTACATTTTCTGACCTTTAGGAACCATGTCAATGGCTGCCTTGCCCAGCAGAGACTAGATCTCAGCACGGAGTATTTCCGCCTTCTCACAGGGTTTTGGAGCAGAATACAATAAATCCCTGCAGTTGGCAACATGTCGTTAGCCAGTGCCGGGGCACCTGAGTGATTAACGAGAAGCTCCACAGACTTCCGTTTTCCTCGAAACAGCCACAGGCTCAGTAGGCCCATAAGCACACTCATCATTTGGCTGTCACTGATGAAGAATTACCAGCGCTCTTTCCCCTTTCCATCAGCTCCCTCTGCAGAGCAGAGAGATGCGCCGGGTGGAGCATACAGCGTTGGGCTGTTATGTGGGAAGGACGGCAGACTAACGGTAGAATGAGAGGCCGTGTCCCGGATGCCTTGCTGGAACGAAAGGCTTCCCCCTGGGAGGTGGAACTCCAATGGTTCGGGCCCTCCTCATGGACAACACCTGAGGCAACACAGCAAGTCTATCTCGCACTTGTCTCAGGGACGAACTGAGTCATCGTAAGGTTCAAAGTATCGAAAAGAGCTGATGCTCAAATCGACTTGTTCACTGTTCGAGACAGAACCCTGGTTCCGAGGCACAGTGGAAGCCTGATAAATCAGTGTTCCCCAAGCACTCAGGTAGACCTTGGAGTGTCAAGGTGACCGGTATCCCCAGCACACTCGACAAACTCTTGGCCAAGGCGTCAATAGACATTAGGCTGAGAAGTGATTTACTGGCGCCAGGGGATCTGCGTCCTACCAGAGCTGAAGCCGGGTCGGTGCTACTCCCACGGTTCAGAGCGTCCGCGGAGCCGTAGCTCGGTGCGAGTCCCCAGGTTCAGAGCGTCGGATTTAGCACCTGGTACTTCCAAAAGCGCACTGAGCATACAGATACATGGCCTATAGCGCTATATAAACACACATATATATATGTACAGGGGTAGACCTCGAAGTGTCGAGGTGACCGGTAGCTCCGTCACACACAACAGTCTCTTGACCAAGGCATGGATAGACATCAGGCAGAGACTTGAGCTACCAGTGCTGGGGATCTACGCCATACCTGGGTCGGTGCTAGTCCCCAGGTTCAGAGAGTCTGAACCCCGGTCACGAGACACATGGGAGTAGCCTAACAATGCCGGGTTACCCTGTTACTCGGATAGACCTCGGTGCATCGAGGTGACCGGTAACTCTGTCACACTCAACAGCCTCTTGGCCAGGGTGTCGATAGACACCAGGCCGAAACCTGAGCTACCAGCACTGGGGATCTGTGCTGTATGGGACAAAGCACGGGTCAGTGTGAGTCCCCAGGTTCAGAGCGTCCCGGCGCCGAAGCATGGATCTGATCATCCCCTGAACATCATCCCAGAGCTGGAGCTCTGTTCGGGACCTTCCCCTTAACAGATGCGCCGGGGCCATTTCTACCCTTAGGCCGGGTACCAAGCTCCTCTCACAACCCGGACACCACGTCTGAGATCAGAGTGCACACCGACAACCTCTGCTGCCGCTATAAGTACGAAATCAATCGTTAGTGGAGCAGCAATATTGTTTGTGGGGGAGGTGAAGGTGGGAGATAAGAAAAGAGTTTCCATAGTAATCTAGCCTTTTTACCTCTTTAGAGGTTGTAGCTTACTCATTTTGGACGGGGGTCCTGACCCTAAATATTATCCTCCGCCTGAAGCAGATTAGTGAAAACATAAAATCTGTGTGCCTGAATGAACACGCTTGAGGCATAAGTCCCAGGCAGAATACACAAACTTGGTCGCCATGAGCCTCATTGTGAAATCCAAAGCAAACATAAAAGCAATGCTGCAACATATCCGCCATCTTGTCAAACACGTAGTTTGAAGAGGAGAATTTGGAAAATATAACACTAATTGCAACACAACGTGAAAAAACGATGAACGATATTCCCCTTGTAGTATTGCAAAGCGATTGTACAGAAGAAATCACTTGTTGCGTGACACCGTCAACAACAAAAAGCACCAGCTAGACGTGATGACATGTCACAAATAATAATTATGTATGTATGTAATGCGATGCAATTATAATACAAGTGACAAGAATCCTTATAAGCGTAAAAGCCTTGCAAGTGAAAACGAATAGGAATTCAACTTGAAAAAGTTTAGAGGACAGCAGGCATGTTTTGCACCATGTGAATGACAGCATGGAAAGTGAGTTACAAGGTTGAAGGTTCAAGTTACCTTCCCTTGGCTGTGGGGTCCTGCGGGGCCCTGCAGGGGTGGTTGAACAAGACAAAAACGAGTTTTTTGTTTTGTAAATATTTTATTCAAGATATAGTTACAACAATCATAGGAATTTTTAATGGACATAAGAATGCTTTTAAGCATCTCAAGGAGGACCTATTCTGAAAAAGAACAATACTCCCAATTTGAAGGTTCAAATAGAAGCAGATGATTTAAACTTTGCATATATATTGCATATATACAGCAACTGAACAGACGTTCTAAGTGACGTCTTGTCACATATTTCATTACAAGACAGGCAGACGGAACCAGCCGTCTGCTCTCCAGGCAGATGCACTATTCAATACATCACGGAAGAGTTCCTATAACAAACATTGTGTCTCTACATACCCCATGCTGACACAGGTCATGTAGTTCGGTGAGTAATGACGGCCAGAGTTGAGGCCATTCCCTTTTGATTAGCTCCACCATGATCCGAGACACGCCATCTTTGATATGCAGCTCCTCCTCCAGTAGACTGTGTGTGCCCTGTGGTAAGATGAAATCATCATGTTATTGTGTGTGTTCTGTGGTGAGATGAAGTCATCATGTTATTGTGTGTGTTCTGTGGTGAGATGAAGTCATCATGTTATTGTGTGTGCCCTGTGGTGAGAAACAGTCATGTTATTGTGTGTGTTCTGTGGTGAGATGAAGTCATCATGTTATTGTGTGTGCCCTGTAAATTATCAAAACTGACTAACTAGAAACAAAATCATCACTCATTATATTGCAAAAGTAACTTTAAAATTTCAGTTGTGACATCAGAAATAAAAACATTTGAAGAACAATACCAACCTGATCAACTAATTCCATTGAACTTTTCTTTAAATTATCCTTATCATTTTGTGACATAATATGCCATCGAAACCTGTAACAGAAAAGATCGTTTAGCTATTGTAAATGCTGTATTTAAAATGAAACTTTATATCTTGATAATTAAAGAAACAACTTACATTACTGGATACCCTGATCAGAATAATGATCAGTAGGACGGACTTAATTCAGTGAAGATTGATGCATCATGATTAGCATGTTTCTCAGTAATAATGACTAATTACCCACTCATACAAGCACAACACAACCAATACCTGTGATGAAAGTGCACAATCATGCTTTCTGCTATCTCTCATGGTGGTAGTTCTGGACAGCAAATTGAAGTGCTTAAGTTTAACCTTTCCAACCAAGATCAATTTTCTTTTCTGACAATTGATCACATTTTTATGAGGGGTGGTGGGGTAATCTAGACATAAAGCTGTCGCTTCTCAGTGAATACATGAGTTTGAATTGTCACATGGTACAATGTTTGGAGACCAATTTGACTGTCCACAACCATGACATTGCAGGAAGATTGCTAAAAGCATAACCAGTCATAATGTTCAGAATATATCTTTTTAAAAACCAAACATGCTATACTTACTTGATACAGTGTTCAACTAACTGTAAACCAAAGTGTCTTAGAATGGGAGAAAACTGTTTTCCTGCTAAAACCAACCCACAAGGTAGACAATCTGGGGAGGATTCTTTGAATTCTTCACAAATCTGCAATTTTGATGAGGATTTATTCAACAAAATGTAAGCATTGTGTTTTCATTTGTCAGTAAGTATGGTGCACTTCAAGGGTTTATGTTTTGCTAACATTGTAAAACACTCAAAATACTGAAATATATTCAACATAACATGTTTATGACATAAATTTAATTGTACATCAGTAGAAGACTAGAACATACATGCAGTATTGAGCAAGGTCAGTTGATTATTTAAATAATAATCTTGGTCAAAGGGAGCTAACCATTAAAGTACTCATCTTCATATTGTGTAATGCTTCCTTAATAAATTTGTCTTTTCACTTGATTTTAAAAGGGCAGCAGACCTATAACCTCAATGACTAAATGACAATTTCGGCCACAGTTTCAATGCATAAAATCTTCCTTGCAGATCAACTGTACATACTATAGTTTGGTAATGTATAACAATGATGTGTCATTATTGTGAAGGCACTGTCATATCCTGACATGATGTTAAAGGATAACTATCTGTTTCTTGACAAGTTAATTATTGTTATATCAGATATGTTGGAAACTGATAAAGCTAATTGCCTGAGTGTCTGTTTTCTAAATGTTTGTGCAATATGTGATGGCAAGTCCAAAAGCTATGAAAAATTATGCGTGGCAAGCCTCAATAAAGGATACATTTCCACTGATTTGTATAAAACACCAAACATTTTCTACAGTCATGTTTTGTAGTTGATCTATTCAACTGAAATTGAATTGAATATACCCAGCAGATATTCTACTGTTCTACTACATAGATGTCGAAGCTAAAACAAAACGAAATAAAAATGTTGTATGGTGCTGAATTATTGAAACACATATTAAGTTACTCATTCTTGAAGTATGATGATCTGAGTTCAATTATATGAGCAGAGATACGCCCTTTTCATCGATACTCTATTCAAAGGATAATTTCATAAGATCGTAACTGGCAAAGATGTTAAAAACAACCTTATGAGCTGTAAGACGGTCATTGTGCCCTACAGACGGGTTCATAACAGTTTCGACAGCTTCTGCTAGTCTTGGTATTATGTTGTCAATACGGGAACTCATTATTATTTCTTATGATTTTTCTTCGGAGAAACAACAACCATTTTTCATTCAGAACGCACACGTTTTCTTTCAACCAATGAAATGTCCGTATTTGGCGGAAGATGTACTTTACAGACTTAATCACTAGAGAATACTTCCGGAAGAAGAATTTCATGGCTGAGCAAAGTGAAACTTGTTACACGAAACATTAAAGTGTTGTGAGTAAAATATGTCAGTTATGTTTTGGTTTCGGAATGCACTGGCCTCAGTGAATCAGATCTGACACAGTTTTAGTTGAAAATTATATCATCGACAAGACAACGCTCATGTCAAGTGGTCCAGTAGGTGTTGCTTTCTCTTCCACTAAGTTCCAGTGTCGCTTTTACTTTAGTAACAGATTACTAGACTAAAGCCATGGTATAATTTCAGATAATCATAGATATAGCATTTACGTGTTATAATTTTGTGAATATTCGGCCACCTCCTAAAAGCATTTTTGTTAGGAAGTGTAAAATGTTTTCTTACACTGCATGTTCACTAATACAGACAGTTGTTGCTTATTGTGATCATCAATAAGTTCACATATTGTGAAGGATTTCAGATAGATATGCAAATTGTCGGATCATAGGTTTTCAGATGGCAGCATCTACGTGTTGTGTCACGCAGGGCTTCTAAATTCTCGAATGATGGTTTGAGTTTGAAGTATACTTCTTTCAGATGTGGCCTTTAAAAGTAAGTGATATGTTTTGTGGTCATTCTCCAAAGTTGTAAATGTCTGAGACCTGCATCCTTTTGTGCTTTCTCACATGAATGTGAAATTCCAGTGATGCTTAAAATCAACTCACTCACTGTAGTTTCAGGTATCCACCATAATTTGCTCGCTCATTACTCAATATTCTCTTGTTTCAGGCCCGGCCTGATATTTCAACCCTATGCTAGAATGTAGAACTAAAGGTTGATAATGTATCCATTCAGACATCAGAGAACACCTCCCTCTGTCCTTCTCCATGGTGACTATGGCCCTTACAACAAGAGGGAGCTTGAGGCGGCCAGAGCTCAGTTAATTAATGATGTGTATACTATGCCTGGTGCCATTTTGGACAGAGTGAGGTCAAAGTGTGGAATCATTCCAAATAGATTTGGGGTATTCAGTGGTTGCGAGCCTCATCCAAGGACATATGTGTCTTATGAATCCCAATCCTGTGCTTTGGTTGCTGAAGGAGGATGGCCAGAGATCATTAGGGAAAATCCAATTGTTCAAAATGGTGGTAGCAGGTATGAACCTGAAAGTCACTCCAGTGGTAGAGCTACACCAACAAGTAGTAGAGACTCACAGGTATTCAGGTCTCATGATGATGAAACACCATCGACGTCAGGAAGTGTGAAACGAAAAAATGACATGGTGGAAGATGATGATGAATTGTTTGATGGCGAAAGTTTTAAGAAGTTGAAGAAATGCGATGAACTTGATGAGCTCGACGATCTTGAAGTTAGCGATGTCTCTGACAACATAGATAGTGATGAAGAAAGTGTTGTAGGCTTTAAATGTGATCTGTGCAAATTCACGTCTACCGATGCTGGATTTATGCAGAGCCACTTAAAGGACAATCTTCACTTCTCTGCAAGTGAATATGAAGGTGTCATCGAAAATCAAATCTTCGTGCCACAAGGGCTTTTGAAACCAATGACACATATACATGAAGGTGGTAAATTGCAATGCCTCATTCCAATGTGTACAGTATGTAAAGAAGTGTTTAATGACGTCCATTCATGCTACAGTCACTCTCAAAAGACTCATAAGATGGACAAGCCCCTCTATGCTTTAAGTGTTGTGAGAGCTTGCAGAACGGTTATTTTCAATCTTCCCCCTCAGTGTCCTGTATGTGAAATGTTTTTCAGTGGGGCTGCTCAACTATACAACCATTGCAGATCATCTGGACATTTACTCTACAAACCACCAGAATCCAATGAAAGAGTGTTGCTGGTTTGTATTTATTGCAAATCTGAAGTAGTGTTCACAGACTTTTACAAATGTCAGGATCATCTGTTGTGCAAGCATGGTACTGGCAAACAAAAACTTGAGATGAAGATTCTCTATGTAGAAATGCCAACGGAGGTGAAAGAGATGTTACCTAAAGTTGTTAGGAACAGTGACTACCAAGAATGTCCTGATGTGCCCCGTAGAAAGAAAAAGAAAAAGAAGAGATCAAACCATTCCAAAGGAAAAAATGCTAAAAATAATATGGCCAGGAAGGGTGGAGGAAAGTCTTTTTACAAGGATCGTCAGGTATTTAATTATTCCCACAGATCTTCCAAGTGAGGTTATTTGGTTGAGCTGCTTTTGTGTGACATTTATAAACAGCTCATTGTCAAAGAACTCTAGCTAGCTGTTGCCAGACTGGTAACAGTTTTCAAGGCTCTACAATAGATATGAAGAATGTTCAGCTTTCATATTCTGAACACAATCAGTATCATTACTATGAGTGTATTCTGTAAAACAGGTCACTGTTTGCATGCATCTACAATGGATGAGGGACGTCTCTATATGAGTTTCATGTCCTGAAGACAGTCTGTATCAATTTTTTCTGTAAAACAGGTAACAGTTTGCATGCGTCTTCAGTGGATATGAGGGACGTCTCTATATAATTTTCATATTCTGAAGACAATCTGTATCAATGTATTCTGGATTACATGCAATCATGCCTGGATTTTAGCTCCTAACCAGGGTGCCGTTGTACAAAACGATCTTAGCGCTAAGGTGACCGTAACTCCCATACCTTAACATAAACTTAAGGTAGTCTTAGCGCTAAGATTGTTTTGTACAACGGCACCCTGTTCAGTACAAGTAAGTTATAGGATGCTCTGATTGTTGTATTGAATTGCACCCCCTGGAGTGCCACACATCTATTATCATTGTTTCAATCCTGGTTTGTCTTGATAATGTGTCGTCACGATATGGCTGAGATATTGCCGATGTGACGTTAAATATTAACTCACTCACTCACTTGATAATGTGGCGATACTGCTGTCTTCCACATGCAGCTTATAAGCTCTGACTCACTTAACTTGTATCTCATCTGCTTCCCCTAATTCTATCCTAAGCTCTTGGATCTGCTTTCTGATTAAGCACCCTGTGTGACTATCCAGTAGAGCTGTGAATTGGTTGAAATTTCACAATTGATGATTGCTTCATTACCAACGAGCAATCATTGAAAAAAAATTGGTTAGAGTCATTTTTCAGATTTTCCTATCCAGGTTGTTATTGCAGATAAATACTAATATATCATGAACATAAACTTCCCGGAGTTTTCAAGATATATTCAGTCATGACTTTTCAGTTAGTGAAAGAAAAAACAATTTTTCAGTCCCTGACAACATTGAATATATGTTTCATCATCAAGGGTTTCAAAGACTAAACAGTAGTTCCAAAATTGTGTGTGTTCGATTATGAGAAAATGTGATCGGTTGCTTGGTCGTTTGGTCACTATGACCAATCCTCAGTTATTTCAATTGATCGGAACACCACTACTATTGGGAGCACTTTCCAAATTAATGATGATTAAGATGGTACATGTCTGGCTCTGAGACCTGTACCTATTGAGGCTTTCCTCCTATGTAAATCTGACATGATCATCATGTAATGTAACTGAAAGTCTGTTTATAAGTGGCGATAAACCAAACTCACTCACACAAACATGGCAGGATTCAGTGTGACCTGTGAAACCGCTCAAACATATTGTCAATTAAATGTTGGCAAAATCTGTTGTTTTCTGCACATCAATCAAGCTGAGACTGTTTTTACTTATATGTGTGAATTATGCAGTGTATGAAATAAGCCAAAAACCAAGTCAAACATCAGGGCTGGTAACTCTAAATCTAGACCATCCATCAGAAATCTAGCCTGTCTCGGGCGGTCGGATGGGCCTTATTTCATACACTGAATTATGTAGTATGTTAGAAATCAAGTCATCAGTTGTAGAGATATCCAGCCTGTATATGTTGTATGGCACGCTTACTGTCCTATGATAATCAAACATGCAAGATCCTTTTTTACATATGCAGGAACTTGATTATCAGAGATTTTGGTTACGTTTTAGTATTCATTTAGAATGTTATTCTTGAAGTTTTAATATGTTGCTTAAATCTGGCAAATGTTTATTTCGCATGTTTAGGTAGGAACCTTTTCAGTACTTTATTATGGTTACTGTTAGAAATTCTTACTTTGTTCATTGTTACACACAAGCTTCATGTACTGTTTATTTGAGTTTTTGTAGTTGTGTTTTGTCATGACTGTTGTCATTTCTGTTTGGTTTTACTTTACTGGTAAGGATTTATGTCATTTTCTTTGTAACCAATTTATCAAGTTTTACTGACACAGAGAAAGGTAAACATGCAAAAAACATGTACATTGAAACCTGGTAATCTAAGTTTCATTTTCATTTAAAACTGTCATCATACTTTCATTCACAGTATACTATCATGAATATATTGGTCCTAGCATGATGTATAACAATTACAAGTGAACAAGACTTAACTTTAGAAATTTTAATATACCTACATAAATAAACCTTTGCTTCTCTTAAAGATTGTCTTTAAGTAGGAACATGATGAGTTAATTTTGTATGTGAAAGTACAGGTGTGGAAATAACAGTGATATGTCAACGTCAAATGAGACTGAGACTATCCTGGGTATTTACTGGCTTGAAACTGACTGGAATTAGGAGATCTGGTCCTGGGCCTAGATTTTCGAAGCTCTCTTAGCACTAAGATAGTCGTAAGTTAATGTTAATGTATGGCACTTACGACTATCTTAGCGCTAAGAGAGCTTCGAAAATCTAGGCCCTGATTTCTTGAAACAAACTTAGGTTTTTACTCAAATGTCAAACTGAGTTTTGTAGTCAATACACATCTCAAGTAACTAATACCAACTGAAATATTTTGTTCATATTTAAGAAAAATATTGTTGAAATATCTTAAAATTGAAGAAAGATAAATTGTAAATGCAGTCTGTGACTCTAGCTGTTACTCTGAAGCTTGGATTTAGTCAAATTTAGTTTAATGATAGGTCATATAATGACATTAAAATGTACAAATAAATGATGCTAAGAGCTACTTTTGGCACAGATTGCACACAATTTATTTATCACCACTGACCGACTGACTGAGTTTGGTTTTTCATATTTTTAGCAATATTCCAGCAACATCTTAAAATTGTGGGGACACCAGAAATGGGCTTCACACATTGTACCCATGTGGGGATTAGTTTAATGATAGGTCTTATTCCAGCGAAATAGCGGGGACACCAGAAACGCTTTTAACCATTAAGCTACCCCACTAGCCGCCCCATTTATCACCAGTAGGGGTATCTTCCAATAATCGACTGCTTCAATAATCTTAGTGTTGTAAATGCCAAGATCCATAACAAATTGAAAGAAAGGTGGTCATACCACCGATTCATATGGAATTATTTAGATGGTGTGTGTAGTACGTCAGACACATGGCCTTGAATGTTTGGGAAGGAGCCGTGACAAAGCCTTCAATTTGTATGAGGGAGTTTTTTCAAAGGCTTTGAAATATTTTCAAGATGCCATTTCTCTTCTGAAAATGTCAGACTTTAAGGTAATTAAACTGTGATCAGTCACTTACTTTATAGCAATGTTACAGGGTATACAGTGTCAGATACAGGAGTTTAAAAAAGGGAAAGGTATGAAAAAATGAAATGAGAAAGAAACGAAACGGGATAGACTCACACAGGGATGCACATGATGTTGTAGTGTGAAAGTGGGATATTGAATATACACGGGGTTGGTTAATAATCATGATAATGATCGTGTTTATAGGGTTATACGTTCAGGCATTTTTTGTTATGTTCTATTCATGTAATGTTAGGGGTGTCAGAGGTTTCTGATTCAATAGTCAGTTTTAACTGTCAAGAAGAGACATGTTTTTTCTTGTTTTATTAATTTTGCTGATGTGCAGGTGGGTCATATTACCTTTGTAAATATCTCTAGGAAGTGTATCCATCATATGGAGAGAGAATGGTTTGTTAGGATATTGATTATATTAACTAAAAATAAACTTTGAATATGTTGTTTTTCCGCCATATTCTGCTTGGCATTATCATATGCCTGTTATGAGGTATTTCAGTGAGGAGTGTGGAACTGCAGCATTGTGAATTACCTCCCTTTGACCTTACCTCAGAAGATGAGGCCTCACAAGAACGTATATATAGATGCATGGCTGGATGTTTTCAGCAAGTAAGCTCTCTTCATCAAAATATAATTGATCATCAGTTATGTTTCCAAATATGAGAAAAAATGTGTTGCTCATATTATACATGGCTACTCTGCAATGACTGTCTCACCTATAGTGGCGGTCTGTAAATAATCAAGTCTGGACCAGACAATCCCATGATCAAAAGCATGAGCATCGATCTATGCAACTGGAATACTATGACATGTGTCAACCACGTCAGCAATTGCATAACTGTTGTAACCCAGATCTACATGGGTTGTATGAGGTTAATTTCTGGTATCCCTTCACCTTAATGGCATATTGAGAAGCAGCTTCAAACCATTCTCCCTCACTAACTCTATGCTGCAATTTCATCACAAACAGCATGGTCAGGGCTTGGTTTTGCATTATTCTATAAAAACAACACACAGAGAAGAAACATATAATGGAGTGATTTATTTGTCGATTATAATAAAACAATATTACATGACATGAACAACTGACACATGAATATAGTTACTTCACACACAAGTGACTGGATGACTCCATGCAGTAAAGGCATGTCACAGTACTACTTAATACCCAAGATTGTTGCTCTGTGATTATGTGCACAACGTAACATGAATAGCTTTGACCTACCTCTTATCTCATGGATTACAGATTTACTCTGCCATGTTGTTGTGGCACATGCCCAATAGACAGCACATAACACGTTTATTTATTTTTTATCTAAAAAACAAGAAATTATGCAAAAACTGGAAGGGTTGTGCCTGTATAAAAATACAAAACAAGTCAAATTCGTAGTTTATTGAAAACAAATATTGGTGCAGTTGATCACTGATCCAAGTTTAAAACTGGTTTTATGTATTTGTGTGGGTGATTTGATCTGTGTAGCATTTGTTATATTCTAGGGATTCCACGTGAAACTAAGGATCATAATAATCATAAAACAACCGACAGATCCTGGTCTGAGTGAGTGACATTAAGTTTTCAGATTTAACAAAAATTGGACTTTTGGGATTTGATACTTTGTCAGATTTTTCACAGACAAAAGAGAACATGCATCATTCGGTAATGCTAGTATACAGTATTAGAATAACTTCAGGATACCACTGGACAAGGACTAGAAGCTCTCATACACAATGCCAGGGATAATATACATGTATACAGTTTGAGGAGGGTTGTTAGGGTGTGATTTTTCATGAGACAACACATGAATACACCATGCCATTTAAGAAAGTAAAGATTCTAGTACATTTTTCACACAAAGTACTTGATCTAGGCTACCTGTTGTCAGATTTCCATTTTTTTTAAGGAGTGGTGGCTGAGGGGGTTAGATGACTTTGTGTGCTTGTGATATAGTGCCTCGGTCTGAGATTGGGTTCGAATCACAGATTGAACTCAACCCTACAAGTATGAGAATCTGTACTTTACTGAGAGTGTAATCCCAAATATAACATGTTAGCCAACACATGGTTTACAACTTGACTCAAGACTACACCTGATTGTTCTACTGTGTCAGGAACCGCGTCCGTGGTGTAGTGGTTAGAGCGTCCGCCCGGAGAGCGGAAGGTTGAGGGTTCAATCCCCGACCGCGTCATACCAAAACACTTTAAAATATGGTACTTGTTGGTCCCTGCCTGGCACTCGGCATTAATGGGTACAACAAGGACTGGTCGGCTCGGAGTCAGTATAATGTGTCTGAGTGGGGTATTCATGCTTCACTGCGGCATGGTATCTCAGTGGGCTAGCACTATAAAACCAGCTTCAGTTTGGGATAGTACAAGCAGCCGCACATACACATACACATGCATGCACGTCGTCATATGAGCGAAATATTCTCAAGCACGATGATAAACCCAATTTCACCTCACCTCACCTCTACTGTGTCAAGTGTGTATCCTCTTGCAATCAACAGATTTAAGAGTTGAAACTGTGAACATTAAAGCTCTAATTTCCACATACTCCTTTCTGAAAAGGTTTGAAACATAACCAGACCAATATAGAATATGCATTTCATCTTCATAAATGAACAATCATTTTCACAGAGTTCCTGGATTGGTCCGTGAGATTTCATTTTCAGCGAATACTCACAATATATTCTGGAGAAGCTGTGTAATGAAGGCATTTTATTTGGGAGAAAGTGTCAGTAGCAATGACTAGGGTATGTGTACTCTAGAAAATCCTGAGGATATCATTATTGATCTTAGAATTCAATATTGCACATAAGTCAATTCACAATAATCAGAGTCAAACATGCCAGTTTAAAATATCAATTAAATACACATACAGGTGGATTTGTATCAGGTACTATCAGGTAAAACCCAAATCAAGAGAGTGACTGAGTTGGGGTTAATGCTTGTTTTAAACAGTATTCCTGGTATAACCCCATGTACAGTTGTTACACACAAGTGAGTGAATGTAATATTCCGATGCAGAATATTACAACATCCTGTAAATAACAAACTGGTTGAAAGCAGAAGTAATGATCAATGTATCCGGACACATAATGTCAAACTGCCTGACACCTCTTTTGTGGTTTTGTTTTTCTGTTACTCAACGCCACTTTTCAATATTTCAGTTCACAATGGCAGTATATAGCTACGTCTGGACCAGACAATCCAGTTATTGATATTTTGACAAAATATCCACGCTGTTGGGGTTTGATGACATGTCATCAACCAAATCACTCTCACAAATTACTCAGAGTCATTGTGAGGCCTACCCCATTACTGTAGCTCATGCTTATCTAAACAGGATCACCAATCCGGGGATGCTGGTCATAACTCAACCCATGGATTGGGTGGTCAGAGACCTGGGTCATGGCTTGTCATCTGGGACATAGGTCTCTACAATACAAAGTATAAGATCATGCCACAGACTGTTTTCAGTTCAGTTTTCACCTACAATATGCACTGGCAGATAGGAAGTGTCCTCTATGACCACAAAGTGTTTTCAACTTAACACTGAACCCACCACCCTTCCATGTTGCTCCAAAGGAGTGAGTGAGTTTAGTTTTACACCGCACTCAGCAATATTCCAGCTATATGGTGGCGGTTTGTAAATAATCGAGTCTGGACCAGACAATCCAGTGATCAACAGCAATATTCCAGCTATATGGTGGCGGTCTGTAAATAATCGAGTCTGGACCAGACAATCCAGTGATCAACAGCAATATTCCAGCTTTATGGTGGCGGTCTGTAAATAATCGAGTCTGGACCAGACAATCCAGTGATCAACAGCATGAGCATCGATCTGCGCAATTGGGAACCGATGACGTGTCCAAGCCAGCAAGCCTGACCACCCGATACCGCTAGTCACCTCTTACGACAAGCATAGGTTACTGAAGGCTCATTCTAACCCGGACCTTCACGGGTCTGCTCCAAAGGAGCACATTCAGTTCTTCTGTTTTTCAGTACTTACGGACAATGAGTGAGTGAGTTTAGTTTTACGCCGCACTCAGCAATATTCCAGCTTATATGGCGGTAGGGACAATGAAATAAGGTGAGTCAGGCAGAGATGAGAAACATGTCACTTCAAGATGGTCTTAGTCTTGAAATGACAATCAAACCCCATTACTTGATGCAAGTTATTTTGATTTGTCATTGGTAAACATGGTCTTCCTATGATGAGCAGGAGATAAAATTATATTTTTCCAAAACCCTTCCTCCAGTATAAAATACAAGATGACTGACTGACTGACTGAGTTTGGTTTTACGCCGCTTTTAGCAATATTCCAGCAACATCACGGCGGGGAACACCAGAAATGGGCTTCACACATTGTACTCAAGTGGGGATTCGAACCCGGGTCTTTGGCGTGACGAGTCAACGCTTTAACCACTAGGCTACCCCACTGCCCCAAAATACAAGATGAATGTCGTTGCCAGACATTCTTACTCCAGGGGAGTCTGGTGGCCTAATGGTTAGAGCGTTTGCTTATCATCCTGATGAACCGGATTCATTCCACACATTGATACAATGTGTGAAGCCCATTGGTGACCCTGCCCTCCTACTGCTGTAATATTGCTATAAGCAACATACAACTATACTCACTCACTTGTTCCTGGTTTAGACCATCAGGAATGTTAATCAAAGTCACAGTTCTTGTCAAATCTTGGTATAATTAGAAAGCACAGATATGAGCATCAATTACAGACATAACACTGGGTCCAATGCTGATTTGAACAGGTTACTTATATCACATATAAACCTGAAGGGTGCTTCTCACTACCGGTATATATTACACATGGCTTCTTTTCCCGTAATAACCACATTTGAGGTTTTTGTTTGCTCCCAGGTTTTACTTTTTGTAAGTAAGACCTATTTCCCAGTTTACTTTTTCCTAACTCTATATTAACATCAACAAATATCGTCAAAGATCAACTTTAATGTGCAAATGTTTTCCCCAGCAGGATTGGAACCGCATCTCTCAGGTTATCAAGCGGATGCTCTACCTCATGGCCACCGGGCTGACAAAGAAGCCAGGGTTGAATTATCTATTTATAGTTAGGCCTACTGTCATTAAATTGATTTTCTAGCGCGTCAGTTACTGTTATGTAGCTTCATTACATGATCATCTAATTATCCACCATTGACGGTTTATATGTATAATAAAGCACTCCTCTCGGTTATGGTTGGGAAAGTAAGCCCTCGACCATCGGGTGGAGAGAAGTAATACCGAGAGCGCTACGCTACGCGCTCTCGGTCTTACTTCTCCCCACCCTCCGGTCTCAGGTCTTACTTTCCCAACCATAACCGAGGAGGAGTGCTTTATCCTACACATCTCAGTTTTTCTCTCAAAGTTTGAGGAAATCTCAAGCTGAAACAGGTCCTAGACGTTTTCCACTTAATTAACAAAGTATTAGTATGGTAAAACAGACGAATTTGGGATGTGAGACCATTTTCAGCACATCCTAGTAGCTAACAATGGCTGCAACTCTTCACTGCTATATCTGATATGTCTAGGGAACAAGAGATCCAGTTATGTGCAGTCTGGAGAACTTACCCATGGCTCCAATGTGTTCTTGAATCCCAATAGCTGCAACCCTGCACTGCACATATCTGGGTTTCCTGTTCTCTAGATATAACAGATGTGCAGTCAAGAAAACTTTTACCCTGGGTCATATGTCTGAGTCTGACTGAGTTTGGTTTTACGCCCGCTTTTAGCAATATTCCAGCAACATCACGGCCGGGGACACCAGAAATGGGCTTCACACATTGTGCCCATGTGGGGATTCGAACCCGGGTCTTCGGCGTGACGAGCCAACGCTTTAACCATTAGGCTACCCCACCGGCCCTGGGTCATACGTGTCTGGAATACCTGACTAGTTATGACATCAGTCATCAATGTCCTTCAAAGGAGCGCTCAGGTTATCGCAACTCTGTAAATTAACACTGACTTACAATAGTTTCACCGATTTGCGATTGCTTTACAATCACTCACTTGATAAAAAGAAGTATCTACATTGAATCACTGTACTTACTGCATAAAGAGGTTGTACATCAGAAGAAAGGTATGATACTTTATGGATGACAACTTCCCATAAAGTATCATACTTTTCTTGTTATTCATTAAAATGTCATTCAAACAGATCAGGTTGTACATCCATAGAATTATCTCCCTTGTTCATCAATTTTCTGTTTCTGTATTTCAATATGAGTTTTGCACTTTGTCATTGAATCAAATGAATGTCATCAGAATGTTAAAACATTAAATGATTTTTAAGTGGCCATAACACTGAAAACATATTTTCGTAATCTGTGATGAAATTGCAAGTAGCCACACTGGTCTCAGATGTGCACACAATACTCAATACTGATCATGTCAAGTTGAGGTCCGTTATGGAGGGAATGCTAGACAAGAAGAAAACCACTTTAGTCAATCTATCTTAAAAACACCTTAAGTTGTCTAAACACTAAGAAAATGGAATTTATATAATTTTAGAACCATGCAGAGGTGGGTCCTCATTTTTTAAACTTGAGGTGCACGTAAAACCGAAGCCACAAAGTGCACCTCCTGCCCCCAATCCTCTGGATCCTCTGGACCCACTGTTGCCATGGAAGTGCATCATGTTTGCGAACAAGTAGTAGTGTCACAAGCTTTCATGAAATCACATTAATTTCATGGAATAAAGAATGACGTACTGATACTATGGTGATACATTATAGCCCACATATATATATATATATATATATATGTCACCATCACATAAATAAATAATATATTTAATAATTTAACAAATTTGCATCACATAGTCAATCACACACACACATTCACATGGACTCTCATGTTTTCCAGTCTACAGACACAAATAACAATGACAGTTATAAACACAACCTGTGTCAAATGAAAGACGGTTATGATGTACCTTGAGAAAATATTTACAAAACATAGATTTATTATGAAAAAAGACAACACTTGTACTCTGTGAATAAAAGTGGAAACCACTGAAATTAGGTATTCCTGTGTCCACTGAAAACATGTAGCACTAACGTTTTCTCCTTTGTAATACTTTGGTTTCAAATATGGAATCATGCTGAACAGGCCATATCTTTTCTTTATTACTTGGATTACAATATATCTTATGAGACCATTAAAATGCTGGTCAACACAAATATATACACACAAAAATTAAACCACAAATATGTAATTTCTTGAAAGTATATAGTCAGTTAGAGGAAGGTCAGGGGTTACTTCCCTTGGATTATGTCTTGCATGAAGATTTTCTAAACTTAGTAACATTAAGCAATTAAAAAAGAAGAAAATTTAGGTTTATCATATATTTGAGAAATATTTGGTTGGGAGATACATACACCAAGTAATAAAGAAAACAAGCCTGCCTTAATAAAGTTACTATAAAATCACAGAATGCTTTTTCCTTAACAGCGCCTCAATATTTTCTATCTCATGGCTGGACCAAGTTTACCTCAACCTTTAAAACTTTAGTTTTGTCATGCACCGACATAGTGTTGGGGTAAAATTGTTGCAGGTCATCAACATTTGGAACAATGTCAACTCTGTGAAACCCATGATTAATTGTATGCTGCCGACAGGCCAAGGATCATAATTGGGAAACATTTAGATTTGAACTTACAAACAGTGGATCCTAGCATGGCAAAGGGGATGTAACTCTGCATAGACTTTATCTAAGATCACTGGGTCATGAGTGACCCTTTTCTACATTGTCAACATTGTGCAGGTTTGCATACATTCTTCCATCACCTGTGAATACACCGTGTTGCTCTGTCATATTGTTATTGTTAACCTGGGTAGCCCAGTGGTTAAAGTGTTTGCTTATCACACAGAAGACCCAGGTTTGATTCCCTATAAGGAACCGTTCATAATTAATGGCTGTGTGTGTGTGTGTGATATGATGATTTGAAGGGGTGGGATGTGGTTTTTTTGGGGTCACCCATTTTGTTCTGGGGAGGTGGGAGGGGGTTGTCATCAATTTTGTACACATTTCTAGGGGGGTCAGCAATTTTGTACATGAAACTATTTATTGATTTTGTACATGACAAGTAGGCAGGGTCACTTACTTTGCACATAAATGTGTGTGTGTGTGTGTGTGTGTGTGTGTGTGTGTGTGTGTGTGTGTGTGTGTGTGTGTGTGTGTGTGTGTGTGTGTGTGTGTGTGTGTGTGTGTGTGTGTGTGAGATTCACATTGTACATGCTTCTCCATAAAAATCATCATCACATCCCCTAGCCATAAATTATGAACGGTCCCTAATGGTACAATGTGTGAAGCCCATTTCAGGTGTTCCCTGCCAAGATATTGCTTGAATATTTCTAAAAGCAATGTAAAACCATTCTCACTCACTATTTTCAACCTGTAAACCAAGCAGAAGCCTGGCTCCAGCCAAAACTCAAACCAATGGTTAACATATAGCACTGCAATGCTTCTTACTGGACAACAAATGCAGATAGTACCATAGCCTTGTGGCCATCTGCTCTATGCATTAGCATTAAAAAAGGGTTCTGAAATTCACGAAGGGCTTCATTTCATTATCTTCCTCAAAACAGACATGTGCAAGCACACCACAAAGGTTTTCATGATGGAGAATGTAACACACAGAAACCCATGAAGTATTGACAATGACTCTTCAGAATCTTAAGGAAGCAGACTACACTGACAGGGTCACTGTTTAAATAACTATGCCAAGGCTGTCTTTTCCTGAGACTTGTGCCGAATACACTGACAGACAATCTCCAATCCTTATACATCCCACACAGAATAATCTATGGCGATCAGACGCTGCAAGCTGTAGGGGTGAAACCAGGGCTCCAGATAATTTTTCAACATTAGGAGTACGTACTTCTTAATTTTTTAATATAGGAGTACTGAAAAACCTTAAGAGTACATTTAGAGTATTGAATGGAATTTAATGGAGTATCAGCAGTTCATATTTGCACCACAACATTGCTACTCTTGTGTAAACAGGTCAATGAACAATAAAACAATACATTTTTCTGATAAATACGTCTGTAAATGATTCTAAGACCGTACACCATTGCTGTGGTGCGTATCTGCTACGTTTTCCAAAATATTTCCTACCGTATCGTGCATATTTTTTATCCGTACATACGCTGATACGGCCCTTATCTGGAGCCCTGGTGAAACAATACATTGGTGCATTAAGATGTTTCATGCTTTGACATAATACAGGATAGATTAATTTCTGCATCCATATCCATACATGACAATACGCTTGCTAAAATAAACTCCTTGCTACCCTTTCAATGTCCCACAAGCTCTCTTAAAAACTGTTGAAATTAGCATTTCAATTTCACTTCTGACAAGATCTGCTACCAACATGTTTGTGCAGCTGGCTTTTCCCTTTGAAGCTGTTCTGCAATATGAATACTCCACATGTTTCCACATGACATAAATATGCGTATCGCCATCACATCTTGACCTTGTGTATCGTCTCACTCCCAGTAATCAGCCTAGTTCTACTCCATGAAGATACCCAAATCACAAGCTGCCGAGCCATGGCGTGGTGAAAGTGAACAATTTGACTCCAAGGGTACAGTTTGTGTGTATGGTAGTGAATATGGTCGGAATAATCACAGAGGGAAGCATATAGTCTTACAATATAAACATGTCACCAAACTTTTCTGAAAAGCTAGAATTGGTTTCATTTTGAAAATCATTTGTGGTTGTAAACATATTTTTTCCCTAAAAATATGTCTTCCTTATCCTCCCACATTATAACGTGCTTGCTCGTTACACAGAGACACCATGCAGGTATAAAAAATAAACATCCTGGATGTGTTTTTTAAGGACCTGTGAAACCTGTTTCTCTGAATGAAAAGAGTTGATCCTGAATCGCATGCATGAAAGCAGAATGATAAATGCAGACTAGGAGTGACTTCCTAATATGACAATCACCATGGATGAATTTTGATATAACCCTCGTAATAGTTTTGACTATCGGAAAGCATGTTATACAGGCATGGTAAGGGATTACGTGAACTGAATGATACAGCAACCCACAGCAAAAAGTAAACCAGATGAACTTGCTCAAACAAGAAGAATGTTTGTAACTTTTATGGCAGACTGATTCTTGAGACAAATATTTGGATATCAGCAAAACTGAAAAAAATCATTCTCAAAAGCATGGGAAGCATTATCAGTAGAATATTGGCATTATGAAGAATTGTTTCCGGAGTAGCAGGTCCATGGGTGAGTTGGCTCTCATTTCGTCACAAGCCTTGAGATGTGTACTCCAAGATGGAAGCGTGGTAAATCCTTGACTAACGAACTGGTTTTGTCTGCTTGTGGCAGTTGACTGATGGTGAAAATGATGATGATGATCTGTATGTTGAATTTGATGCCCTGAATAATTCTTTGTTTTGTCTTCATAAAATCACATTTGGTCTGTCACCTTGGTAACCATACATCGTTCATATTTTCACACAAACTCTCAATTCCTTTCAAAGTTCGGAAATTTCCAGCATAGAACAAAAGGTCTGAAGTCACAAGCCTGAAAATAGAAATTGTATAAAATGTTAATGGGATTACTTTACAGGAATTTCATATTTCTGTTGTGTCAATAGAAACCCAAACGTTGAATGTGACGTAGGAGGTGAGGTGAGGTGAAATTGGGTTTAACGTCGAGCTGGAGAATATTTTGCTCATATGACGACGTGCATGCGTGTGTATGTGTATGTGCGGCTGCATGTACTTGCCCAGACTGAAGCTGGTTTTATAGTGCTAAGCCCACTGAGATACCATGCCGCAGTGAAGCATGAATACCCCACTCAGACACATTATACTGACTCCGAGCCGACCAGTCCATGTTGTACCCATTAATGCTGAGTGCCAGACAGGGACCAACAAGTACCATATTTTAACGTCTTTTGGTATGACGCGGTCGGGGATTGAACCCGCGACCTTCCGCTCTCCGGGCGGACGCTCTAACCACTACACCACGGAGGCGGTCGAATGTGACGTAGGAATAGCTAACATTTGCTTTGATGAGACATCTGCTCCTGCAGTCCCAGACAGTTTACATTATTACTGTGTTAATCCAATAATCCAACTTAAACTTGAAGTATTATTAACATTGATAATAATTCTTAGAATACTACCTCTAACACTTGATTGCCTTATTTCTTAATTTGTTTCTGAGCCACATGTTTAACTTGAATAAAATGGGAGTGCTTGAGAAGACCACAAGGAAGTAAGAAAACACAACATGATGGATGTTTAAATTTTTTATTCAAGTTACACCTGTGGATCAGAAACAAGTTTCAGGAGTGAGTGAATTTAGTTTTACGCCGCACTCAGCAATATTCCAGCTATATGACGGCGGTCTGTAAATGATCGAGTCTGAACCAGACAATCCAGTGATCAACAGCATGAGCATCGATCTGCTCAATTGGGAACCGATGACATGTGTCAACCAAGTCAGCGAGCCTGACGACCCAATCCCGTTAGCCGCCTCTTACGACAAGCATAGTCGCAACAATTTTCAGAAAATAAGGCAACCAAATGTTAGAGGGATGTATTCGTAAGAATTATGAATATGGACTTTGATACCTACCCATACTGGGGCCCTCCATCATTGCACACATTCAGTCGTACAAGATGTCTACTGAGTATCTGTTTGAAAGACTGGTTGATTCTTACAAACAAGTCCTGAAATATAGAAATACGGAGTCCATTGTCATGTTCACCATTCAGACATTGTACAAACAAATCAATATTTACTGGTGCACACATGTTAAGTAATCATTCAAATTATAATGATGGGACAAGAATGACAAGACTTTATATTAAGAATGTGGAGTTCATAGCTTCCTGAATACACTGAGGGGTATACAAACTATGACAAAACCGCATTATCCATGGTTCAAGGGAGGTTATTCTCTCTCACTACATCGGACATGCAAATGTGGGCAACTGGTAGTCTTGAATACCAGTTGTTGAGCTTCCATTTTTAAGGAAGTCTTAGTGTTTGAGGGGGTTGGTGTCTTACTTATAGAGTGTGGGTTTGAATCCTGAACAGGACTCAACCCAAAGAAATATAATTTGCATTTTACTAAAAAATGTAATCCCAAACATAACACATGCTACACTATCAATAATTCTTTCTTTATTGAATGTCCTGAATTTCCACGGTAGACAGGTTCCCAAGTGACCTCTGCTTGCCTCAAGTGAGTGAGTAAGTATTGTTTACCATGCTATTAGCAATATTCCAGCAATATCATGGCGGGGGACACCAGAAATGGGCATCACACATTGTACTCATGTGGGGAATCGAACCTGGAACTTTGGCATGACGAGCGGACGCTTTAACCACTAGGCTACCTCACCGCTCCGCTTGTCTCAAGAGACCACTTGATTACATGTCACAGCACACCGAAGACATGGAACTTTGCTGAACCATTGTTTTGCTTGGTACAGACCGGGTTATTTACAGGCTGCCATTACAAACCTGGCAAACTTTGAGTCAAGAAAACCTGAAATACACAAACACATATGGTGTAAGTGTACTGACAACCTCTGACAGATAACTCACCTTGACCTGAGAAACTGGGAGAATGTCTATGATTGCTTCATGTAGCTTGGCCATCTGCTTACAGAGAGACCTAAAGCATGCTGAGGGCATCGGTGCTTTCACTTCATACTGGAAGGAGACAGAAGCTCTCAACAATCAAATACTGAAGTACTGTATAATGGTAAAATTAGTCCTCGTTAGTGTTAGTATAGGTATATCAAATCATCTGATGCCGGCAGGTGTGTTATCCTCTGTAATTCATTTAATTGTTCAAAACTAAAGTTAAAATAGAACATGGGCTGAGGTGGTGGTGATAGTGTCATTTTCCATCCCTAAGGGCTGCTTCAAAGTCTCAAATAAACCATATTTGTGACCCATTATTTATGTTACTTTAACAATCAAGTCAACATGTCATTTTGGTAGGTATACATAATGTCATCAAATGTGAGTGAGTGAGTGAGTATGGTTTTATGCCACTTTTAGCAATATTTCAACAACATCACCAGAAAAGGGCTTTACACATTGTACCCATGTGGGGAATAGAACCCTGGTCTTCAGTGTGATGAGTGGATGCCTTAACCATTAGGCTACCCCACCACCCCTCATCAAATTTGGAAAAAAGAGGGGAAGCCATCCCCCCAAACTCCTCTTTTGGATCTACCCCTGCAAAGTGTTGTTAGCACAACTAACATAACCATTTCCTTCTTCTCACCTGTGATAGCTGTGCTTCCATCATGTTCTCCATGATGGTGAGGAGCTTGTTGTTGATTTCATCTATGTGGTCTTTGTAGTCCTGTAAACAAACCAATAGTCATCAAATACAAAGTCAAACATAATTTATGAATGATCAATGTTTTCCCCACAAAATGTTCACATTTCAAACTCTTTCCTTTATTACATACTGCAAAATTTTCAAACCATATATATACCAAATAATTGTTTTTTTCAACATTCTGATATTACATAGCAAGAAGATCTACGTATGAATACACTTTCAAGTGCTAGAAGGTGAACTACAGTACCTTCCTAATCTCTACACATGTCCAGCAGTTGATGATGTAACAAAACATGCCCATGCCCTCCCAAAACATTGCTGTATGTGGAAGTAGCAGGGAAAGTCCATTAAAAGATGAGGTGAGTGAGTAGGATGAACACTGCTTTAGCAATATTCCAGCAATATCACAGCAGGGGACACTCTAAATGGGCTTCACATATTGTACCCAAATGGGGAATCAAACCCGGGCTTTTGGGATGACGAGCGGTGGGTTTAACCACCGGGCTACTCCAATGTCCACATTAAAATATGACAGCAGCTGTTGATCAATGTCACTGACCTTGATGATCTGTTCAAAGTGTTTGAGCATGTTGACGTTGCGTGAGGGTAGCTGGTCCTCAAAGTGTGCCTTCACCCTTGGCATGTAGTGGACCACCAGCTGCAGGGCCCGCGACGCCAATGCTAGATGGGGATAGACAGGGTATCAGAAACTGTACAAATGTCTGACACAAGTTTTAGTTGTATGGCAGTATATTGGTACTGGTATTCCCTTTACTGTGTTACAGTCCTTTACAGTCCTGTTAGAAGCGACCAACACCGGGAACAGGTCACATTAACATTCAAGCAAAGTACATGTATTACCATGATGAATATGACTATCTATGTGTCTTGTTTGGCAGCATACAAGACATATGGCTGTGGTGTATAAATAATCATGTCTGGGCCAGTGATTGATATTATGAGCAATATTCCACACCATTGCCGTACGATGACACTGAATCAGACAAGTCACTCAGCATGATCATGTGGTCCTGGTTGTTGAATCTTCTGACATGCAACGTTTCTGGTGATTTTGGGGTAGAAATAATGGTTTCTGCTGATTTCAGGATAGAAATGATGGTTTCTGGTGATTTCAGGATAGAAATAATGGTTTCTGGTGATTTTGGGGTAGAAATAATGGTTTCTGGTGATTTTGGGGTAGAAATAATGGTTTCTGCTGATTTCAGGATAGAAATGATAGTTTCTTGTGATTTCAGGATAGATCCGACTTCCTTATATATAAAGGGTATAAACAACTTGCAAGTTGTGAGCTTGTAGACTGTATACATGAATGTATGCGTCATAATTGTAGAATTAGCGTTGAACTTGTTGTACATATTTCTTCTCAGAAACACGGCTGATTAAAGTTATACTACGCTGTAACAAGGCTGCTGTTCAATTTACGATATTAAGATTGTCTGCAGATATGCGTAATAGTCACGCATGTAGATAATCATATATCGTCGTCGAGTTGTATATGGCAATTTATCACTGAGATAGTTGATTTCTGTGAAGATCTATGAAATGTCGTTGACTAATAATACAGCGGCGTTCTGTGTTGTAAATAGCCTGAGCAATTATCTTCGGCGTGAAGCTTATAGGCGACATCTGGCATACAGTTGATAATCAACTTATCGGCGTCTTGAAACGGACTGGCCAGTAGCTATATATGGCCGAGTGGCTAGTATATGGAAACCTTGGAGGAGACTTCCTCGGTGAGCTAGCCGGAGACTTAGCGAAGTTCTCGAAGTATCCTTCTAGATCTTCTGGGTGAAGTAGACTTGCGGAACCCAGCCTTAGCGACCATCGCTTGAAGGTGTCGAGAATCAAAAGCCGATTAGTATATATATATATATATATATGATAATATATATGGCTTGTTTAAGTGAACAGCCTCTGTGTTTAACAGGATGTGGGATCGTGACGCTTGCCTAAGTATAGCGCATATAGATCATCTTATCATATTCAGAAGTGGAGGTGTTTACGAGAAGTCTGGTGATAAGTGTCTAATTGATCGTTCTAGATCTATTTAGGCCAGCGAACATCGATCTAGATCATGGATTCAACAGAACCAATATCACGATTGTAGTTCTTATACTTGATGTCGATGATCAACTTGTCTATGGGTTGATCTTCGGAGACTTTTAATGAGAGCGTTGATAAGTTAGCGAGAAGCTCTTGTATAGTCCCTCGATGTCCTTCTAGATGATGATGATCTGGATTCAGGTGTCGCCGGCATGCCTACGGTGAAGCTTCCTCTGCGTCGGTCGAGAGGCAGCGATATGACACTATTCGAAGGCTTCCGTGATGTCTGATGGTCGAGTCCACATCTGGGGATGAAACGCTATAAAGGTGATGATCTATCCTGCCTTGAAGTCGCCCAGCGAAGGCTGGCTATCTAGGTTCTTTCGCCAGCGAAGGCTGTACATCTAGGTCCTTTCAGCCTTCGAAGGCGCCGAGCTATTTTATCTAGGTCGCCGTCAAAGGTGGTCCGTGACTTCAGCCAGCGAAGGTGACATCGTCCTGGCTGCTTCGTTGACGGGGGTGCCTCTGGGGTGCTGTCGTTGGAGCCTTCACCCTTCGGACCCTGCTACCGCAGAATATTGGTCCTCCATGATGTTCATAATTTGTCATCATGTCTTCTGGGATGGTCTGCGGCAATTCGTCCGGTGCTTTATCTCTGCGGTGTTAATGGAGAGGGTCCACGGGAAAATCGTCCGACATCAGTGTAGAAGGCATCAGGCTGCATGGTGATCTCTGCTGATGTCGTTGTAGCTGATACGATGCGTTTCTTGTGGCGTGGTAGGGATGATGATCAGCTGATCATCGTAGAGTCAGGTCATGCGGCTGGAACAATCTCGGTTGAGAAAGTCGTGACCGTTGATTTTCCCCTCAGAATTCGTCGGCTGCCCTGGGTGTGCGGCTGCGTTGAGTGTTGGTAATGATGGGACCCTCAGGGCGATCATCAGCATAAATAATGCGACATCGGTCAATCTTTGATGTACATCGGTGTGATGACCGGCTGATCGATAGAGCGGTCACCGGTTGTTGAGATGTAGTAGAAAAACCCTCTAGTCTTCTGCTGCGGCGATGGGATGTCTGAATTTCTTGGAGATGGACTGATTTCAGGATAGAAATGATGGTTTCTGGTGCCAAAGCGCAAAGTTTCTGGTGATTTTGGGGTAGAAATAATGGTTTCTGGTGATTTTGGGGTAGAAATAATGGTTTCTGGTGATTTTGGGGTAGAAATAATGGTTTCTGCTGATTTCAGAATAGAAATGATAGTTTCTTGTGATTTCAGGATAGATAGTTGTTCCTGACAACTTATGGTCCTGAGACCAAACTTAATGGTTCCAAAGATCAGTCTGGATACACTTGGCTGATAACATGTGACAGTGTGGATCATGCTCAGAATATCAATCAGAGGACTGTTCGGCCCAAATACTGTAAACACACTTATTTTCGCGTGGTGCAATTTTCGCGGAATTGACAGTTTAGACTACATCGCGCGGTCAATTATTCGCGCAATCAGTAATTGCCGGAACTGCCAGCTGTCTCTTTGGCCGCCACTAATAGCAGTGAAAACAAACAGAGTGGCTTAACCTGTCAGGCGGCGTTTATTGCTTACTCACAGGAAATCCCTATCTGTGCGATATACTAGTACACAGTAATCCGTTTACTCACGGAAGAGATGAAAAACACATCAGTCTTATGTTCCGAATTCTGACGATCTGACGAATTAACTTCTACTGTATATGAAGCTCTTTGTGATTTCAAACAAGCCGGGTTGTTGTGAATGAGATGACTGAGTGTTAAGTGACTATTCGCTTCATGATGTACTGGTAAATAAAATCTTAATGAATAAATAAAATACTGCTGTATTATTTCTTTCCGAGTCGTTTCATGGTAATCTGTTTTGTATCAAACCATCTGTCATGTGACCAATTTCCATGGCGCCACAACACACACATTGCTGTTTTCGCTAATTCGGCGATGGGATTTGGCTCATTATTTAATTATGTTTTGGGAAATCCATTACAGCGACAGTTAAGTATGATTCTTTATGCTACTATCAGTCGTCATTTTAAGATTCCCGTAGATTTCTGTCTTCAAACTTGATGTGTTATGGTAACAACTCAGGGGCGAGGTTGTCTAGACTGAATGAATGACAGGTTTATTCGCGGTGTATAAATTTTCGCGTTAAAACGTTTTGCGCGAAAAGCGTGAAAATAAAACCTGCGCGAAATATAATACGTTTACAGTATGACGATTCCCATGCCACCGACATATAGATGGAATATGAACCTTTGTGCCAACATGTAGATGGAACATTGCTGAGTGAGGAGTCAAACAATGTTACCAGTGCATGCCAGTCAGCAGTAGAGGTACATAATGGTGGTTATAGAAAACAAGTGGTCGATAGCATGAACAATTATCCAACATTTGACATTCAATAATGCATACAATAAGGTCACACATTGCAACTACCTACTCTGCAGGAATTCTCAAGAACAAATCATGGAGCAATGGGAACAACTCTGCCCACTGGTAGTCTGTGAAGAGGTTACACATATTATCACTATTTACACATATACATCAAATGCCTCACCCAATGTCCTGGTTGTGATTTTCTTCAGGCCGACAAGCTGCAGAGCTCCAGC
This sequence comes from Haliotis rubra, assembly GCF_003918875.1. Taxonomy (NCBI): domain Eukaryota; kingdom Metazoa; phylum Mollusca; class Gastropoda; order Lepetellida; family Haliotidae; genus Haliotis; species Haliotis rubra. The sequence continues at coordinate 638,692 of NW_025766070.1, read as the reverse complement.
CCCAAGGACTAGCTGACATGTCCGGGAGTTGAACGTCTATAAAACAAGGCAATCAATAAGCACTATATACCGTCAATGCGAATTTCAAAATTATCCAATCAGAATAAACTCATTCATAAAAATCAATCACTCATATTTGTAACAAGGTCATAGATGTAACCATGAACAAATCTACCACTGCACAATGTTACCTTGAGCAAGTGATTAGCCTGGGTAAATTATGCTATGTTCAGCAAATCGAAAAGCCTGGTAACGATATTATGTATCTGATCACACAATTTACCTTCAGTTGGTCTATGAGGATACCTACTGTTGTTTACCTTGAGCAAACTTAAAGGCCTGAGCATGCAGGGATATACTGAGCAACACTATTACCCTTATCAAACTTTCTTACATTCAGTAAGTCTATGGGCCTGGTTATTCTATGTCACCTTGAGTAAATCTATGGACCTGGTTACACTAAGTTACCTAAGTCTATGGGACGAGTTACAGTATGTTACTTTGAGTAAGTCTATGTACCTGGTTACACTATGTCACCTTGAGAAAGTCTATGGGACGAGTTACAGTATGTTACCTTGAGTAAGTCTATGGACCTGGGCCTAGATTTTCAAAGCTCTCTTAGCGTTAAGATAGTCGTAAGGGCCATACATTAACATTAACTTACAACTCTCTTAGCGCTAAGAGAGCTTCAAAAATCTAGGCCCTGGTTACACTAAGTTACCTTGAGTAAGTCTATGGGACGAGTTACAGTATGTTACTTTGAGTAAGTCTATGGACCTGGTTACACTAAGTTACCTTGAGTAAGTCTATGGGACGAGTTACAGTATGTTACTTTGAGTAAGTCTATGGACCTGGTTACACTAAGTTACCTTGAGTAAGTCTATGGGACGAGTTACAGTATGTTACTTTGAGTAAGTCTATGTACCTTGTTACACTAAGTTACCTTTAGTAAGTCTATGGGCGAGTTACAGTATGTTACTTTGAGTAAGTCTATGGACCTGGTTACACTAAGTTACTTTGAGTAAGTTTATGGGATGAGTTACAGTATGTTACTTTGAGTAAGTCTATGGACCTGGTTACACTAAGTTACTTTGAGTAAGTTTATGGGATGAGTTACAGTATCTTACTTTGAGTAAGTCTATGTACCTGGTTACACTAAGTTACCTTGAGTAAGTCTATGGGATGAGTTACAGTATGTTACTTTGAGTAAGTATATGGGCCTTGTTACACTAAGTTACCTTGAGCAAGTTTATGATCTTGGTTACACCAAGTTACCTTGAGCAAGTCTAAGGGCCTTGTTACACCATGATGCCTTGAGCAAGTCTATGGGCTTGGTTACACTAAGTTACCATAGGCATGTCTATGGGCCTATTCACATGATGTTACCTTGAGAAAGTCTATGGGACTATTCAAATAATGTTACCTTGAGCAAGTCTATTGGACTATTCATATAATGTTACCTTGACCAAGTCTATGAGCCAGGGCCTAGATTTTCAAAGCTCTCTTAGCGCTAAGATAGTCATAAGCTAATGTTAATGTATGGCACTTACGACTATCTTAGCGTTAAGAGAGCTTCGAAAATCTAGGCCCTGTTCACATGATATTACCTTAAGCAAGTCTATGAGCCTGTTCACATAATGTTACCTAATGAAGACTATGAGCCTGTTCACATAATGTTACCTTGTGCAAGTCTATAAGCCTGTTCACATAATGTTACCTTGAGCAAGTCTATGAGCCTATTCACATAATTGTACCTTGAGCAAGTCTATGAGCCTATTCACATAATCGTACCTTGAGCAAGTCTATGAGCTTATTCACATAATCATACCTTGAGCAAGTCTATGAGCCTATTCACATAATTGTACCTTGAGCAAGTCTATGAGCCTGTTCACATAATGTTACCTTGAGCAAGTCTATGAGCCTATTCACATAATCGTACCTTGAGCAAGTCTATGAGCCTGGTGAGGAGATCTGGGGCTGCAGTAGGGATGTCATTGAGACACTGGCAGTATTCAACCACCATCTTGATCAACATCAACACCGTGCTGCAAGGAAAACAAGGACACAATAAATCACCGAAAAATACTGAGAAATGAGAAAACTACATTTCATAGTCCAGAGTCTGTTCCATCCTTTAGGGTTAACAATTTTGCCAAACTACTATCAGCTTCAACTTTGTATATATTTTAACATAGACAGCCCATATGACAAATTCAATATAATTCAGGCAGCCAAACAACGTACCTTTCTACAGGTTTTACCCATTTTAAGCTACATTTTTCACAAAATCTATCGACCCTGTGTACAGTCATTCTCTTCCCAGAGGTCACTTGTCATATCTTCCTACGAACTCGGTTCTAATACGGCCATATTTCCCGGTTCTCTTAAAATTCCCTAGCGGCAAATAAATCGTAACACGAATATCTCCATTCTTTCTATCCAATCAGAGCACGTGTTGCAGCGACCTAGATTCAGCTTGTCTAATACAAGTAAATGTGGGCCCGGGGGACTGCCTGGGACTTGTGTTGATGTGACACACAAGGCATATAATGGCTAGCTTGTCCGTTGTGAACGAGGGCGATGGAGACGCCATTGATCCGCCATTACATGACTGAGTTCTGTCTAGAAGAAAATGTTTGTGCATCATGCAGGGGAGGAGGTTCTAGTTTTCCTGAAGCATACGGAAATTACCGAGACCTTGCGAATGATCACTTTTGAAACAACGTCGCTGATTGCACAACTAAATGTGTGGTGGCACGTGGTCCTGTGCATAGTGCTCAGGTCACAAATCAGTTGAAGTTAAGCAATGTTAGGCTCGGACAGCCCTTGGATGGGTGACCATGTTGGCAGCTTAACTCCTGAGAGTTTCTTGGACTTCAGTCCTGCCCCACAACGAAGCACATGTGATACATGTGGTCTCACCTTAGGCAAGTGAGTTTGTTCACAATTGCCTCTGTTCACCCAGCAGGAAATGGGTACCTGGTGAAATAAGTCGTGAGACTATTAACCTTCTAGCGCCTAACAGGCAGCTTGGGTTATCCGGGGTAATAATGATCAGATTGTGCACTTTGAGCAGGATAACCAGCCTGGAAAAGGCGCGTTATAAATATTCTCATTATTAACTAAATCTGATTGCAACCAATCACGAATCCTGAACACTTGCACCATGAAAGGGACATATTAGAACAGAGGTTTGTAGGAAGATGACAAGTAACCTCTGTGGGAAGAGAATGGTGTACAATATAACTATGGCCTCAGTTAACATTACTGAGAGTACTCACCCGACCACAGCATACTTTTCACCATCCACGGTGATGAACTCCGAAGGCTTCCTACCATCTGTTAAATTAACAGAAAACATTCAAAATAGTGTTTTACTTAATATAGCCATTTGCAACCCCAAAACATAAGTAATAAACATGGAAACTATATTTGAATGAACGGATGCTGAGTTTTTTAAGCCTGAAGAGCTTCATGCAGGCAAGGCAGCAGCTAAACACTTTAGCACTTGTCCACAATTCTGCAGTAAGAAAAGGTCAAAGACAGCCAGCTCACAGCTCGTCGATACTCAGGGGAGGAGTGAGGGTGTGATCCATATAGTGTGGCAATAACTAGGGCTGCAACGAACACACTATGTGGAAAATATGATACATATCATGAAAATTGGGTAACGAATACGAATAATTATTCACGAGTACAATATTGTTGTTAAGTGATTGATGTACAATATTGAACGCCCATGTTGACAGTGTTAATGAGTACAATATTGTTGTTAAGTGACTAATGTACAATATGGAACGCCCATGTTGACAGTGTTAATTCGTCACAGCAATAACCAGTCATCTCATGACACTCAAATTTGGTATGTAATAGTTATAGTCGACAGTACCATGTGCGGCCTTGGCAACTAACATGACTTGCACTTTAAAAAATCGTAAATATTCGGTTCTGGTGACCACGATTAACGAATTGAATTCATGAAGCCTTGAAGGGCTACGGTTCGATTCACCGAATATGCAAGTGAATCGTTACAGCCTTAGTAATAATGCACAAAAATCACAGTCACACATTTCAACAACCTATAAGCCCTATAATGGTCACCTCTTGTAACATGTTGTTTACTGTCACAATATTCCAGCGATTTTACGGTCGCCTGAAAATAATCAAATCTGAACCAGACAATATCCCTTCTATTATTCTGAACAACGACCCATGCTGTCTGTGTATGACGACACACTATCAAGCACGTCACCTTTTGTGACCAGCATATGAAGTGGGGGACCCCTTCTAGCCAAGACTCTTGTAACAATCAAGGAGGAATTGTGGCTTGGTCCAATTCCACCACAGTTCATTTCAAACACTTTCTGCAAGTCTGTGTGACACAAATATTCCCATAGCATACAAAGATATAAGGTAAACCGTTGTCTTAAATCTTTCTTCAAACATGCATACAAACGTAAGATAATCCAGTAGCACTGATTCCAGTGGGCAAACTGTCACTTGCCTGAATCTATTCTTCTTTCAGGAATGGACAATGCACCTGAAATGGAGGAAGCATTGCTAACTTGAAACCAACATTCACCATGCAGTTTCATCTAAAATGGTTAAACTAGTGATGCAATAAACTGGAAGTTTAATATGTATGTATGTAAAACATTAAATTCCTTCTTGGCTTTGAAAGAAGCACTGGTATTATCACCAGTTATGGCCATGCTTCTGGATTCCTGTGCCGACTTAGGCATACAGTTGGATACCAAGGTTACAGTCGATATGTTTAAACTTATCAACAGACATCACTCCATAAAATTCTTTGGGGATGTTTTGATACAGATTCTTGTGCCGTTGTCAAACCACATTGTACTTCCCAGCTTCTAAAATGCCACTCAAACAGTTTGAATAAAATGGAACTTTCTATGTTAATCTGTGGGTGTTATGAAATGTTATGATCCAAGCAATATCCTATTTGACACTATGGTATATCGTCTACTGGAAGAACAACAGATCATGTATACTCAACACGTATGATTATGATTTTGTGAGTCCCTGACCTGTAGCTGCGAGATGGTCAATAAGGTCCTGGAACTCTGTGGGGACGTCTGCCTGCTTCCATCTCTCGTTGTCCAGGATCAGACTACAACAGACAGGGTTTTCTGTCAATCATCACAAAACCTACACATCAACTGCAGCCTTCACACCATCTCACAATACAGCACCATAAGCAGATGGATAAAAGTACAGCTGCCTACTCTATGAATTCACAAGTAGCAATAAGAATTCTTCCATATACAGTCAACTCTCGTTAATCCGACACTTGTGGTTGCAGAGAAAAATGTCGGATTAATGAAAATGTCGGATTAATGAAAATGTCGGATTAATGTATTTGTGTGAAAATATAAATGTTTACTAAATGTCATGATCGTCATACTGTTGCATGCATATCAGAAATGGTAGATCTAGTTATCTTCATCGTATGTAAATATCATTTATTAACATTCATAGATGGCATAACATACATATATAATCACATAAGCGAACGGTTTCATATCTATCTCATGACCACATTGGCACAAAACTTACGTTTGTTTTTACCACATATCAGCTGCCATTATGACCCGGATGTTGAATATGTTACAGTTTCCATACAACTAATTCCATAATAACATGTGGACGTCTCATGTACAATCAGGCATTTATCATAACATACATAATTTATAACTTGAAAAAGTCTTTGATGGTCATTAACATCAAACATGTCTAAGTGGTGTGTCAGAAATGTTTGCAAAGTGTTCAACAATGTTTTGGCCTCAGATAGCTTGAAGCATTGGAATCAGTTGTAGAGACGCTCAACCACTAAACAGACTGCTTCAGGATGTCAGATACGGTTGATCGTGCAATCTTCACATCAAACTTCTGCTCAGCAAAAGTGATGACTTCTTGTTGTGTTGTCTGGGGTTTGTCTTTCTTCAAAAGAAGATTTCTTTTTTGATCAATGGCGTAACTTCTACAAGGGGTCGCTTAGCAGGGGTGTATTCTTGACAAACATCTTGTGATGAAAACTCATGTCGGTTGTAAACATTTTATACAGCTCGCTCTACTGTTATGTCTTGATTAAATAGTCTCAATTAAGTATCCTGTGTTCCTAATTAACAAGTGTGATGTTCACTGACATCGGTGTCAAGCAGCCAGTAAGGCACACGCTAATTACCACTCACGTGTGATTGTTTGTATACGGTCGGATTATCCGACCGGCTGTGTTGATTGTCGGATTAACGAATGTTTTTACAATGTATTTACAATAATCAGTTGCTAGATTGGAGTGTCGGAGTCGGAATGCGAGAATGTCGGATTAACGAGAGTAATTATCACTGTTTTAAATGGTTCCCTAATTTCTTGTTGGATTAACGTGATTGTCGGATTAATGAGTGTCGCATTAAAGGTCACATGCAACGTAAAACACAACTTTGCAGATTCTGATACCTTTCGGTATGGACATAGCGAAACAAATCGTCAAAAATGCAAATTCAACTTATAAAGTTGAAAAATAACGCAATGAAAAAAAACGCGCGAAATCGGAGTTCAAACGTTTCACTAATTTTCCCCAGACTTTTCTGGGGAATACGGGTTTCAACAGCTGGGCTGCGCTCATAGCACGTGCGAAAGTAAATAGGTTCGCGCAGCTTGGAAGCGGGTTGTCGGGTGAATACTCGGTGAAGGCTTTGGTGTGAGCTATTTTTCTAATGTTTTGTTGATATCTCACGAAGCTGAGCTTTTATGTTATGACAGTAAATAAAATGTTTATATAATTTCAATTGTCTATTTCACCACACGTTCTTCTTACCGCGTCACTTTCTCAGTTCGATACTTAAAAGCAATGTCATTATTTAGAGTTGACACAATTTCTAACTGTGATATAGATATGTCGTTGTCACAGACAAAACTCAATGTCTTGTTTTATTGACACCTGTGTGTCTGCCTGCCTGTCTGCTAATGACAATATTCAATACACAACTCGCGATCACTGACCACATGCAATTTGAACTTAACACCAATCAGGCTATACACCATAAACAAAACGCATTGATTTATGGCCCGAGTTCGGTCTCTGTCACATTATGTAATTACACAGACAGGCAGGTGTGATACTTGAACACATGACATGTTATGATGTCTGTTGATTGCAAAATGTTATACACAAAAAATGAGCATGTATTTACAAAACCCAACATCTCTACACACACACCATGAGCCAGCCGTGAAGGCGGCATTTGCTAATGAACCAGCCGTTACACTTGAGTGCACACCCACCCGCTCTGACTGGGTTCGGTATCCCAGCTGCTTCGTTTCGAGGGAGGTAAACCCAAGTACACAATATTGCACTTTTGATTTGCGATTATACGCTTATAATTTTGTTTATTTGTTTTTTCATAATCAGCAATGCATATTATATGTCATGAAGAAGTGATAATTGTGTTTTAATTATGTTTGATTTTTTGGTTGCATGTGACCTTTAACGAGAGCTGACTGTACTGTAACCCTCCCTTACACTAACAGTTTGTAACTTCCTTAGACAGTGAGTGAAACTTTTTTTCCAGCTACAGCATATTCTATGCTATGCATTCATCATCGGACTGTTAATAATCAGTTTGAACTAAACAAACCAGTGGTTAATAGCATGAACACCAATTCAGATACAATGACAGAAGATCTAACAGCTGGACAAAACATCAAATCAAGAGTCAGTGAGTGTGTGTTGTTTTATGCTGTAGTCAGCAACATTCAAGCTACAAGTATATTCTAGTGGCCATCAGGTTATCAAGGTCAAGGTCAAAGACATCAGGACATGATGAAACACCATCAGCCTGTCAGCAATGGACATCTCTTCTGTGAAACAACTCCACTCCAGGCAGCTTCCACAAAGCGATCTTAGCCTTATTATGATCAAAAGCTCATGTTAACTTTATTTTAGTCATAGTCACATTAGCTTTGAAGAATGGGGGCCCTGAATCCGTATGGACTACCATACCAAGTTTTACTATAACATATCAATTATTTGGCAGTCTGGTACAATGTTATCTTCGCTTGGATAACTTACATCAATATAACCAAAGAGCTCAGGTTAGACCTAAGTTCCTTTGAGAAACATTTCTCAATTCTTTGGTTGCACAGAAGTCTTAAACTGATTTCTAACGTTCCTTACCTGAGTTTGTTTTTCCTTTCTTCGTGGAATCGAGCCACAAACCTGTTTGCCTGTGAAAGTTATAGAAGAGTGAGTGAGTGAGTGAGTTTGGTTTTACGCCGCTTTTAGCAATATTCCAGCAATATCATGGCGGGGGACACCAGAAATGGGCTTCACACATTGTACCCATGTGGGGAATCGAACCCGGCTAACACTAGGCTATCCCACCGCCCCAGTTATAGAAGAAGAAAAAATAGAAGTCACACGAAACCATTTTCACAATCACATCGTGTGATTCTGACTATATTGTAAATATATTGTGCATCAAAAGTGATGCATGCGAATACGAATGCATACGACAATCCGTGCAACAAATTGTGGTGATTACAAATATATTTATGACTGTATTTTAACTAAATTGTAACATGATGAGGTGAGGTGTGGTGACATGGGGTTTAATGTCATGTTCTTGCACATGTATAGTGTGTGTGGGTCTGCTTTACGGCTGGGATGGGTTACCTGGTCACATGGGTCAGGTAAAACATTTCACTAATAAACCACCTGGACCCGTTTCATCACGAGACTTGTCACTTGTAACTGATAGTTAAAATTCATAGAACCAAAGTAATGCACTAAACTTACAGTCTACATTTGATCTTCAATCAAAAAGATAAGCACAACAAGTTGCTCATTCTATTTAAGGCTTTGGGTTACACTGTCGACAACTGGTGCATTATAGGTAGGTGTGTGTCAATCTCAACCAATCACAGTGTCACTGATCATGCTGACAATAACTAGCCAAAACATTAGAAAAAAGTTAATTCATCCATGAACAAACAAATAATTTAATCAATATAGTCCCTTCATGATTCTTTCTGGCATGACATGGATGGAGATCAAGCCATCAACCTTCCATGCTAAGGGCAGACACTCTATCTATTAGATGATGAAGACCATGAACTGCATCCAACAAGGTGGATACTACTGCACTGAACTTGTAGTCACTGTTCACAGTATGATTCTCACCTGGTTCTGTAAACTGCCCCTGAGGGAGGTGCTGGGTCGGCCACAGATGGTCTCGCAGTCACCGACAAAACCCTCTACCTCTCGGCACAAGGCAACGAACTCCGATGAGGAGAGTCTCTCGAGAAAACCATCCTGTTGAGGAACAAATGTGCACAGATCTGTGAATTTGCAAATTTTATGTATCATAAACTCATTTAATAGTTCTATCATAAACAGCAGTTCACAGAAGACCATCCGCCATACTTTGATTGGCATTTATTATACACAACTAACATTTTATCATTATTCGGATATCCAAGGAAACATTTGATATGTGTATGATATTGCTGCATTTGGACCAATCAAGCTAAGACTTTTGACAAATTGTTCTGCAAATATGATTTTAAGAAGACTGACCTTTGCCCTGGCTACCACGACCTTGACACAGCGATCATGAGCATTATCACAGACGGCGCAAAGCATCTCTTTCAAGCCCATGCTCAGTTTGGTGTATTCTGCCTCCGTTATCATCACATCAACATCCTCGCTCCTGGAGGACATGATAGAGAAGAATTGTATTCATAAGTGCCATGGCAACAATGTCCCCATCACTGATAACAAGTCTAGCAATGAAATCAAAATGTTCCATCCACAGGTATCCTCAATTATCCTGTAATGTCTTCTTGATTCTATTTGGATGTTGAAATAACCAACAGTTTTATTCTTTTTCAGGAGTCCTCCTTGGGGTACATATAAGCATTAAAGAGTCCATTTTAAAAACCTACGACAGTTGTAACTATATTTTAATAAAATATTTACAAAACAAAAAACATTTTTGTCTTGTGAGACCACCCCTACAGGGCCCCTCAGAGCCCCCTGCAGGCAAGAGCAGGTAACTCTAGCGATTAACCTCGCACCTCACTTTTCATGCTGAACGGATCAGACAGAATGAGGGGAGGCGGATGGCTGGGAGTGGTATTCTGTCACGTCACATTTCTAATTGAGGCACACAATCCAGTTATCTCTAATTTTGCACAACATTTGTCATATCATTGGTTGGTTCTGTAGACCCATGAATGTACTCACACAGACACATGGAGATGAGAGGGTTCCTCCAGGAATCGCTTGTCCTCCGACGTGGGTGTTGACACAGGTGTTGGCGCCTTTGTCCTCCCTGCTGCAATCCCTATCACATCACTCATTACACCATGGAATGCCTGGAAATACACACACATACTTACAATACAATGCCTACAAAGTATATCATGTCAGGACTCATGTCACACAGGAAACGTGTGCTTGTTAAAAGGTCAAGTTGTCAAGGTTGTGGACAGACTATAATGAGTGAGAGCTGGGATAAAGCCATTTTGAACAACATTTCAGTTAAAATATTCTGTGGGTGGAACAGCCAATGTGATCCATGTTGTTGTATTTTTTAATAATTGAAAACTATGACCTGGACTGACTGAGTTTGGTTTTACGCCGCTTTTAGCAATATTCCAGCAACATCACGGCGGGGGACACCAGAAATGGGCTTCACACATTGTGCCCATGTGGGGATTCGAACCCGGATCTTTGGCCAAAGACCTGGAATGTGGTGTTGACAAACCAAGGATCCTAAACAAGGCAAATCTGGGATTCAAACCTATAGTGGGTCCACACATTGCTGAGATACTTAACAGTAAATTGTATAACGTCTGATAACTGGATCAAACATGCGCATCCAACATTTGGACTGCGGTATAAGATTATATGTAGGAGTATGGGAATCTGAATACCGTAACCAGGATGACAGTGTTACCATGGAAACTGGGGTCATGCTGACCATAGGAAACTTTGTATTAACCACTGAAAGGGCACCAGGATTCTCAACTAATTTGCTCAAAATTGGGATATTGTAAGTAGATTCTAATTTTCAGGGCTATTTTAACATTGCATTCAGTGATATAATGTAAACTAAGCTATAAAGCCTGTTTATTGGCCCTGTTGTCACTAATATACAAATTACCTCTACAAAGCCATAACATTGCCCATAACTAACTATATCAATATGAACAGGAATCTGGTTTAATCCAATTTGGGAATTTTAACTGACATTTGTTGCAGGCAGAATATGAGCTTCCGAGCAGGTCTAGATCAAGTCGTGTATATATCCACCCACCTGAGTCCTCTGTAGGAGCTGCATCATGTTAGAGAAAATGTGCTTTAGCAGAGACATCCACTGTGGGTAGTTGAGGAGACGCATCTGATCCGCAAGGCTGAAATCAACAAAAACTGACATCAGTGTATCTTTCACTCCTTTAACTCCTCTATGATTAAAATGAATTTAACTTGGCAAAATACATAAATTATGTTACATCCAAATCCACTGGCATTTTTAAGACAACTTGCATCATGATCACAAGAACACATAGAAACATGGTACCCCAAGGATACATTTTCCACCATGTCTATTTTTCAAAGGGAAGTAACTCACAGGGCATTTCTTGTATGCCACTAATAATATACCTGAATGTAGACTGCTAAAGTTTCTTCAAAATAACAAAAACAAATCAGTCAAGGAAAGCAAATAGTGACCAAATTCGTTTCAAAGAAAACTTACATAAAAAGACTGATCATAAAAAGAACACAAGTAACCCTAAATTACCTGCCAACATTTCCTTCAGTGTCGATATCATCTGCAGCAGACACAGCTTCCACCACAGTCTGCAACATACACATGTATATGTTACAGTCAGATTGTGAAATCAGTCATTTCGTGAAATGACTCAAAAAGTCAGTCATTTGTGAAATAACTAAGAGGGTCAGCCATTCAACTATCCCTACTGCTCGTTCTCTTTCTTCCTGGGTTAACCTTGGCATTCTCTCTGTGTGACTTTATGTGCAATGATATTGCAGTGTTGGACAGGCCATTTATACTTATTTTTCGCACGATCTTTCCCATGTATCCGACTAAGACATGTGTTTCGTATTTCTGACAGTCGGGGCCACAAAATGTGTTTTGGCGATTTGTTTCGTGCATCACAAACATTGGCAATCGTTATCAAGCATACATGTATTTACATCAGATTTGATGGAAACGTCCAAACCTATTTATATAGCCAATAGTGAAATGGCTGATCCTCTTAGTCATTTCACGAAATGACTGAAATTTTTAGTAATTTCACGAAATGACTGATTTCACAATCTGACTGTAAGATATATAGCACTTGACACAGATTACAGTTATGTCTGCTGGAGTGAGGAGGCTAGAGTATGTTTCACATACCAATATTCTCACAGAGAAATACAGTTTTTAAAGTTACATTTAGGGTACAATTAGCTCTGCACCTTAATTATTGATTCACACAATCAGCTGACAAATTGTGTACACACAGATCTCTCCAAACAGCAATATCTGGCATTTTACCAAATGTGTAACAAATGATGCAGACATAGAGAATACTAAGCGATGTCCAGTGTAATACCATATTTATGAAATGAGTGAATGCTTTGGTATCTAACGAGCGAAAGCAAGACATAGGACACAGGACATAGTATTTTATTTATTACTCACCCAACATTAGCAAAATATTATCAAGCAAAGTACTTCTTTCCTAAGAATTCAATGAGTGTGATGACTCTCAGCTTTCCGCGAGTCAAGCAAGGCCTAATACTATTGTGACAGAGGTATTAGCATTGTGATGTCATAACTGTAAATCACTTTGACGTCATATGCACGGCATCACGCGATGTTATTACACAATGTGTAATAACATTGTAAAATTATTAAACAGTGATATATTCAACGGGTGAGTAATAAATAACATTTCCATATATGTTGTGCTCAGTAAATGTTACATGGCCTTAACCATTGAGCAGGCCTGGATAAAGTCTCTGCATATGAAGAAAATTTGACAGAAACAATGCAAAATGAGACAGGGCTTTTCTCCAAGTCCAGTGGAAGATTTAACTAGCCAGTCTGACATGGGCTGATAGCTTGCACCTCACAATTTACTCATTTACTTTCAACAGGCAAAGACTCCTTACTTCAAATGTAACCACAAACATGAGGAGTGTGCTTGAAGGATGAGCATGAGTCAGAACTCTGACATGGCTGTCTGTAAACACTCTACCTGTTTTATCACAGCCTTGAGAGCAGTAAATGCTTCCTCTCTATAAACATCAACAAAGTTGAGCTTATTCTGTCGAAGGAGTCCAAATAATATTGATACCAGTTTTTCCTGAAAGAGAAATAATACAAATTCTAGTAAAGAGTTTGTTTCACAGTTAAGTTTCTGAAGTTCTACAGTTCTTAAGTTTACCAAATAGTCTCTCACATAATCACATTCCCTATTCTGAAACAGCCTCATGCCTTCTCATAATTGTCCCTTGAACATGATGCATATTCATATACATCAACTGAGGCTTATTCATCTACAACAGCATCCTTCCTGAACAGCATCTTAACCACCCTCTAAATCACACCTGTTTCACTTACCATTGCACGGTGAATATATTCCCATACTTTACATACACTTACAACAGTCATTGTGCTAAGATGCCTTTGTGAACCAGGGCTTTGATTTCAAAGTATCCTTATGGTTCCATTAAAAATGAGAAAAAAATTGTTTCACTAACTCCTGACCTATGACAAGGACAAGGACAAGATTAGTTGATGGGATGGTAGGAAATGAGTTTACATTGAGGTTCATCATACAGGGCTCTCACCTCTCCCGTCAAGACCTCGAGATCTGTGACAGGCCTGTTCAGCTCCGATGTGACGTACTTCAGGAAGTCAGCCAGCAACATCTTATCTATCAACTTCTCCATCTCCGCTAACTGGGACCCGAGGTGTCTAACAACAACAATACAACTCAGTTCATTAGAAGCTTGTACACATGGTTTACTGCATCACATAATAGGATTAAACATTGTATCATGCAAACCTTTGTGACACATTCCACTTGGAATCAACATATTGCCACCTCCTGTTATAAATAAGGTTTGTTTGTTTAAACTTAAATGCTGCACTCAGCAAAATTTCATGTGGACGCTTATGTGCAATGTCCACTGCCATCAGACCCCCCAATCTCTTGGCCCTGTAACTTTGGACAATTCTGACTCAGAATCCCTTTGGGGGATATACAATAACTCACTCACTGATAGGAATGTACCAGGTGTGAAGTTGGGGGGTGCGGGGGTAATGCACACTAACTGTGCACACTCACCCAGTGTGCAAAATAGCCACTGGCCCACTAGCCCATGGCTAGTAAAAATCTAGTCGGGCAGTAAATCTCCACAGTCACTGGCCCGACTGGCTAGTGAAGTTTCATGGGGTCATTTTGTAAATATACTGAGAGAAACAAATAAAGGATCACAGGAAAATTCAAGCATTCCTTTAATATTTTACAGTTTTCATCACCAGCTTTGAATAGCACTGTGGTGATGAAAACTGGAAAATAATAAAGGAATGCTTGAATTTTCCTGTGATCCTTTATTTGTTTCTCTCAGTATATATCACTCTCTGGGGGGTATGTACAACAAGTCCATGTACAATACTCACCTAAAGGAATGTACCCCTGCCAGCTCCTGAGACAATATTTCCTGTGATGTGGAGATGAGATCAAGAGCTCCAACAAACTCATTGGTTGACAACAGAAGCTGTATCGTGGGTTGTGTTTGATGGATAGTTGACATTAACTTTAACTGCAAGAAAATGTCACATTGTTTACAATTTCTTCAGATCAATACTTTCCTCAGATCACCACTGTAAACCATTGTAAGTGAGTACCACAGCAATGTACATCTTCCTGGTCATGTCATTATCAAGCTCCTTCCCAGCATGTGACATCTATGTTACCCTTACGGTGTCAATGTTGTCAATGTTCCCTTTAACCCGAGTTTGGAAATGCCATAATGGTCAACAAATGTTGAACTGAGAAAAGGTTTATGACTAAATCACTAAACAAATTTACATCTGTTAATGACATGGGTTGAGTGTGCAGAAAAAACAGAGTTCCCAATTGCAAGTTAAATCAGAAGCTCCTTACAGCAATAGCTCTGGGCTCTCTTCACTATCACTGCCACTAGTCACAACTGCCTACTTTACAGTGAGTGAGTATGGCCCAGAAATGGGCTTCACACATTGTGCCCATGTGGGGAATCGAACCCGGGTCTTCAGCATGACGGGCGAATGCTTTAACCACTCGGCTACCCCACTGCCCGTCATGGGAAAGACAAGTACATTTGTTATATAAAATGCAGACCTCAAATTAAATTAATGTCAACTGGACATGCACTTACTTTATTATGAAGGTTCACATAGTTTGCTCTCGTTCGTGTTTTGTGCATGATATTTAATGATCCCACCGCTAAACGGTCGTCTAAGGAATGCACTTTATCCCTGAAAAATAATAACATCATGTGTTAATTCTACAAGAAGATATTGATTAACATTACACCAAGTTAAATTACAACCTTGTACTTTCATATAGAGCAGCAGCTGACAGCAACAGTGTGTGTCACTGAAACTCAAGCGCACACTCACACTGCTTGACTTAGGATCTGACAACATGACTTACCTGAGTTGCTTGATTGACGGACAATGTGACTCACACGAGTTGATTAATGGCCTATGTGAGTTACCTTTTAACCTGACAATGTTACTCCCCTGAGTTGCTTAATGGTCTGACAATGGGACTAACTTGAGTTGCTTGACAGCCTGACAGTCTGACTCTCATCAGTTGCTTAGTTCCTTGATAGTCTGACAATGTGACCCATCAGCATTGCTTGATGGCCTGACAATGTGACTCACCTGGGTTGATAGATGGCCTGACAATGTGACAGCTGAGTTGCCACATGTCCTGAAGTTGTGACTCACCTAAGGTGCTTGAGGAAATAACAATGAGACCCACCAGAGTTGCTTGATGGCTGAACAATGAGACTCACCTAAGGTGCTTGAGGAAATAACAATGAGACCCACCTGAGTTGCTTGATGGCCAAACAATGAGACTCACCTGAGTTGCTTGAGGACATAACAATGAGACACAATTGAGTTGATTGAGGACATAGCAATGAGACTCACCTGAGTTGCTTGAGGACATAACAATGAGACTCACCTGAGTTGCTTGAGGACATAACAATGAGACTCACCTGAGTTGCTTGAGGACATAACAATGAGACTCACCTGAGGTGCTTGAGGACATAACAATGAGACTCACCTGAGTTGCTTGAGGACATAACAATAAGACTCACCTGAGTTGCTTGAGGACATAACAATGAGACTCACCTGAGTTGCTTGATGCCATAACAATGAGACTCACCTGAGTTGCTTGAGGCCATAACAATGAGACTCACCTGAGTTGCTTGAGGACATAACAATGAGACTCACCTGAGTTGCTTGAGGACATAACAATCTGAGTTGCTTTGAGGACATAACAATGAGACTCACCTGAGTTGCTTGAGGACATAACAATGAGACTCACCTGAGTTGCTTGAGGACATAACAATGAGACTCACCTGAGTTGCTTGAGGACATAACAATGAGACTCACCTGAGTTGCTTGAGGACATAACAATGAGACTCACCTGAGTTGCTTGAGGACATAACAATGAGACTCACCTGAGTTGCTTGAGGACATAACAATGAGACTCCTCACCTGAGACTCACCTGAGTTGCTTGAGGACATAACAATGAGACTCACCTGAGTTGCTTGAGGACATAACAATGAGACTCACCTGAGTTGCTTGAGGACATAACAATGAGACTCACCTGAGTTGCTTGAGGACATAACAATGAGACTCACCTGAGTTGCTTGAGGACATAACAATGAGACTCACCTGAGTTGCTTGAGGACATAACAATGAGACTCACCTGAGTTGCTTGAGGACATAACAATGAGACTCACCTGAGTTGCTTGAGGACATAACAATGAGACTCACCTGAGTTGCTTGAGGCCATAACAATGAGACTCACCTGAGTTGCTTGAGGACATAACAATGAGACTCACCTGAGTTGCTTGAGGACATAACAATGAGACTCACCAGAGTTGCTTGAGGACATAACAATGAGACTCACCTGAGTTGCTTGAGGACATAACAATGAGACTCACCTGAGTTGCTTGAGGACATAACAATGAGACTCACCTGAGTTGCTTGAGGACATAACAATGAGACTCACTAGAGTTGCTTGAGGACATAACAATGAGACTCACCTGAGTTGCTTGAGGACATAACAATGAGACTCACCTGAGTTGCTTGAGGACATAACAATGAGACTCACCTGAGTTGCTTGAGACCATAACAATGAGACTCACCTGAGTTGCTTGAGACCATAACAATGAGACTCACCTGAGTTGCTTGAGGCCATAACAATGAGACTCACCTGAGTTGCTTGAGACCATAACAATGAGACTCACCTGAGTTGCTTGATGGCCTGACAGGTGTGTAGCAACTGATCCTGGAGTTCGTCATGTGATGTCATTGCATGGAAAAATGCTTCTGACTTGATTGAGATCTGTTTGGCAATCTGAACTTCCACCACATCCAAGTAGTGACTCATCTGAAGCAACCATGTTGAAACATACACACTGATACTTTCATGGCAATAAGATTAGCGACGGATTTCATGTCACTGTAATACTGAGGCAGAATTACAATAGGTGATGATGAGAACCAAGGTGGTAAATATCCTTGAGGAAACCTTTAACCTAACAGGGGTATCATACTGCAGCACGCACGCGCACACGCACACACGCACGCACGCACGCAGGTACACACACAAATAGACACGTGGTTCTATTAACTTCTTCATTATGTAAATACTAAAAGATCCCAGGCTCATAATACATACTGCATCAAGATCTTTCAACATTTTATAACTCTAATGCATGGTATACAGGCTGACAGGAACTCCATTCATATTCATTTCAACCACATTTTCAGTATTTTACATTTCAGTCCTTTGATGTCAGTTGTCAGACAAAATAGTTCCCTCCATCTGATCAATGTAGTAGACAAAGACATACAGGTAAGGTCATCACATTCAACATGAATATACAAAATTGTCTTTGTAGTTATTTGAGTAAAAGTACAGTTTTTGAGTTCTGTTAGTTACAGTCAAAAACAATTCAAACCATATGTAAAGTTTTCATTACAAACATAGAAGTGTTGCCAACATACGGTATGAACATATCAATATCAACCATGTAACTTTCATGATGTTTGTAATCATTTGTTGGGCAATAATTAGGAATTTGATAAATATCATTATAAACTGTGAGGTCATAAACAACATCTGTTATGTCTGGTCAGACTGACATTTTCATGCAACCAAGTACACAAAATCAAAGTATGGTTGACATATTCCTGTAGTGAAGACAGGTGTCTCGAAATAAAGATGTGGGGGGTGAACCCCTTGCAATCCCCCCTACACCTTAGATCCACAGCTATCTCTGAACCTCAACCAGCACGATAAGCTCATCTGGTGACTCATCTCATGACTTGCCTGACAACCTTATTGCAAAATACACCAACATGTGGATAAACATAATATTTACACACTCATCATCATCATAATAATGCTGTAGCTTGATAAAAGCTTGTTTGTATAACACGTTTTACTGGGTTTTATATTCGACCACATTATATAAATCAATATGACACTTAGCTGCCTGTTATCAACGGTCTTATCTTGCTTATCAATGTTTCTAATAAACCCTGCCAAACCTAGATGAAAATGTAAATCATTTTTTACCACAATGATGCAATAATAGGATGAGATATTTAATCAAAATGTATTATAAGTATAGTATCTATATCACCACACTAATATAGATGACATTTTTTACATGTGGCCAAAGTCTGAGCTCTTTTTCATTCGTTTCATGATAAGCCACAGGGGTGGAAATAACTTTAAAATTGATAATGTACTCCGGTACAGTGGCACATGTAAAGTCACTTGCCCTGATAATTTTCCCACTATACCGACCGTTTTCTTGCTGATTTTTTAAATAAACAACATAAATAATATTGGAAAGTCAACTAGACTATGGTACAGTGTGATATACAAATTTGCTTGCCCGACAGAAAAAAACACTGGACTCGGGCAATGGGTTATTTCCACCCCTGAGCCATGAAACAAGTAACTAAGCCTGACGACAATATACATGAAATCACCATTATGAGAAGTATAGCCACTGAGGACCATTTACAGGTTCCCAATTTAACCGCCTCTAACATGAAGCAATAGAGTGCTGTGGACACATTCTAGCCAAGATCTACAGGGACACAAATCATGGCCATCAGTGAATGAGTATTGTTTGACATAGCAATATCTCTGCAGGACTGGCTTCACCTATATTACCCATGTCAACCAACACTTGAGGTTACCCAGTCTGTCTCTGACATAACATAAAAAAATGATCTCTTCATCGCACATCTTCAGGGATAGACAAAGTTAGCTAACAAGTGGATTTTCTTTCAATAACAGTAATCATAATTTAAACTATATTCTGCATGAAGAATAATGACAATTATTATGGATATACAACTTCTTTTATTCTGTGGAGGCGACGTTTCGACATAGGTTCTAATGTCGTTGTCAAGCAAGTGTGATGTTTCGACATAGGTTCTAATGTCGTTGAGACTTGCTTGACGACATTAGAACCTATGTCGAAACGTCACCTCCACAGAACAAAAGATGTTGTATATCCATAATAATTGTCATTATTCTTCATCAACTCAACATCTAAAATGCCTGTCAAAGAAGTATATTCTGCATGTTTTATGTGTTGCTTTAAGCCGCAGTAATAATTACTTAAGCTATATTTAACTTATTTTGTTTGTTGTTACTAGGGCTGCACAATATAACCGGTTTACAAGTATTTACCGGTTCAGACATGAAAATGATATGTATTGCGATACGCTGATAAAAAACCAGTATTTTGACTTGCATTTGAAAAACTTCGTAACACTCGGAAATCTTCGGATATTTCCTTGTTTCATTTGTGCCAAATATTATTTACATTTCTATTTTGTCATGATTAAGGGACCGTTCATAATTTATGACTAGGGGAGGTGATGATGATTTTTATGGAGAAGCATGTACAATGTGAATGACCTCCCTAAAATTTCTGTATAAAATAAGTGACCCTCCTGCATGTTATGTACAAAATCAATTACCCCCCTTCCCTTCCCATAATTTCTAAGCATAACTTTAAACATATTTTTATGTACAAAATTGCTGACCCCACCCTAGCTCCCCAGGACAAAATGGGTGACCCCCCTTAAAATCATCATCACCCCCCAGCTATAAATTATGAACGGTCCCTAAAGGTTGTAGTTAAAGCTTAATCAAGCATAGTTATTTTGTTGTGTTTTTGCTCTATAAATCAAGCTTTAACTCAATTATAAGTAGTTTTTTTGCTTAAAATACTTCTTGCGATATATGACCCATGAAGATCCGGGGTTGAATAGGTCTTCAGCAACCCATTCTTGTCCTAAAAGGTGACTATGATTGTCGTAAAAGGCGACTAATGGGATAGGGTGGTCATGCTCGCTGACTTGGTTGACACATGTCATCGGTTCCCAATTGCGCAGATCGATGCTCATGCTGTTGATCACTGGATTGTCTGGTCCAGACTCGATTATTTACAGACCGCCGCCATATAGCTGGAATATTGCTGAGTGCGGTGTAAAACCAAACTCACTCACTCACTCACTCACTCTTGCGATATATTGCAATACATATCGCATCACAATATATCGCAATATGTAATTTTTAGAGTAAAATTGATATTTTATACTTATCCTGACTCATGCTCTTTTGCCTGTCTCCTTCCTCTTGCGAACATAGTGGAAACACTTGTATCTCCCTAATTGAAGTTCCCTTCAATGTAAAATAAATAATTAGCACTCACCACGAGTTATCTCCCTTCCACAAGCGCGGGAACGAGGGCGCCACCTCTACCCATGTGCCTCACTCTCTCCTCATATACTGAGCCCAACATTTGAATTTACAGGGAAATCCAAAGTGTTATGTGGGGAGGATGGGAGGGCTGACCTCATGAGTCAGGATAAGTATAAAATATCAATTTTACTCTAAAAATTACATATTTTTCCTTATCCTGACTCATGCTCTTTTGCTTGTAGAATCCGACGGAAAGGAGGTGGGAATATATATACTTTGAATTTTTAATAATTAGTGATTTGAACTGTGATGATTGTAATAACCCTATGGGAACTTCATAAAGGCACTGAACTGATGAATTCCTGCTGCTAACTTATCAGCTGCCATATAAAGGTTATTACAATGTACTTATTATGATAAAGTATATATAACATTAATACAATGCTTAAGACTAATAGACTTAAGCTTGTTAAAATGCTAGTATAAACTCCTTAGAGTTTGTTAGCTAAAATACTTTAAGATATAAACATAGTACTAAGCTTAAGATATGATTAAACTTAAGCTAATTAAAATAGCAAACTCTATAGAGTTTGTTAGTTAATATACTTATATGACATAGATATAATGCTGAGCTTAAGATATGAATAAGCTTTAGCTACATATATAATAGCAAAACTCTGTAGAGTTTGTTAGCTAATATATTTTTACAATATGAGTATAGTACTGTGCTTAAGATATAATTAACTTAAGCTACATATATAATAGCAAAACTCTGTAGAGATTGTTAGCTAATATATTTTTACAATATGAGTATAGTACTATGCTTAAGATATAATTAACTTAAGCTACATATATAATAGCAAAACTCTGTAGAGTTTGTTAACTAATATATTTTTACAATATGAGTATAGTACTGTGCTTAAGATAAAATTAACTTAAGCTACATATATAATAGCAAAACTCTGTAGAGTTTGTTAGCTAATATATTTTACAATATGAGTATAGTACTGTGCTTAAGATATAATTATCTTAAGCTACATGTACAATAGTCAAAAACTCTGTAGAGTTTATTAGCTAATAGATTTATAATGTAACCCTAGTACTAAGCTTAAGATAAGATTAGACTTAAGCTAAATGTATATAGCAAAAAAAAAAAAAACTCCTTAGAGTTTATTAACTAATATACTTTTATGTTATAAACATAGTACTGAGCTTAAGATATGATTAAACTTAAGCTATATATATATAATAGCAAAACTCCGTCGAGTTTTGTTAGCTAATACATTTTATAATGTAAACATACTGCTTAAGATATGATGAAACTTAAGCTAATTGTATAATAGCAAAACAAAACCCTTTAGAGTTTGTTAGCTAAAATACTTATATGATATAAACCTAGTATTGAGCTTATGAAGGAAAACTTAAGCTACATATATAATAGAAAAAAACTCCGTAGAGTTTGTTAGCTAATACATGTTATAATGTAACCATAAAGCTTAAAATATGATGAAAACTTAAGCCAAATATATAATAGCAAAACCTCTCTTTAGAGAGTTTTGATAGCTAATATACCTATATAATATAAACATAGTACTGAGCTTAAGATATGAATAAGCTTAAGTTACATATATAATAGCAAAAACTCTGTAGAGTTTGTTAGCTAATACATGTTATAAAATAGCCATATTGCTTAGAATATGATGACACTTAAACCCAATAGCAAAAACTCTTTAGAGTTTGTTAGCTAATATACTTATATGGTATAAACATAGTACTAAGCTTAAGATATGCATAAGCTTAAGCTACCTATATAATAGCAAAACTCCGTAGAGTTTGTTAGCGAATATATATTTTTATAATATGAGTATAGTACTATGCTTAAGGTATAATTAACTTAAGCTACGTATATAATAGCCAAAAACTCTGTAAAGTTTGTTAGCTAATGCATTTATCATGTTACCATAGTACTACTCTTAAGATATGATTAACTTAAGGTAAATATATAATAACAAACTCTGTAGAGTTGTTAACTTATATATTGTATGATGTAATAATCATAGTACTGTGATGATAAAAGGAACTTAAGCAAATTATATATAGCATGTAGCTATTTAGTACTGTTATAAGATAAGTAGAAAACTGTAAAATTGACTTATCTTCTCCGAGGAACTGTCAATTGTTGTGCGAGGACCATGGGATCGAATTGGTGGATACCTGAGACGTCCTCAGTGGTGATATCTCTCAGATAATGGTTGGCAACCACCATATCGGATCTCCAGAAATAAACCCTCCATTATTCCAAATAACATTAGTGTAGATCAATTGTAGAAGTTAAGCAGCTCTAATATCATGAGTATTAAAAGCTCATGGAGGGTCGGATTAGGTCCATCCGTCTTGTATGCACATAGTATGACAGTTCTGATCCAAACGGAGATATAGTACATTGAGACTTCATTCTGCCTAAGTTGATGATAGAGGAAATAATCTGTTGCATTTTCCCTTCCTGTTTGGTTCGGTGGAGATAAATTTACAGTGCTCTTGCTGGCCATCGTGATAGAATCATCGTATCATGGAGCCCAAGTATGTCATCCAGGCGTGTTCATAAACCTCACTTGTGAGGTGTTGGAGCACTATATTCAGATCCCCAAGTTGGAGTGTGAAACTTCCGTTTTAATTCTCCAATCAGAAAGCTTAAGTAGGTTACTAACCATCTAGTTGTGTTAGTAGCTTGATGATGAAATTCAGCTGTAGTCTGAGACGCTGTGGATTTAGATCCACTTGTATCCCGTCGTCTAGGTAATTCGCTGCGAAGTCCTTGACGATGTAGGTTCACAACCAGGTGTGTCTGTCCTCGTGAACTTTATGAAAAATCGCCTGACTGCCGTGCCCTCGTCTTAACTTGACAGGGGAGGTTTCTAACCTGAAGAAAGCAGCCTAATCATGAAGGTTCAGGTTAACTGGACTGTAAGGAGGCTTGCTCGTTCACTGATATATAGTTGTCACTTGTGACGTAAGTCTTGCACTGTGAACTAAGATCGACCTCTACGTAGGGCGTTGTCCATCGCGGTCCAATCAGAAGAAGGCATTTTGATTCTGTATAATACCCGCGCTGTGATGTCACCGGTGTAGTAGGAAAAACCTTGTATAAAATCTTGCCGTCGTTGATATTAGCATAAACGTCGGTCTTCACCGTAGCTTCCCGAAGTTACCCGAGTGACCACGTGTTTCGAGGGTTAGTGGTAAACGCGCGAAACCTTTGGCGCGAAATACCTCGCTTTGTAATATTAATGCTGGGTAGGTTATTTTCCTGGCTGTCGTGAAAGTAACTTCAGTTTTGAATATAATTCCGACTTCCTTATATAAAGGTACAATAAACTTGCAAGTTGTCAGCTTGTAGACTGTATACATGAATGTATCGTCATAATTGTAGAATTAAAGCTGAACTTGTTGTACATATTTCTTCTCAGAAACGTTGACGATTAAGAGTTATACTCGCTGTAACAAGACTGCTGTTCAATTTCGATATTGAATTGTCTGCAGATATGCGTAATGGTCACGCATGTAGATAATCGTATCGTCGTCCGGGATTGCATATTCTAGCAATTTATACGGAATAGTTGATTTCTGTGAAGATCTATGAAACGTCGTTGACTAAATAATACAGCGACGTTCTGTGTTGTAAATAGCCTGTGCAATTGTCTTCGCGTAGGCTTATAGACGGCATCTGACATACAGTTGATAGACAACTTATGCGATGTGTTGAATGGACTGACGAGTAGCTATATATGACGAGTGGCTAGTATATGGAGACCTTGGAGGAAACTTCCTCGGTGAATGCCGGAGACTTCGCGAAGCTCTCGAAGTATCCCTTCTAGATTTTCTGGGTGAAGTAGACTTGCAGCCACTTAGCCTTCGCGACCTTCGTGAAGGTATCGAGTCAAAGCCCGATTAGTATATATATATATATATATATATATATATATATATATATATATGGCGCTTGCCCATGACGACCTCTGTGTTAAACAGGATGTGGGGTCGTGGCGCTTCTACTCCTTAATGTCCCTTGTAGCTGGTGAGGCTCTAGCTCCTTTCGGTGACCTGGGACTTGCTGGTTGTGCATAAGTAGGGCCGAGTGGATCATCTTATCTTCAGAAGTAGGTATTCTGAAGCCTGGTGATAAGTGTCTTCTTGATCGTTCTAGATCTATTTAGGCCAGAGAACATACGTCTCGTCATGGATTCAACTGAACCAATTTACGATTGTAGTTCTTATTCTTGATATCGATGATCAACTTGTCTATGGGTTGATCTTCTCGGAGACTTGTGAGGAGAACGTTGATAGCTTCGCGAAGCTCTTGTGTAGTCCCTCGATGTCCTTCTAGATGATGATGATCTGGATTCAGGTGTCCTTCGCGAATGCCTTCGCGAAGCTTCCTCTGCGTCCGGTCCGGGGGAACGACAATATGACCTTCGCGAAGGCTTCCGTGATGTCTGATGGTCCGAATCCACATCTAGGGATGAAACCGAAGAAGGCGATGATCTATGCCGCCTTAGCGAAGTCCTTCGCGAAGGCTGTACATCTAGGTCCTTCCCGCCTTCTTGTGGCGTACGTCGGGGATGATGATCGGCTGATCATCGTAGAGGTCCAATATCAATATATAATTGTTGAAGGATACTAGCTAAACCTCTATAGATGTCTATACGAGGTAACTAACTAAATATAAATCAAAGGATATAGTGTCGGGAGACACAGGCGCTCTCACGTCCAGCTCACATGGCGAAGAAGGAGAGAGTGAGGCACATGGGTAGAGGTGGCGCCCTCGTTCCCGAGCTTGTGGAAGGGAGGTAACTCGTGGTGAGTGCTAATTAGTGATTTTACATTGAAGGGAACTTCAATTAGGGAGATACAAGTGTTTCCACTATGTTCGCAAGAGGAAGGAGACAAGCAAAAGAGCATGAGTCAGGATGAGGAAAAATATGAAAATTCTCTGCAATACCCACCCCTGGTTGTTAAAGCTATAATAATCATTACGGAAGCTATATCAGGGCAGCCCGTCCATGTAAACCAATGGTCAGAGTCATGAGCACATCCCATGCTGGTCACGATGACAAACTACAAACTGGTCACCGAGCAATACCAATACAGCTGAGAACTTTTTCTGGTTGGTTAGTTTCTTGTTTACTGCTGCACTCAGCAATATTCCTGCTCTATAGTGGCTGTCTGTAAATAATCCAGTCTGGACCAGACAATCCAGGAATCAAAGTCATTAGCATCGATCTACACAATTGGGATATGATGACATGCATCAACATAGTCAGCGAGCCTGACCACCTGATCCCATTAGTGGCCTCTTATGACAACCATCAGGGCTCGACTTAAGAGATGTTTACCTACTTGCACCAGGTGCAACCTAAGATAAAGACCTAGTTGCACCAGCCAAATTCCAGTTGCAACGTAGTTTGTTAAAACGTTTCGGTGCACATAAACCTTAATCAGTGATGTAGGGCCCATGAAACCATAGCAACACTGAGACACAGCTGATCCCTGTTTACAAGAGCTGTCATAGCCGAGACGTGTTTATGAATAGCAGTGTTTCGTTGCCATAGCTATTCAAAGTTTAGGAGAAAAATGGGCTGGCATATTTATGCATATGTTAGATTTATTAGGTTGTATTTTGTAATATTGGGTTGCACCAGTGTAAGTAACAAACCACTAAATCGAGCCCTGACCATGGGTTGCTGAATACCAATTCTAACCACGGGCATCACTTTTTCTGACCAGAGTTAAACAACATGTACCAACAACCGGTAAAACTTCAAACTGGTCCAAGCAAACCTGTCGTTGACTGCACGAACACACAATCAGCTAGGCACACACACTCATCTCATTGTTATGCTCTTACAAAAAGCATGGGGTCTCTGAAATCATGAGTGTAAGCTGAACTGGATGAATGTCTGAGACACAGAACAAACATTTCAAATGCAAAAGCTGAGAATAAACCAAACTCACCCTTTCTTGCAAAAGTTTAGATGACTGCTTGGTCTCCCCTGCCCCTGACATGGACTGTTCCACTTGTGTCCATGGAAACACAGAATTGAAGGTATCGAGGTTTTCCAGTGAAAAATTTGGCATCATAAACAACTGAAAAAAAAAGAGCACTTACATGAAAAACAACAGCAAAAATAGATTTTTACATCAAATCTTTAACTTTTATGCGTCACATGATCACTTGTTTCTCCAAGAGTTGTGTTAAAATCTATTTGTTCAGTTGCCAGGGTAATTTTTCAACCTAAATAAGATTGTGGTTTCAGAACACATAAGTTTATAGAATCTATATTTGTGCAGAAACACATGTACAAGTCGTAGTAACTGAACAAACAAACATAACAACTGGTAGGATTATCAATGTTTAGTCATTGTTCACCATTCTATGACTTTACTTCATTAACCATAGCAAAATCAAAAATGTTTTTTCAATGCTGTTCTGCTTACTATCCACTTCCTGCGTTGAACAGTTCACAATGATGGAAGTAAAATTGTCTGAGTAATCATGGTAATGGGGACAGTCAGCATTTATGACATAGCAGCACATCTGATATCAAACTGATTCTTTAAAGGCACAATGTCACACCGAACTTCTCTAAAAATAATTAATGCATTTCTCTCAATAATACTAACTATCAGCCCTCATAGGGGAAGCTACCATATAATTTATTACCCCCAAAATCACTTATTTAGATTACAATATTAAATCAAAAAGTTCGAATGAATAAATGCAACGTTGCATTAAATCGACACTCATGCCCTCTACCAGCTGAACATTATTTCAAGCGAACACCTCAGGGTTATGTCCCTTGGAGAGCCCTTTTCGGATATCCTACGAACAACATGTGATTGAAACCGGCAAACACCGACAGCACCATGTGCGACAATTTCTGATGTACAGAGCAATTGTTCCATATATGGCAAGTGTTCTCTGTTTGGAAACTGTTCGCCTCAAAGTTTCAATTATCGATTTCCGGCAAGTCGTAAGGAATAATAGGAAGCTTAAGTGAGAGCATATGCACCAATTTATATAATATAGGCCAAAATATTTTCAAAAATGTGTGACATTGTGCCTTTGAGCAGTACTTATTGCTTGTATCAAATACACAAAACCATAGCTTCTTAGATAATAGGGTTTGACTAGGGGTGAAACGGTTTACCGCGGTATTAGTAGAACCGCTGTATTTTGCCTTCGGTTCCTTATACCGTAATGCAATCCAAAAAATCAGTCTTTTCGGTTTTCATACCGTCATTTTATTAACCTTCACCAAAATGTCTAGAAATTGAATCATTTTGTCAAAATCTATCGTTTTCTTTTCTTTTCTTCATTATGATCATATTTCATCTACCGAACCGAAACGGACCGAACCGAAACGGACCGAACCGAAACGGACCGAACCGAAACGGACCGAACCAAAACGGACCGAACCGAAGGTCTTGTACCGCAATACGTGCCGTACGGTGGTAAGAGCGTACCGTTTCACTGCTAGGTTTGACTGTTGATGTTCAAATGCAATGGATTCAGGTAAACAGACATAAATGGAGGACAAATGACAGCTGGGTCTAAACTTCTTTTACACTCTTAAATGTCGTTTATGCTTTTCCTGTACCACAAAGTTACTGCATATCAAATTTCATAATGATTCTTGAAAAGATGAGACTGGGGAAAAAATGACATTCTGGACATAATTGACATTGCAGCCATGTTTAAATCGGCTCAGAATCTTTTGAGCACTTTCAAAAGCCTCATCACTCATCTTCCAGCAGATGGATGTCTAACACATTAATCTCAGGTGAACTGTCGTTTATCTACAAATGTATGCAATATGCATGTTATTTTTATCAGCATTTACGACGATGTTGGTGTAGAAACAGGAGCGTACCACCAGCAATATTGAATTGCATGAAATGCACCACCTGTTGCCTGTCTGTCTACAACTACAGTAGGTTATGAAATGGTCACCAGATGGCATTGACGTGTTGTGCTTGCCATGAATTGAATCGCCCTGTTCTTGTTATTGATCCATCTAAGCACGGATTATTCACATGACATCTTTCCATGTAAATCAATTCTAAAGGTTCAATTTTCATTGATCACTTTTGAGTGGATTATAAGCCTTAGATGTAAAGGAATCACTATTTTGGCTAGAATTGCATGAATTTAAAAAAAAAAGAGAGAGAGTTGTTTTGTGATTAAATTATATTTTTTACATACCGAGAAACCCTGATTATTAGAAAATGATGGGACCAGAAAAAAATCTCTATGTAAGATTGAGAACAATATTATGGATATATAACTTCTTTTTTCTCTATGGGCGACGTTTCAACATAGATTTTAATGTCGTCAAGCAAATGGCATTAGAATTTATGACAAAACATCGCCTATACAGAATAAAGAATTGGTATATCCATAAAATTGTCCTCACACTTCATCTCCTCAACTTCTAGAATGCCAATCAATGAAGTCATTCGACTTGCTTGCATAATTGAATTATCAAACTCATATCTTAATTGTTTCCATTTGTAAAAAACATTAGTAACCCATTCTAGAATGGTCCAATCAACTGTCAAGAGACATCTTAGACACGGCATTGACATGGTCGGGGATCGAACGAGCGACCTTCTGCTCTCCGGGCGGATGCTCAAACCACTACACCACAGAAATGGTCTAATAAGGCAGAGCCTTAAGTCAGTAGGCCATTGGATTGAGACCATAAGTCAGTAGGCTAAAAGACTGTAAGTCAGCAGTAGGCTATAAGATTAAGTAAGAACCACTTGTAATTTTGTTTTAGTTTCAAAATGTGCAATATATTCTCACTTTACACAAACCGTACTCAACAGAATTCAACCTTCTACATTAAGCTATCTAAATTTGCATATTGTGTTTGTAATTTGGTTTACGCCAGTTAGTACAATCCATCAGGACCCTCATACTATGCTGAATAGTCAAGGATGCGAATCACTTTTTGTACATAATTTGTAACTTGAACCAGACAGCTGAACATTATGCATAGATTGCTGCTCATTGACTGCATCTGGACAACTTGTCAACACAAAATTGACAATGTTTCCTTATCCATGAAGATAATATTGATAGGTTTTGGCAGCAGGTGCAGTTATTAATTACTTTCATTTGATACAAGGATGTGTATCTATTTGATCATATTACATATTGTTTAAAATAAAAACATAGGAATTAGTTAGATGAGCCAAATACAAGATAAACAGACACTTGTGGTGGAACTTCCAACAATGTCGACTGAACATAATTGATCAATTTATCCAAGCTCACAGCAAACCAGCAGATACCATTGATACAAGATATTCACAAAAGTAAAACAAAGATATATTAATCAGCATGGTCAAAGTACAAAGGTTATATTGAGGTAAAAAACTTAACTGCATAAGACCAAGCATATGTATTGAGCCCGGCTACTAACTAAAATGAACTACAGTTTTAACAAACTTCAAGCGACCACTATCTAACATTAAAAACATTTCGTCAGTCATCTTCGATCAAGTCATGTGATGAAGTCATTTGACCCCATAAATAACAAAAAATGTCCACTGAATCATGCGCAGAATGTTTTAACTTTGTACAGCTTTAAACCACTCAATAAACCCGTCATCTTAAATTAGGTCATGTAACAACATAAATAACATAAATGTCCACTGAATCATGTGCAGAATGTTTTAACTTTGTACAGCTTTAAACCTCTCAATAAGCCAGTCATCTTCCATTAAGTCATGTGACTAAGTCATGTGACGACATAATAACAAAAATGTCCACTGAATCATGTGCAGAATGTTTTAACTTTGTACAGCGTTAACCCCCTGGATGCCGAGTTTTTTTCAGGCGCAAATTTTCATACAGTTTGAAAAGTGAACGTTGTGTGAGAAATGCGCTCGCGTGGTCCTGGATCTATGTACGGCTATAAAATTACACAGAAATGTAGAATATTAAATTTCCTATCTTTACGGAAAGTGTGAGCAAAGAAAATACAGCATGATATTTGAACGACATAAGTGTATATGAATTAGGTTTATGTGCTTATGCATACCGTTATACACTCAACATTAAAAATGACTCGCAATAAATGTCAAAAATGGATTTTCTTCTATGAGGTCAAACGACGTATAATCATAAGGGGGGTATAACTCCGTTATGCTTAACACTAGGTCAATGTAACTCAGATCACTTGGAGATAATTTGTTGTGGATACGGACGCTATATTTTCGTTATTTTTTGTTCCCGGTGAACCAACCTAGTCCAATTCAAAATTCCCCAATGTAAGCGGATACGATTTGGTAGTCTCACAATTTATAAGAAAGATGACAACGTACTACATGTGAAAGCAAGTAATAACGATTTGGATGGCCCTATCCGATATATAAGTTAGTTCTTATATTCACATATTCTCCTGTTTGTTGCATCGTTATTACCAGAATACTAACCATATCTTCAAATGTAATGAAATTGCTGAAAATAAATCAACATTTTAGTTGATGTCATTGCTTGTTTTATGCATTTTGCGACATCGGAAAAAGAGGACATTGGTATGCTGATTAGTTTATATCTCACCTAATTTTCATTAATTGTATAAAAGGTCTCGGCTTCTATGTCAGAATTTAACACTCTTTAGACAAAACATAAAATTACTGATTTTAACATTTAAATATCAAACAATTAGATCAACAATTAGATGGTTTGACTGTGTATCTTATTGTGAGCAACACGCATACCTGTTTGGCATCAATTTAACGTAAATGAAAAATCATATTTCACAACACCCGAATATTTTGTTTAGGATAAGAATTTTCTTTGTTTATGATTATGTAGCTATTTCTCTTCATATGTTTGCAATGAAAGATTCAAAAAGATAGCTTTTTATATATGGACCTATATATTAGACTATGGATGTAAGATTTGTCCAAATTAAGACATGACATGGTTTATACATTTTTAAACAGTTTTCGAATAAATGTAGTTAGAGTTTGATATCCTGTCATCACAATATTTTTAAATTGAATATGAACTGATTATATTATCGAAAACAATGATAGCGAATCATAAAACGTTTCCAACAAACGCGCACCTGGCCAATCAATATACACCATTGTTTTGTCTATAAAACGACACAAAAATCTGCAATGAACAAGACAATTCCTTTAAATATGTGTGCATATACATTTCATAACATACATAAATCAGTTTCATTAATATTATCAGTTTTACTTATAAGGTTGAATTAAATCGCCGTTCATTAACCTGTTCATATGAAACTCCAATATTAGTCCAAATACATCACAGGAACTAAAGTAGTTGCAGTTATGGCTACATTTGATCTTCTAACACTTGTGTGAAGTTTTAGGATATGGTGTGCCGCACT
This sequence comes from Haliotis rubra, assembly GCF_003918875.1. Lineage (NCBI taxonomy): Eukaryota > Metazoa > Mollusca > Gastropoda > Lepetellida > Haliotidae > Haliotis > Haliotis rubra. The sequence continues at coordinate 606,184 of NW_025766070.1, read as the reverse complement.
AAATGTGTCAATTTCTTATGTAAATATTATTCAAGCAATCAAACACTTTCAAAGAATAAAACATCGTAAACCCTATATGCACGTATGATATGATATTGAACAAGGCTAAATGTAGATACTGAAGTCAGTTTCATTAAAAATTATCTGAACAATACGCAAAATATACATCATCATACTGACAGTGTAATCGGAAGGATTGGGCAATTGTGTTTACTCTTGTTCAACCGACCTTCACCTCAAAGAAATTGCCTAATATGACAACAATGTTGACGTATGACATCACTACCGTTGACCGATTTCTTACAAAATGGCGGCTTTGCTGACAAGGGTACACAGGATTTTGCGAGGATCCTTCCATTGATTCAGGGATCGTTTGTACATAAATATGAGATATAAGTAATCAGATTGATTCTGACTATCTGTGTATTGTTATATGTTTTTTATCGTTTTCATTATAAGTAAGAGAAACAGCCAGAAATGCAGATAAATACCGTTGTCGCTCTGCCTGATTTTGCGTCAGTCATGGCGTCACGCTGCACGGAAAGTTTGACAATTTCTTATGAATTATCATATCATTGCATTGTATCTATTTATAATTTCCTATTTCTTGCTACGATACTCTTTCCATGCATATTCCAAAGGTATTGAGCCATTGCAAGCAATGAATAGACGGATGAATACTACGCAGTGTAAAATCGGGAATTTGTCTTTGTTTACATTTCAAACAAACTTAGTGTTTTGAGCACAGCGTTCGTTTTCACACCAAATATGTTTTGTCACATTTTATCTAGACAGTTGGTATTGGTGACAAAGACCAGTTGCAATTTGATTCTAAAATGTATGGGGAATTCAGTGATGCATTTTTCGAAGCTGAATATGAAATATATGTGATGTAATACCGGCCTCGCGAAACGTGATTTTGTAAACACTATCCAATATGGTGGAAAGCGCTCTACGGCGTTCGTGTAAGTGTATTTTCGAAAACATCCCAACTGATTCTAGATTCATCGGCAATGTTTCAGAATTATCATTAGTGATTTCATGAAAAACTGATATCAGTGATCATGAGTATGTTATTTTTGAAATTGAATACTCCCAGTAGTTATCCGATATTCACATTTCAAAACATACAGCAAATAACGCTGTGAATCGCGATTTCGTACTGTGTCAAAATATGGCGACATTTTCGATGAAGCCTATTTTGAAAAGTCATTTTCAGCACTTGAGCTTTGCCTAAAATAATAGTGGATGGTATCAAGAAACAGGAAATGTCCCACAGAATTCGAGACTGTGAAGTGTATTTGTGCATGTGTAGAATGTATTCACTCGGTACATTTTAAACCTCTCAATAAACACATCTTCTGTATTATGGTCTGCTCAGGTGACTGGGGCTTGTCAATGATTATGAAAGACTCTTTCTGCTTTCATGGTTGTGCTCAAAGTGTGTGTAGGGATACCATATTCAACATCAATTTCTGATGTTGATATTTTTACATTATCAATACAGAAGTGAGTTTTTCTGTTGCGTTTTAGCCAGTAACCGCACAACAGTTGACGTAAGAAATCGGCACCACACATTTTACTAACACACTAACTTGCTGTTTTTTTAACACACGCCAGGTATTGGGATAGAGAACTTTGACAATGGGCCATTTTCTGGATTATTAGCCATTTTCTAAATTTAGAATGGGTCACTGCCATTGTATCAATAGTAAAGTTCAAAATTTTAATGGTCCATTTTTTATTCTTATGTGTAAAATAGTTCATGGCCCCCTGCCTTTCCCAATCCCTTAACTAAACAATACCATGGTCATAAGACAATGGCCTGTAAATAATCAATCTGAAATGACAAGCTGGGGAATCTCCTTTGGGGTTAAGTCAGACTGACTGAGTTTGGTTTCACGCCGCTTTTAGCAATATTCCAGCAACATCACGGCGGGGGACACCAGAAATGGGCTTCACACATTGTACCCATGTGGGGATTCGAACCCGGGTCTTCGGCGTGACGAGCCAACACTTTAACCACTAGGCTACCCCACCGCCCCAGTTAAGTCAGATGTGCACTGAGGATGATTTGAAATATACTTACTTTGGGGATTTGGTCTAGTTCAGCTCTGTTCTTTTCTGAAAACAAAACATCAATTCAGTTGTTGAATCTTTGAGGGGCATTTAGAAGTGATACACATAAAGGTGAGAATTTTATGGATGTCAACTTCTTTATTGTGATGGACACGATGTTTTGGAGTATATTCTTTCTCCTTCATCAGTATCTTTCTCCTTCATCAGTATCTTACTCCTTCATCAGTATCTTACTCCTTCATCAGTATCTTACTCCTTCATCAGTATCTTACTCCTTCATCCCTTCATCAGTATCTTTCTCCTTCTTCAGTATCTTACTCCTTCATCAGTATCTTACTCCTTCATCAGTATCTTACTCCTTCATCAGTATCTTACTCCTTCATCAGTATCTTACTCCTTCATCAGTATCTTACTCCTTCATCAGTATCTTACTCCTTCATCAGTATCTTACTCCTTCATCAGTATCTTTCTCCTTCATCAGTATCTTACTCCTTCATCAGTATCTTACTCCTTCATCAGTATCTTACTCCTTCATCAGTATCTTACTCCTTCATCAGTATCTTACTCTTATCTCCTTCAGTAGTATCTTTCATCAGTATCTTACTCCTTCATCAGTATCTTACTCCTTCATCAGTATCTTACTCCTTCATCAGTATCTTACTCCTTCATCAGTATCTTACTCCTTCATCAGTATCTTTCTCCTTCATCAGTATCTTACTCCTTCATCAGTATCTTACTCCTTCAGTATCTTACTCCTTCATCAGTATCTTTCTCCTTCATCAGTATCTTACTCCTTCATCAGTATCTTTCTCCTTCATCAGTATCTTACTCCTTCATCAGTATCTTACTCCTTCATCAGTATCTTTCTCCTTCATCAGTATCTTACTCCTTCATCAAGTATCTTTCTCCTTCATCAGTATCTTTCTCCTTCATCAGTATCTTACTCCTTCATCAGTATCTTACTCCTTCATCAGTATCTTTCTCCTTCAGTATCTTTCTCCTTCATCAGTATCTTTCTCCTTCATCAGTATCTTACTCCTTCATCAGTATCTTTCTCCTTCATCAGTATCTTACTCCTTCATCAGTATCTTACTCCTTCAGTATCTTACTCCTTCATCAGTATCTTTCTCCTTCATCAGTATCTTTCTCCTTCAGTATCTTACTCCTTCATCAGTATCTTACTCCTTCATCAGTATCTTTCTCCTTCATCAGTATCTTTCTCCTTCATCAGTATCTTACTCCTTCATCAGTATCTTTCTCCTTCATCAGTATCTTTCTCCTTCATCAGTATCTTACTCCTTCATCAGTATCTTACTCCTTCATCAGTATCTTTCTCCTTCATCAGTATCTTTCTCCTTCCTTCAGTATCTTTACTCCTTCATCAGTATCTTTCTCCTTCATCAGTATCTTACTCCTTCATCAGTATCTTTCTCCTTCATCAGTATCTTACTCCTTCATCAGTATCTTACTCCTTCATCAGTATCTTACTCCTTCATCAGTATCTTACTCCTTCATCAGTATCTTTCTCCTTCATCAGTATCTTACTCCTTCATCAGTATCTTACTCCTTCATCAGTATCTTACTCCTTCATCAGTATCTTTCTCCTTCATCAGTATCTTACTCCTTCATCAGTATCTTACTCCTTCATCAGTATCTTACTCCTTCATCAGTATCTTTCTCCTTCATCAGTATCTTTCTCCTTCATCCGGTATCTTTTCTCCTTCATCAGTATCTTCTCCTTCATCGGTATCTTTCGCTCTTACTCCTTCATCAGTATCTTTACTCCTTCATCGGTATCTTCCTCCTTCATCGGTCAAATCTTATCTCCTTCATCAGTATCTTCCTCCTCCTTCATCCAGTATCTTACTCCTTCATCAGTATCTTTCTCGGCATCGGTGTCTTAATATTATCTTTCATCTTTCTCCTTATCTTTACTCCTTCATCAGTATCTTCTCCTTCATCGGTATCTTTCTCCTTCATCGGTATCTTTCCTTCATCCATCTTTTCCTTCATCCGGTATCTTTCTCCTTCATCAGTATCTTGCTCCTTCGTAATCCAGTGTCTTTCTCCTTCATCAGTATCTTTCATCCTTCATCGGTATCTTTCTCCTTCATCAGTATCTTTCCTCCTTCATCAGTATCTTCTCCTTCAGTATCTTTCTCCTTCATCAGTATCTTTCTCCTTCATTTATTCAACCTCTTATCAGTATGTACTCCTTCATCAGTATCTTACTCCTTCATCAGTATCTTACTCCTTCATCAGTATCTCCTCCTTCATCAGTATCTTACTCCTTCATCAGTATCTTACTCCTTCATTATCTTCTCCTTCATCAGTATCTTACTCCTTCATCAGTATCTTTCTCCCTTCTTCATCAGTATCTTTCTCCTTCATCAGTATCTTACTCCTTCATCCCAATCTCGGTGTCTTTCTCCTCCTTCATCAGTGTCTTTCTCCTTCATCAGTATCTTTGCTCCTTCATCGTATCTTGCTCCTTCATCAGTATCTTACTCCTTCATCGGTATCTTTCTCCTTCATCAGTATCTTCTCCTTCATCAGTATCTTCTTTCCTTCCTGATATGTTTATCCTTCATCAGTATCTCTCCTTCATCAGTATCTTTCTCCTTCATCAGTATCTTACTCCTTCAGTATCTTTATCTCCTTCATCGGTATCTTCCTCCTTCATCCAGTATCTTCATCCTTCATCAGTATCTTTCTCCTTCATCGGTATCTTACTCCTTCATCAAGTATCTTTCTCCTTCATCAGTATCTTACTCCTTCATCGGTATCTTTCTCCTTCAGTATCTTTCTCCTTCATCGGTATCTTCTCCTTCATCAGTATCTTTCTCCTTCATCAGTATCTTACTCCTTCATCAGTATCTTTCTCCTTCATGTATCTTACTCCTTCATCAGTATCTTTCTCCTTCATCAATTATCTTCCTCCTTCATCAGTATCTTTCTCCTTCATCAGTATCTTACTCCTTCATCAGTATCTTTCTCCTTCATCAGTATCTTTCTCCTTCATCGGTATCTTACTCCTTCATCAGTGTCTTACTCTTCATCAGTATCTTATCTCCTTCATCAGTATCTTTCTCCTTCATCAGTATCTTTCTCATTCATCAGTATCTTTCTCCTTCATCGGTATCTTACTCCTTCGGTATCTTGCTTTCTCAGTATCTTCTCCTTCATCAGTATCTTTCTCCTTCATCAGTATCTTACTCCTTCATCAGTATCTTTCTCCTTCATCAGTATCTTTCTCCTTCATCAGTATCTCTTCACTCCTTCGGTATCTTTCTCCTTCAGTATCTTACTCCTTCAGTATCTTACTCCTTCATCAGTGTCTGTCTCCTTCATCAGTATCTTACTCCTTCATCAGTATCTTTCTCCTTCATCAGTATCTTTCTCAGTGTCATCATGTATCTTACTCCATCGGTATCTTTCTCCTTCATCAGTATCTTTCTCCTTCAGTATCTTACTCCTTCATCAGTATCTTACTCCTTCATCAGTATCTTGCTCCTTCATCGGTATCCTTCCATCAGTATCCTTCATCAGTATCTTCATCTCCTTTCATTATCTTCACTCCTTCATCATCTTACTCCTTCATCAGTATCTTTCTCCTTCATCAGTATCTTACTCCTTCATTCAGTATCTTTCTCCTTCATCAGTATCTTTCTCCTTCATCGGTATCTTTCTCCTTCATCAGTATCTTACTCCTCCATCATCATCAGTATCTTGCTCCTTCATCAGTATCTTATTTCTCCTTCATCAATCAGTATCTTATCTCCTTCATCAGTATCTTTCTCCTTCATCAGTATCTTACTCCTTCATCAGTATCTTTCTCCTTCATCAGTATCTTACTCCTTCATCAGTATCTTTCTCCTTCATCGGTATCTTCTCCTTCATCAGTATCTTACTCCTTCATCAGTATCTTACTCCTTCATCAGTATCTTACTCCTTCATCAGTATCTTTCTCCTTCATCAGTATCTTACTCCTTCATCAGTATCTTACTCCTTCATCAGTATCTTACTCCTTCATCAGTATCTTACTCCTTCATCAGTATCTTACTCCTTCATCAGTATCTTACTCCTTCATCAGTATCTTACTCCTTCATCAGTATCTTACTCCTTCATCAGTATCTTACTCCTTCATCAGTATCTTACTCCTTCATCAGTATCTTACTCCTTCATCAGTATCTTTCTCCTTCATCAGTATCTTACTCCTTCATCAGTATCTTACTCCTTCATCAGTATCTTACTCCTTCATCAGTATCTTACTCCTTCATCAGTATCTTACTCCTTCATCAGTATCTCTCCTTCATCAGTATCTTACTCCTTCATTCACTGGACGAAGAGTTCATATCAGTAGAGGATTAAGACTGTATTTGATGCTAGTGGAATTTCCAAAGTTATAACCCGTGCCTTCAGTAACCCATGCTTGTTGTAAGAGGCGACTAAACTAAACTCACTCACCCAAAACTTATATTGATACAATTAAATGAAAATGACATAAATTACAGTCTATTAGAGTCCAGTTCAAAATCTGCTTTGACAAACTATGGAAATACAGCACAAAGTTGAAGACATTTCATGATGTCCTCTCGTGTTATGGGTTTTGTTTTTTCGGTTGCTTTAGAACATCGGCTGTTTTCTTGACTATCGCATGAACAAGTATGTCACGACCTTATTAAAGAAAACTTCACCTTAAACACAAGCCATCATCTGAGTATTTATACCTGTGTAATGCAACCAGTCTTGTTGTAGTAAGAGTAAACACAGCTGTCTGAAAACATATGATGCCTGAAAACATTATCTGATGTTACTCACCTAACTGCTTCATATTCAGTGACGGGAATGCATGTTGACTTGGTGCTTGGGGCTCAGACAGTTTCTGCGAGTTTCGCACATGTTTCTTGTGTCTCTGTTGATAGGTACAAAACAATGTGAATAAAATCAATGTCTTAGTATCAAGTGTCCACACAAGGCACAAGACGTTAATAGTGTCATTTTAAATATCAACTTACCAACAGTGAGCGAGTTTTACGATGCATTTAGCAATATCATGACAAGGGACACCAGAAATGGTCTTCACACGTTGTACCCATGTGGGGAATTGAACCCTTCTTCAGTGGGACGAGTGAACGCTTAAACCACTAGGCTACCCCACCATTTGGATGCCACTGTTACAGAGACTGAATAACCAGATGCCTGTGACAGTTGACTAACTGAATATTGTACGACACCTTGCGATCAAATACAGGTTTGTCAAGTTACATGAGTTATACAGAATGAGTGAGTGAGTGAGTGAGTGAGTTTAGTTTTATGTGGCACTCATCAATATTCCAGCTATGACGGCGGTCTGTAAATTATCAAGTCTGGACCAGACAATCCAGTGATCAACAGCATGAGCATCGATCTGTGCAATTTGGAAGCGATGACATGTGTCAACCAAGTCAGCGAGCCTGACCACCCGATCCCGTTAGTCGCCTTTTATGACAAGCAATAGTCGCCTTTGTGGCAAGCATGGGTTGCTGAAGACCTATTCTACCCCGGATCTTCACGGGTCTATAGAGAATGAATACCCATGACTAGATGAGTACTTGAGCTCCATGTTATAAAATAGTGAACATCTTTCACTATCAGCCAGATAATCTTCAGTTGAAAATTAGAAGATTTGCCTTCTACCTTTTCAATGAGACTTATATCGCCCTTTTGGATCTGAGAATTCCCCTGTGATTTAGGATTCTCACATGGTTATTTCCATGCATCCCATTGTATGAAAGTACTGCATCATTGGCTTCATGTAATATGCATTGCTACAAGCTACTGAAAGACAACCAACATTGGAAGTGGGCCAATTCACTGTGAAGATATTATGATCATGCCATCATTATTTTACCAGGTCATTTGTACTCTAATACATGGAGTTTATGGTGTGTGATCCAAAATACAGTATGATATGATGAAGAAACTGTTCTGTTGTTTTTCAACTTTATTTCTTTTTTCATGGGCACTGTTTATCCCATTTTATATCAAGATAAATGCATGAATCTTCAGATCTGGGAAACTTGTCATCTGTTAAGGTATAAAAATCATACAATTATGTACAGGGGTCGTAGCAGAATGACCAAAACATCATAAAATTGGTATATTTGCATAAAGAATATACATAATATTTACGCATATGATAGATATAGTTCAGTTTTGATTTGAGCCCTGCAAAAGAGTGTATCTTTGCTAGTTTTCTGGATTATATATATTCTTTTGTTATCAAAAGTATCAAGTTTAAAACATCACTACGTCTTTCTTTCAAACCAACCATGACTGATGATGAACCTTAACTGCTAAAGAAAGGATTGATCAACACTCATTAAACCCTAAAACATAAGCTGTCACCAAGCTCACAGATAGTGAGTAAGTGAGTGAGTGAGTGAGTGGTTTTGTTTACACCACTGTGAACATTATTCCAGTTATATTTCAGAGTATCAGGATAAAGTGGGAGGAAAGATGTTTACTACCTAAGTGAAACCCACAAGCATGGTATACTGCTGATTAATCTAGAAACATAATGCCCTGGACACATACAAAACATAATAGCACTGATTATTGGAGTAACATGATTGTATACTGAAAAGCAGGATCACTTACGGCAGATGTTCTGTGAACATACTTCTCGAAATGCTCTGCTGTTATTTCTGGAATATACGGTGAAGGGAGAATTGATTGTTTTTCAAAATCCTGTCCCCATGTCTTTGTAAAGAAATCAGTCTCCCTCCTGGCTAGTCGTGGGTTATTGAGAACAGCAGGCATGTTGACCACTGCATTGTACACTGTCCATTTAAACTGGTCCGACACTACACTCGGCTCAGTGGTGGTTGGAGTGGTGGAGGAACTGAGTCTGGATTGGCTGGATAGACTTTTATTCCGAGCTCCTGTAAATAGAAGAATTTATCTAGTGACAGCATTTTCACAACCAAAGTGTGTGTATTTCACTTTAAAAGACCCACAACAACAACTATCTCTAGGATTCCACTGAGGGTAAAACCAAAACAGACAAACAATAAAATGTTTTCGCTAAAGAACAACAGTACAACTAGTTGTTAGACTAACACTTAGTGTCGGAATACATATAATTTTGATGGTAACAAATTAACTCATTTAAATAAAAAAGGAGCCCCAGTGAGATGGGAGATTCAGAACCTGAGGAAATCTAGACTTGCTTCATTTAGGACAACTGCCGGTTTTGACAGCTTCCACTGTATACAATTTGTTGTAGAAACATATACATCATGTGAGCTGGCTAATCAGACCATCTATTGATAAATAGGGCTGAAACGGTAACCAGGGTACTCAAGTACGAGGCAGGTAGGAGCATTACTCGAGTTGTAAAATACTAGTAGAGTACTTGTCCAAGAAGAATTTTCTCCCCTCTCACTCCACGTGTAGTCGTGTCGGACCCAACATGGCAGAGCAATCAGCTCCAAAGTCTGGAGCTGTATTTAAACTTGTGTCATTTATTCCTACCAGTAGATCATGCAATTACTAATCAGCTTGAGAATAGATCACAACACAGTACATGGTGTTGATTACATAAGGACAGGTCCATTGTTTATTTTTTATTCAATAGGCTTCAAATATAACATACTCATAACATAACAACACTTGGGTTGTAAGATGGGATCATTGCTTTTTAAAAGAACACACCTCAATAGCTTAAAATTAGTACCTCGCCTACATCACAGTCTCGAGGACGAGTACTCCAGTACTCAAGTACTCGTGAGTAGTTGAAGGTGAGTACTCAAGTACTGTCAGTTACTACCCATTTCAACCCTATTGATAAATGCAACTTATTGGACAAAAGTTGAATGTTCTATCTTCCAACAGCATATTTAACTTTGTAGCCAATCAAAACCTGCATCAAATCACATGATATTTAAACGTTCAATAGTAAACATCACAGCTATGATTCATATTGATATTTCTGTTATTCAGAATCAAACATTCAATAAAGGCTACTGTTATACATATTCATTGGTCAGTGTCTCTACATCTATCAACTTTGTGCTTTTCTGAAACCCCAATCCATATGACTGCTGCAGATCCAACATATATCCAACTACACATACATAAGCCTAACAAATAAACTAAAATGATCTAGATTCTGCAGGAAAAACATCAATAAAGTGACATTTTGGACATGTTACTCACTACCTCTTCTCAGCATCATCTTAACATCAGTTCTTCATCCAAACAACAATAATCCATCTGAAATGTCTCCCAAAACAGTAGCTTTATAAAATAACTATACAGTATTCAAAATCAAGCATTGAATAGTCAAGTGGTTCCTTGTGATAACGACAGTCCTTGCCTCAATAGCTAAGGATCTTAAGGGTCCCTACATTCAAATACCAGAAGAGCATACCTTCTAAGGATCTAAGAAGGCCGTGCCCCCTTCACATTACAACACTGCAGAAAGACAAATTTAGTGAGATACCATACTGGATAGTTCAAAAATCAATTTACACATATTACTAGATAGGAGACATCCCATCATATGCTTTTCACACTTAATCTACATACATCAATAAATATCCCATATATTTAATAACTGAATGATAAATTGTCACTGTCACTAACACAAATGACATATTACATGCTGTGGTCTGAATAACATCAACTGAATAGATCGGGTGTGAAAGCAGTTTATTAAAATCATACTTGTTTTAAAATGCTAACAAAGCAAGCCTCCAGCTACACATGGTGTAGCATTTATATCTATATCAAGGGGTGCATTCATCCATTGCCTGCACACACTGAGAACATATGCATAGGAACTTTGTACGCATTGTCATGCATCAATCAATTATGTATCTCATTTATTCAATGGCTGGCAAAGAGAAAAGGTTGAATTCATATATGTATAATCTCTCTGGTGAAGAACTGAATTCTTCATTAAAATATGTTTGTTTGATGTTTCAAGCAGCACTCAGCAATTTTACAGCTATGACTGAGATCTGTAAATACCCGAGTCTGGACCAAACAATTCAGTGACTGACATCATGAGTATTGTTCAATGCAATTGGGATACAATTAAATGCATCAGCAAAGTCATCAAGAGGCCCCCTGATCCTGTTAATCACCTCTTAGGACAAGTGTGGTAAGGAGAAGACAAAATCTAACCCGGATCTTCATGGGTTCATTTCAGACAGTCTGACAGAGGAGCCAAACCTTGGATCATGAATGTTTCTACCCTCTTTGTGCTTTCTATATATGGTTTTCTACAACATGTACAATGGATGCAAATAAAATGGTCTCTCTTCACCTGACTATGTTTGACTTTGTTATTTTTTTTGTGTGACTGAGGTTTGTAACTGTGAATCCAACACACAATGCTGCTCTCTGGCAACATTATTAGGTGACGGAATTGTACTTTTCAATAGGTCCCACATTCATTTTTTTGTGAGTACCCACACAAATTTTGGTGTCTCCACCGGGATTCGAACCATGGCCAATACTAACCAACAAGCGGTTCTTAATGGGATTGTGTATTTCATAACTGAGGGTGACATTTCAGATACAATATATTTGATATCTGAAAAAAAGGGCCTATTTTTAGTGTGGCATTTCTCACAATGGAAAGATCTCTGGGAATCATGTCAGGAATTAGATAAAATAATTATTTTGAAATTTAAACGGCAATTGTCTGAGCTTCACTTGACAACATGACATCACCAAAATCAAACTTCCTTCCTAACATGCAGTGTGAAATGGGTGAACTTGCACAATGTATGTACTTCCTGTTGAAACTGAATATTCATTCTGTCGTGTACACTCAATGTTATTAATAGCTTAAACAAAAAGCCATTATTTAATTTTAAAACACAGATATTCGATGTGAGAAAATGATAATATATTTACTGATATATATTATAAACTGGGTATATACATACACAAATTTGGAAGATGATCATTATTTGTATTACAAATGCCTTTGATAGTTTGATTCAGTGAACTTTAAAGCACAAGATGTGTACGCAAATACAACCAATATACAAACAAAGCCTTTCCATTTTCAGGAATCTACTCACTTGTTTCATAACTTCTAATCATGAATTAATGGGATAGTATTCTATTTAATTTATTTTTGTTTCTGAAGAAGAATTGTGAAGTATGAAAACTATATATAAACTTGACCGAGTCTCAGCATGACTCAACAGTGTCATATGCAACTAATAGACATAACATTACAATATTCTCATCTATAACAACGGCCTGCTGTGAATCATTGTGCCTGTAGCTACCACAGCTGTTGTTCCTACCAGCTTTTGAAACAATAAACTAAAAATAAGTTTATTGCTTTGCAGGTAATTTTACACATTAAATATTTACCATTAATGTATTGGTCAGAAATATATGCAACATGATGTCCTCTTGATAGTTTGCTTCCCCATTATTCTACATCATCAGCACCATTATCTACATCATGTATGTGTGTCCTTCAAACAAATCAATGATGCTGTCATAATGATTTTTTTGTTAGATATCATAACATAAACAGAAGCTACAGTCCGTTTGAGTCAGAAACGGACCGATGAATTGCAAATTTTATCATAGTACAAAATTGGCACATAAATATAAATAGTACACGTTTATCATTTACTAATACCCAACAGCTTTCTTATATTTGAAAATTTTCCGGACTCCACCCAAAAACTTGTTTAAGAAACTATCATTAAAATATTGACACAGTTCACTATTTGTTACGAGGGAGGAGTGCAGAGAAAGGGACAGCCAGGTGTTCGAGAACGGATGGAAACGGCACAGCACAGGTTAATGAATAAATAACTTTGTCTGTGAACGTGCTTCTCGAACACCAGGCTGTCCCTTTCTCTGCACTCCTCCCTCGTAACAAATAGTGAACTGTGTCAATATCTTAATGATAGTTTCTTAAACAACTTTATTATTTTTAGGACAAAAATTCTGCAAAAACCTCACAGAGTTGGTATGATGTTTTGATTATGATCAGCGTTTCATTGAGTATGTTATGTTTATTAGTTTTCGAGTTAGATTGCAATTCATCAGTCCGCTTTTGAGCCAAACGGACTGTAATGATGATGTGCATATATGGGTGGTCAGGCTCGCTGACTTGATTGACATGTCATTGTATCCAAATTGCGTAGATTGATGTTCATGCTGTTGATCACTGGATTGTCTGGTCCAGACTCGATTATTTACAGACCGCCGAGTGCCGCATAAAACTACACTCACTCACTGACTCAACACTGCACTATTCAAACTGTATGAGGACGCCTGTATATAACCAGGTCTGGTCCCGACAACCCAGTGCTTGATGTCATGAGCATCAGTCCACTTCATCAGGATACAATGTCATGAAATCAACAAGTTGCAGAGCCTTACTACCCAATCCAACTATCCTTACAATACAGTATTGACAGCTCAGACCTATTCTACCTCAGCTTCCCAAAAGGGACAGTATAAGCAAATAATGAAGCATATCACTTTATGAACAAGTGTTTGCCACTAACATGGCAATGGCCCCTAACACAAATAAGGTCAAGGTTAGCTTAAAATGACTGGTGTTTGTGTAATCACCCAATGTAGGCTGCCGAAATAATTGAAGACATTGGGTGCAACGTTTTATGAGATATTGCGTTTACATAAGTTCGAAAAGTGGTCAAATCGACTGGTGTCTGGGTAATCCCCCAATGTAGGCTGTCACCAAATTTCAAGATATTGGGTACAAGAGTTCATGAGATATCGCATTAACGAGAATCAGGAATACATAGTCCCCTGTTCTGCGGTGCGATGGGGGGACAATAACAGATTCTTGCTTAGTGCATAAAGAAATGTTTCATTGTAGACTATTACACTGTTATCACCATTCTTTACTCATGAACTTGTAGAATGTATATCAAACAATCAGTAATAAGTAATGCCACAATCCAAGTCATGCATGCTATGTAACCTACAACTGTTTTAAATCATGTTGCCATGTATACGTGTTGATGTAAATATCATTTATCATCTAATGGAGGGTGTTATCTGTGCAATTAAGCAATCTGATAAACTTGGTATCCATATCTGATAACTATGCAAATTACATCTATCCACGAACTACTACCACAAAACTCCATACACGCCATGTGAATCCTACAACGTTAACATTTCATTGATGACGTTGTCGCGAGTTTACATTGTTTGTAAACAAACATGGCTGCCCCCATTCTCAAAATTGGTGATTCTGTAAGAATTGATGACAGAGGTTCTGGAGTCGTTACTGTGGTGATTGACTTTGGAAAACATGAAACGGAGAACTTCGTTCAAATTGAAGGTATGGATTATGAGGCACCACTGGAAGGCAATCGTGTAAGAAAGGTCCAAACCAAGAATTTCAATCTATCGATCATAATTTAGACGACGAATCGTTTCCGTCAGGTATCGGAAACCTATATTGATGAGGTGATTACCCGCAATGAAAATAGAAACATAGCTAAGAAAACCGTGCCCGATTTTGTTGTTCTTTTTAAGACAGACAGATCTTATTTTAAGCATGAGTTATGTTTGCACTGTATTAGCGACTAGTCACAACCATATGCCGCCATCAAGAATGACCTTCACCTTGGTGTACCGCTAAGTATTCTTACGCGACTGCTCAATTCTCTTCAAATAAATTCATGTATGAGTTGCTTTATTTTTTAGACTAATTTTAAGAATGACATTATATGATAAAGAGATTATTAACCTTGTGGTTTCCGTATCAATAATATCATATATTAGGAATATAAATTATGTATTATGCTTGCCAAAGGCTCGCATTTATTCCTAATATATGATATTAATTATAAGGAAACAAACTCGGTTAATCATCTCTATATATGGCCTGTAGTTGTAAAGTGATTCCCCACCCACAATGATTACTAATTAAAGATACCACTTCACCACGTGTACCTGTAAGCATGTTCAGTGTAAGCAGAAACCATATAATATTATATGGTCTCTGGTGAAGTTAGTGAAACATTTGTCAAACAGGCAGAATTAGAATTATTGATGGAATAAATTTCACCAATTATGCTTGACTGCATGATTAAATGATACTCTACTGACATTCTGCTATCAATTTGGAAAGGAAGTGATACTGATTAATCAGAGGTTTCAATAACATTATCTTGGAAATAGGTGATTTGGCATCTGCATCACCATGGCAACCAATTTCATTAAATCGAGATCTTATGTCTCTGCTGCAAAACAAAGATCTGAGGACATCCCTGTACAGGTTGTGTCTGATAAACCTTTCACAAACTATTAGCGACCAATGAAATGACTGATGAGAAGTCAATATTACAGTCACAAAGTAAATTTCTTTGCCCATATGGACTAGGCTCCCAAACATATTTTGTTCTTGATTCAAAAAGTGAAAATTGACAAACAGAACTTTTTAAAATGTGCAACATATCTCACAGATTGTACGGCAGTACTTCCCATGGGTTTTGCAAAGTTTCATTTTGTGAGATTGTCATGGAAGTGCATATTTATAGAGAAGTACTAAATAATTAAACTAATAAACCTAATTAATATAAATATTTGCTTGGTTACAAATTGCAGATGTTTCTACAATATTTGAAGTTTGTGTGAAAATGCCTTTTGGGAAGAAAACATGATAGTGATAGACTAAAAGAGTGTATTTCAACACTAACTCTTCTTCCTTGTCTGTCACATAACTTAACATAGTTAACATGGATAGCTACACATAAACATGGCATGGCAGTATTATAAATGAAGCTTGTGTGTGATCTGTGATGTTTGTGAAGATATCCTTGCAATAACCATGATAAATTACCCTACTGTTAAAGAATAAAGACTATTGGGCCCTTTATTTCAATTTCCAAATATCCAAACCTCTGCAATAGCTCAAATCCTGAAAATAATAAGTTCATACTGAAATAACTTGCTGATAATAACTTGTGCCACATGCATGATATATGATCTGTTCCTATTTATGCACAGACAGTACAAAGTCTTTGTCTATGTAATTGGTTACTGCTTAATTAGAAAATTAGAAAATGAGTTGTCCTATTTGTGGCTTCAACTTAGCTAAATCAATTTTGTTAACCTAAACTAACATGTAAACATTGATAACTAGATATCACGTTTCAATCTTAGTCACTTAACTATTATGAGAACTGCTTCAGTGATATCTTTAGAAGATGCTACCCATATCATCTTATTCTACTGCGAATTGCAATTATGACAAGAACAACTAGGTCTATAAGCAGATTATATATTTCATAAATATTCTTTTCGTTTTGTATCTTTTACAGTGCCTGTCATGAAAGTCAAAACAGATAAATCATAAATGGATTTTTTGTGATAATTAAGTCTAAATCAAACTGGTTTAGAACGACTATTAGATTACATGAAATAATAAACTTATTTATAATGTGACTGACACTTCAACTAGTTCAACTCGTCACTTGTCATGATCAGCTGACATTACCTGTGTCCCCACTATAAACATGATCTCTGGCGACGTGATCCTCATAGTCTCTGTCACTTACACCCTCCAAAGGAAGCGAAGGACACACGCCATTCATTCCGTAACGACACACATATGATCCTCCCTCTTTAGAGCAGTGGAAATCACGAAGGTGTTGACAAAATTCTCGGGGTGATTTGAAAACAATCGCTTCACGACAGAAAACACATTTCTTCCAAGAAACTTGTGCCTTTTGTACTTCATGCTTTGTGGACATCGTCTTTGCTTGACAAAAATATTACATCAACAACTCTATAACAATCTGTAAGGCGTCTGTCGCCTTCTATATACCGGTGTATCGATGAAATATGCATCGGAAGTCACAATCTGTCGCCATATTGCTTTCCCATAATGCCACAGTTATGGAACGTGGCAGGTGAAGGTCGTTCAGTTGTTAGGCCGATTGTCACCTAAAAATTATGTCACACCACAGATCTGAAAAAGCAAATTAAGTCAAACCTATCACTTAAGATGTAACATATCTCAGTTTAAATTTTAATATAACTGCATCTGAACAGCCAATATGTCACTGAACGAAAAGTGAAACATAGTTTAAAATATATAAATACTTTAAAACATATGCATCAAGTTCACATGTTCATTTGTGAACAAATTGGGGACATATTTAAGATGAACACAAGTCATCATTATTTTTTTAAGTGCGTTGATATAAAACCCATAATAAGTGCCAATAACATTACAATCAGAGCGCACTACTCCTTATATTGGTTCTTAATCTAAAAGAGTTTTTATGACAGTTTCAGAAAAAAACCCACATTTTTACAAGCCATGTTAGAGACAAAGTTAGGTTCTAGTTTATTATCCAGGTCCATTGAAAACATGTAAATTAACGAAGTATTACTACGTTTCGACTTTCTTGTTTTCTGTAAGACCACCATACAAATACAATGATATTTTTGTTTGTTGTTGTAACTCCGCACTCAGCAATGTTCCAGATTTATATCAGCGGTCTGTAAATAATCGAGCCTGGACCAGACAATCCAGTGATCAACAGCATGAACATCGATCTACGAAATTGGGATACGATGACGTGTCAACGAGTCTGACCACCCGATTCCGTTAGTCACCTCTTACGCCAAGCATATGGGTTGCTGAAAATTAATTCTAATCCGGACCTTGACGGGTCAAATACAATGCAATTCGTATATCAATATCAAAAACACATGACCAACGAAAGTTCCTTACTTTTGAACTGGCTCACACAAATAAATGGAAAGAATATGTTAGAGCTTTAAATTTGACTCACAATAGGCTACATTTGAATTACAGATTTCAAACAAAACACAAAATGAAATAGAATTGATTACCTAATTTTCTTTAATTTTTTTTTGTTTACAGACCGCCTCCGTGGTGTAGTGGTTTGAGCGTCCGCCTGGAGAGCGGAAGATCGCGGGTTCGATCCCCGGCCACCTCATACCAAAAGACGTTAAAATATGGTACTTGTTGGTCCCTGCCTGGCGCTCGGCATTAATGGGTACAACAAGGTCTGGTCGGCTCGGAGTCAGTATAATGTGTCTGAGTGGGGTTTTCATGCTTCACTGCGGCATGGTATCTCAGTGGGCTAGCACTATAAAACCAGCTTAAGTCTGGGCTAGTACAAGCAGCCGCACATACACACGCATGCACATCGTCATATGAGCGAAATATTCTCAAGCACGGCGTTAAACCCAATTTCACCTCACCTCTTTTTTACAAAACGGTCAAACGTATTAGTCATCGTCATTTATCAAATATATTGATTGCGAATAATATAAAATAGACTCTTTCAAATATGGCATCACCAATGGGTATGTTAAAACATGACACCGACTCTGGACGCTAAGTTCATTACAAAAGCAGTGTTGTAAACGAAAAATGCATTTTCAAAATGGGAATTGCCAATACACAGACAATATAACATTTGATTATTGTAATCGTGGAAACTTGCATTTAAAATATTACAGTTCACTGTAGCTGTAAATCATCAGCCGTGTTTTGCTAAATCAGCAGGATCTGAGAATAATGACAGACGCCCCAGTAAAATCTGCCGATGCCGAATCGATGTTGTTTCATTACACAAATTAACGCAACTGGTTGTCAGTGATATTGTCCTGGTCCACATTCTATAGCCGCCTGCACGCAAAACATTAATGTGGTAATCTAAGGACATCTCAAAAAGACTGTCTGGTGTGCACCGATTGATATCTTTTCTTGTGTGAAGAGAAAGAGTCCACCATTCGCAGATCCCAGACTAACGCTGTCTCTGATTATATATGGTGTTTATATTAACAAACAATACCTTAATTTGTGCGTTGAAAAGGAGCCCAAGTGAGATTTGAGATCCAGAACTTGAACCTTGGAAATATATCTTGCTTCAGTTAGGGCTTTAGCATTGCAGGAAAGACTGGGCAGTAGGAAAAATATTGGGTTCAGTGACTGTGAAACAGACAAGTAGATCACGTCTGGGATCCAGGAGTGAGTACAGACTGGAAAAAAATAAATTGTTTGGGCAACATTGTTTCAAGGTATTGATTTTGTTGACTTGTGTCTTACTGTTTATGTTTACGTTAAATGCCATCATGACAAAATGGAGGCAGCTCACTCATGCAATAAAGTACCATCCAATCTATGTCCACAGATGCGCTTACTGTGAATTCCATTTCAGCGTTATGCATGTGATGCAGTGTCTGTGTATGTGTGACCCTTGTGTATATATTTCTTAACGTACAGTGTACGCTCTGTCAAGTTTCATGCTTCCTTTCAAAATATCGATAGTTTCTCTTATTGCGTTCCATGTCCATATCCTCGTCGTTATTGGGGCTGTGGCGTAGCCCAGTTGTTACAGCGCTCTCTCCTCACACTGAAGACCCAGGTTCGATTCCCCAATCGGGTACCATGTGAAAAGCCTGTTTTTGGTGCCCCCCCCCCCCCTGTGATATTGGTGAAATATTTCTAAAAGTGGTATAAAACAACATTCACTCACCGATGTCGTTATTTCATTTTCATTCCCTTATATAGATTTGTATGATCAATATTGGCAGTATTAATCAAGACCGAACCGTTCCCTGTGAACTCGCCATGATTAACAGAAGACCGGATTAACTCGTTGGTATAAATAGAACGCAAAGGCCTCTTCATTGCCAAAAAAAAATTAGTAAGGTTTTAAAAATGCTCTTGGATGACGGTGTTTCCGTAACAACAGGGTGTGGACTAACGGTTTCAGTGCAAACAATATTCACAATGGCTACGCATGTATTGAAATATTTTCTTCTTCTCGACGGGGTCATATGTATGCAGCATATGTAGGTTATGATTCACAACATGCGTCGTAGCAGATACGCGAGGTAGTTTAATATAAAGCGGCTGTTTGAAAGGTTAACGCCGTGTGTTGTATGACAGACGTTTAAAGCAACGTGCCTCTGTTGTCAAACCTTCTCAGTGGCCACATATACATAAGCAGGACAAAACGCTTCTACAGTCTCATAGAACCAACCAACCCACCCACGTGTGTTATACGTGTATTGTGATTTGCTGACATTGCAAAAATTCAAGGGAAAATTTATGTGGGTGTTAATAATTTAAGGTCCTATTACACAATGCCTCGCTTGGAAGTCTTGATAGGCCCTTCTGAACAGGACAAATATATAAGAGAAAACAAAGACTCTTTGCTTGAATAAATTCAAAAGAATGCAGGTATATATGTACGTCTTTTACTAGTGCACATTCAACTGTGTCATAATGACAAATTAGCCACACACAAAAAAGAGAAAAGGAAAAAGAAATTAAGTTTTTCTGAGTATTTGGGAATGGGATATTCAAAAACAACAATTTCGTCTTGCGGGTTTGAATGGATATTTCGAGTGTGTAAACAGATTAGGCGTTTTCGTTGAGCGTCAGTAATGTACATACATGTATATAGGTCGGGTAGTCGTGTGCACAACACTTACATAACACTTAAGGCCCTGTAACAAGAAATGACACACAAACGTGATAGGAAATGAATATCTCCTGAACCGAATCATATTTTGTTAAAATACTTGCCAGTTGAACGTGTTACAGACATTTAGCTCTCAAATGGTCCCCAGATTACATCTGTCGTAGTCTCTGAACTGAAAATATGTTTAAATACTTAATTACAGATAGAAGCCTTGAGAATCACTTGATTTAGGAAACGGAAGAAATATATTTGCAAAAAAAAAATATAAAAAATCCCCGTTTCATATGTTTCTTGTTTCAGGATTTGTATCAGTGTCCACATCCTCACTTCTCCTGGGTAAACAATCGATTCTAGTGATTGATATCATGAGCAAAGATCCCCGTCGTAGGGGTACTAGGGCATGAAATGCAGTCACCGAGGCTGAATACTGATCTATTTTGTCGCATCTTACGACCAACAGAGAGACAAACTGAGACAATGTAGTTATGTATTCATATATACTAACAGCTAGTCTCTGAAATGAACACATTTTACAGAAAATAAAAGTTTTAAATTATAACTATAAATACAATAGAAAGGAGCCCAGAGACTGTCTTCATTTTCAGAAACTGAAACTGCGGTAATCTTGACTTGCCACACATTCAAGACTTGCATGGGCTGCATTGGGTATATTTGTTTCAAGGTCTGTATGACAGACTAAAAATTTATTTATTTTAGTAGTCATGTAAATAGTATTACATAAACTAAACGGTTTGCCCTGAGATCTGAGTTGGAGAGACCAACTACAGAAGCAGAGTCCTTGGCCCAGTGTAATGTAGACATGTTTCAAGGAATATATGCCACCCTGACTGTTTATGACCGTACCAGTCGGCAGTGTGGAAAACAAAAACGATTTGAACGGGCTTCCTTCTCTTCTCGAAGGCTCAAGCTGTGGACATAGCCTAGTGGTTAAGCGTCCGCTCGTCACCGTGTGAAGCCCATTTCTGTTGTACCACCGCCGTGATATTGCTGGAATATTGCTAAAAGCGGCGTAAAACCATACTCACTCACCCTGTCATAGTAGCATGACAGCAATATCTGTGTAAAGGCTTTGCTCTAAGAGGTGACCCTCACCTCCGTGCTGCTCTCAGTCACGTCACAACAACATCCTACAATCATTGTATGTTATTATGTCAGTCTTCAAGATTGGGATCTCAGTTGTATCAGGGATACTCTACAACTCCTTATAGAGTCTCCCTGGTTGTATATATCTGCATGCTATAAATATTGTCTATGCATAGCCACGTATTTACATTCTAGGCCTAAGCGAATTAGGGCCGTTGTCTCTTTATACGTGAAGTAGTAATTACTGCAAGAGTGATGGACGTCATAAAATTTAAAAGGTTATATAGGAATAGAAATCCATGGACCTGATTCTCGCGATGAATTATTTAAATCACAACACGCAGGGCGCGCGCACTACCAATATATTAGCCGAGAGCCGCGATGCGGTCCTATACAGTCATGTCTTGACTGTATAGGACCGCATCGCGGCTCGGCTACCAATATATTAGTCCATATATGTGTCCGAGCCAAGGGTTTACCGAGTACACAGGTATATCGCAAAAAGATGTTAGTCATTAGTGTCGATCATCTGTCAATCAGCTTCTGCGTGCAAACAGGGACAGGCTTGATATTGCCCATATGGCCAATCTGAAACTCGATTTCACGTTTTGATATTCCGCCTACGTTGTTTTCCTATCGTAGACTTCCTATCCTCGCTTGGAGACAACAGTGCACTCAATATGACCCTATTAAAGACATTTCCTAAACATTGTTCAGGAAAAAAGACTAACTGTATTGTTCACGAGTCTATGAGGGATAGTTCTCTCAAATCATCTATTGCAATGCGTCAACGTGTTGCTGTCACAACGTCACTGAGTCATTGAGAACCACGTGTATTTGTTTTGAACAATAAGGAAGCTATTATATGAGCATGCGCTGTGACTGGCATATCCGGGCACCTGCAAGTAGTGTCAGGAGTTTGTCCCAACATGGCGGCACAGAGTGAGGGAGGTGGCAGAGATGAGTTAAAAACCCACTTTGCCACCAGAGAGGGCACTTACAAATTAATGCCATTGTCAGAATATTCGAAACCTTCACGAGTGGCATACAATGGACAGACTAACACACCAGTTAAAGTGTCATTTGTGAATGTCAACGATGGGTCGGGGTCCCCCGATCGGATCTGTTTTAATGTTGGGAGGGAGTTATACGTTTATGTTTACAAGGGTGTTAGAAAGGTGAGTCCTATCATTGACGTCTGCTGAAGCTGACAACATATCTGAACTGCCGAGTAATTAATCATGGCCATTCTCTCGCTTGGCAAACCAAACGTATGAGCTTCAATGGAATCGTGTCGAATGGAATGACGTGATATTTCATGCTTCTGTTCGTCACACCCAACGACTAATCACCTCAATTTCTGCTTCCTCCATCTTTTGTGAGGAGGTAACATCTCATGCAACATTATTATAAACATGGAACCACTTTTATACATTGCTCATGCCATTTTCTTTGTCGATTTTACGTCTGCTAATCATCTTATCTATACAGTTTATTGCGAAACGGTGAATATTTTCAACCGGAACAGGAAGTGACATTTGGTGCAGTTTATATACGAAGCATAAGATCTACCTGCTGTTATTTCGGAAGCAATTCAGTGATTGCAAATTCTTTCAAAGGACCTATCATCACTATAGATTGCTTAAACAGCCGTGGTGGAGATAGGCCTACTTATTTTGAAGAGAACTAGTGTAGTCATTTCTCAATATTGTTTGCAAAATACATGTATCAATTAGGTTTTTTAAGAACAGGTTTGCAAGTAAAAAGACTGCCCTATTCCATCTTACTTATATTATTACCGTATGACTGTGTATATTGTCTGGAGCCCAGTCTAGGTCCAGATGTAGTAATTAGTGGCTTGAATGTGAGGCATTGTCTTTATCTAATTATGGCAACTATTTTATTAATGGGTTTATCAACAGAACATAATTTGAGTGTTTAAATGGCAGTTATGAAACTTGCTAGGTCTGGAACTTATCACAGGTGTAGTTTGTCTTTACACTGTGATGATATTACAGTTTTGAAAACTATTTTTGTGAATAAGTTGTCATATTAAGTAATATTCATTATACTTTTGAAAATAGTGACCATGATCTGCATTACAGTTACCACAAAGCAAATTTGACTAATCTGACATGTTCATTTTGTTTAATTTTCAGTAAGTAATAATCATCATGATCATTATACACATAGTTTACAATTCCTGAGTTATTTTAGCAATCCATACTTTATTAAATATGTAAAATATGCACCATTGTTTAGATGAAATCCTTCATTGAAAATAGTGCAAAGCACTTTCAAAGAATTTTGGGAAACATGTTAGACAAATGAGGTATATTTCACTAGTGGTGAACTGATACAATGGTTCATTGTGAAATTTCATGCAACAATATGCTCCTTGATAAATTGACATAAATATGCTAATCTAATTGTGAATTGTATCATGAATTATGTATCATGATACATATTGTATTGTGACCTTGCTGTATCATTGTAAACTATATTATCCAAGGTATGTGAAGTAGTGGTGTAACGATTTGTCGATAATATCAATGTTTACATTGTCAACTACGCGATACGAGTGCATCGATACAAAACACATTTAGGCAATATATCAGGATATTTATATCGCAAGGGTCCATGATACATCGATGTATTGCCACAAGAGATGATATATCCCGATACAACTTAAATACTGCTTAAAGGAGTATTGCATTAGGAATAGGAAAGGAGTCTCTTTGAAATTCTTCTGTCAAAACAAATTGAACTTCAAAGGAATTTGTTTGTGTCTGTTATCTTTGTTACATGAACAAAGTAGTTGTGTATAAGTATAAGCCAGAGAGTGTGAACATTTTACAAACTCAGACGTTGTGAACTGTAGGATACTTGTCTTCAAGTAATTGAAATATGCAGATATGTTTTAGTTGTTTGACAAATAACACCATTTATTAACAACTATGAACGATGTCTTAGCTCTTTTAAGAAAGAGAACAAAGAGAAGATAAAATTTAGAAAGCAGACTAAAGAGTTTTTTTCAGTGATTCTGAATTCTGATATAAATTACATTGAGTTGTTTTTGAAAGCATTGGTGTAGAAACACAACTTCCCAAGGGAAACTTCACTTTCAAATGTATATATATATTAGATCAAGGTAACAAATGAAGTTTCAGTCATTTTATCTAACATATCTGTTCTGTTATTAGAAATTGTAAAGTATCGGGATACATATTGTATCGCCACTATTCTATCGTGATGATAATCGTCTCGCGGGTTCCTTGCCAATACTTTCATGATATATCGTCTCGCCTCATTAAACTGATATCGGTATATATCGTCTCGCCACTTAGGCCATGATACACAGCTCTAATGTAAAGGGGTAAACTTTATGCTGCTTGTAAGAAATTTGGTAACTACACTTTGGTACTATGGCATGCTGTTCACTGAGCACTTTTTCACTCTTTTAAAAAAGTGTAATTTTGCTGTTCATCAGCTGTCATTGAAGACTGCTACTATTTTGAGTGGATATTCCATCTATTCACTTCAACTTCTTCGCTCAATGGATAAAATTTATGTTCAGTTAAAGTTCTCTTGAAATCTTCATTATAATATAACCACTGTGAAAGAGAAACTGAAGGAAAATAAGATTTTCGTGAATACTAATCATGCTGACAGACTGGATTCATGCAATGAAATATTTCCTGTGTGTCACATGTCATAGCTTTTAGTCGAACTCTAACGTATGTTGAAATTATGGTGTCTTGAAGTAAAAGCTTGGTCCCTTTGCATGCTTTGTTTATTCATTTAGTTTTTGTTTGTGTTGAACCTTAAATAACTGAAAGAATTTATGTTGGCATTGACACAACAGTGTTTGTAACTAAATTAGGGTTACAAGTTCAACGGTACACGTTGAGATACTTTGTGCCGATAATTAACAGAATTAACTTCACACATAGGTAGAACATGTGAAGTCCTTCTGTAATACAGCTTGAATATTGTTAAAATTGGCATAAAACCATTCTCATGCACTGTGAATATCTTGGGTCTCCTTAAATCTTTATAATTTCAGTTATTATTAGGATCTTTTTATGTTCATTATTGAGTTGGAACACTAAAAATACCTATAGCCCAACCAAAATGTACTTAGTACAGTTGAATTCATTTTTGAAAAAGGATCTGAGACGCCATGAACAGACAGAAAATTGCGCGTTACAAATATACTTCCTTTCAAAAGTTTAGACTCACTTAAAACGGTCACTATATGTTGTGTGTGGGGGGAAACCAACTACAAACCCTATGCAGATGAATTGCACGAGGATCATGCATCAAATTGCTGAAAAGCATGTGCAAATATCGTGCACGTGAACAACTGCATTTTGGTGCAAGTTTTGTTTTGTTTTGGTGTAAGTTTCACCAGTTTTCACTGATTTTTATTATTTGCTGAACTCATGACAATAATCTTCTTAACGTTACGAATTTGTTTTACAATGCATCAGTTCATGTGTATACAGTACCTTTAAACAATGGAATATTTTGCAAAATTTAGTTTAGAACAGTTGTCTGAAGTAAGTGGCTATATTTACACAAGTGAGTCTAAACTTTTGAAAGGAAAGGAAGTACATTTCCATGCATTTTTACATGTTAGCCATTATATACTTACGTGTATTGTGTTGTATCGGTACATGGCCTGATGATACCTTACTTTTATCACGGTTATCTCGATGCTCCCAACTTTCAGCAAATTGTTATGCATCTAATGTAAATGAAAAAACTCAGCTTTTGAATAGTATGAATATTAAACTAAATGTAATAGAAAATTGTCTAATGTGTATAAAATGTTCTCATAAACATCAAAATGGTTTTAAAATTATGAAATTTTGTTTAGTTTAATACCATTTGATACACACTGAGGGTTTAGAAATTAAGCCTGGGCCTTCTCTAAACACTGTATTTCTCAATGGGGTTGTGAGAATGACCCCTTAACTTCATGCTTAATTTAGAATACTGAGTAAGCATATATAGCAATGCTCAGAATTAACATGATGAAGCATGAAAGTCAAGGGGACCATGTCATATCCATAGTCTTGAAATTTTAAGATATCTGGTACACAAGATTCAAATGGCATCGTAGAGGGTGTCTAGGCGGATCCCATAACCAACCTCAGTTGTGAACATTGTTAAGATCTGTTCTGGCATAAACACTTCTTTAAAACATGGGTCGATGTTAACATTTTTTACTAGACCAGTCGACAAGTGGGTCTTAAAATATATTACACCTGACCTAATGTCAACTAAACCATACTGTTGGAAGACAAAACAAGGTTACTTTTGTTATCAGCTGGTTTATAGTGCATACTGGAAGGACATGCAGTATTAAACACAAAACTATGTGATATTTGTTTTCTTTTGTCCATTATGAATACTGTATACCTTAACTTTTGATTTTTCTGGACCGCCTCCGCGGTGTAGTGGTTAGAGCGTCCGCCCGGATAGCTGAAGGTCGGGGGTTCGATCCCCGGCCGCGTCATACCAAAAGACGTTAAAATATGGTACTTGTTGGTCCCTGCCTGGTGTTCGGCATTAATGGGTACAACAAGGACTGGTCGGCTCGGAGTCAGTATAATGTGTCTGAGTGGGGTATTCATGCCTCACTGTGGCATGGTATCTCAGTGAGCTAGCACTATAAAACCAGCTTAAGTCTGGGTTAGTACAAGCAGCCGCACATACACATACATACGCATGCACGTCGTCATATGAGCGAAATATTCTCAAGCACGACGTTAAACCCAATTTCACCTCACCTCACGTTTGATTTTTCTGAAAAATGTTTATTATTAAAGAGTATATTTTATAGTCTTTTAACACATAAATAAGCCTGATAACAGTGTCTGTAGTACTCATTGTAAAAGACGACACTGTGCAAGATTTTTAAAAACCAAAATAACAAATCGATTTGAAACAGCATTCATTAAATATCTACACTACCAGTCAGACTAGCCAGACAGGTTTCTAATTCGACCGGCCAGCTGTTTACTAGACAATGTCATTCTGATGTGCCTTAGTGTCGAACCCTGCTTTATGAATATTATTATATATTTTTCAGGCTGCAGATCTAACAAAACCGCTGGACAAAAGGATCTACAAGGGGACCCTGCCTACATGCCATGATTTCAATCAACATTTTGTCACTACTGAGAGTGTATATCTATTAGTTGGCTTCACAGCTGGGCAAGTCCAGCTGATTGATCCAATCAAAAAGGAGCTCAGTAAATTGTACAATGAAGAGGTTGGTGTAATTTCTCCATCAGTGACACACAGATTCAGTCAACAAGTTAAAAAATATCACCAGACACAATTCACTAGATTGTAGTTCATGCAACATGGACTTATATTAACTGTTTTAACTGAATATACTGGACTGAAACAAGTTTTGTGTGTATCATGAATAAGTGGTCAATCTAACTTGTGTGGATTATGTGTACATAAGCATTATTAACATAGGTAACACCTAGTACGAAACTATGTTTTACGGCTAGCTCTGCTTACATATAAATAATATGGATGCTTATGTTATTTACCCATATGAAGATCGTTGCTTATACTGTTGATCACTGGATTGACTGGTCCAGATCCGATTAATTACAGACCACTGTCATTTAGCTGAAACATTGCTTAGTGCTGCGTTAAGCAACAAACAAACATAGTGTATATTAGACCTGTTCAGAGACTGTAAGCCCCAAGTCTGAGACCACCTCCATGGTGTAGTGGTTTGAGCGTCTGCCCCGAGAGCGGAAGGTCACAGGTTTGATCCCCGGTCGCGTCATACCAAAAGACGTTGAAATATGGTACTTCTTGGTCCCTGCCTGGTGCTCGGCATTAATGGGTACAAGAAGGACTTGTCGGCTTGGAGCCAGTATAATGTGTCTGAGTGGGGTATTCATGCTTAACTGCGGCATGGTATCTCAGTGAGCTAGCACTATAAAACCAGCTTAAGTCTGGGCAAGTACAAGCAGCCGCACATACACACACATGCACTTCGTCGTATGAGCGAAATATTCTCAAATACGACGTTAAATCCCATGTCACCTCCCTTCACCTCACAAAGTCTGTCTGATGTTCGTTAAATTCTCAGATTAATATGGCTAATTTCCCATTTCATTTTACCTAGTAATAACAACTGATGGTATGGTTTTGTAGAAGTGACTTGTATTCACTTACAATTTGAGCAAGGTCTCATTTTTATTTTACCAGACTGCTTGACAAAGGCATTTTTTTACTTTGGAAATCAGGATACATCCTGCTCTTGGTATTTTTTCAGTTATGAGTCATCCAGCATTATCAGGCATCTGATAGTCCACCGAACAATGTAGAATGTTTAATGCTTATGCAAAATCACAGCTGTGTGTAAACTTTGCTTTAAAAGTGTTTACTTATGTTTATAGTTTCTTTCCGCATCGCCTGAACATGCTTGTGCTTGTATAGTTACACTCAGGTTTTTGTTTTGTCAGAAATTGAGAGTGTCAAAAGTGTTGTGTCAGAATGCATGAAAATCAATAAAATATTAAGGTTTCATTTGTGATAACTTAAAATTGTACTTCTTTGATTCTAATTGGGAATTCTTACCAGCATTTGCTGGGGACTTTGAGTCAAACACTGGCTTTAGAGGATACCTAGATGCATCCCTGAAGCCATCACCTGTATATTGTTGAACATTTTTGCTTGAGTTTGATTTTAATGAACTCCTCTGTTAAACAATTACTGTTACTGTTTCAGAGGTTAATAGACAAGACCAAGGTGACTTGTATCAAGTGGATCCCTGGATCACCCAACCAGTTCCTGGTGTCTCATGGCAGTGGTCAGATGTATGTGTATAATGAGGACTTACCATGTGGGCCAACACCTCCACACTACCAGCTCTTTAAGCAGGGCGAGGGCTTCTCTGTATACACATGTAAAACAAAGACTACTCGCAACCCCATGTATCGGTGGATAGTGGGGCAAGGAGCTATTAATGAGTTTGCATTTTCTCCGTGTTCACGGTACATCGCAATTGTTAGTCAAGATGGCTACCTCCGCGTGTTCAACTATAACTCTATGGAACTTCATGGCACGATGAAGAGTTTCTTTGGAGGACTTCTGTGTGTGTGTTGGTCACCGGACGGGAGGTATCTCGTCACTGGGGGAGAGGATGACTTGGTGACAGTGTGGTCTTTTCAAGAGAAAAGAGTCGTATGCCGTGGTCAAGGTCATAAGTCTTGGGTGAATGTTGTGGCCTTTGACATGTTCACGTCAATTGTGTGTGATGAAGAAGACTGTGATTACATGGAAGAGCAAGAAGACTGTAGTCATTCAAAAGCCAATCATACCGGGTCAAAAGATTCGACTTCCGATTTACCTCAGTCTAATGGCTCTCATGTCAGTTCCAAAAGTAATTCCACGGAAGGTAAAAATGTGACATTCACATCCTACAGATTCGGTTCTGTAGGTCAGGATACTATGCTGTGTTTGTGGGACTTGACGGAGGACATTGTCAGGCAGCCGTATGGACGGTCTTGGACTAGCGTTGTGGCATCGGCAAATGCTGCCTCTTCTCTTCCCCGCTGCAACAGTCTACCAAACTCTCAAAAGCCCAACTCCATTGCAAATGATGTGTCAGCAATGGATGGCAATGCTCACCATATACAAAATGCTGTCATGAATGCCAGCAGTAAATTTGCAACTCTCTCAGTAGCAGATCGGAAGGAGAGTCAGGAAAAGAAGGAACACAAAAGGAACTTTAGTCTAGCGAGTCGGAACACTGAGAAAGTCAATCTACTTAAGTCTAACCATGTGAGGCCTATAGATGAGTCGTTAAAACTTTTGGGGACAGCTTCCTGTCCTAGGTTAGATGAAGTTCCCATTCTGGAACCTCTAATTTGTAAGAAAGTGGCACATGAACGTTTAACATCTCTGGTGTTTCGAGAGGAGTGCATAGTTACAGCATGTCAAGAAGGACTTGTGTACACGTGGGCTCGACCAGGGAAAGTTGTAAGTGAATGATCATAGTATGAAGTCTCATTCATCATCGTCTCAATCTCTGTGATAATGTGCTTACCATGCTTAGCTTACAACAGCTGAATAATTCTTGCAATAGAGTCATGGACTAATGATAATGCAATTAAGACAATTCATAAATCCAGAAAACTGTTTATGCTGTTGACATAAACAGTTTTCAATTGCATGATAAGGTGTGAAGATGTGCAACTGCAGAATGATTAACGCTTGAAATCATGCGGTAGATCAAATGGTACGGATATGAATTGCAGCAGTTTTCAGTGGGTATTATATTTGCTTATCATACATGCAAAACATGGCGTTGCTTGTCACACCGAAGGCCCGGGGTTCAATTCCCCACATAGGTACAGTGTGTGACGCCTATTTCCGGTGTACCCTGCCTTGAAATTGCTGGAATATTGCTACAAGAGGTGTAAATATTGCTAAATACTTGCTTGCTCATTCACTCTCACTCACTCATTCACTCTCACTCACTTACTCTCACTCACTCACTCACTCCAGTTTGCTCTTGACTTTAAAGTTCAGGTTGTGAAGTTTTCTTTGTATGTCGGCCATTTACTGTGATCAATAAATGAGGCACTGCTGCACAATGCTGTACATTCTAAATGGTCAAAATAACATTCAGTTAACAAGGCCAAGTATTTTTAATCATGTTTTTGGTCTCATTCTTGAATTCTACCCAACTAGAGTAAACAGTGCATTCCATAGACACATCCTGCATGGCTGCAAGAAAGGTGGAGTTTTAATGGTTTCAAAATCGATCAGAAGTAGGAGATCAAAGGCAGTCTTCGAAGGATCCTGTGGTCCCCCACTGTCCCACTTCTGGGGTCTTCAAAAACTCTTGATTATGTTTTTCGTTTGCAGATTGATTTATTGAGATTAGGTCCCCATATTTGTAATACATGTTGTTGAAGCTGTTATTGAATGACCTTGCTGAGGGATGTCATAACACCCTGATGCAGTGAACACTGTGGTCATTGCTCATGACTTGGTAACCTCAAGTCTGGCACAGATTCAGTTATTTACAGGCTGCAAAATATGGCTGTAATTTCAAAACAGCATTCTCTCACTTGCAATGCTTACTCAAGGGATTGTTAAAACATGTATTCAACTGACAATAGACATGCCAGATGCCAAGTACATTGTCAGTCAGCTGTCATGGCTGCTCTGACAAGTCATTTTCATCTTATCTGTGAAGATCCAGGTTAGAATTTGTTTTCAGCTACCCATGCTTGTCATAAGAGGCGACTAACAGTATTGGGTGGTCAGACTCACTGACTTGGTTGACACATGTTATTGTATCCCATTTTTTGTAAAACGATGCCCATGCTGTTGATCACTGGATTGCCTGGTCCAGACTTGATTATTTACAGACCGCCACCATATAGCTGGAATATTGCAGCGTAAAACTAAACTGACTCACTCTATTTTTATCTTAATAGAATTACACAGAGATGGCAGGAACTAAGATTTTTACTTAAGGTTTTGACTCTAAAATTATACGTCCTCCACCAATTAACAGTTATTTTCTTTATTTTCCTCACAAATTATTCATTGCACATGCATAAAATATCACTGACAGCAAATTGTTATGATGAGAGCTATGTTTTCAATTCATGTAGTGTTTAGATATCTGTGACTCATCTGATACAGATGAATCTCAAAAGGTTATGTTAAAAAACACAAGCTCATTTCCTTTTTGTGAGTTCAGGCAAGGAAGTAAATGCATGTATACAAATATTTGTGCAAAACTTTAAAAACTACATTGTCTGTTAAAAAAACCCCAGTTAATTTGTGTCAAATTATGAATTTTGTGAATGTGTGGTGGTTGGACCATGTTTCATTTATGCCTACACCTGACAAAAATGTCGACATTTATTTAACACCTTATTTAAATCATTAACTTTTTTCACATGAAATTGCTCTTTCTTACTTAAGTGATTCCACCAAAGCTTATATGAAGGTTGACATCTCTGCTTACATTATTGAGAGAACGTAGATGGATACGTATATTTTATTGAGGACACTTGTAATGGCAATTGAATTACGTAGGGTCAAGCGCTTCACTTAGTACCGCAGAGGGAACCAGGCTGTCTTGTGTAAAAGTTACATCTCTGACTGTGTACAGATAAAAGAGGAAGTTGACCAACTGTCAGACTCAAGATTAATTTCTTCTTATTCTTATTTCCCATCTCAATTTCTGCCAACCAAAATTGTTATCATGAACCAGTACATAGACATGCTGGAGACTATCATTTTCACCTTTGGTTAGGTCACGGTTAGAATTGATCTTCAGCAACGCGTGCTTGTCATGAAGAAGTGACTAATGGGATTGGGTGGTCAGACTCGCTGACTTGATGGACATGTCATTGTATCTCAGATCGATGCTCGTGCTGTTGACCACTGGATTGTCTGGTTACAGACCGGCAGCATACAGCTGGAATATTGATGAATGTGATGTTAAACACCAAGGAAACAATCATTAGGAGGCCACTGGCATTTTGGGGGGATCAGACTTACGGATTTACCTGGTGTATGTCATTACATCCCAGTTTCACAGTTTGATGCTTATAATGTCAGACATTGGATTGTCTCGTCCAAATAGATTATTTGCAGACAACTCTCATATAACTGGTATAATGCTGAGTTTAGCATTAGGCAACAAAGACACAAACTCTTGTCACGCTTGTTATAGTGTTGATGCCAATAGGGCTAATTATCCAATGAGCATTGTCGTTAGTAGACATTGCCAAGGCCGACTCACTTAAATGAAATCTTATGTATTTTTCCTTACTCTGGCCATGTGCTTCACTCTCTCCTTAGCCCAGTGAGCAGGATGTGAGGAAGCCTTGTGTCTCCCTTACACACATATCCTTTGATAATCTCTTAGTTTTTACCTCCTCATAGGTTACTATAGAGGTATAGCCAGTATCCTTTACTATTTTGTATTGATTAATTATCGATTTCTACTGTTTATTCACGCGGTATTCGTGATTGTTCAGCTAGCTTTACGCCTCATGAAAATCTGTACGATTTGTAGATTACGCTTTTTCTGCCTCCGATCCACATGTAATATGCCCTAGTTGTTCTACGCCGCGGCGCTTTAATTCACGCGTTGCAGTTACTGCATTAATTTATCTCATTCTGCATTTAATAAATATCATCTTTTAGCGTCTTAAGACGTGCTGCAGATAGATCACGTTCAAAACAAGGGCAAAACATGGCAGAGAGTCCAGATATTCCTTCCAGTCAGCTGCTAGCGATCGACCCTCTCCCGCCTGGTGTTCTGCTAGAGACCCCCGGCGCAGAGGAACGGGACGAGTCCGTTACCTCGAAGAAACGAATCGGCCTCCCCAGACATCCCGCCATTGCAGACTAAGTCTAAGAGGGCCTCTATCGCCGCTCTCAACGCAGATTGAGGATTACTCCAGGGCAGCGACTTCCAAAGGGAAATTCATGAAGACAGCAAGAACTTTCTCAGCCGAGATCGTTCCAGCAGCAGAGTTGGGCCTCTACGATGATCAGCCGATAATCATCCCCGACTTACGGCAGAAGAAGCGACCGTGTCAGCGACTGTGACTTCTGCAGAGATCTCCATGCAGCCTGATGCCTCTACACCGGCGCCAGACGCCATTGATGTGAACCCCATCGCAGAAAAGATTGGCCGACGACTTCGCCACAGATCATCCCAGAAGACATGATGCGCAGATTATGAACATCATGGAGGACCACTACAAACTGGCGCAAGCAGGGTCCGAGCTCAGCGAAGGCTCCAACGTGAGACAGCACCCCAGAGGCACCCCCGTCAACGAAGCAGCCAAGACGATGTCACCTTCGCGAAGGAAGTCCCGCACCACCTTGACGGCGACTCTAGATGTACAGCTCTTTGGCGAAGGCCTTCGGCGGGAGAGATCATCACCATCTTCGATTTCATCTCTAGATATGGACTCAGACCATCAGACATCACGGAAGCCTTCGCTGGGTCATATCATCGATCCTCCGGACCGGACGCCAAATGAAGCTTGGCGAAGGCATTCGCTAAGGACATATGATTCCAGATCTTCATCGTCCTAGAAGAACATCGAGGGACTGCCCAAGAGCTTCTCGAAGCTTATCAACATTCACCTCACAAGTCTCCGAGAAGATCATCCCATAGACGATCTCCAATTCGCTTCATCACCAGGTCGATCACCCATCAGATCTCCCACATAGAGCGCACAAGTCAACTAGATCGCCACAAACCTCATCAGATATACAGACAGCTACACGAGTCCCGAAGAGCATCTACAATTTATTAATGATGATGGTTTTGAGGATGATGGAGGAATCATATTTTCTGATGCAGAGATACGGTATTGGATGGTCAATAACCTAGATCTCACATCACCATCTAAAAGTGGCAATACAGCTCAGACGTATTTGATGAAGGAAGATGATCCAGATGCAATCACTCTACCCGATCGACCCGATTTATGCAGTGCCACAGAATCTAGATGCAGCTTTCCAGAAAGCTCACGAAAGTTCAGATACCACATCTACCCAACTTTCGCCAAGAAGTTCTCCACGCATAACATGGACTCCTTCTACAAGGCCCAGGACATCGATGAGAACTATAAGATCATCAGCGATGTAAAGAACAAGATTTACAAGATGGATGATCGCAAGTTGGGCTCCTACATAGAAACCATGACCTAGACGTATGTTCTTTGGGTTAAATAGATCTAGGGACGATCAATGAGACTCTTATTACTAGATTCGGGATTCCAATGAACGGAAGATGATAGAATGATTTATTCTGCCTTACTTATGCAAAAAAGAAAGATCAGCAGTTTTTAACGGATCATCTTACATCTGTTTCAGCAGCACTGACCTTTAGCTCGCCGCCAAGGCCTCCTCGGCCTCCTGTAATTGGGGAGAACTTTTACAGCCCCACTTTATACAGCCCTGTGGTCGACAACATCCATCTTTTGACGGAAATCGACAAGGTCGCCAAGGAAGTCTCTAAGGATTCCAGGGAAGTCCCTATGATTAGATCGATGGACACACTAGCCAGCGCCATTCGTCAGACTTCACAAAGATACTCAGGCAGATCTAAGTTCACGGGCCTACAAAGAGCAAGAGACAGGAAGATAGCCAGCTCTAGAGGTAAGATTCTTTTACGCCAGCCATATGGCAACTATAGAGGAGGATCAGGGAAGAGGCAGGACACCCAGAGGTTCCCGCAATTATAGGCAGCTTGAAACACAGGTTCGAATCGACTGAGTCTTCCACCCCCAGCCGCTTCCAGTACAAACCAGCTCAAGTGGGTGGTGGACGCTTCCAACTACACTGGGAAAACTGGGGAATACTGCAAGATCCTTACGCCTCCAACATTATTCAACACGGATTTCAGATCCCTCTACAGGACAAGCCTGACAATCAAACCCCCAAGTTCGACATAAGCTTAAATAACTACCAAAGATAAAGAGGCTGTCTCATCACCCTATCCAAACAGGCCATAGAAGTAATAGATCAAGCAAACGCCGAACCAGGTTTCTACTCCCCAGTTTTCCTAGTTCCCAAGAAAAAACTCTCGAGGAGAAATACAGACTCATCTACAACATGAGCTTTTCAACAAGAACTATCTACTTAAACCACCGAAGTTTCGCGTGATGATACATTTACCTCAGTTACGCCAGATGATTCGGTCCTATGGACTACATGGGCAGCATAGATCTACAGGATGCCTACTTGCACATCCCATTCATCCCGATTCCAGGAAATACCTACGATTTACTCTAGAAGGGCTACATTACCAGTGGAAAGTATTCCCATTGAATATCATCAGCCCCTGGCTATTCACGAGTGATAACGAAAAACCGATTATCAAATTTCTACATCTGCCGCGTCAAAGGGCTGCGAGTGCTTTACCTCGACGTGACGGGATACAAGTAGATCAAGATCCACTGCGCCTCAAACTACAGTTAAATTACATCATAAAGCTACTAACACAACTAGGTTGGTTAGTAAACTTACGCAAGTCGGACCTAGTACCATCGCATAAGACCTACAGTTCCTAGGTATTCGATTCATCACAAATCGCGAACCGTATTATGGTACCAGAAGACCGCTATTCAAGATACAACAGACCATTCCACCAGCTCTACTCTCCTCCTACCACGCGACAATGGCAGAGCCTACTAGGTCTTCTCACATCAGCCCAAGACATGACTGTCACAGGCAGATTACAGTTACGCCCCCTACAGGTTCTCATCAACGCACATCTCAACGATGTACAACCATTCAGTCTACCAGAAACATCTCAGACCACATCTACTATGGTGGACCAAGAAATCGAATGTCTGCGAAGGGATTTTGTTTAGCAGAGCAGGAATACAAAACCCATCTGTATGTAGATCGCCATTACTCCAAGGTTGGGGAGCTCCATCTCACCAACCACATCGATATCAGGGTTATGGAATCAGCAAGAATGCAAACTCCATATAAACAGTCTAGAAATGAAAGCTGTAATCAACGCCATTCTACATTGAGCACATTTCTACAAAATGCTACCTAATGATCCATACAGACAATTCGACAGTGGCGTTTCACATAAACAAGCAAGGCTCAACGAGATCGATGAACCTTTTGAACCCTAAGCTTTCAACTGTTCGATTTAATACAAGATCTAAATCTACATGTCAGAGCAGTGCACATTCCCGGAGCCAGAAATATACTAGCAGACGCTCTCTCTTCGCCTCATCTACCATCACCGTATACAGAGTGGATGATCAACCGGAAATTTTGCACAGATAATCAAGCAATTAGAGCCGCTTTAATAGAGACCTTATTCGCCACGCCGATTCAACAATCAGCTACCGACATTCGCGGTCACCAGTCCCAGACCCCAAGCTTGGGCAACGGCCTTTAAGTCTATCATGGAAGGCCTCAATGCGTGCATTGCTTCGCCGCCAGCAATAATAATACCTCAAGTATTACAGAAAAATCAGACAAACACAGAGCTACATAACTCTCACTTTGGTCGCTAGCCCTACTGGTCGGCCAGAACGTCAGTTTCCCATACTAATTCAAGAAATCGGTCAACCAACACTGGAGCTACCCAAGCGCCAAGCAAACCTGTTAATTCATCCTCACACCAAACAAGTGCACGGAAACCCAGCAATGTTCCAACTACCACATTATGGACTGTATACAAATGTGTTTAAACAAGAGAGGATATTCTGCCAGGGCGGCAAAAGCAGTCACGCCAACGCTCTACGCTACCTTCAACTCGCAGAACTTGTGCTAATTTACAAGTGGCACAGTTTCAAAATTATGCAACAAAGAAAGGGTTTACAGCAAGAGAGGCTTCACAACCTCAAAGTGGCAGACTATTTGTGTTACCTACGTAAAACAAACATTTAAAAGGTTCAACGATATCAACATATCTTGCCGCTTTAGCTCTGTAATCACCATGAGAACGGGTGTCAAATTGATAAGATCTCAGAGTTACTGGCCTTACTCACGAAGCTTTCGATTGAGGACCAAAAGCGGAAGTTCCACGCTTCCAGCTTAGGATCTGAATGTAGTGTTACAACACCTCACGAGTGAGGTCTATGAACCCTTGAATCGACAAACTTTGAATTTCTCTCACAGAAAACATTGTTTCTGCTATCGCTAATACACAGCAGCAAGAATGTCTGAAATTCAGCTTTGGATTACGGTAGAGGATACAGTTTGATGACAATCATAACATTGAAAGACACCTCGGATTAAGATGGGATTTCATTGTAAAGAATCAACTGCCAGGTCAACCAGACAGATTATTCCACATCCCGAGGCGCTTATCCTCTATTCTCGGATCACAAGATACACAAGACCTATCACTGTGTCCGTAAGAGCTCAAAGTTTATTTAATTTTATTCAAAACAAGGAAAACAAGGAGAAGATTTCTCAAACGTTTATTCATCCCATTATCGCCCCTCACGAATCAAACAGAAGTGTCACGGACCACAATATCTATTTGGATAAGGACTGTCATTCTCCGTGCCTACAAGGCAGCAGGCTTGGACCCACCAACAGCATCAAATCCACATGAGATCAGGGCACTGGCCTCTACCCTCGCTCTACGGTAACTGTTCCTTGAACACGATTATGGAAGGATGCTATTGGAAATCTAACATGGTATTTGCTAATCACTACCTAAGAGACATCACTACAGAAGATGTCTCTGGTATTCACTCATTTGGGACCACTGGTCCTCTCGCTCAGCAACTGACAGTCCCTCGTAGAAGTTAAATAATAGCCTCACAAGATTAATATGTATTTTATACATACTCATCTAGATTATAACTCTAAGGAGTTTTAGGGCTATGCATATATATGTTCAGCTTAAGTATTCTACCTTAAGCATATACTTGATATAGTCAATTTCAGTGCCTCTATCAGAGTCACCTATATATATATATATATATAATTTATATGTATTGTTCAATATATTCATAATGTAATTCCCCTTTAATGGCTTTATATAACCTATGGTTTTTTTATACAGGAAACATCCTAAATCTAAGGCTTCATGAAGTTCCCCGTAGGGGATATTACAGTATATCTATACAAAATCACTAATTATAAATCCAGTATTCTGTCACCCACCTCCGTTCAGTAGGGATGCTACATACAAGAGCATGAGTCAGGATAAGGAAAATATGTAATTTTTTAGAGTAAAATTGATATTTTATACTTATCCTGACTCATGAGGTAACCCTCCCATCCTCCCCACATAACACTTTGGATTTTCTCTGTAAATTCAAGTGTTGGGCTCAAGCTAAATCAGGAGAGCAATTAGTGATTTTATTTTGAAGGAGCTTCAAATAAGGAGATACAAGTGTTCCACTATGTTCGCAAGAAGAAGAAGACAAGCAAAAGAGCATGAGTCAGGATAAGTATAAAATATCAATTTTACTCTAAAAAATTACATTTTTACTTGTATGAAGAATCAAATGGAAAATCGAATCAGATCGAGGTCTGGGTGAATCATTGCAGCCCTAAATGCCAAGACAGAAAAATGAGGCTTTTGATCATAGAGCAAAGTATAGCTTAGATGATTTAAATCTTATGATGTTTTACTTTGTATATTGCCGTGATAAAAGGTTTTCATCTCAGTGGTTAAGACGTCTAAGGGATATGACCATAGCACAGTAACCTGATGATAACCTTGTACACCTCGAATCAAATCTAGCCATTTTAACTTCTACTCAGCTACTAGCCATTTTAACTTCTACTCAGCTACTAGCCATTTTAACTTCTACTCAGCTACTAGCCATTTTAACTTCTATTCAGCTACTAGCCATTTTAACTTCTACTCAGCTACTAGCCATTTTAACTTCTACTCAGCTACTAGCCATCTTAACTTCTATTCAGCTACTAGCCATCTTAACTTCTATTCAGCTACTAGCCATCTTAACTTCTATTCAGCTACTAGCCATTTTAACTTCTACTCAGCTACTAGCCATTTTAACTCCTACTCAGCTACTAGCCATTTTAACTTCTACTCAGCTATAGGCCATTTTGCTCTATATTCAGCTATGGGCAGCTATGGAATATTGCCAAAAGTGGCATAAAACTCAACTCAGCCTACTCATTACATGCGTGTACCACTGTGTAATCTGAATTCAGTATGGATCCGTTGTGCATCACAGAGCCACTTTATTAGTTATGGCAAGACTGTATGTCTTCTCTGCACAATATAAACGAGAGAATGGTAACCTGAAGTCACTGACAGAAACCTCGTTAGACTACAAAGTGTGAATTTAATTGCCGTTACTTGTTCTTTGGCAATATTTGTTTTCTTCAGCTCTTAGTTTTTGACATATGGACAGGCACAAGCTGCTCCAAGGGCTTAGGAAAATAATTTAGACTAACGCTTCAGACTAGTCAATGAAATTGCAGACAGATTTATTTCAGTTGTGTGACTTGTCTATACCTTGTGCACTGGTGCATTGTGAGTTCTCATGCGACAGTATGATATATGATACATTGCATTAAACCTATACATTTCTTGAGATATATTACGTTATGCTCATTTATTGACAGTTCTTTTGTGTATTAAATATTGCAAAATGTGTTATGATTAGTTCTTTAGGTTGACCACCAAAAACAGTCCCCAGGGAACATGTGTACTAAGTAGCTTTTCCATTTGAACCTGCTCTGAAATATCTATATTTACGAAGTTTCCATGCAATGTGTCATGAATATGCATTGCGATGCGTATTGTGTAGTTACGTATGCATTGTTTCACCCCCGGTCCCCACACTGTTGACTAAGTAGACTGATTAATTCCGTGACCTAACCTAAACCAACATGAGCAAGAGGACCCAGACATACACGAACAGGCAACTAAAGAAATTCTGGAAAATGTTATTTTGTGATAATTTAACAATTTCATCCTCTGTAGACTTTACACACAAACAATATGTTGATGGCATATGCTGCACATGACAACATTGAGTACCAAGTGACCCCAGATCTCAACAACATAGTTGATGCAATATTTCAGAAGCAACAGCAGATCGGTTACAATGACAGCTTGAGCA
This sequence comes from Haliotis rubra, assembly GCF_003918875.1. Classification (NCBI taxonomy): domain Eukaryota; kingdom Metazoa; phylum Mollusca; class Gastropoda; order Lepetellida; family Haliotidae; genus Haliotis; species Haliotis rubra. The sequence goes on along the minus strand of NW_025766070.1, from coordinate 564,891 downwards.
GAGTTGTCAACTCATACCATATGTGTCATATTTGTTATGGGGCCGTGAGGTAACCTTGTAGTTAAAGCGTTTGCTCGTCAAGCCGAAGATGCTGGTTCGATTTCCCACATAGGTACAATGTGTGAAACCCATTTCTGGTGTCCCCAGCCATGATATTGCTGGAATATTGCTAAATATTCCATGTATTGGTTACGATTATACAGCTGAAATTATGACAGTATGATCATCTCGGGGAAAGTATGAATATCTTAATTCTGTGTATGTGATTATTTTGATATTACTAATACCACAATGTTGGTGGTTATGTGAAATAAATGTCATTAATAACACTCCGTCCGTCAAAATACTCATGACCTCTCATTTTCACTTAAATATGTAAACATTTGGTAAAGCTGTGACACAACTATAAGCAGTAACGGGTAAATAAAACACTGATTGGTCGATTGGTAGGAATCCCTGAGAAAAAACCCTTTCGGTAAAAATATGCATCTGATGTACAGATCTTGTCACTGTAGCCTAAACATATTCCTTACAACTGTTAATTAGTCAATTAACTTACTACTAATACAATGAGTGAGTGAGTGAGTTTAGTTTTACGCCACGCTCAGCAATAAGTCAGTAAATAGTACAGACAATACAGTGATCAACATCATGAACATCAGTGTATGCAACTGGGATACAATGACATGTGTCAACCAAGTCAGCAAGCCTGACCACCCGATCCCGTTAGTAACCTCTTACGACAAGCATGGGTTACTGAAGATCAATTCTAACCCAGATCTTCACTGGTCCTTTATCATGTTTATTGATATTTCCTTATATAAGCTAACAGCCATGATATTATTATTTATGACATATTGACTGTGATGTGTGCTACTGTTGGTTTTTCACAAAACTATTTTTTCCAAGTAAAGTTACTATTTGGAGCTGAAAAGCTTTGACACCTCTGTTCGAGTAGTAGCTGGGATGTCATTGATTAAAAAGGTTTGTGTAATTAAGTAAAAAGTATCTCCAACTATATATTAATTATTAGTATTTAAAAACAATTTTTATTCTAGGAATAGATGTGTATATAGATAATAATTACCAGCGTAGACTTTGAATTTAATGCTAAATATGAAACATTGTAATTAATGTTAAAAATTATATTTTATACCTCTCTTCATACTCATTGTCTGTCACAACCATGGTAATGAATGTCAGTATTTTTGTGGCAGTGAATTTGTAAATTGTATGTATTTCCATTAATTTGAGAAATATGCAGTGAGAACTTGCGCTGGCAATGTAAGATGACATCCCAAACAGTAACAATGAGAACTTGGGACAGATTGATTTTAAATGATTGATTGAGGTGGAATTGTTTAAAAATTTGTATGATCAAAAACCTGTGGAGAAAATAGTGGGACAGTTTATGTTAGCTGTAGATAACATTGAACTCGACTGTTAGTGATAGATAGCACCTCAGTAATATGGGTTCACAAGATGACCAGACATTTTCCATCAGTGATGTTGAATTATTTATATCAATGTTTGGTACCTTTTACTCATGTGAAAGGTCAAGACCACAGAGAATTGCTACATGATAATGGACCCTGTGGAAACGATTCACGGAATGTTACTAGCCTTGGTTAACATGGAGGCCAACCATTACAATCTTGGCATAATAGTTGTGATTTTCAGCCTAAACTTATACCATCAGGCTTGTTCTCAGCCAAACTATGATTTACTATTTTTTAAATATTATTTTTCTGAAATTAGTTACATACTTGAAAATTCACCAAGAGCAAATTGTTAATGGACCGTGAGCTTAGAGTATTCTACAGCAAGTTTATGCTGACTAATGAGAGCCATGCTTCCAATTAATTAAATTTAAAATAGTTAGGTGACATGATGTCTGTGATTGATTAAAGCGCTCAAGTCAGCTTTGATATTTGGGATACAGGCAAGGTACTCTGATACGACTTTGGATCTTGAAACATTCTGCTGTTAACATTACTCTTTTTGACATGAAATTACTCCTTCCTTTACCTGACTGATCATCCCAAAGCCTCTACAATGGTTGAGGGAATCTCTGTGAAAATTGCCTTCTGTATCAATTACTTCAGAGTTATAACAAAAATAGGCATGATACTGATGGTTACAATTCAGTTAAGATTATTCATTTGGCTTCACATGGGAAATGGGGCGGTGGGGTAGCCTAGTGGTTAAAGCGTTGGCTCGTCACGCCAAAGACCCGGGTTCGAATCCCCACATGGGTACAATGTGTGAAGCCCATTTCTGGTGTCCCCTGCCGTGATGTTGTTGGTATATTGCTAAAAGCGGCGTAAAACCAAACTCAGTCTGTCAGTCACATGGGAAATTATCCAATATTAATGTGCAATCATTAAACATGGAACTTGTAAGGCATCATTAAGAAGATAACTGAACTATGCGTTATTGTTTTATATATAATATGCATCTTTCTGTTTATTAGGTAAAACAAATCTGGAAGTTTGTTAGGAAAACAGTGTCCTTTTTTAATCCATATGTCTGACATGTGAGTTTGTTTGGTCTTCAGTAACCCATGCTTGTCGTAAGAGGCGATAAAAGGGATAGAATGATCAGACTCAGTGACTTGGTTGCCATGTCATCGTATTCCAAATGCATAGATTGATGCTCATGCTGTTGATCACTGGATTGTCTGGTCCTGACTTGATTATTTACAGACTGCCGCTATATAGCTGGAATATTGCTGAGTGTGGCGTTAAACAAACCAAAAGTCAAAAGTAAATTGATTAGGAACACTTTTTGAAGTATAGAGGAAAGCTGTTAACAGGGCTTCTTTGTCACATTAAGTTAACTGACAAATGTGTAGGTTACAAACTCATAACAGGTGAAGATGTTGTCTCAAACAGTCAGCAAACTGAAACACTCTTGTTATTTGTTGTACTGAATTCTCCTTGGCAAGGTTTGTGTTGAATAATAATGATCAAATTTTAATCAAGATAATTAAAGCCTGTGGAACACAGAACTACTTTTGAACAAATAAGGAGGCTTTCCTCCTTGACAATCTCTTGACTACAGAGTATGCATTTGTTGAACACCTGGGAAGTACAGAATGTTCCATGTTCAATAGAGCATAAAAAACAAGCAATTTTTCAAGCTTCAGGAAAGACATCTTTATTCATATTTTATTAATGCAGACATTGCCAATTAGCAATTGTTTTGTATTTTTTGTTGAAAATGTCTTTGTCATTTCAAATTTTTAATCTAAACAATTAGGCTATTGTTAGATTCATACCTTTAAAAGGTGCACTGGTGATGATCAATTGTCTATTGAGTTGTATCCCTTGGTGTCGTTTGACCTGTATGATGCTTTTTTTGACAATATCCATGAACCATATGGTGTCACATGGTCCCATGCACAGCCAACAGGCAGAAAATATAGTGAAGTAAGGACAATTAGTGTCGGAAAGTAGCTGAATGGGTGACCTCATTTGGCTGCTCGACTGGTTAGAGTTTCTAAGGCTTTGCACCACGGGCGGTGGGGTAGCCTAGTGGTTAAAGTGTTCGCTCGTCATGCTGAAGACCTGGGTTCAATTCCCCACATACCAGTAGGTACAATGTGTGAGGCCCATTTCTGGTGGAATATTGCTAAAATCACACTCACTCACTCACTCACTCACTCACATTGAAACACATGTAATGTAGCACATGTGGTGTCTCCTTAAGCATGTGTTTAAAATGTGCCTCTCTTTCCCCAGCAGTGAACCTGGATACCAGGCAGGATGTAATGGTATTGTAACTGTTGACCTTTTAGTATGTAACAAAGCAGCCCGGGGTTGTATATTTCCGAGGGAAATGAGAGTGAACTTCCAGTAAACACTAATCCAGTTACCAGTGTTATAATATATGTGTATGGAACCTGTAAGTCTCCACATTATTATGATAATAAGAAAGTTGATAACCCAGTGATGGAAGTGCTTTCTCGTCACCCAGACTGAAGTTTGATTCCCTTTCATTGTGTCCTCAGCAGTGATGTACCATCCATATGCTTATTCCTATTAGGGGTGGTGGGGTAAGCCTAGTGGTTAAAACGTTTGCTCGTCACACCTAAGACCCGGGTTCGATTTCCCACATGGGTACAATGTGTGAAGCCCGTTTCTGGTGTCCCCGCTGTGATATTGCTGGAATATTGCTAAAAGCGGCGTAAAACTCAACCCACTGACACTGACTGCTAATTCCTATACCTTGTCAGTACTGTTATTCAAGTATTGATAGTGTCTTATAATTTTCTGAGTTGAATACTCCCCAGGGGCTTGAGTTGGTTAAAAAAAGAATGCCAGAAAAAAGATATTTCGTTGATCAAGGGAACACTCAAATGCCTTGTGCATGTACTAGTTACGTGGATATGTGCGCTATATAAATATCCTATCATCATCATCATCATCATCATCATCATCATCATATGTAAAGTTCAAACCTTTTCAAAAATGGGATGCACAAGTGCTACTAATGCATTACATGGTGTTTTTCTTACATTAACAAACTATATTCGCTGAACTTTTACATAAGTTTGGTCAACCATACTTGTAAACTAACGTATGATAAAAGCCTCAGAAGTAAATCTTTCTGTCGGTCTCTCGCTATGTGTCTTTCTTTCTCTCTTGTTTTCTTTCTCACTCACTCACCGGCCCACCCACCCACTCACCTGATAACCTAATCACCCACTCACTCACTCACTCACTCACTCACTCACAGTATGCAGAGCTATCATATATCTGTTTTGAATTTTAGAGGATTTAGTGAGAAGTGCTTACTTCATCAGGTTAAGTTCTTGAAAGGTTCTTGACATTAACTGACTGAGCTTTAATACTGAGAAAAAAATATATGTACTTGTAGATAAATTAGCATAAGAAACACTATCATCAGCTGCATGTGGGAGCTTTCACTGCAGGCATGAAGTGAACTTGAAAGTGATAGTTCTTTAATGATTGTAATAATCAGATAATATAAGTGATTAGCTTGTTAAAGAGCCTTGGAACTGCGATGTTGGCTCTGAAATATTCTCAAGAGTTTTGGAAATTATCTGTCAAGCATGTAAAGATCTGTAAAAACCTGACATGAAGTTGAGATGAACACTTCCTGAGATTAATCTGTGAAATATAAGTTAAAGAGTTTTCCATCTATTAGCTAATTGACTCAAAAGACAGAACTTAGTTTAGCAGCGTTTAAAAGTCCCGCCTGCCCGACTGTCCGGAGCGGTCTATTTTCATCTCTGACGGTCAAATTTCAAAAGTAGCCTGTCCGGTGGTCTGGTAGATGTTTTTACCCCTAACAGTAAATATTTCATAATATCAGACAGGTTCTCTTGTCATCAGTTTGAGGTGTTTAAGGCAGGGCACGATTTAAAGAAATTAAACCTACTTGCACAGAGTGCAACCTTAGGTTGAAACCTTGTTGCATCAGATAAAAACAGGTTGCACCTGCTGTTAAATATATTTTCTTGTATAAAATATGATGCTTGAGTTTTTTGTAATGATAGTTTAGAACATTATAACAAAAGAAATCCTGGACTGATAAGATTAGTACTTTTTCTTAAAATTTCATGAACAGTAAGTCCTTCAGTCACTCCTCCCAAGTCAGTTCCTCATCATCCTGTTTTCCAGCTGAAGTCTCAAAAATTGACTTGCATCTGGGTCAAATTAGACTAATAACTAGGTTGCATTTTGTAATATTGGGTTGCATCAGTGCAAGTAACAAAGCACTAAATCGAGCCCTGTAAGGTATTATGAAATTCATATTAAACTACTTAAGATTGGACAGTTCTTGTGACGATAACCAATTTCAGTTTACCTAAATTCGGTTCATTGCCTATTAGTGCTATATAGTTCATTGTGAATGGAGCTTGCGCGAGTTGGAAATGGCAGTCGCAGTTTATTCATTGTTGAAAACCGGACAGGCAAGTTTGTATCCGTACTGGTAATTTTTAAAAGTTACCAGTCCGGCTATCTAGCTTGGAATTTTGGGAGTTTTAGACACTGATTTTAGAAGTGTTTGAACAATGTTGCTCCAAATGATCATTTGCAACAGTGCACAAGTAGTTTTTATTGTAATGTGTTAATGGTCAAATATAAGAGGTCAATATTGGAATCTTCACTTTTTTTATGTCTGATGGAAATTTAAGATTAGGGATGCTTGCATCATTGCATTGTTTTTCTTGTATGTTAGTTAATATTTGTACCATGATGAGTGTCCTTACAAACAAATTGTGCATAAAATGTGCAAGTAGATAGCTTTGCATTGACTTTGAGGTCATAGGTGAAAGTAAGAATGTTGTCTGTTTTGTACTGAACCAAAGATAATGTGAGCTGTTCTGTAGTTTCACATTGACTTGATACTATTCATATCCTCACACCTTGAATGCAAATCAAAAGTTTTACTTCAATGTTGGGGATATGGCCTTCTCTGTTTAAGTTCAAAAGAATTACTTACAGTCACCGAGTTATTTTTGTGCTGTAGTCAGCAATATTCCAGCTGAATATCAGGATTGTAAGTATGAGGTAATCAGGGTTCCTACAAGTCCTGGAAAACCTGGAAATTTCACACCCCATTTTCCAGTCTTGGAAAAATTATGGATTTTGAAATAAAAGATGAAGTCATGGAAAAATCATGGAATCTAACTAACAAAAGTGTAAATCTTAACAGTACAACATGGGAACCCTGGTAACGACAACCAGAGGCTTACAGCACAGCCTGAAGAACTATCCCCATTAGGTATCCAATAGGGATCACTGCCTGGACAATTTTCCTCCCTGTCAACAAACTAAGGGAAACTCTAGGCTGAGGTTCCACAGTAACTCTGCTCTGATGACAAGAAGGTCCAGTTATACCCTAGTGATTGTTGTTTATTTTCTTTAATTTGAATAAGATGTAAATTCTGATAATGGTAACAGTATTGTCATTATTTCTTGTCTTTTCTGCTTTCAGATACATGAAGGATGAAGTCCTGTACAGTCTAAAGAAAATGAACTTGTGAAACTTTGTGATACACTCACAAGAAGTGCTGAGAATGGCTGCCAAGTCAAATCCTACAAGATTACACCGCATGGAGCGATCTTTATTCAACAATGGTGTTGCTCCTCAGTTGCAAGCTTAGATCCAGGGCCTTAATGTCATGTCGTATGTCCTTGAAAGCATCATCAACAACTGTAACAGTGGGCCTTAGTGTTGTGGCAGTCGTTCTTGGAGCATCATCTACCCTTGTAACAGTGGGCCTAAGTCGCATGGCAATTGTGTCCAATATCACCAACCCATGTAACTGTTGGCCTTACTGTATTGTGTTCAATATGTCCTTGGTAAGATCTACCCTCAGCAGTGGGCCTTGGTGACATGGTAACTGTCCCTGGTGAGATCTTGCCGATGACCGTGGGCCTTGGTGTCATGACGACTGTCCTTTGTAGTGATAACATTGGACCTGGGTGTCATGGCGACTCTCATGCAGTGCGCTAACCTCATAGCAGTGGGCCCTGGTGTCATGTCAGCTTTCCCTGGCTAGATCTACCCATATGACAGTGAACCATGGTGTCATGGCAACCTGACTTTAATCGACCCTTGTAACAGCTGGCTTTCATGTATGGTGGCAACTGTCCTCGATAAGATCTGGCCTCGTTACTGTAGTCAGGGCAACTGCTTGTGGTGTCGTGATCATCGTCACCGTCACCTTGGACATGGAGATGGCTTTAATGAAGAATGAGAACTTATCCAGACTGGTGCAGCATGGCGTCTTTGACTGGCAGAGTTGTTGTTGTTTTTAATCCAGAAGTCTGCTCAGACAAGCAGAGAAAGACCATCATGGCTTGTTACCCTTGTTTTTATTCCCTGCAGAATGAAATACTTAATTATAGCATTTTATTCATCAGTTAGCGCCTTATCCAGACCCTCTGGTGTGTCATCCCTCGAAAAGTTCATACTCTGTTGATCATGTTGTGAGAATATTGTTATTATTTATTGTACATTGTTTGTTATAACTTACATGATCGGGTCACAAAACAGTATGTTATATATATATATATATGTCAGTTTGATTCATAATGAGTGCTTAGACATGGTAATCAAATACTAGTGTAAGAGTGTTGTGAGCCTATGACAGATAAATAACAATTTTAACATCATGCAATATCGGACTCAGCATACATGCGTTATAGTAGTGACATTGCCATAAGAATATAGATTATATATCCTCATATCTGATATTTGCATCTTACATTTTCTCTTTGTAAGTTTTAGCTTTGCAGCAGATGTTTACTTTATTCTCTGAGAAATGTGTTTGAAAATAATTGGTGGCAGTTCTCTCTACGAGACAGTTAATTGTTTAAGGTTACTCATAAGCTTTTCAAGCAAAAGAAATTACCTGAAATATCACTAGCCCAATCAGGGATAATCCCTAAAATTACAATATTCAGCCTGACCTCATTAAATGAGCTGACTTCGGCAAATAGGCTAGTGCAAATTCTATTACTGATTTTGAGAAAAAGGATCGTTTGTTAAAACCATTGTGATGGTACTTTATGAAACAAATATGACATTAGTCTTTACATGTGTAATGTACAGAAATATTTAGGTGTCTACTAAAATCCCTCACAGTGACAAGCCTAGGGTGAACTTAAAGCCATGTGAGAAATTGAGAACAAAGACATAGCTTCTCTTATGAATTCCCAGACTTGGTGTTCAGGAGGCGACCATATTGGTTTGGATAGCAATCAAAGGTACTTCTGTGGATGTGATTTGGTGGATGAACACCAGAGAATGCTACACTGCTCTGACCTGGTTCAGAAACTTTCATCTTCCATGACACCCAAAATATGGCTGGTTTGGCTAAGGCTCAGCATCTGATTTACCGGTAGTCTCTCACTCTCATTTGACTGCAGCTGAACACATTGCTTCGGGTGATGTAGAGACCTTTCCAACCTGTGAAGTCTGTAACAATCTGATACGTTGTAGCTTGTGTCAACAGCTTTAACTACTCTGTACCATAAAAACATCCAACTACCAAAGGCAATTCATTACCATTTTGACAGTTCAGTATGATACTTTTAATGCATTTCATATTGGTTTGAGCAAAGATAGTTAGGATCTTCATTAGCAGATGTTTGCACCTTTACATTTTTTATGGTTTCATTTTGGTTACAACTTCCTGTGACAATATTTTAGCTGAAACGTCATTATTTGGTTACTATCAACATGTATTTCATTCCTTATTGGGTAGAGCCATGTATTCTCACCTCGTCATATGACAGATGTTTATAGTTAAACAGTCAGGGGACATCCTGATTGTGTCTGTTTGTCTGATAGTGTTCAATGCTTGTTTGATAAGTAGACCTTTAGAATCTCCAGTGTTGATAATTAAACAATCACCAGAGGGTTTGGGATGAGGCTGTTCAATCGGCTGTGTTTCCTTAGATTGACCAGACATGATGACTGATTGCTACAGAGCTATGTGTACATTGCTTCTCTGTGATACTCCAGGGATTCCTGGAACTTGTACGAGTGATGGGCGAACGAACGAGTGAAAGAAGTGTGTCTATGAACAATCCGACCAATCAACGGAGTAATAAACGTTGTTCCTGTGTGATCAGCCCTTACATGTTGTCAGTGTGATTTCTACAGTGCAGAGGTGATTGGACGTTTTGCTTGGTGGTGCCATATGGTTTCGTGTTCTGCTCCTTAAACTGTGTTCAGACAGACACTGGGGTACGAGACCTCACAGGTGACGTGGCGCGCTCCTGAATCCTAATATGTTAAATTTGGAAGCATTACATGTCTGATGATCTTGATGACATAGATGTAACGGTAATTTCAAAAGTTGTGACAGATTGTGTAAAAGTGAATGTTTAATAATCAGATTATTTCTTGTGCTACTTTTATAAACTGCTCTTTGAAGGTAGGCTTAAAATCAGCAGAGATTGCGAACAACTCTGTTGGTTGATAGAAGCATTTGAAACCATCAAGTGACATTCTGTAGCATCATATCCAAAGAAACAACTTGCAGATAACTTTGTGTGTTTGTGATCTGCCACTATATGGAATTATATTTCAAGAATGCTTTCACTGAGATATACTGTGTTGGATAAACTGTTTGAATTTATTGGAGTTCAGTGTGTAACTTCTAGACAATTTTGATCTCTCAGAATATGAACTTGTTATACTGGCTGTGTAGAACCAGCCTTTGTGTGTCAAGTAGGAATCCTATATATCTCTGATATGTTTATTTCTGAAACTTTTTTGTGTTCATTCAGTGACATTAGGAAAATCAACAACACTAGTATGGTGTTCATTTTGACATTCACATGTCACCGGATCAATCTGTCTTCCTCTTAGGTGATCATGTGTAGCTCTGTCCTTTGTCCTTGTTCGCTCGTCACACCGAAGACCCGGGTTCGATTCCCCACATGGGTACAATGTGTAAGCCCATTTCTGGTATCCCCCACAGTGATATTGTTGGAATATTGGTAAAAGCGGCGTAAACTCCAACACACTCACTCACTCACTCCTTTGTCCTTGGTCCACATAATTTTAGGAAATTAACATTTTGCATGCTATTAAAGTTCTGAAATCTAAGTTCCTAGATTCACGCTGATGTCCTTTTATCCTCCCCCTACTGACATCTCAAGCAAAAAAATAATCCATTACCCAACAAATATAACAATTATACTCCTATTTTATGTTTGCTGGTGCATGACTTGCAGACAACCTGGATGTGTCTCGTCTTGAATGGGACAACTCTGAGATAGATTGTCTGGTTTTGAGTTATTTTTATGAAGGTCAAGGGAATGGACTACCTCAGTGAGATGTCTGTATACTTTCCTGAAGTGTCCTGGCCTCGACTACAATCTCCAAGAACGAAACTCCAAGAAAGCAGGGGAAGTGGGGTAGCCTAATGGTTAAGGCATGCGCTCGTCGCGCTGTTGATTCTCCACGTGGGTGCAATGTGTGAAGCCTGTTTTTGGTGTCCCCTGCCATGATATTGCTGGAATATTGCTAAAAACAGCATAAAACTAAACTCACTCACTCACCCGAAGAAAGCAGCGCCATGACTTGTAGGTGTAACAACTGACAATGTTTAACTAGGCTTCATAAGGCTTGGATAAGAAGGTACTAAGAAGTGAGAAATCACTTTTGGGTCATTCAAATGAAGATTGCCAGCTGACTTAAAGAATGGGACTATGATGGTATGTTTATTGACATCACAAATGTCGATAAGTGCTATTTCTTTGAGTTTGGTGTGAAGGTCTTATTTGATACTATTTTGGGGGATTGCATGTGAAAAACATTTGTAATATTGCAGTTTTAAAAGTTTGAATTGTAATAGTTTGAGATCATTTATAAGCACATAATTAGAAATCTATATGCACATTTCCATCTTTTACCTCCTGTGAAATTCAATATGAGTACTTTAATATAAACCAAATTGCTTTTCATCCCCCTGTATGTTCTTGAGACCTGAAATGTTCCAGAAACTATGACAATCATGTGTATATAGATATGACATCAATATGCACCAAAACGCACCAATAAGCAGAACTTTTGACATTTTTGTCATGCACCAAAACATGATGCATGCTTGCTAAACAATGAAACTATAATTTACTTGATTAATGGAAACGTAAAGTTTTTGTATTTTGTAAAAGATTTCATACCAATAATAGCTCATGCAAGTTTATCAAGAGCTGGAAATATATACTCAAGGGATAGTATTAATTTTCCTACATGGGTTATCTCCCTTGACATGTTATACCACCTCCATGTGGACAGTCCTGTTTGCTTCAGTAGATATATTACGATTCATCAACATAACTAAGGAAATTATGTACAAGACAGTTTTCATGGTTTTAATATTTCCATGTCAATCTTTCATCCATTTGTACAACTTGCTACAGTGTTATGCACTCTTTGTGATTATGTACGGGTGTAAGACATACAAGCAGTGTTCTATTTCGATACGCATTTGCATGTGACTGAACACTTAACATAACAATTTATCTTTTTCAAGTGGCCATCTTATTTGGAAATTGAATCAGATGGTGCGTGTTTGTTTTCATAAACTGTAGCACAACAGGAGAGGCTCCCATCCTGGCAGTTATTAACCCAAATTATAAAAACAAGGGTGTTTTACTTCTCTATTTTTTGTGATCAGAGGTTATTTTTTAATCATCAGATACTTTTTTAACAAATTGGGTACAAACTGGGTACAGTTAATCAAAATGGGTAAAATTAAGAATATTTCTCTATTTCTGTTTCTTATTGATGTCAATGGAGCCATATATTTCAATTCCAATTGGGCACATTATGAGATAATTTGTTTAATCGTTAGAAATGAGAATTTTTGTTATTGGAATTTGTGTCTGTTTCTTGTCATGGCTTCATCCAAAACCTTTGTATACTAGGTAGATGCTAAGTGGGGTGTTCCTTACAAAAGTTTTTCATTGAATTAGGATATTTATTACACATTAATGGTGTACTAGTATTCTTTGGACTGGAAACATTCTTTGTGGTATTGTGCATATTTTCAGAGTTTCTTCTGTTATTTTCACTGTGTATGGTCTGCTGTATTTTCATGAAGGATTTCATTCACATTCCATGCTAATTAAGACCAAGAGATAAGATAAGATCAAGAAATTTAACATTATTTAGACTAGTCATGTGGTGTTTTTGCATTTATCAAAAAAATGTTCTATTCAGATTGTTGGGTGGCCCAGTGGTTATGTGTTTGCTCATCGAGCAGAAGACTGTTTGATTCCCATTAGTGTAACAGTTAATGACTGGTCTGTCTGGTTCAGAGTCAACAGGTTAAGCCCATTGGTGGTGGATTTAACAGTAGAAGGATGAAATTCCACGTCTTCTTGATGATAGGTTTTGTGAGACGAAGAACGAGTGGCTGGGTGTTTCTGTAAATGATATCTGCATGACTATATGACTACATTACCTCAAAAAGAAGAATATTTGAATGGAGATTTTGAACTTCTTCTCATGGAATGTGAGCATTATTGCTTCACAGTGTCTCATCATGAAAGATAGGTGTATATGACATGGAAAATCTTAGTCTTATGAAAATGTATTACAAAGTAACTCAGTAATTTTCATTGACCAAAATCATTTGTGACACGAGATATTGTCCAAAGAAAGGTATGGTCCAAACCATGTGGTTATTTTTCATTGAGAGCTCTGTGTATTGTAATGCATGATTCCATGATTGTTTCTCTTTGATTCTTGGTCTGTCTATCAAACAATTAGTATGATATATTTCAGTTCTATGGGGTTATGATGGCATACACGTTCAATTACAGGTACCAAAATCAGTGTTTTGTGTTATTAATTTTAAGATACTAATGACATATTTCAATGAAGAGGTATTAATACATATAGCAGAAATTCCTAAAATGAACCTTTTTTATCTATTACTCTAGTGGGAAATTTAGAATCAAGGATTGGTTTGAAGACTTGAGTAACTGAAATATATTCATAGAAATGTAACATCCAGTATGTTAGGAGTAGGAGTTATTTTAGGGGTTTAGATTGAGGACTCACTATTTTTGTTCCAGCAATTCTGGGCCTATAATTTCGAAGCTCTCTTATCGCTAAGATAGTCGTAAGTTAATGTATGGCACTTACGAGTATCTTAGCGCTAAGAGGGCTTCGAAAATCTAGGCCATGGACGAGATTACAATTTTTTCCTTAAAGATCCACCCTCATTTTAGTATAAGACAAAATATAATGGATGTCAACTTCTTCTTTATTCTTCGAAGGGGCAAGAAAAGCCCAGATACATTGTGTAGACAATAAGGAAGTTGACATCCATAATATTTTGTCATAATAATATGCCTCTCAAGAACCTCATTTTAGTTTACATTGAAAGTAGAGAATTCGAAACCAAATATGATTAATATTGATGAATGAATGGGTACAGTGTACCAGCGGCCTCGTATCCTCATTGTGTTTCCATAGTGATGAACCACCTTTGCACTGTACAGATACCAATATTGTTGTGTTAAGGAAGGGCTGTGTGTGATGACAGCTGTGATCATTATGCATGATTATTGTAGCATAATATGTAGGGTAATTATGCAGGTTTATGTTACATAAATATGTCTTCTATTCAGATCTGCCATTAAGAAGACCAGATGTGGACACAAGTGGAGTGTATTTTGTACAACTTTTCCTGGTTTGAGAACAACCCGTTACATTTGTATGGCAATGCATAACATCCACTGAAAATATGGAGTTTCTAACATTCACAGTGAAATAACTGGGATATAAAAAAGAAAAAATTAGAAAGTAATATGGTGTTTTGTTATCTGTGTGTTTCCATGAAATGCTTATGGCTCAGAGGGATCGGTCATTTGAGGCCATGAAATTCGCTATGCAGTTGTCCTTTGGGTATGCCAGAAACATAATGTTTGGGATTCAGATGCTGTCTTTGAACCAGTTACTTGTCTTGGTTTGTCATCATACTTGTGCTCCTGGGCCTACATTTTCGAAGCTCTCTTAGCGCTAAGATAGTCCTAAGTTACTGTTAATGAATGGCACTTACGACTATCTTAGCGTTAAGAGAGCTTCGATAATCTAGGCCCTGGGTCGTTTGTGGTAGTCATCCGACACCTACATCACTAGCTTTCCTTTTACTGATGGCTGACACTGAGATGCAACTGAACACTTAACACATGGTTAAAAACAAACAAACAAACTCACTCACTCACTCTCTCTCAAACTCAAAAGATGGCAACAAGCTGTTCTCTTGGACAGTCATATTCAGAAAGGTTTCTGATCAACCCAATAGAAAAGCAAATGGTGAGTCGGAACCTTCAGTTTTGTTTTGTTTGGACTGACTGACTGAGTTTGGTTTTACGCCTTTAGCAATATTCTAGCAACATCATGGCGGGGGACACCAGAAATGGGCTTCACACATTGTACCCATGTGGGGATTCGAACCCGGGTCTTCGTAGACGAGCCAACCCTTTAACCACTAGGCTACCCCACTGCCCCGTTTTGTTTGGAGATCAGTTGATATGTTGTTCGGCTTGAAGAGCTGGGCTGGATCGTAAAGACATAGAAGCATTGTTCTATAATGGTACCCAGTTGCCTCGTATGAGGGAAGACAAAACATAATAATTTATACACACAAAACTGACATAAGCACCAACTGACACAAGCGGCCCCTGACATATCTCACGATTGAATGAAGGCGTCCTGTACAGAACCTGGTCCAATTGGAAGCTGCTTTACACAGGAATGGCGTAGACTGGCCCTTCTGCTTCAGGAGGCTGATGGGGTATGAGGAGGAGAGTGTTGGCTGTCATAGTCACATGGAGGTTACACTCAGTATTGACCTTGAATCATCACAGCAAAATGACATTTTAAATCTTCACATTCACCAATGAATTCAACATCAAACATTTCAGGGTGATACTTGCACAGACATGGTTTTGTATGAAAATCAGTGCTTTTTCATAATGAGCAATTGTCATCATAAAATCAGCATGGATTCCAATCATCTTGTCGTTTATTATGAGTCAAAGCATCATGCGGGTCAGAAAAATTTATGTCTTTCCATCGTGGTCATTAAGAGAACTTTTCATTATAGTCCGTTTGGGGTCAAACCAGAACGATGAATGATTAAATATCAGTAAATAGGAAGAAGTGCTCAAAATATAAATAAGACACATGGTTTTGAAACCTCCAGCAGGTATTCAGGTACACAGCCAGGTGAGATGACCCCAACTTGTCAGGCGCTGTTCCAACATCTGTTTGGTCTCTCTCCCACCCCCACCCCCAATTTTTACCGTGTTCGATAAAAAAACAGAACTGTTGGGTACAGAGGTTTCAGGACCATGTGTCTTCTTTCTGTTTTGTGTACTTAACCCAATTTCGAATTATTTAATCATTTGTCGTTCTCATTTGAACGCAAACGGACTACACGTGTTGAAAACCTATCATTGCAAAAATACCGGGGGTGCTTGTTAGTTCTTTGTGTATATGTGTGTTTCATGAGTTGCCTCATCATGTCAAAGGCCTGTATACAATTCCCATGTGTCCAATGTATGGAGCCCGATTTTAGTGTAGAGAGCATGGAAAGAATATTCTTTAGTTTTTTACTTCCCCTTCGGCTGAAAGGTCTGGACAAGACATGGACATGGTCTACACAATTACTTGCTATTATTCCAGCCAGCTAGCCTAACCACCAGTAAACTTTAGTTCTTTTACCACAAGCAAATATGGGGACCCATATTCACGGTTGAGATACCTGCTAGGCAACAAATCTTATGAAGTAGTTCCTTAGCAAAACCAAAAACAAAGTGACTGCAATTGTTTCAGCGAATGAACACTGTTATCTTCCATCGGGATCTTAAATAAATGGGGCGGTGGGGTAGCCTAATGGTTAAAGCGTTGGCTCGTAACGCCGAAGACCCGGGTTCGAATCCCCACATGGGCACAATGTGTGAAGCCCATTTCTGGTGTACCCCGCCGTGATGTTGCTAGAATATTGCTAAAAGCGGCGTAAAACCAAACTCAGTCAGTCAGTCTTAAATAAATCTGTGGTAAAAACGAGATGGACTGGACCATCCATGACGATATCTTGCCCCATCCACTGAGGGGTAGCCTAGTGGTTAATTCGTTCGCTCGTCCCCCCGAAGACCCGGGTTCGATTCCCCACATGGATACAACGTGTGAATTCCATTTCTGTTGTCTCCTGCCGTGATGTTGCCAGCGCAGCGTAAAACCAAACTCACTCACCCAACCACTGAGTTGAAGTTAGGGAGATATCGCCATATCACAAGCGTCACATTGTGGAACTGAATCAGGTCACTCAACAATATGCACAGGTATATCGTTTGGATCTGAAGTCCGCGAGCCGTGAACGTAAAATGAATAGGAATCCCAACTGGGACAGTGTGCTATGCCAGCATGGTGATTAACATGGACGGAGACAGCTGATCCGTGAAGACCCGGGTTAGAAAATGTGTGTGTGTGTGTGTGTGTGTGTGAGAGAGAGAGAGAGTGAGTGAGTGACACACTTCATTTCCACCCGTTTCATGGGTCATTTAATTCACTTTCAGGACAAAATGGTTGTTTTTCTCTTCCCGCCCCCCGATCCGCCTGTGATGACTGATCAAGAGCGCGTCATCAAGCTTCAGAAACGCCTTTTGAACAAGTGAACTTGTGGAAGCGTTCATAAAAGATCTCATTTATGTTCTCATCACCATTTTACTGACTGACTGAGTTTGGTTTTACGCCGCTTTTAGCAATATTCCAGCAACATTATATGTTTTTGAAAATACTGGAGAGGAGGGATGGGATAATTGAGCCCAATGTTTTACAAAATACAAGTTCATTGTTTAATGATTACGCTAGATGCTAGAAAAACTATAAATTGTTCAGTTTCCCGTTTAAGAGGACAAGATACATTTGAATAAAAAGTTTTAAAAATTTTTTGACACAGTTCACTGTTTGTTACGAAGGAGGAGTGCAGAGAAAGGGACAGCCAGGTGTTCGAGAAGCACGTTCACAGACAAAGTTATTTATTCATTAACCTGTGCTGTGCCGTCTCCATCCGTTCTCGAACACCTGGCTGTCCCTTTCTCTGCACTCCTCCCTCGTAACAAATAGTGAACTGTGTCAATATTTTAATGATAGATTGTTAAACAACTTTTTTAATTTTAGGACAAAATTCTGCAAAAACCTCACAGAGTGGGTATGATGTTTTGATTATGATCAGCGTTTCATTGAGTATGTTATGTTTATTAGTTTTCGAGTTAGATTGCATTTCATCGGTCCGCTTTTGAGCCAAACGGACTGTACAGAAATAGTTTATGGAAAATTAATGCAATAAATATTGTTGTCTCCTTAAACAACCTAAATGGCTGACCCACATGTATGAGGACTTAAGCCTGTAAGAGACTATGCTATTCCAACAAATTCACCAGTTTCATATCAACTATACCATGTATACCAACGTCATATTATAGGTCTATATCGCTTATATTTTGTATTCAGCCCAATGTCTCCATTTGGGTACATAAGCGACAAACCATTAATTGATGTTGTAAGCAACGGCCATCGTTGTCCGGGTACGATGGTGCACACACAAAGGAGCTTACCTGAGTTATCTGGTTTGATCTTTTAAATAAATTAGACTTATATGAATGTAACTGGACATTTCTTAATTAGGTTTGGGATTTGTATCATTCGGTGTAATTATGCGTTGTTGATTAGGTACCCAACTGGCGGTAATTTGTCTTAATTACCTGTTATTTAAACGGGTATACATTTACTAGATCTCCGTTAAGTACCTATTCACATTAAGTACAATCGTTTCTATACCACTTATTAATCAGAGACGTTACCAAGTGATAAAGTGTGTTAATCCACTTCTTGTGTATTCATAATAGGTACATGTCGTCTAGCCAATAAACACCAACATAAGTAAATAGAATTAAATAACACAATTTAACATCAACTGGATTACCACAATGAAAGGCCATAATTAATATTTGTAAACAAGTGCATTTAATAGGATCGTGTAATGCGTAGCGTAAGTAGTATAGCACTTCTAATAATGAGTGAGTATGGTTTTACGCCGCTTTTAGCAATATTGCAGCAATATCACGGCAGAGACACCAGAAATGCATGGGCTTCACACATTGTACCCATGTGGGGAATCGAACCTGGGTCTTCAGCGTGACGAGCGGACGCTTTAACCACTAGGCTACCCACCGCCCCCTAATAATATAAGAAGAGGAACTGCGGAATGTAATGGCCTCCCTCATTCAGCGGCGTAATATATGTGCATGTGTTCGTATTTACGGCTACACACAAAATATTCTCAAACACCCCTGAGTGATATCCATAATAATTACTCATACTCATTTGTATGAATTCACGTATCACCCTGGAGTTATATCCATTTTATGAATATAGTCAGTGATATCCATTGTAATTAGCCATACTGATGTATATGAATTCGTGTATCATCCTGGCTCTCAGTGATATCCATTGTTTGATTTATATATTCGTGATGGCTCTCATAGTGATATCCATTGATTTATATGAAACGTTATCATCCCTGGCTCTCACAGTGATATCCATTGTAATTAGTCGTACTCATTTATATGAATTCACGTGTATCACCCTGGCTCTCATAGTGATATCCATTGTAATTAGTGATACTGATTTATATGAATTCGTGTATCATCCTGGCTCTCATAGTGATATCCATGGCCCCGTTTCACAGAGCCATCTGATCCCAACGATGCATTGAACATTTATTATAACACAGACGCACTGGTCATTCAAACAATCAAGACACCAATAAGCATAAACATGGATTCCCGCAATTCAATCGATGTGTAATGAAAATTAGGGGTGTTTGTAATA
The DNA here is from genome assembly GCF_003918875.1 of Haliotis rubra. NCBI lineage: Eukaryota > Metazoa > Mollusca > Gastropoda > Lepetellida > Haliotidae > Haliotis > Haliotis rubra. The sequence continues at coordinate 545,481 of NW_025766070.1, read as the reverse complement.
ACGGAATAAAAGTGCAAAACAGTTCGTGAAAATGTTGTGTGAAGTTATGAACCGGTTATAAGATTCCAGTTTTAAGATTGTATCTGTCACCCATAGGCTAATTATTGATGCATGAATTATTATGCAATAACAGGAAACACATCATCTCCTTTGATGGCGGGGGTTGCTGGACGCAGGTGGGGAGTAACACCCCACCCCTGAGAACCCCTGACCCCAAGCTCATTACAATCAGACGTTGCGTCATTGTTATACACGGAGTAGTTCTATGACGAGCATTTAATGGAACAAAATAACTAATTACGTCGTTTCATGTTGTAACTCAATATCCGGGGGCCTAAGTATCTGAACATGGATTACGTCAGGGATAGTTTCCATAGCAGCCGACAGTCTGGTTTGGGGTGGGTGTACTGTGGGTAGTTTCGAAAGGCAACCTGTGACCCTAAAATGCTGTAACTATACCGCCCACCGGTCTCACAAACACAAAATATAAAAAATTCACTATACAATCCGGATGCTCAGAAATAACTTTACAGCTGTCACCAGGAGAATGTTTTGCTTCCCTGTTCAGAGGATCTGTGGGACCCCCAAACACACACACCCCTCCACACCCACACACACCACCACCACCCCTCTCAGACAAGTAACAATCATGTCTATAAACATGCATTTGAAGGACTGACTGCGTGATGTTCTTACATGCTAATGCCCCATCCCCCCTCCACACACAAAAAGATTAAATAAATAAAATAAACATAACAGTAAAACACACGAAATCAAAAACCAAAAAGTTAAGTTGGTAGCAAAAAAAAAGACCCCATCCTACCCACCTACCCCACACAAGCATATCAATCAATCAATCAATCAAAGCAATAAAACAATCAACAACAAAAACGAAGACGAAAAAACCTTTAAATTATTGTATTAGGCGACGTGTCTATGGAGATTATTGAACCGCTATCAAGCTTCAGTTAGACATCGACACGTCGCTATAAATGATTTCAGCATGATTATACAGTGTAAGATTCAACATGGAAACGTCGCTACATGCAATAAGAAAAAGGGATATTATCATTAAAGTTGCATAATTTTTTCACATTTTCAAACAAAGATTATTTGAGACAACTTTCAACAATCATGGTGTTGTTTTATCAACGGTTTATCTGATTTCTTCTGTTATATAAGCATTTTAAATGCCTGTTAAATGTAGAAAACCTTCTTGCTCTCCCTATCCCTATACATCTGAGGCTATGCATGATTCGTTTCAGATGTAGGTTTAAACTTGCAGTTGACTTTGGGAGATACACAAATGTCTCATACACTGAGTTTGCTTGTATATGTGAGCGTTACTCAACCCTAAGAAATATGTATCTTTAACCTTTATATATCAAGTCTCACACTGTATCTTCTTTTATCGAAATTATTTCATCAGAAAACGTTGATTTTGCTTATAACTGATGTCAATATTGATAGTCCAACAGCTAAGAGAAATGTAATCAATTACATTGGTACATCACTGACATGCGTGATTCATGCACTCAAACAGTGTCTGCATTATGGGGCTATGGCTTTTTAACTGAATAAACTGTCCGTGTCTATTTTTCACCATCTTCAAGAATGAGTAATATTAAGTATAGATGTTTTCATACTTATACGTGCCAAATTGCACCAATTTAACGTATTTTACCAAAAATCTACATACGAGAGGCTTGTTCATCTTAACCACAAAAGACGTAATTTCCCCCTATTGGTTTACACGTTTCGCATATGTACATAAATTAGTTTAATTAATCTAACTATTAATTATTGTTTTCAATCGGATATGTACCTCTCTGTGTAACAAAATTAATGAAATTTTTTCCTGAGGATAACAGAGGGAACACCTCATTGAAAAAATAGTGCTTTGCTTTGAATGCGATACAATTATTGTTCGCTAATATGATGGAACTAATAGACAGAACCCGGCCACTAATAAAGCGTGACGTCACATCCGCAGAATGTTCCAGAAACTCCTCGATCTGCGCGAGCTTCCGTCCCGGGTATGCGCGCGACTATAAAATCGGGCTCGTTCACTCACGCTGTAGCAGCCGACAGGTGAACAGCTAGTCGAAGAACGTCGAAGAACTTTGTGATTTTTCTCTATCACACCACTGAATTAAGTAAAGGTGAGTATTATTTAAGGGCAAACGCATAACACTGACACGATTCGATCTGTCTGTCGTAAGATTCTGACACGAAATTCCCCAAGTCGAGCGTGATCGGGAACTTGGTGCGTACGAGGAAGCCGGGCGTGGGAAAGCACGTGGTTTGTGAAAGGATAGTAACCGACGCGATCTGATCAGACACGCTCGTCTAACAATGTATTATCAGATATTGTTAATTAGGTATGATCTAAATACATGAAGTCATTCGGAAATAAGCTTTCGCCAACATTTCTTTAAGGTATTCAGCAAGATCGATAATTTATGTGAGTTGGGCTACTCTATAAATGTTCTTGGTCGTCAGAGTGCGAGGGCTTGGGTGATCTCGTTAGGGCTGTCCTCCTACGTTCTACGTTTTTCGCATTGGGCAGACAATTTGGAAAATTCTCAGTGACTTATTGATTGATCTCAGTCAACATTTTTATTACTCCCTTTGTCTTCCTCTGTTTATGTTGGCAGTGCGTTGCTAGCTTTGTTTCATAGGTGACATATTCAAATGGACGATTCTCATACTTTACTAGTCTTTAGTCAAGTCCATAAAAAATAATCAACTTCGGGATTTACGATTTGGGTGGCATTTATGAATTTAATTCATGACAACAATCACATGGCGTTGGCACGCTCATTTGTCCAAATCTAAAGAACTCTCTCCCAACAGGTTCGCTTCTCCAAATGTGCCAAAGCAATGAACTGAACATGTTAAAAATGGAGTGCCTAGTGTGGGATGATTTATAGTTATTAATGGCTAAATTGGAAACGGCTACATAGTAGAAAATTGTATTTGCAAGCATCATGAAGTTGCTATGTGGCCCCAAATGTTTGTTTTATGGAGATAGCAGCTGAGTACTTGTGATTCCAATCATGTTACTTGCATGATCAAATGATTGTGATCTTAATACATGGCATTTATATATATATTTTTTTGCAGATGCCAGAACCTCAGGAAGCCCAGATGGATGAGGGCGAGGTTGAAACCTTTGCCTTCCAGGCAGAAATTGCCCAACTGATGAGCTTGATCATCAACACTTTTTACTCCAACAAGGAAATTTTCTTGAGAGAACTTGTTTCCAACTGCTCTGATGCTTTGGACAAGATTCGTTACGAATCTCTCACAGACCCATCCAAACTGGATGCCAGCAAAGACCTGCAAATCCGAATTGTTCCTGACAAGGAGAACAAGATCCTTGTCATTGAGGATAGCGGTATTGGTATGACCAAAGCCGATCTTGTCAACAACCTTGGTACTATTGCCAAGTCTGGAACAAAAGCTTTCATGGAGGCCCTGCAGGCTGGCGCTGACATCTCTATGATTGGACAGTTTGGTGTGGGTTTCTACTCCGCCTACCTTGTTGCAGAGAGGGTGGTTGTCGAGTCAAAACACAATGATGATGAACAGTACATCTGGGAGTCATCAGCTGGAGGGTCTTTCACCATCAAAAGTTCAAATGGTAAATACCTAGGAATAGTTTACTAGTAAATAGAATGTTATGAATAAAATTCAAGCCGAGGTTTTCTAATCAGATATGATTTTCATTTGTTTGCCAAAAAAAGTATTACTTTTACTTTTGATGCTACTTTTACTTTCCAACAATGGGGGCGGTGGGGTCAACAATGGCGGTGGGGTACCCTAATGGTTAAAGCGTCCGCTCGTCATGCTTAAAACCCGGGTTCGATTCCCCACATGGGTACAATGTGTGAAACCCATTTCTGGTGTCCCCCGCCGTGGTATTGCTGGGATATTGCTTAAAAACGGCGTAAAATCACACTCACTCCAATTAATTTGTTTTACATGTGTCTAACAGTGATTGAAATGATGTCCTGTTATATTTTAGATCCCAGCCTCCCACGTGGAACTCGAATCACCCTTCACATGAAGGAAGACCAAGCTGAATATCTGGAGGAGCGTCGCATCAAGGAGATTGTGAAGAAGCACTCCCAGTTCATTGGCTACCCCATCAAGCTGATGGTTGAAAAGGAGAGGGACAAGGAGGTATCTGATGACGAGGAAGATGAGAAGAAGGAAGATGAAGAGAAGAAAGAAGATGAGGAAGAGGTGGGTTTCTGAGCGATTTGACCTGGTCCACTTAATTCAGCTACTTAATGAATGGTTTTTCACACAAAAGCAGGTTTATGTATTGTAACTACTCGTTTCGAAGGTTGAAGTTGCATATGATTTCAGAATGAGGATAAACCCAAGGTAGAGGATCTTGATGAGGATGAGGATGAAGACAAAAGCAAAGACAAGAAAAAGAAGAAGAAGATCAAGGAAAAATACACAGAAGATGAAGAGCTGAACAAGACCAAACCACTGTGGACCAGAAATGCAGATGATATCACCCAGGAAGAATATGCCGAGTTCTACAAGTCCTTGACAAATGATTGGGAGGACCATCTTGCTGTCAAGGTATGTATTTGATAGACAACTGCCAAAAAGTATGTTTCTGGTAGAAAATCAAGTTTTCATTATCCACTGAAACTAATTCTTTTGGGTGGAAAAGTCAAAATAGCATGAATATGATATGGATTGTAGCAATGGATAATTGTTATGCTATGTTGTGGAAGTGTCATTTTGTTGAGTTAATTGTTCTCTCCTGTGATTTCAGCACTTCTCAGTGGAAGGCCAGCTGGAGTTCCGTGCTTTGCTGTTCCTGCCCAAGCGAGCTCCATTTGACATGTTTGAGAACAAGAAGAAGAAGAATAACATCAAGCTGTATGTGAGACGTGTGTTTATCATGGACAACTGTGAAGACCTCATTCCAGAGTACTTGAACTTTGTGCGTGGTGTAGTAGACTCTGAGGATCTTCCTCTCAACATATCCAGAGAGATGTTGCAACAGAGCAAAATTCTGAAGGTTATCCGTAAGAATCTGGTGAAGAAATGCATGGAACTGTTTGATGACATCATGGAAGACAAAGACAACTTCAAGAAATTCTATGAACAGTTCAGCAAAAACCTCAAGGTATGCATTGACACATGTGCAGTGATGTTTAAGGTGCAATGGGCAAAACCGTTGCATTAAAATTGTCATTTTGTCTTTCAATTGTACATTTTACTTATGTAAGACATTAAGCTTTATGTTCGGAGATGTTGTGGAATTGTGTACTTATTGAGCTGACTTGTCATTTTGTCTCTTGTTTCAGCTTGGTATCCACGAAGACTCCACCAACAGAAAGAAGCTGTCAGAGCTGCTGAGATACTACACTTCCCAGTCAGGAGACGAGGTGACCTCCCTGAAGGACTACGTGTCTCGCATGAAGGAAAACCAGAAGAGCATCTACTACATCACAGGTAAATGAAAGATTTATTTCTTGCTCAGCTTCATTTCTAAGTATGGTGGAATAGAAATTTTGAGTGAAGGTTTGTCTCAGGTGACATGGACAGTGTTTGAATGAAGTTCTGCGTGTAGTGATTTTGCTAAAACAAAACCTCGCCACATTGTACATTGTCCACATTATGGAAATGGCTGATATGAAATGGACCATAAGAAGACGTCACACATGCACAACAGTCGTGTTTTAAACCACTCAGACTCCTGAATTAATCGTTGTTTGGGTTTCACAGTTTAAAATTCTGATTTTGAGGTATTCATCTCAAATTGTTGTGTATCACATTGAAACCTTCTTGAACTTTTTCCAGGTGAAAGCAAGGACTCTGTTCAGAACTCTGCCTTTGTTGAGAGAGTGAAGAAGAGGGGATTTGAGGTGATCTACATGACCGACCCTATTGATGAGTACTGTGTTCAGCAACTGAAGGAGTATGATGGCAAGACTTTGGTGTGTGTCACCAAGGAAGGTCTGGAACTGCCAGAGGATGAGGAAGAGAAGAAGAAACTGGAGGAGGCCAAGGCTCAGTTTGAAGGACTGTGCAAGGTCATGAAGGAGATCCTTGACAAGAAAGTAGAAAAGGTTAGTTACTCTTCTTGACTCTTTTGAGAGGTTATGCTTGGATCGTTACTGCTAGTGTTGACAAGGGCTTCAAAAGACCAAGAAAGAAATCTATGCATTGATTTTTAGTCATAAAAGAAATGTTATGGGGAAGTTTGTAGATTTCCGTATTTGTGGAATAAATGATGATATGTCTGTTTTAGGTTGTGGTTTCCAATCGTCTGGTTACCTCCCCTTGCTGTATTGTCACAAGTCAGTATGGCTGGTCAGCCAACATGGAGAGAATCATGAAGGCCCAGGCACTGCGAGATACCAGCACTATGGGCTACATGGCAGCTAAGAAACACTTAGAGATCAACCCAGACCATCCCATTGTGAAGACGCTGAAGGAGAAGGCAGATGCGGACAAGAATGACAAGGCAGTGAAAGATCTGTGCATGCTGCTGTTTGAAACCTCCCTCCTTGCCTCTGGCTTCTCCCTGGAAGACCCAACATCACATGCCAACAGGATACACAGGATGATCAAGCTGGGTCTAGGTAAGCTCTTTTATGGCATTGGTATGGACGGCAGCGATGGGATAGGGGGATTTACAAGAAGCGAATTCCTCGTCCTATAGGCATAAAATGGACAATGGATGCAAAAAAATTTAATAGAGCATTCCACAGGGGCTCAGATAAAGTCCAAATACTTTTTGTAAAAATTCCAATCAAGTGACAATAAGTTATCACCGTGTTTGCTACTAGCTGGGTTATGGTATTATTTGCAATTTAAGTACTGTAACAATGTGATCATCATGATACACAATACAATAACCGTATTCATAATAATGTTTAAGTGCCTGAGACCCCCATTTTGTTGTCCAGGACCCCTGAAAATTACAGTAAGAGTCCCAGGGACCCCTAAATACAGGAGTCCATGTAAATCCCTGGGATATACTCGACACATGTAATGACACAATGGCCCATTACAAAATTCACAAAAACTAGAATGATGTCAAACGGCTAAGTTACATAATTACATAGTTCAATGGAATAGCCTTTTATATTTTGAATAGCTTCCAGTTTTCTTGGCATTATCCTTACCTTTATTCTTTTTTCCAGGAATTGATGAAGATGATATCCCATCAGAAGCTGCAGTAGAAACTGGCACAGATGAGATGCCACCACTTGAAGGGGATGAAGATGATGCATCAAGGATGGAAGAGGTTGACTGAGCTGGTTTTCCTGGAATATAAAGACTCTTTAATGTCATTGTGAAACGTATATCTCCGCATTGTGTACATGAGCGGTGTACTTTTGTGGAAGTGCTATTTATTGTGATCATGAAGCAACTTTCATACATGTTCTATTCCAAGAAATTGCTGATAGAGAATTATTGCAGATTTCTTTACGTTCATTTCACCACCTGAGTTGTAACTTCTGAAAGGTACAATTAAAAGCCATTTGTATGTTTTTGAAGACAACTTTTGTACATCATTATGTGTACCATTAACACTTCTGTTGAAAAATAAAATCATTTTTCATAATTTTGTTGATGCATTTATGTGATGTTTAATGTACCAATCCTTGGTGAACGAATGCAGTTTCACTGAAGTCCTGTATTATGAATTGTGTGAACTAACTTTGGGGGCAAAATAGATCTTAATCACTGTTAAGAGGAAGGGGAATACTCCTTTGTTATTCTATAAAAGTCAGTTTTGTTTCATCATTTCATTCCATATGACAATTCTGAATATTTCAACCACTTGACTGGGGGCGGTGGGTTAGCCTAGTGGTTAAAGCGTTAGCTTGTCATGCTGAAGACCCAGGTATGATTCCCCACATGGGTCCTTTCTGGTGTCTCATGTTGTAATATTGCTAAAAACGGCATAAAACTAAACTCAACCACTGACCCAATATCTGGGTTAAAGGGATTTTACGAGGGAAGGGAAAGACAATGCTTTAGTGAAATGCAAATTTCAAAAGAAAATGCATGGGCCTTGTGACACTACATATAGGTCTATCCATATGGCCAGTGTCATTTGCATCAAAAGAAACTGATCTGTATGTCAAATCCACTGTTTTGTGACTGTATGAGGATCTGTAGGTGATGATCTTGAAAACTGTTTGCCTATAGTTAACAGGGAACCAGTGAAACATCTGTACCAAACCAACAAAGAAAGGAATATGATATAATTAATAATTGTATTCTTATATGTACTAAGTTTACAAATATAAATCTCTCTCGCACACCCCCCCACACACACTGGATGCGCATATGCACTACAAAGGTATTACTGAGTAATAATATATGCATAAAATAAGCACCACCCTGTATTTTTACCAATTAATTTTGTCTGAAATGAAATTCTAAACTTTCCAAAAGTAACTTTTAATATGATCAATCATTTGACATTTCGAAAACGAAAACAGCATTGAAATTACCATGTATTTTAATTGGATAATTGCCTATATTTATAACAGGTGTTTTTCTGGCCTAAAACAAGTTTAATACCTTATTTTGAAAAGTGAAAGTAATAATTGATTGTTGTTTGGCTTATAAATTCGTAATTGTGAATGGATGAAAGTTTGTAAACTAGGATTTAGGAAAAGTTACAGTCAAACTGAAAAAAAGGAAAATTTTAAATGCAGTAAAAGTTGCTTCACTAACAAAACAGATTTTAGCTGTAATTATCAGTATCCGGCAAGGAGAAGTGTTTATTCATTACAATAAACTCAAAATCATAAAAAAATTTATTCCATAATCTTATTTATGTGGCCTTTTTCAGTTTTTGTCAATTAGCAATCTGAATTGTTGGAAAAAGGTCTGAATCTTTGACATTCTGGTTCTTCCTGATTATGCATAATTAAAGCTTACTTGATGTGTAAATGTCATCTTGGTATATAACAGAATTGTTATTTTTAGTCAAAAGTTAATTTTATTGTGTAGTTTGAGAAGGAGAGGAACAGTTATTTTGGGTAAAAATTCAGTCCCATCACATTTTCATCAACATATTCTTTCATAAAGAATAGAAAAGGTTATGGTATTTGTAAAACTGTCAGTGGATAAAGCTTCCATATACAGGTTGATTAAACTGATGGCTATACCCTAACTTTTCTGTAGCATCACATCATATTTTCAAAATAGGGTGGTGCTTAATTAATGCACAGGTGTATAGAAACAGTAACAGTGATAATAGCAGTAAAGGCAGATTGAAAGTTTCCTTGGCCGATTATCCAGGGTGAGAATGGTTTCCACACATTTGATGGCCTTGTATAGTTTACTAAAGCTGTGATAATAGGCTAGAGTAACGCCCCTGGTATACATGAGAAAATTACCCCAGAAGATTCTCCAACTCTCTGGGTTAGAATGTTGTGGAAAGGCCCATTGTGTTATACCCAATTACTGCTTCTAGAACTCTCTAAATATGACACACCACTGTCACAACACAGTGAACACTGAAACACAATAAGACCTTATCAGGAATTTATAGTAACAGGCTATGGAAAGTTCCAGTTCACATCAGAGGCGGATTAGGCATTTGAGAAACAGCCGTGCGATCTAAATATGGTACCGTGCAAGATCAGAAGTATACATGTATTTATCGTTTCTCTCGCATGTGGTTATTCCCTGTTCTGTCGTACACGCGTTATGTCTGTTTAATATTCTTAAATAAAGCGTCTAAAATACACAGTGACAACTTAAACGGTTTCTTCTATCAGTTGTATATGTTAATATTAATGAACGAATCGGGAATACATTACAGTTGATAGTCAAGTATCACGGTAGATGACCACCAAAAGTCATGGAGAAGGATGACTAATTTCTAAATTGACGTTTTCGGTTAAGTAGTGCCTTATGAGGCCACACTTTGTCAGACATTCCTTCAGCCCAGTGGACATACTGCATGTGAACAGCCAAAATATGAAAACATCTTGCATAAAATGTTTGTTTTCATTTCCTTTTGTTCTAATATTTGGTACAAACATTTATATTTCATGGTCCCCAAAACGTTTGAAAGGTACGAATGTATTATTAATGTACACACACACTGGTCAAAAGAAGGTTCCAAGTATGATTGACGCATATATAACACGCGTTTCAGTTTTTATCATAACCTGCAAGTCACTGTGATATATTTGCCAGATGTCAGGTGAAGAATCTGTCTTGGCAGTGTATGGCACTTTTTTGGACAATATGTTTCGGTTAGTGTACTATTAAATATGCAGGTAATATTCAATAAAAAGTTAATGAGGTAAACAATTTATCAGTGTAACGGACACCTGACTGATTTGCATTAGACGTTGAACGTCAGGTGACCACAGGTTGGTTGGTTGGTTGTGGTAACGCCGCGCTCAGCAATATTCCAGAGTCTGAACCAGACAATCCAGTGATCAACAGCATGAACATCGATCTACGCAACTGATATACGATGACATGTGTCAACCAAGTCAGCGAACCTGAGCACCCGATCTCGTTTGTCGCCTATAACGACAAGCATGGGGTGCTGAAGACAAATTCTAAACCGGATCTTCACAGGCATCAGACGACCATAAATATCGGTAGATGATTGGCCAAAGCGCCCAACCGCCCATCATGTCATTTACCATGAAACGTCAACTACTACTACTACTACTACTGGAAATTTATATAGCGCTAAATCCAAGCACTAAGTGGGTGCTCAAAGCTCTACAAAATAATAATACTGTTTGAATAGAGTTAATAGTGCAGTAAAAAAGAGATGCGTTTTAAGATGTGATTTGAACGCAGCAAAAGATGGTGACAGTTTTCAGGCGGGGGGCAGTTCATGCCACAGCGATGGAGCACAAACACTGAAAGAACGCTTTTCATAAGAGGCCAGTCTATAAGAAGGAGTTTTCAAAAAGAATCTGCTTTCCGATCGCAGTTGTCTGGATGGTTTGTAGGGGGTTAGCAGTTCACTTAGATATTCTGGTGACATGCCTTTTAGACTCTTGAATGTGATACAGAGTACTTTAAACACTATCCTCGCCTCAACTGGAAGCCAGTGTAATGACTTCAGTATCGGCGTAATGTGAGAGTACTTTGGGGCATGTGTAACGATTCTTGCCGCTACATTTTGGACTCAGTGATTCTTTGCTGATGCCTAGAAGCAAACTGTTCCCATAGTCCAACCTCGAGAGTACCAAACACTGTACAGGTCTTGACAAATTGTCAACTTGATAATCCATGGACAACTCGGAGTCAAAATAGACATCAAGGTTTTTTAGCCGGGATGAGACATCTATAACAGCGTTACCAATCACAAGTTTTAAGTTCTTGTCAGTTGACATCTGAAGCTGTTGCTTAGAGCCTACCAACATAGCCTCAGTTTTTCCATCGATAAGTTTCAGTTTGCTACATGTCATCCATGATTTTATCTCTGATGCCAATACACTTGTTTTCTGAAGGGATTCAGCAACTTGTGAAACTTCAAAACTATCCTGGACTTGAGTATCATCAGCATATGATTGGTGACCGAGATCATGCCGTTTTATGATTTCACCTAGTTGATTGGTATATATATATCACAAAGAGTAACGGACCCAGAACCGATCCCTGTGGTACTCCACATGTAAGATTGGCACAGCAAGATTGTTTGTCTCCTATGATAACATGCTGTCTTCGGCTGTCAAGATAAGATTGGATCCAGGTAAGAGGAACACCAAGAATGTTCATCTCGTCTTTGACTCGTTGGAGAAGCTGTTGATGATCTACTGTGTCAAACGCCGCTGAGAGATCCAATAATGTAAGATACGCCATATGGCACTTGTCAACCTTGGTCCTCAGTTCATTCAGTACCCGCAATAATGCTGTCTCGGTACTGTGATTGGTGCGATAAGCAGACTGAAAGTCATCCAGCAGTTTATTGTTCACCAGATGTTCTCTCAACCTTATATGTGATGCCTTCTCCAAAACCTTTGGAAGAAAAGTAAGATTAGATACAGGTCTATAATTACTTAATGAATTTCGATCCAGCTTCTTCTTTATAAGATGTCTGATAACTGCCTTCTGGAGGACGTCCGGGAAAACACCTGAAGACAAGCTGGTGTTTGTTATGTTAGTAATGGCCGGCAGCAAGATGTCCAAGTGGTCAAAAAGCAGTTTGGTAGGAAGTGGGTCCAACAGGCATGTGGTCCTCTTTGAAGACTTAAGCAGCTTCTCAACTTCGTCTTGGGTGATTGTTTGAAATTGCACAAGAGCCTTAATTTCACGAGAACTATCACTTGTTGTCTTGGGACGCAGAATATCATGTTGGAGGTCAGGTGAAATTGGGTTTAACGTCGTGCTTGAGAATATTTCGCTCATATGACGACGTGCATGCGTGTATGTGTATGTGCGTGGCTGCTTGTACTAGCCCAGACTGAAGCTGGTTTTATAGTGCTAACCCACAAAGATACCATGTCGCAGTGAAGCAGGAATACCCCACTCAGACACATTATACTGACTCCGAGCCGACCAGTCCTTGTTGTACCCATTAATGCCGAGCGCCAGGGACCAACAAGTACCATATTTTAACGTCTTTTGGTATGACGCAGTCGGGGATCGAACCGCGACCTTCCGCTCTCCGGGCGGACGCTCTAACCACTAAACCACGGAGGCGGTCTCACATCATGTTTGAAACCATCCTTGATATTTGCGATTTTATCCTCAAAGTAGCCTGAGGAAGTGTCAGCAATTAAGAGTCTTCTTGCAAGTATGATCCAGTAACTTAGGATCATCTTGTCTACCAAGTAGTTGCTTCATAACATTATGAAGTTTACCAGGATTCCCTTCCATTCCCTTTATCCTATTTGTAATCACTTCCACTTTTGCTGTACGAATAATCCGGTTGAGATCATTCCTAGCACTCTTGTAGATCTGTCGATGTACTTCAATGCCAGACTTTAGCCACTGACGTTCAGCTATGCGCCGTTTACGTTAAGCCTTCAGAACACGTTCATCATACCAGCATGAGTTTTCCCGATCACTCACTTTCTTTGTAACGACTGGAGCATGTTTCTGAAGAACATTTGTCAGAGTTTCATTGTGAAGTTGAACCAGTCCATTCACATCCTGCGGTGGATTAAATTAAAGTTCAGACTGAGCAATATCTCTTCTAAACTCTTCAACGTTCATATTCTTTACATTCCGACAATAAATAGTCCTTGAGGAGTTACTTGGTTTCACCATATTCCAGGAAATTGTAATCCCAAAATGGTCCGACAATTGCATATCAGTAACTGTAGTGTCCATTATGATGTGACCATTCTCAGATGATATAAACAGATTCAGCCTTTATTCTCAAGACAATCCACATTTCCACTTGGCATATTCCTTTGTTGTGTGTTCGAACCCCAATGCAGAACTTTGGAGAGTATTCAGATATTCAGTCAGGAGTTGGGATTGAGCACAAGACGGGGGCAGGGAGGCCAAGGAAGTTCAGTACTAGGGATCGCCGGCGACTTTGTCAGATTGTGCGTAGGGGAAAATTGAAACGCCTTGAGAATATCAGAAATGAGATCTGATCTGATCTATATTAATAGAGGAAGTCCTCAGGTATGTAATGAAACCCTTTGACAAGAATTACAAAGACTTAACTGGGTGAAAAAGCACGGAATTCCCACACCATTGATATAAGATGCACAAAAAGGCGTTTAAACTGGTGTAGGGCTCACGAAAATCAAGATTGGGATAATGTTTTCTTTTTTTATGAAAGCTCTGTCTGTCTTTTGCCGAACCGTGTGAATATTTGGACAAAAGATACCAAAGATACAATCTACCAACGCCCAAAACATAGCCTGAAATTTCACATGTGGGATGGGATATCATCACGTGGAGTGACGCTATTGTGTATTTTCCCTGGATGTTTGACGAAGGAACGATATTTTGACATCTTAAATAGTCAACTCCTTCCAACCGCCCGAACGAAAAAACTATTTTCCAGCATGATAACGATCCAAAACACACTGCGGGCTACCCAAGACTGTGGTTGTCGGACGAAAATGTTCAAGGTTTAGACTAGCCCAGCTACAGCCCAGATCTTAACCCTATTGAGAATGTGTGGGACTAATGAAGGACAGAAAAAACGAAAAAAGGACTAAGAAATATTGAGGATATGAAGAAAGAAGTGGTCGAATATTGGGATACGCTGTTACGCGATTCCTACAATCTTTGATCGGTAGTGTACCTAGGCGCATTCAGTCGTGTACTGCAGGGCGAGGAGTGAGTGAGTTTAGTTTTACGCCGCACTCAGTAATATTCCAGATAGATGGTGGCGGTCTGTAAATAATCGGATCTGGACCAGACAATCCAGTGATCAACAACATGAACATCAATCTACGCAAATGGGATACGATGACATGTGTCAACCCAGACAGCGAGCCTGACAACCCGATCCCGTTAGTCGCCTCTTACGACACGGTGCAATACTGGGTTACTGAAGATCAATTCTAACCCGTACCTTCACGGGTCGCAGGGCAAGGACGTCTCACAAAGTACTGATAAGACACTTAGACTGTAAGAGAATCACATCTCAACATAATCGTTTAAGTATAACTTCTATACTTGCCGAAACTTGCTATTCTATATTTGCCGAAACAACTTTCTCAATAAATTCTAGGAATACTATATTTAGCAACGGTAAACCCCGATGAAACGGAAAACCGCATTTATGCGATTGCTTGCTTTGTCGAAGACACGGTTCTGGAAGGTGAGGAAAAGGAATATAAGTTATGCCACCACGTGTTGTATTCAAACACGAGGTACGTAGTCCGTGTTAGGAGTGACACCTTGGTGGTATATAGGATAAATGTGGAATCGTCATGACATGCGTATGTCAAAATGAGAAACGAATAAAATTCATCTCGGAACGTGAACGCTTCACCACAACACAACATCGCCGAGAACATTCTCTCCTATGTGGCTATTAACTCGTTCTCACACCGAGGCGCACAAGGCAAGAACCAGGAAGGAGGAAAGTAAGTATAATTTTGTTTAATACGAAGGTGATGATGATTCATGGCACATTACAAAGACCTTTTCAAGACCGTTTAACACTAATTACGTGATGGAATGCCATATTGGTATAGATGCACATTTGACTAGTAGACCTACAAATGTGTTGTTCCTGAGCCAATATTAGCTGATTATATATTATTTTATCAGTTTAGATATGTATGTTCATGTGTATAGATATGCATTTTAAGTAAAATGTCAATTCATTCATCTAATTGTGGTTTAGCGAAAGAAAATATTAGTCAATTTTAGCTAAGCGTTCTGTTCATTCAGGAAGTCGTATACATGTACCTGGATAGTTCTGGAACGATCAGTGGGCGTCATTGTGAGATCCAGTCAAAGTGAAACTAGGCCTTGATATCTTATCAAATAGTCATCTCAGTTGGTTATAATCATCCTGTGGTACACCTGTGTGAACGTGTACATCAATAAGTATAAGTAAATACAAATATTGATTCATCTTTTCAACTTTTCGAATTTTCTGCGTTCGTTTTTTTCTGGTTAAAAAGCCTACTGCACAAACGTAACTGTATTTTCCTTTTGTATTTCCGTGTAATTGTTAATCAGTCCCGGTACAGAACGGGGCGTTTACCACTGTTTACCACTTTCACCACGTTTTGTATCAACTGCGGACGTTGGTATTGTATTATATCGATTCAATTTGATAGTGTACTCGGCATGAGATGGCCTTGTTGGTTGACATTGAACTTAGGTCACTGATTATACTATTCCAGGTTGTGGTGTTCTTTGATAACGAAAATAGAGTAGCGGTATTTTGCTTCTGATAGCAGAAGGTGTTGAGTGAGTGAGTCTGTATATTTTTACGCTGGTTTTTTTGAGCCATACTCTAGCAATACCAGAAATGGTTTTCATACTTTGTAAGAGTTTCTCTAGCTAGAGATTGAGGCTGACTGATGTACGTAACAATTAAGGAAGAAATCACCATCATGTAGTCACTAGCTGTGGGCCAATGGGGCCAGAGAATTGTTTTTGGCACACTTGTTACTCATATGAAATGTAAGT
Organism: Haliotis rubra; assembly: GCF_003918875.1. Taxonomy (NCBI): domain Eukaryota; kingdom Metazoa; phylum Mollusca; class Gastropoda; order Lepetellida; family Haliotidae; genus Haliotis; species Haliotis rubra. Next base: position 529,380 of record NW_025766070.1, on the reverse strand, counting down.
TCTATTTCCATAATGCCTCAGGAATTTGCTTCTGGTGAAGATGTAAGCGAATGTGTTAAAACAGTGCCTCAGTGAGTGAGTGAGTGGGTGAGTGGGTTGGGTTTTAGTCCGCTTTTAGCAATATTCTAGCAATATCACGGCGGGGAACACTAGAAACGGGCTTCACACATTATATCCATGTGGGGAATCGAACCCAGGGCTTCGACCGAGCGAATACTTTAACCTCAAGACTACCCCACCGCCCGTTTAGTGGACCTGGAATTTGTGGCGCAGGTTTTTAGTGACCCTTATGTTATGTTAAGCTATAGCAAAGGTGGATAGGCTATAAGCCTTTCCTTGGTGTTTGGACTGTCCCCAAACCTTTAATTTATTTTAGGTCATGACCTTATGAGACTAACATGAAGACACATGCCAATAGTGAAGATTATAAAACTCAATGTCATATTTTCAATATCAGTTTCAATATCATTACCTAATGAAAGACCATTTTGTAAACACATTGTAAAATAAGCATTTTTCAGTTTAAAATCATATTCTTAAAGGTCAAGGTCAAACCAAAGATAATAATTTAGGCTTAATATTTTAGTATGTTGAAGGTTTGTGTTGGTTATTTACGATGTGCTGGGTACTTACATTGTGTAGTAATACATCAATATTAAAGTGAAGGCATGCCGTGGGATTGTACCTTAGTTTTTAGGCTTTGCCTGCTGTAAAACCAGTTTTCCCGCTCCTGTATGCCTTTAATACTTCTCTGGGATGAGTTTGGATTTGATTATGCTGTTTTAGACTGGAGTTTCAATATTACCCACCGAGTTCTGTATGCCTTTAATACTTCTATGGGATGAGTTTGGATTTGATTATGCTGTTTTAGACTGGAGTTTCAATATTACCCACCGAGTTCTGTATGCCTTTAATACTTCTATGGGATGAGTTTGGATTTGATTATGCTGTTTTAGACTGAAGTTTCAATATTACCCACCGAGTTCTGTATGCCTTGAATACTTCTCTGGGATGAGTTTGGATTTGATTATGCTGTTTTAGACTGGAGTTTCAATATTACCCACCGAGTTCTGTATGCCTTTAATACTTCTATGGGATGAGTTTGGATTTGATTATGCTGTTTTAGACTGGAGTTTCAATATTACCCACCGAGTTCTGTATGCCTTTAATACTTCTCTGGGATGAGTTTGGATTTGATTATGCTGTTTTAGACTGGAGTTTCAATATTACCCACCGAGTTCTGTATGCCTTTAATACTTCTCTGGGATGAGTTTGGATTTGATTATGCTGTTTTAGACTGGAGTTTCAATATTACCCACCGAGTTCTGTTCTATTCTACAGTCCGTTTGGGTTCAATTGAGAATGATGAATGATTAAATAACTCGAAATAGAGATAAGTGCACAAAACATAAATAAGACACATAGTCCTGAAACCTCTGTACCCAACAGGATCTGTAATCAGACATTTTATGATCGATCATGGAAAAAGTTGTGTAAGAAACTATCATGTAACATTGTTTTACTTTCACGCTTCACACTGACAGATGACAGACAGCTGAGGCGTGTTCAGAACCGCGAGCGCCCGCGAACGCTAGCGAGCGCTCGATCCTGAACGCCTGTGCCCGCTCGAGCGCCCGCGCGCGCACGCGAACAATTCTCACAGCTGCCTCGCCAAGCGAACCAAGATGGCGATCATGTTTAATGTCATTCGTCACCACTCGCCCCTTTCCGTAACCTCCAAAAAGAAAGCGTGGAGGATATTTTGTTAATGTTGTCATATAACATGTATATTTCATCGAGTGGTCTGACAAAGTTGATATGTTCACGAGTGGCGTAACCATTGACATTAACAAAATATATTCTTTTTTATTATATTTTGATCATTGTTTATAAATGATCGAGACATCGATTTCGTAGTTCGTGTTTCGTAGTTCCAGGCAAAAGTGATATACTACTCAGTGAAAATGAAAATACCATCTTTCTTTTCACCAATATGTCAGTATTTCACCCTTAAGAATAGAATAAAAGAAGCTATTCGGCTTGTCCCGGAACAACACGAGTTGGTCACGAATGGTTTTGTTGTAACCAAGCGCTCGCGTCCGTTCAGGGCCGATCCGAGCGCTCGCGGGAGGCAATCGCGCGGGCGCTCGCGGTTCTGAACACGCCTCTGGTGGAACAGTGCTGGCGCGCACTAAAGGTGCAACTCAGTAGGGCTGCGCAATATAACCGCTTTACCGGTATTTACCGGTTCAGACATGAAAACGAAACGTATTGCGATACGCTGATCGAAAACCGGTATTTTGACTTGCATTCGGAAAACTTCGTAACACTCGGAAATCTTCGGATATTTCCTTTTTTTCATTTGTGCCAAATATTATTCACATTTTTATTTTTAATCATGAATAAAATTTGTTATTAACGCTTAATCAAGCATAGTGAATTTGCTGTGTATTTGCTCTATAAATCAAGCATTACTCGATTATAAGTAGTTTTCACTTCACGCAATATATTGCAATACATGCGTTTGCATCGCAATATATCGCAATATGAAAATTCTCTGCAATACCCACCCCTACAACTCAGCACTACTAGTCAGCCACTTTGTGACCCGTCGGTGTGAAGTTGGTGTTTATCATTCATTGTTCTACCCGTGAAGATCCGGGGTAGAATTGGTTTTCAGTAACCCATTCTTGTCATAAAAGGCGACTATGCTTGTCGTAAAAGGCGACTAACGGGATCGGGTGGTCAGGCTCGCTGACTTGGTTGACACATGTCATCGGTTCCCAATTGCGCAGATCGATGCTCATGCTGTTGATCACTGGATTGTCTGGTCCAGACTCGATTATTTACAGACCGCCGCCATATAGCTGGAATATTGCTGAGTGCGGCGTAAAACTAAACTCACTCACTCACTCACTCACTCATTCATTGTTCTCATTTTAACCCAAACAGACTGTATGTCTGGTGTTTAAATACGGAAAATATATGCTATGTACAGAATGTTGTGACACGTTCCTTTTATTATTTCCTGATGATATTGAAAGGTGTCATGCTATCATTTGTTGTTGTTTACATTACATGCCACATGCCACAGGTGTGTCATGGCAATAATCAAGTAAATCTGTAAATAATCAAGTCTGGATCCAGCCAGTCCAGTGTTGGGCGTCATGTGCACTGATCTATGTCTTTTGGGATACATGACCACCTGTGTTTGACCACCCGAACCCTTAAGTGAGCTCTTAGAACAAGCATGTAGCAGTGGGATAGCCCAGTAATAAAAGCATTCACGTCATGCCCTGGTTCGATTCCCCACATGGGTATAATGTAGTGGTGGTCCGATTAATTGAAATAATCGAAGATTGGTCGCAGTGCCTAAACGACCAAGCAATCGATTGTGTTTTCTCATAATCGAACACAACCAATTTTGGAACACTTGTTTGCATCAACAATATTTTACACAAGGTTGGTTTTGTCTGTGTCATTAAATTTACATTTCATAAGCACTACAAGCTCGTTCCAAGTCATGATTGAATTTATTTTAAAGAATCCAGGAAATCTGTGTTCCTAACATACTAATCATCCTTTAAATATGCGAAATTTGCCAATGGATTTTGTGCAATTTGCAAAAGACCCAAATTACTACATGTTTTTTCTTTATTTTGTGTGTGTGCATTAACAAAGATAACAGGAACATTTGATAAATGACGCAAACCAATTATTTTCGATGATTGATCGGTTGTAGTGAACCAATCATCAATTATGATTTAACCAATTCCCAACACTAGTATAATGTGTGAAAGCCATTTCTGGTGTCCTTTGCAGTGATATTGCTGAATATTGCTAAGGTGGCGTAAACCCCAACTCACTCACTAGAACAAGCATGGGTTGCTGACGATTGATTCTAACCCGGATATCCACAAGGAGTTGTTAGGAGTGTTGTTTTATGCAGTGGTATGTTACAGAAGATACTCATCCAGCAGGACTTTCCACAGAGCAGAATAAACATTGTGGGCATTGTAGATGAATGTCAGTGTACATGTGGTACTTATCATCACCTCAGGACTAGGATAACTTTGTTGAATTGGTACCCTGTGCAACATGTATGACCTGGATCTGGTTACTGAATGAAAAAATAGTTGTAATGTGAGTTCAGGTAACAAGCATCCTGTTCAAGGTTTATGGGTTTTTACTTGTAGATGTCAGAACTTCAAGAAGTAGCCCAGGAAGGATCTCAGGAAGCCCAGGAAGGATCTAAGGAAGCCCAGGAAGCCCAGGAAGGATCTCAGGAAGCCCAGGAAGGATCTGAGGAAGACCAGGAAGGATCTAAGGAAGACCAGGAAGCCCAGGAAGCCCAGGAAGGATCTCAGGAAGCCCAGGAAGGATCTGAGGAAGACCAGGAAGGATCTCAGGAAGCCCAGGAAGGATCTCAGGAAGCCCAGATGGACGAGGTTGAAACCTTTGCCTTCCAGGCAGAAATTGCCCAACTGATGAGCTTGATCATCAACACTTTCTACTCCAACAAGGAAGTATTCTTGAGAGAGCTGATTTCCAACTGCTCCGATGCTTTGGACAAGATTCGTTACGAATCTCTCACAGACCCATCCAAACTGGATGGCAACAAAGACCTGCAGATCCGAATTGTTCCTGACAAGGAGAACAATACCCTTGTCATCGAGGATAGCGGTGTTGGTATGACCAAAGCCGATCTTGTCAACAACCTTGGTACTATTGCCAAGTCTGGAACAAAAGCTTTCATGGAGGCCCTGCAGGCTGGCGCTGACATCTCTATGATTGGACAGTTTGGTGTGGGTTTCTACTCCGCCTACCTTGTTGCAGAGAGGGTGGTTGTCGAGTCGAAACACAATGATGATGAACAGTACATCTGGGAGTCATCAGCTGGAGGGTCGTTCACCATCAGAACTTCAAATGGTAAATAGCTACGAATTAGTTTACTTGAATATTATGAATAAAATTCAAGTCTAGGTTTTTAATCTGATATGATTGTCAGTTGTTTGTAAAAAATAATATTTACAAAGTGCAGAATGGAAAACAGTTAGAGCAAACACTGGTACCATTTCATGTTTAGTTGATACCAGTGTATGAAATAAGGCCCGTCCGACCGCCCGAGATGGGCTAGATATCTGATGGACAGTCTAAATTTGCAGCTAGCCAGCCCGATGGTCTGGTAAACATGTTCCATACAGCTGAGTAAATTCACCATGTATTGAAATCTATTTTTCCAATTGAGCGTTAAATTTGGACTTGACAATTACTAGTCTATACTGTTTGAACATTGAACTATTGTATCCAAAGCTCAAGCACCGTACTGGGACTCGTGATTATTTGGCCTGTGGTGCTGAATGGGTTAAATCATCATTAAAATATGAGTTATTTTCTTTGGATTCCCTGGTCTGGCTATAGATCCATTTTAGGCTGATAACATTTTGAAGCTCCCAGCCCTGACGTCTGACTGTTTTTTTGGCATATTTCATACACTGTTAATACTAGTCCTGAGTATGCAACAAGTTGTAAGTACTTATAAATATTACTTTTAATACCTAGGAATGTGTTCACTAGAATGTTATGAATTAAGAAATACAGTTCGTTCTACATGTATAGTGTAATAAAGCATACTTTCGCCCTGAACTATTATACTTAAAGTACGAGGACGCTTTTCTAAGATGCCAAATTTAATACTTTCTAAGGATAATTACGATTAATTTAAGGCAGAAAACAAACGACGGTGTCGGTGAATTTTCGCACAGGGCTAACAGGTGCGCTGTTCTATTGATGTGTCTGCCCCCCTACGTTAAGACGAATGATAAGAGTTTGATGACGGTTTACGTTCGGATTAAATATCTTCTCTGAATTATTTTAATTACATCTGTCATTAACGTAAACCATCTGGGGCAATATGACCGTCGCACCAACGTAAGTTTAGATCAGTACATCCAGATGAAGCTGAGTAGTCAAGCGACATTCCACGATTGCATTGCGGGAATGTAAACATTGTGAACGTTACCGTCTCTCTGAAAACTTGTGAGTCGAATTGACACATTTTAACCGTCGTCAAACATAAACGTAATGTTTCCACCAGTGATGTTAGCTGCGTGAAGCAACTGCAAACCAAGAAACGGGATGCAACGGAGTAGTTTACTGTAGGAGGCCGTACGAGGCGATGACAACTGACATGCATCGTGACGTCGCTTACATTGTGACGTAATGTAAAATGTTTCGATTACGAGGGGGCACACTAGAATGGCGCAGTGACAGGATAACGTCATTCAATTGTTTTAAAAATCATCAAAAAACTATACCTCTGTTGTCTGATAATGTTTGTTTTTTCGATTGTTCTAACCGCTAGGCATCTTAGAATATGATTTAAGCCTAGGTTTGTGATTGATCAGAATGATTGTCACTGTGTTACTGCATGTGTTTAACCGTGGGGATTGAAATGACTTTATTTTATCCTGGTATTTTAGATCCCACCCTCCCTCGTGGGACTCGAATCATCCTTCACATGAAGGAAGACCAAGCTGAATATCTGGAGGAGCGTCGCATCAAGGAGACAGTGAAGAAGCACTCCCAGTTTATTGGCTACCCCATCAAGCTGATGGTTGAAAAGGAGAGGGAGAAGGAGGTGTCTGATGACGAGGAAGATGAGAAGAAAGAAGATGATGAGAAGAAAGAAGATGAGGAGAAGAAAGAAGATGAGGAAGAGGTGGGTTTCTGAACAATCCACTCCAGTTAATTCAGCTACTTAATGAATGGTTTTGCAGCAGTTGCACACAAAGGCAGGTTTATTGTATTGTCTGTACCTTTTCTTGTTTCAATGGATGAAGTTGCATATGGTTTCAGAATGAGGATAAACCCAAGGTAGAGGATCTTGATGAGGATGAAGACAAAAGCAAAGACAAGAAGAAGAAGAAGAAAAAGATCAAGGAAAAATACACAGAAGATGAAGAGCTGAACAAGACCAAACCACTGTGGACCAGAAATGCAGATGATATCACCAAGGAAGAATATGCCGAGTTCTACAAGTCCTTGACAAATGATTGGGAGGACCATCTTGCTGTCAAGGTATATATTTGATAGAGAACTGCCAAAAATATGTTTTGGTAGAAAATCAAGTTTTCATTATCCACTGAAACTAATTCTTTTGGGTGTAAAAATCAGAATAGCATGAAAATGATATGGATTGTAACAATGGATAATTGTTATGTTTGTGGAAGTGCCAGTGTCAGTTTCTCTCCTGTGATTTCAGCACTTCTCAGTGGAAGGCCAGCTGGAGTTCCGTGCTTTGCTGTTCCTGCCCAAGCGAGCTCCATTTGACATGTTTGAGAACAAGAAGAAGAAGAATAACATCAAGCTGTATGTGAGACGTGTGTTTATCATGGACAACTGTGAAGACCTCATTCCAGAGTACTTGAACTTTGTGCGTGGTGTAGTAGACTCTGAGGATCTTCCTCTCAACATATCCAGAGAGATGTTGCAACAGAGCAAAATTCTGAAGGTTATCCGTAAGAATCTGGTGAAGAAATGCATGGAACTTTTTGATGACATCATGGAAGACAAAGACAACTTCAAGAAATTCTATGAACAGTTCAGCAAAAAACTCAAGGTAAGCAATGGCATGTACAGTGATTTGTTTATGGTGCAATGGGCAAACATTGTGTTAAATTTTCTTCAGACCTGTAAAGATTTGGGTTGGAATTGGTCTTCAGCAGCCCATGCTTGTCGTAAGAGGCGACTAACGGGTTCGGGTGGTCAGGCTTGCTGAGTTGGTTGACACATGTCATAGCATCCCAGTTAGGTAGAACGATGCTCATGCTGTTGATTACTGGATTGTCTGGTCCAGACTTGATTATTTACAGACCACCATCATATAGCTGGAATATCCTGCGTTTAACAACAACCAAACCGAACCAAATAAAAATTGTCTTTAAATAGCATATTTTCTTTTTGTACGACTTCTGTTTAAACAGTATGCTTGCAGCTCAAATGTTCAGAGATGTTGTATAATGTTCGGAGATGTTGAATTGTGTACTTGTTGACCTGACTTGTCATTTTGTCTCTTGTTTCAGCTTGGTATCCACGAAGACTCCACCAACAGAAAGAAGCTGTCACACCTGCTCCGATACTACACTTCTAAGTCAGGAAACGAGGTGACCTCCCTGAAGGACTACGTGTCTCGCATGAAGGAAAACCAGAAAAGCATCTACTACATCACAGGTAAATGCTAGTCCTCTTCCTTTCTGTTTGGTTGCCAACTGGGCTGACAATGTGAACAAATTCTATATTTGGTGCTAATGGCTACCTCCAGTTAGGTCTCGTGAAGATCCGGGTTAGAATTGATTTACAGCAACCCATGCTTGTCGTAGGAGGTCACTAACAGGATCGGGTGGTCAGACTCGCTGACTTGGTTGACACATGTCATCGTATTCCAATGACGTAGATCGATGCTCATGCTGTTTATCACTGGATTGTCTGGTCCAGTCTCTATTATTTACAGACTGCTGGAATGAGTACGGTGTTAAACAACAAGCCAACCAACGAACCTCCTGTTAGGCAACCAAGAGGGTTGTTTTGTCTAGCAGGATGAATTAGTAATGCATATCACATATCCTAATTGCACAGATCAATGCTTATGGTGTCAGTGGATTGTCTGGTCCAGACTCTTTATTATACAGATTTCCATCATATAGATAAATCATTACTGAGTTGAGCAACCAATAAAATATCTTGTTAATGATTCAATTATTTTGGTATTTTGTAGTGCTTAGGCTGTATTGGTAACATGTTCTGACATTTTTACATGGTAATATTCTTAGTGGAATAATAGAATATGATTTTTAAGCCTCAGTTGAATTCCTTTTGAATTGCGACTTGTTATCTACAGGAACATTCTGTGCTGGAAAATATCAGACTCCTGAATTGATCGTTGTTTGGGTTTCACAGTTTAAAATTCTGATTTTGAGGTATTCATCTCAAATTAAGTTGTGGTGTATCATATTCCAGGTGAAAGCAAGGACTCAGTTCAGAACTCTGCCTTTGTTGAGAGAGTGAAGAAGAGGGGATTTGAGGTGATCTACATGACCGACCCTGTTGATGAGTACTGTGTTCAGCAACTGAAGGAGTATGATGGCAGGACTTTGGTGTGTGTCACCAAGGAAGGTCTGGAACTGCCAGAGGATGAGGAAGAAAAGAAGAAACTGGAGGAGGCCAAGGCTCAGTTTGTAGGACTGTGCAAGGTCATGAAGGAGATCCTTGACAAGAAAGTAGAAAAGGTTAGTTACTTTTCTTGACTCTTTTGAGAGATTATGCTTGGATGTTTACTGTGTTGACAAGGGCTTCAAAAAGGCAAATCTGGCTCTGTTAAGTTAAGGCTTTGAGGATTTAGTAGTGAAAGATACCAATACATATATTGAAAAGTTTGTTGGATTTCTGTTTTTGTAGATTTCCGTATTTGTGGAATAAATGATGATTTGTCTGTTTTAGGTTGTGGTTTCCAATCGTCTGGTTACCTCCCCTTGCTGTGTTGTCACAAGTCAGTATGGCTGGTCAGCCAACATGGAGAGAATCATGAAGGCCCAGGCACTGCGAGATAACAGCTCTTTTGGCTACATGGCAGCTAAGAAACACTTGGAGATCAACCCAGACCATCCCATTGTGAAGACGCTGAAGGAGAAGGCAGCTGCAGACAAGAATGACAAGGCAGTGAAAGATCTGTGCATGCTGCTGTTTGAAACCTCCCTCCTTGCCTCTGGCTTCTCCCTGGAAGACCCAACATCACATGGCAACAGGATACACAGGATGATCAAGCTGGGTCTAGGTAAGCTCTTGGTGATTGTTTTTAGAGATGTATTGGTATGGAAGGTTATGATTCAAGATATATATCTTGGTACAAAGGAAGAATAGTTTTTCTCATTACAAAATTCACAAAATGTAGGATGATTTCAGATGGCTAATATGTAGAATGTAGACAGCTATGTGAAGCAAACCCTATCCCAATGAAGATCGTTGTTTTGTTTGTGAAATTTGCTTTCTGTCAGGTTTCAATGTCTGCGTAAGTGGTGTTTGGTTTCATATCTGAATCAGTGTCTGTTTGAAATGATATATTATTAGGGACGGTTCCTTGGTCAAGTAATGACATTCACCCACTGGTGCCATTTTATTTTTTTGTGTGTTGATGTTAAATGGAATAGCCTTTTACAATTGGAATAGCATCCAGTTTTCGTAAAGCTGACATTATCCTTACCTTTTATTCTTTTATTTCCAGGAATTGATGAAGATGATATCCCATCAGAAGTTGCAGTAGAATCTGGCACGGATGAGATGCCACCACTTGAAGGGGATGAAGATGAAGATGATGCATCAAGGATGGAAGAAGTTGACTGAGCAACATTTCAGCAACGAAGTTGTTTTTTATCAGAATCATTTCATAAATAGAAGTCAGTATTTTCAGCTGTCTTTATTCTCACGTGTCAGCTGTAGGAATCAGTGAGTTTGACATTTTTATAATTATTGTTATTGTTTCTGTTGTTTGAGATGTAATATTTTACATGCTGAAAAATCTTCTTTGATGCAAAGGAAAACCCCAGTCTTGTATTTGTATGCCTTGGCTCTTAGCGCTACACACCTTGTATTTTTCTTTTAATGTTCCTTGCTGGTGGTGTGACTCTTTCATATTCAAGAAAATATATTTCCTCCTTCTTTTTAAGAGTGACTAACTAATATCTGATTTCAGGCTTGATTACTGCAATAATGTTTGCCTATTCTTAATTGATGCAATTGATCAATATATTGTTTGCCATTAGTGGTGTTCCGATCGGTTACCCTTTTCCGATGCGATCATCTATTGCAAAATTTCATAATCGATTGTCGCTAATAATACTTACAAAAACAGCGATGAATACCCAACTCAGACCCCAAGACAACTTGCAGTTACCGATAATTATAACTTCTATTATTCACAGAAATCACAATCATATTGTGTCTACTCACGCCTCAAAATGAAGTGTAAAAATGGATACGCATATATATAGTACTTCGTTTTGCAAAATGACATATTTATTGCAGCTGGCGATCACAACAAACTGGCATGTGTATTTCACCTCATTCCATGCACATACAACTTCAGCTTACCATGTTCGTGAGGGTCCATATAACCTTAGTATTGATATACATATTTTACATTTAAAGAGCAAAACCTGTAAGTAAAATTACACAATGCTAAGATATATTTCTCTTGGTAAAATAATAGTTTTAGATGTTCACTGCGTCGGAATTCATTCCGTTGTATTATTGGGTATGTTTTAACTAGATCACCAGGAAGCGTGTTCACAGCTGATTGCTAATTCCCGGCTTTACATACGATCCTCATGCAATTTATCTGCATAAGGTTTGCAGTTTGTTTCCCCCAAGTTAGGAGACCACGTCTTCGATGTTACCATATATATATACATGTGAGTCTAAACTTTTGATGGGTAGTATATATCTTGCTAGCCTGTCAGTATTTATTTTTGTACACATTTTTTGTTGATCAATGTAGACTTGGGTTGTTTGTGATTTTGTACAATCTTGCCTCAAATGACAATTAAAACTTATGAAACATATTATATTCGGGAGTTTTGGGGTTCTTGTAGATGCCCCCTCAAGTCACGTTTTTCACAGAAACCAACCACAAAAGCTGATATATTTCATTTAATGCTCACTATTATCACATAATTTAAAAAATGACAAATACACAGTATTGCAGTATTGTAACAGAGTTCAATGTTTACCTGGGAATTCCACAAGTTGTTAAGGATATTTAATTCTTAATCAGTGTAACCGATTATACAATCAATGGGACAATCCGATAGCAACCGATAATTGATTATGAAATTTCAACCGATTCCCACCACTATTTGCCATTTCAATTGTAGTACCAAGTGCATGCTGTGTTTACTAATGTGTGTGTTGTGGCTTAGTGTGGTCGATTTGAACATGATTCTTTGATATGGTATTACATGCAATATTTTCAACATCAATCCTTTCTTACAAGTCTGTGATAATATTTTGCATTTGATGTGTCCCTGTTAACTCTTCATATAACCTATAGAGTATATTTTCAAGGATCAAATGATGCTTCACTCCAGGGCTGTAAGTACCCAGTATCTCTGCAGTGGAAGTGTCCACTCTCATCTTGAATCATCTCTCAGCACGAGTACCAGCTGTGCTCAGTGTCACATTACAAGTATCAGATCTCACCAAGGATAGAACAGTCATAGTTTGGCATGAAATGCATGTGGACCCGGTTTTTGTAAATATCTCTTCATCCAATGACCCAATCGATCTCAAACTGTGCAAGTGGATGTTTTGTTAGACAACCTAATCACATTGGAAATCACCGATTTTATGCATTTGTATTAAAGAATCTGTCTATGTAACTGTCAACAAAATAAACAGCAGAACGCAGACTGCTGGCAGAGGGAGGGAGCCAATGACCTGTAACAGCGGCAGTGTTGGGTCATAAAAGTAACCATGCACGTGCAACTCATGATAGTTACCTGTGCACTGCACAGTGACTCAGAGATGTCATTTGCCTGCACAGTGCATTTACCTTTATGACCCAACCTGCTCACAAGAACCCACATTCCAGGCCTGCTCACAAGTATCCACTCTCCAGGCCTGCTCTCAAGTACCCACTCTCCGGGCCTGCTCACAAGTACCCACTCCCAAGACCTGCTCACAAGTACCCACTCTCAAGGCCTACTGACAAGTACCCGCTCCCCTAGGATTACACCAAAAATACCCATGGCTACAGCACAAGCAGCCACTCACCCCATTGCTGCAACACAGTTATGTGCCCCCTGCCGCAGTGGTTACAACATAACTATTTTTGTCCCAGGGCCATAGGACAACTTCTAGTACCCACTTTCCCCAGTGTCTCCATGACAACTGACCACACACCCACAATCACTAATATAATATGTTCAATATGTAGCATGTACCTCTGCTTCAGTATAGGTAGGAGTAGGTCTTACAGAGGCTCAACATGCCTGTATCACTAGTCTATGTTGTCTGAATAATCAGGTAGCTTCTTCAATTTTCATGCAGATTCCATTTTCATGTATTCTATTTTTTTTAGATACCTGTTCGTGATTCCATTTTTTTCATGTATTCTACATTTCGAGATATGTTCATGATTCCATTTTTTCATGTAGTCTACATTTTGAGATATTTTCATGATTCCATTTGTTTCATGTATTCTACTTTTTGAAATACCTGTTCATGATTCCAATTCCATGTTTTCATCATGTATATCTCAAAATAACAAAATAAAACTTATTAAATGACATTTGGAGTTTAGTAATGATTTCCAAAAGAGGGAAGTGTAATGACTGGTAAATATGTACATTGTCTTTCAAGAACCAAAGTGCAAGTGATCTAATGCCACTTTGAACAGTATTTCTGTTGTATCATGGCATATGAAGTCATTGTGGGAGCAAAGCCCAAGTGATCTAGGAATTAGATATTTGCAACTTTAAAGGAATTTGGTGGTTGCAATCAACGAGTCGTCACTATCAGATCCTTATATAAACCTTGAAAAGCAACTGGGCAGCAAAGTGTGCCCTGAGACCAAAGGGTGACTGTGCCTAAAGGGTGACTGTGCATCTGATCAAGTTAATACATTTAACCCCTCCCGATCAAACCTTAGTGCAGCATTTATAATGTGAATAAAATTCATCTGATCATATGTGCATTATATTACCAAATATTCTGGGGACACATTTATACCCCTCCTGTTGGCCTGTGATCAAAGCTTAGTGATATCACTGAAAGCTTTCATATCTGCATTATATTACTAAATATTCTGGGGACACATTTATACCCCTCCTGTTGGCCTGTGATCAAAGCTTAGTGATATCACTGAAAGCTTTCATATCTGCATTATATTACTAAATATTCTGGGGACACATTTATACCCCTCCTGTTGGCCTGTGATCAAAGCTTAGTGATATCACTGAAAGCCACTCCTATGTTTATCACATTAAGATTCAATGCTTCTCTGGCAGTATCTTACAAATGCATTATGGGAAGTCATGTAATGTGAACTTTCTAATCACCAATTAGAATGTAGCAATTCACAGCCAGTCAAAAACTTCAGATCCGTCAATCTGATATGTATTTCAAAAATGAAAATACAGAGGCAGTTCAAAAGGGAAAATATTGATTTAGCAGTCAGAATTCATCTCATATGGAGAGATAATGAGATCGCGACAGAGAGGTATCCAGTGGAGTGAAACCTTCACACGCTGGTCACCATAAACAAAATAACAACAAGTCAACTTCACTCATTTATTGAGAACACAGTATGCTTGCCAGCACCAGGTGAGTGAGGTGACAGAAGCAGTGCCTCTCCTGGAGGAATGACTATCTCAGGTGAGAGGTCCTCAGTTCCACCCCGAGACATTACCATACACAATTACAGGTGAAACGATACAAGAAGGTCAAGACACAGAAAGCCTGTTGACTGAATATTTTAGAGGAGGTTCGACTGGCAAAGGCAACTGTAGAGGCATGTTGTAAAATTAAACACTCGTTACAATTAATCTTGCAGTATTTCACTGACAAAACTCAGAGTTTGAAGAGTGTCCATAAACAAGTGTCAACTTGCAAGTGTATCACTTTGTATTGATACAAAACAAATGCACAGTAACTTTTATGAAACCTTGTGATGCAACGATGCACTGTTGTATCGTTTCACCTCCATACATAATACTGCTAGTTTCGGATAATACCTCCAGGGTATTACTTCCTTTAATTGAACCATGATTTCAGAGTACAAATTACATAACTTCAGGAATGGACACACAAATCCATTCGTTTTTAACAATTAACATGACACATATTAACAAGCTGAGACGATTTCAAAATAAACATGACAATTACAGCAGATATGACACAATTTCAGCCAGTGAGAAACAAACTTGGCTGAAACTTTGTGAAAAACAAATCTGTATTCTGACATGAAAATGGGAAATATATAATTATTAGCCATTTAATAATTTAAAGCCTTCATGATTAGGAAAAGAAAGTACATGTCTTTCACTCTTTTTTAACAATTTTGGAGTGATCAAAATTGACAATACAATTTAGAAGTTAATATTTGTACAGTTGTCCCCCTTGCATAAAAGTGCAGTTAGAGTTACCTGCCTTGGGATATGCAAGAAGTGGCAAATTGTACTGAAAAAGGGAGCATTGTGAATGAGATTTAGATTGAGAAAACTTGACTGAAATATAAAATGTTGAAGCAGTTTGGCATTGTACATATGAGTGAAATCCAAATTATGAAACCATTTTCACTTCCTAAGCATCCAATAACAGATTATACAATGTTCTTTGCACTCAAGTTTTGTTGATCTTACACATCAAGTATCATGGACTCAATGATTCTAATAATGGGCTATATTCCTAGGGTATACATGTTCTAAATAACAAAAGGCACTAGAATATTTCTGGTTTACAATTAAAAATCAACTTACAAAATACAACTAAACTGTATAAATTCTGTGTGTACGGAAGCTACATCAAAATATTCTGGGTGTATATATTTGGTTTAACCAATTCACACAAACTGGGCATAGATAATTTATTCAAGTATCTGGTGTTTCAATTCAAATTTCACTACAATCATCAACTAACAGTCATTTACAACTACAGAGTTGCTTGAAAAGTATTTTTCCCAGCTAGATAATTAACAAACTATTTGTATCACAGAATAAAACACAAATTCAATGCAACAATCTACTTAACTTAATAATCCAAACAAACATTTCAAATATCTAAGCACACATGACTTTGGATCTTATTAACCCATATTAAATGACATATCTGTTGCAAACAGTTTCATTCAATATTGATAAAATTAATAGCAAATGAAAACAAATTGGACAATATAACAAATAAATATAGTAACATTTGGAAATTATGGTGTTCTCTCAAAAAAGGAATACATGTCTTCCTGCAAAACATTAATGTGGCGACCCCACTGTCCTTATCAGCTGGGAAGGTCAGTTTTTTATAGATTTTAGAAATACTTATTCTACAAAATGTTAAAACCTCTCAAATACATCTCCTTTTCATTTGACAACAGAGTTTTGTAAACAATTGATGAGAAGGCAATAAAATTTGAAATATATTCAGGTAACAATATTCTTTTACATTTCCAGTAAAACTTAGTGAAATGAAAATTGAGAATGAAGTTTTACTGAACAAATTAGGGTGAGACTTTAAGAAGTACTAACAATTTAATTCAATCAAACAATGAACTAAAGCTGTCTCTATTATTCTATCACATGTATATAATGTCTCAAAAACCATGAACAAGCAAACGAAGTATATGCAATCCTAAAAATATGTTAAAAACAAAATGTTTCCAGTAATTTTTATGCATTTTGAATGCACCATGGAAAGTGAGAAAAGATTGTAGATCAATGTATTATATTTTTATATTAATATTGGAAACAGACTGCTTACAGTTTATCATAACACATATCATTGAACATTTGAAAAGTAGACAATACTGTGAGGTAGGTGATCAACAATATCACAAGGTGGGTTCAATCAGTAAACATGTGATAAAACTGGTCAACCACGGTCAAAATATGTTCACCTGGGTCATCGAAGGATTTTAAAATTGATGAAAAGCACAGACCTAAGTATAAGCCCAGTCGCCTTAGCTTCAGAAGCATCATTCTATTCAACTGCCTTCCTTCATCAACCAGTTATTGACAACTACTGTGTTTTGTCAAATAATATCTTGAAAAATGGTGTTACCCTTACAAAGTGAGTGAGTCAGGTCTTATGCCACTTTAGCAATATTCCAGCAATATCAGATGGTGAGGGATACCAGAAATGGGCTTCACACATTGTGGGAATTGAAATTGGACCCTTAGCGTGACGAGCAAACGTTTTAACCACTAGGCTACACCACGACCCCTACCCTTACGTAATACTCGTAATTGGAGCTGCCAATATGAGTTTTAAATTCTATTATTTAAGTAGTTGTTTTCATGAAACGGAACTCAAGTAAAAATCGTAAAAGTTTATAGTTACCGGTAGTCAGCCTTCTGCATCTGAAAACCTCAACATGGAAATGTCTAAACAAGAAACACAAAATTTGTCTGAGATACCAAATACATATATACCACAGAAAATGAATTCAGATGAATCGATTCTGTCATGTTACTATGCTTAATGAGACTTGTCAGATCATCTTGATGACAAATTAACTATAGAAATACGAAAGATTTAGGAGATGCTTACCGTATATGACCGTCTATAAGACAACCCCATGGATAAGGCGACCCCCAAACTTGACCCTTAAAATCAGTGTCAAAATGGTATGTTTCGTGCATAAGTCGATCCCCCGCGATGGGGTCCTAATCGCGGCAAACACAGACCATAGACAACTGGCAGTTACCAATAATTATAACTTTGGTCCACATTATTCAAAGAAATATTGCGTCTACTCACGGATCGAAACGAAGTGTAGTTGACAGAAAATGCATAATATATTTTGTTTCTCTAAATATCATATTTATTGTAGCAACAAACTGGCTTGCTTATTTTACCCCATTCAACAATCACGAACTGATTACCGCCTCGTAACTTTCTTTAGTAGTACACTGTAAGTATAGACATTTGGCAAATCAACTGCATCAATTACAAGTCGCAGAATATGAGTAAAAATACACAGATTTTGGCATAAGGTGCACATTCAATAAATAATCATATTCATCCTTTATCACACACTTGCTCTTTTTGGTTGCTTTCACACAGGAAAATATTCTATGGCTGTTTTGGTATTACATATTGAACAAAGTATCCAATCATCCTTGAATATCCAGTGTAGCAGGTACCCCTTCTATTATGATATACAACATGGAACTATTCCCCAGAAAGCTTTGTTTGTAAGTGTCTGACCAGCTGAATCTCTAACTGAGAACTGAGTTTCTCTCTTTGTCCTTAAAATCTACAAGTGCCTCTTCTGGATGCTAATTTGGTATTGATCTACATTTATAATCCTGGTCTCAGAAGAATGACACCTGAACATATTCATTAATATCGAAAACTATTTATTAATGACAACTGCTTTTGGAAAATATGTTTTCCTGAGAAAAATGAAGAATGTCATATGCTACAATTTGTACAATACATTCTGGCTATATCTGAGATGGTATGCAAAAGTCAAGCTGGTGAAATCGCCACGTTTTAATTACAAAACAACAGTGTAATTTAATAGGCAGTTTTGAGATTTGTAGTAGACTCAAAACTTGTGTGGTGAATAGGACCAGGGTGCCGTTGTACAAAGTGATCTTAGCTAAGGTGACCTTAACTCCCATACCTTAACATAGATGTAAGGTAGCCTTAGCTAAGGTTATTTTGTCCAACAGCCCCCTGGATGTATATCCTAACAGACTGGAGATGTCCTACCCTGGATAATCGTCAATATGGAGGTAAGTGCATAAAAATGGTCTACCCTGTCATCACAGATTAGTAAAATATTCATGTGTAGATTTGGGCATTAAGTGAACATGTAAACAGTTTTGACACAATAGTGTTAGGCCAGAATACATTGACCACCATATTTTCATCATCATGGCTTCCTGTCTTTAGCGAGTTAATTAAAATTTGCATTGCATCAGCTTTATTTCAGCCATAAAACAACGAGAACCAATTTGAATAGCTGCAACATCTATCCTTGAAAATCTTTGCTCAAAACATTTTGTGTGTGTGATTACACAATGCCATTTGGAAAGTGGTCAAATGCAACATATGTTATATTTTGGATTACACTTTCTTAGTAAAGTACAAATTCTAGTACTTTCTTGGGTTGAATCCCATCTGGGATTCGAACCCACACCCTCAGAGTCAGGCACCAAATCGCTAGCATACAAAGTCAGCTGCCTAACCCGCTCAGCCACCATGACTTCAACCAGTCACGAAACATATGTTGCCTTTTGTGTGTGGTTTGATTGTATCAGATTTTATCTTATTTTCCTTAAAAGACGTCAAATACAATTCCATTTTCTCACTTGACAGGCAAAATAGATGACAATGTAGTAATTCATAATGGCCTAATTTGGTGAACATTTACACACAGACATTGTATTTACAGTCATGGAAAGTAAATCTTTAATAATTCATCAATTGTTACAATACAAACTGGTGAATCTGTTTTCAACGTAAAACAGTTGTACAGAAATATCCTTCAAGATGTGTACATATGTGATATAAAATATCAATAAATCCACTGACAGTTTGTATAGTATTGTATAGTATTCAAGACCAGTTCAACAATGGGATTTTGGCGCTATGAATGTATGTCAATGTAAAAGTATTTAGGCAATGATAATATTTCTTTTGGCTCTTGATATCATAGACATAGATTTGCTTTTTTGTGACACTAATACTACAGAGATATGACAAATGTAGTGTAAATGTTACATAGAGAGTCATTGTTTAAGGTTTTGTTGAGAACACAAGAGAAATCAGATATAGTTCCATTTGAACATTACAACGTTTCAAGAAATCTTGGTAACAGCAAGCAGATATTTCTGAAATAGTGATATCATAGTACGGAGCACATGAAACCTAACAATTACTTGGCAAGTTCATTTTGTTCAAAGATATTTTATGTGAACTTTTCTCTCTGTTTAGTACATTGTCTTTAGACAGAACACATTGCATGTTTATAAGCACACAATCAGCTGATTGACAACGACTGCATATAGACGTAAGTAGAACTAGGCTGTAACACCTGTCTTACATAATAATTTGTGGATCATAACATTTTTAGTTGAAGCTACGCCGTTGCTATGAAAATATTATGTGTATTTGTAAACCACCTTTAAGTCTCTTCTATATATTTTATCATTTCTATAGTATGCATTGCCATGACATCAGGTAAAACTGACAGTCTACCAAACCATGAGGACGATAGCATCAACCTTGGACCTAGGTATCACTTGTTACAATCATGGCTACACTGATTTGGATAATTACTAGACAATATTAATACGTATCAGTGGCTATGATAGATTAAACAAAGTGACGAATTAATTTTAACCGGCTAAAGCCATTATGCTGTTGTTTTTTTACAAATTTGAAGCATAAATTTCAGACTTGATATTGTGACCTATTCTATGTTCTGAACTTCAGATACAGCTACTTTCAGTTTTCATTGACCATTTCATTGTACTGACAACTCCATTGTACTGTCAACTAACCTTCAGGAAAACAGTATCAGAATAAGAATATGTTACAGTCAATCATTCATGATTTTTGTTGTAAAAATGTGTAAAATATAATTTCTGTATTATAGAAATGTGTAAAATAAAAATTTGAGCATGATCTTATAAACACTTCATATACTATATATACAGAGGGTACCATCAGGAGTGTGACGTGAATATGAAAAAACATATTTACATATATAATAAATTATAAGCATAAATGGATAAAATGCAAATAAAATAAGTGTTTTCTCTCTGTTCAACTTCAAATTGGTTTTGAATCTGGAATAAAATTGATAAAACTACATGATAACACTTTAAAAAAAAGTTTTAAATGAATAAATATATCAGTTTCACATTGAGTTCATATGAATGACATCTTTTACTGAAGGCTTAAAACAGTTTCTTAACTGTCCATGTTAACATCAACATGTGAAAAAAATAAATCTACGATTTGAAATAAATGAATATCACAATGATATCAGGAAGCCATTACAGTTAACTTTTGATTCTCAAATATTCATTACCATGACAACACTATAAACAATGAAAAGAAACATAACTGCAACGCTCACTATCTGTGATATTTAAAAAAACAATCAAACCCAACATTATTTAAATCAACATGAATCAATTTAAGACAACAGTCTATGGCTATGACTTCCTTAAAATACATTGTAATACTATATGACCGACTGAATATTATCATAAAATATAAAGACATATGGGCTAAGAATATAGTATAATCTTTTGCATAAATTTCATTTCCAACAATAAATATAACTCTGATAAGTCATTCCACTCAGTCATTCAGTGCTATCTGTTCATGCACTCTCATCTGTTAGTTTTGATTGATTGGTATAGTTGGTACAAGTTTTGAAGGGAACACACACACATATTCACAGACCTATGTGATAGACCTTTTTGAATACTACTGGCCATAAATACTTTGCTACCCTTGAAAGACGCTACCACAGCATAGATATCCTGCAGAACGAGCTATTATACTGAACAACCTTTAAGAATAGGATATCATACATGTATGACATCATACTGCTAGGATATCACATAGATATGACATCATACGGGTAGGATATCTCACAGGTATGACATCATACTGCAAGGATATTGCACAGGTATGACATCATACAGATCAGGATATATACAGGTATGACATCACACAGGTCAGGATATCACACAACTATGACATCATACAGATCAGGATATAACACAGTTATGACATACAGATCAGGATATCACACAGGTATGACATACAGATCAGGCTATCACACAGGTATGACATACAGATCAGGCTATCACACAGGTATGACATCATACAGATCAGGCTATCACACAGGTATGACATCATACAGATCAGGATATCACACAGGTATGACATCATACAGATCAGGATATCACACAGATATGACAATTCATACAGATCAGGAAAATATACAGGTATAACCTCAAACAGGTTGGTAAATCACACAGGTATGACATCATACAGATCAGGATATGTACAGGTATGACATCATACAGATCAGGATATCTACAGGTATGACATCATACAGATCACACACACATATCATACAGAACAAGATATCATACAGATCAGAATATTGGACATTACACAGAAGAAGAAAACAGGATAGTCTACACAAACACAGGAGACATGCAATACAACCAAGCCAGGATATCTGGTTTCAGGATATCATACAGATTAGTATGTGAAAGACTTTTAGTATCATGAATCAAAGAAATCATCTTTTGTTGTCAGAGGTTTCTCCTCGTTGGGTCTTCGCATGAATGCATTGTCAAAACTGTCGACGGTGCTAGCACTAGCTGTTGGATGGAGGTCCCTTTGAGATTTCTTCATGGGACTTCCGAAGTAAGCGTGATTTCCTTCCCCATCTGATCCCCAGGAATCTATTTTCAGGTGCAAAGGTAACAGACTGAGTGAGTTTTGCTTTTAAAATGCTGTATGAAGGAAGTAATTTAAACATCTAATGGGCAGGATGACAACCATTTCTACAGTAAAATCTTCGTCACTTCTCTCAGAGACAACTGTGAAAGACTTATTATTCAAAATATTCCAAAGATACAGCTGTTGGACGAAGTAAAATTAATTTTAACTACATGTAGTTTTATTGATTTGAATAGCAATTATAGCTAACAGCTACAGTTTATTTAATCCTTAAGCCAAAGATAATCAAACTGAAATTTGAGGTTAAGATATTTTTCAGATGAACATACATACTAAAAGCCCAAACTGTCACACTGCAAGGGAGACAACTCTGTAAGATTTATTTTGCAAGGAAGACAACTCTGTGAGATTGTGCACCTACCGTCACTTGCATTGTAATGATCATCTTTCTCCACCTCCAGATCAACATCAGGATTATCTTGATTCAACTTCTTTGCCTGAAATAAAGAAACAAAACCTGATAATTTAATGGAGGAGAGGTTCATGGAAATCATGTCCAGTTGTTAAATCCTTAAACTGGGCTTTAAGTTTTAATATAAAATTGATTAAATCCTTCAAAATAGGATTAGGAAACTTTCTGAAATATTCTGACCTTTTCTCTTGCTCGCTTGGCTCGTTCTTCTTTTAATCTCTGACGTACACGGACCTCCTCCAACTTGGCTTCTCTTTTCACCTCAGCCATCTTCAGCTGCTCGTCAATCTGATGGACACAGTTAAAGCTGACTATTGATACGAGGACACTTGATCTGTCTCACAGTACCTAAACCTAATTATTTTCCCTTCCACCTACATTGCCAAACCCTATATGAAGCAAGTCTAGACTTTCCTCTGGATCAGGATCTCCCGACTCACTGGATCTCCTTTTCAATTTAAATGGTGTTTTTTTCTGTTTCTATCACAAGTATATATTTATTGATCATTATCACACTGACCATACATTCATGAAAAGGAGTTAAAAGCAAAAGCATAACACTGAATTCTGCAAATCACAAATCTTAAAATCAACATGGGTTATAGGTAGTTGTAAGGAAGCTGTACACGTCTTGTTAAGGATCATGTTGTTGCCATTGCAACTTTTCAAATGAAGCAATTCTATTAATCTGCTACTTTTGTAAGAATATCTGATGGACAGGACTTGCATAAGACATCCGTGACAGAAATAGACTTGACTTGGTGGTCAAAGAAATAGGTCAGATGTGACATGGCCCATAAAGACAAGTGTCCAGTTTATAACGTGATAAGTACGTTTAAAATTCATCTTCCAAACCCATTCAGAAAATATAACCAACCTGACTTCCCTGCTGTAGTTGTTGCTGCTGTTCAAACTCCTTGGCCCTCATCAACTCCCTCCGTCGCTTGGACGACTTCCGCGATGCGCTGACCTTCCTCTGCAACTCCTACAACAACGGCATGTTGAGTTACTTCTTATTGTAGATACATTTTCATGAACAGTATTTATCGGATTGATACATACTAACAAGTGATATCAGCCAGGTGAATGAGGAATGAAATGTAAACCGATGCCTTGAGCAATTACCCCCAAACAGAACGTTAATGGACACCAGAAATGGGCTTCAAACATTGAGGAGAATCAAACCATAGGCAGATCCAGAGGGGGGTAGCAAGGGTACACCTCCCCTCTTTTGTCCTGAAAGTTTATTAAATGACCACTGAAACTCTCGTAAAAACGGGTAAAATAGAACTGTGCACCCCCCTTTCTCAAAAAGCTGTATCCGCCCCTGCAAACCCCTCGAAGCCAAAGCAGTGGCCACTGAACCATCAGTGTCAATATTCCTGTATAAGGACAAAACTTTTCGGAATAAAGAAGTTGTTCATCAATAAAGTTTTGTCTTTATCTGATTCTCCAACTTCTAAACATGTCTTTCAAAGAACTTAATATTCCTGCAGGTTAGAATATTTTTTCAGCAATCTCAGTGGCTTGGTTGACTTCAGGTCTTATAACCAAACAGGTCATTGTTCATAATAGCAATCACTGGTTTGATGTTCCACATTCATTTATCACAGTCTGCAGTCATACACCTGGAATATTGCTGATGACATTGTTCACCACCTAACAATAGAAAGAGTGTCAAGATGGTGAAAAGATTGAGACTTGCCTTCTCCCTCTTGTCTTCTGCCAACTTCTGCCTCTCCGCCAACAACTCAGGCGTCATTTTTTGAACATTCAGAGGGGCTAATTTCTGTAAACATACACGAAACTACTCAGACAATGTCATGAGTTGAGGGCAACAGTGATACACTTCGAGAACAATTTACAAAAAGGAGAGAATTTATGGAGCTCAACTTCTTTTTGGAATATATTCTTACTCCTTCATCAGGTGAATGAAGTTGACATCCATTAATTTTTGCCTTAATGTGTATCACTTCTAAAGACTTTAACAATTTACAAGCTACGAGAAAGTACAGATTATCTATCCTCATTGAACTACTTCTGTAAGTTGTATTGAAATAACCTGAAGAGCCTCTCTGTCTCTTATCAATCACATATATCTTATCTCAAAAGTATATGATGATTCAGAGTGAGTGAGTATGGTTTTATGCCGCTTTTAGCAATATTCCAGCAATATCACGGCGGGAGACACCAGAAATGGGCTCACGCATTGTACCCATGTGGGGAATCGAACCCGGATCTTCGGCGTGACGAGCGAACGCTTTAACCACTAGGCTACCCCATCGCCCCATGATGATTCAGAATTTCACTGAATAATAATATAAAATGAAAGAATGATTACCTCTATTTTTCTTAACAATTGGTCGCCCAAATGTGGAAATCAAGAAAAACTGTTTGACTACTATCCAACTAGCTTGATCCACATTGTGCAGATCGATGCTCATGCTGTTGATCACTGGATTGTCGGGTCCAGACTCGATTATTTACAGACCGTCGACATATAGCTGGAATATTGCTGGGTGTGGTGTAAAACTAAACTCACTCACTCACGATTTAGGTGTTAGCAGCTACACCAAACATCTCATCTATTGCGTTGTCTATCCACAAAATGTGTTCCTCTTTATCCCACTGGACCCTTCAACCATATTTAAGAGTCAGGTGTTCACGTAGTACAAAGATCACTGGTGAATAATCAAAATAAACATTGAACTACCTGTAATCTGCGAGGAGGGTTCTTCAGTAGCAGTTTGTTGTCAAAAGCCACTTCAAATGCAACACTCTTTGGGACTGAAACACAGAGACACAGTAATAATACCAGCTCTAGGACCTGTGAAGATCCAGGTTAGAATTGATGCTTGTCGTAAGAGGCAACCAACGGGATCGGGTGGTCAGGCTCGCTGACTTGGTTGACACATGTCATCGTATCCCAATTGCGTAGAATGATGCTCATGCTGTTGATCACTGGATTGTCTAGTCCAGACTCTTTATTTACAGACCGCCGCCAAATAGCTAGAATATTGCTGAGTGCAGCATTAAACTAAACTCACTCACTCATCAGCTCTAGAGACAGGTGTACTGGCCATAACCAAAACAGACATAAACTTGTAACAAATTACTTGCACAAGTAACAAAAATAAACATACGAAAACAAATATTTTGTATTCACATTATTCACATTACACAAACTTGTATTACTTTTTATTATGTAATGACCATCCATGAGGAAAGGTTTGATTGTAATGTGTATTTTAGAAAATAAAGAACCTCTTCTTATTCTATGTTTGCATATAAAACAGAAATTTCGAGATTATACGCTGTATGTATTATCTGATAAAACATTTATTTACACGGTATAAAATAAAATCCCCATTGAGTCCAAACAAGGTATAATTTCACAGCAGAGACATCTGGGCAAATCAGCCTAGACTTGAGTTGGATATATTTTTTAATTGATTCTCCCTGACAAGGGAGACTAGCAGTGGACCAACAGCGCTCGCTGACCAGTCACAATGCCACAGCAAGTCACGAGTTGAGTGGACAATAGCTGCTTCCTGACAATAGCAGGTTCCGGACAATAGCATCTCGGTGATGCATACAATGAACATCGATACTACATCCTTGGAGATCAGATTTTGTTTCCATGTTGGTGGGAACACAGTCCATTATTCATGTAGCAGTTAAGAGCATGTTGTCGGGCAGCCATTCCATTCTGACTGTCTGTGAATCTGTACATGTACTTTCTTGACAACAAATGTAATAAGTCATGTTAATTTTGACAGTTTGGTTTAATTTACAGATAATATGCAGTGAAAACTATTTCTGCATTATTTCTTTTGGAATTCTTCTCCTTCATCGTTAAACCTGATGGATTCATTAAAAAGATGAGTTTTTTTACAACTAATTACAGGTCTGAAAAACATGTCAGGCCCTCATGAGTAACACATGTATATTTTTTTTATCAGGAGTCATAAAAAATAATAATTGTCCCTGGCTGAGTGCCGAAGTCTGAATTGTTCTGTAGAAGAACTTGTTGTTATCTATCTTATTATCCTTGTCAAAATTTAACCTTAGTAGTTGAAATTGATTTTCATAACTCTGAGGGGGGTGGGGTAGCCTATTGGCTAAAGCGTTGGCTCGTTACGCCGAAGACCCGGGTTCGAATCCCCATATGGGTACAATGTGTGAAGCCCATTTCTGGTGTCCCCCGCCGTGATGTTGCTGGAATATTGCTAAAAGTGGCATAAAACCAAAACTCAGTCAGTCAGTCAGTCGTAACTCTGAAACGCAATATAGCAGTTCTAGTATTCAATTTTCCCAAGTGAAATAGTTAAATACAACACAGAATTTCTGCTTACTCAAATGAGATTCAAGCTGTCAGTAATTTCAGCTACAAAAAATATTTGAGAACTGAACAAAAAGCTGATACATTTTATTGATGCTCATGAAGGGTAGGGCTTCGGTAAATACAATATCTTAGCAACGGAAACATTTACATGTGTTACGGACAACATCGGCGCTGTCATCCCATGCATGTTTTAATACAGATACAGTTTGAATACATATTACCTGGCTAGAACATGCCAATGGGAAATAGACGCCTATTTGTACAACCACACACTAGAATAAAATATTGATGGTCGCAATGATATTAGGTGAGAAAATCGATAAACAAAATATGAAACATCGTTGCAATGACACTTCATCTTGCCTATATATGGTAAGTACATAGCAACTGATACTTCTTAAGGGCACCTAGGTGCAGCTCAATGGTATTTACTATGGGATCTGAAAGTGCTATTGCATTGTACAGTACATAGCAACTTCCCTATAAACACAGACATGCTGAATGAGAATATTTCTGTGGAGTGGAAAAACATAGACATCGAATCTGAGTTTAAGATCTGATCTTACTACTTGTTTTATTCATTTTTGGATGCAGTTATATACAAATGATACAAGTATGTACTTTTCAACAAGCATTGCAAAAGTTTTGTTTCTAAAACAATTTTTTAAATTCTGTTTTACTGACAATCTTTACAGAAAGATAATTAACTCCAGAGCCTCCCTGCCTACTTTCATCAAAATACTAAATTTGGAATCCAAACAAATAATTTTCAACGTGAACTCATTTATCCTTGATGGACCTCAAGTTTTTTTGTATCTTAATAGAGATATTCCAAAATAAATCATTCGCAAGTAATTCCTTGTCATTTGAATGGTCAACACTCAAATTATTTTTTTATTCCGGATCCTTTAAACTGAATAAAATCTACTAGCAGACTAATATTTCCAGATTGGCTAATAACTGTGTGGGCAGTGCTTGTGTTGAATTATTGCCCTATTGAAGCATGTCATTGATTATATAAAGCTGTTTACAGTTTCTTTTGTGCTTTGACTTAGTATAGATTATATATGTCAAACAGTTCAGTTCTACTGAAACAAGAATTTTGTCTGGTATCAAAGAGATCCGAACATAGAGTAAGATGTCAATGCCCTACATACCTGGATTATTCGAATCAGCATTCTCTATGTTTGCATTGGAATCTGTGGATTTCTTTTCCTTCTTCTTCTTTGGCTCTTCTCCTATTGGTGAAGTGTGTCCATTTTTCACAGCATGATTTGGTGGCTGTTTTTCCACCTTATTCAGGATGTTTGTTTCGGGATCTCCAACCCCTACTGTCGATGAACCACATCCCATTTTTATATAACACAGCCTCCCTCTTTAAGTGTCTTCTTTTTCTGAAATATACATATGTGATAAAAATGAATTTCATGAATAGTATGATACAATTATTTTGTTCATAGTTGTCGTATCTCTTAACACCAAATTAATATGTGTAATCTTTTCTATAATAGAAATAAGACATGGATCTCAACATTTGGTTTATCTCAGTATCCAGTTTACCTCAATGTTCTGTTTTTCTTGAAGTTCTTTTAATCTCAAAATTCTGTTCATCTCAATGCAATGTTATTTCAAAGTCTACTGTTTTTATCTCCTCCATGTACTGTGTTCTGTGTGTTTGCTCTAACATATGCTGGGGTGGTGGGTAGCCTTGTGGTTAAAGCGTTTGCTTGTCATGCTGAAGGTCCGGGTTCGATTTCCCACATGGGTACAAGGTGTGAAACCCATTTCTGGGGTCCCCTGCCGTGATATTGGTGGAATATTGCTAAAAGCAGCGTAAATAACAACTCACTCACTCACTCTACAATATGCTTATCTGAAAGCAATGTGAAAGACTCTCACATGACATGTTATACTCAACATAACCAAAATAACTTAACACTGCATCAGCAATTTTCCACCTATCTGCAGTGACATACTAAAACAACAATGGGATTGATTTCCTGGTTCATACAGCGAGTATGTAAGGTTTTAGGCTGCTTTCAGCAATATCTTATTCCCATTTCACCACAAGCTGTATATGAGGTGAATATTATAAGTTATTTGTTATGTCCATCAGCAATGATAATGATTTGTGGCTCCAAGGAGAGAGAATCTCCTGAGACAGTTGTTCTATTCCTGGTTTTGTCACGAAAAATGTTACTTCTTGTTACCCTGCCTGGTACTCCACATTATGGGGATACAGGGTGAGTGAGTTTTGTTTTACATAGCTTTTAGCAATATTCCAGCAATATCACGGCAGGAGACACCAGAAATTTGGCTTCACACATTGTACCTATGTGGGGAATAGAACCCAGGTCTTTGGCATGACAAGCAAACGTTTTAACCACTAGATTGCCCCACCGCCCCATTTTTAAGGGGATACAACAAGAACTGCTAGACCCAGAGTCAGGGGTATCCATGTAAACATGGGTGTAGTATCTCAGAGGGCAATTTTTCTAAAACTATCATAAGTCCAGGCAAGTAGGAATGTGCCAAACACGAACACACATGCATGCACATAGCTGTTCAAGTGCAGTAATTTTGAGTGAGTGAAGATGGTTTTACGCCACTTTTAGTAATATTCCAGCGGGGGACACCAGAAATGGGTTTCACACATTGTACCCATGTGGGGAATCAAACCCGATTCTTTGGCGTGATGAGCGAACACTTTAACCACTTGGCTACCCCACCGCCACAGTAATTTTGAACACATTAACCCCATTTCACACCTCACTGATTGATAGAATAGTCCTGTTTAGACTTGTCATATATTACAAGGATTTTAGAAGAGAACATGTTAAGGATTATGAATGAAAGAATATAGATATATACACACCGACATGAAAGTGTTAATATCGTAACACAAATATACTTTGGCCTACAATAAGTATTAATGTTCTCATTAATTAACACAGACATCACGTTAACGTGATAATGTCTTTTTATTGATGTTCTATTTGGCCTTTCCATGTAGGTGAAGGCCATGGAGCATGCATACTAATCAACTTCTAAATGCCACTCAAAGAAGCTATTCACAGTGTGCGTAATTTATGCTGGCCCTGTGGTCCCTGGCAAGTGAAAAGTCATCAGGACCACTAAATGATAAGTTTGCAGTGGTCGTGGTGGTCAGTGAATTTTGTATTGATTTTGACGAATGTTATTTTGGACCAGTGAAGTACAGACAGGTCCAGTAATTATTGTCCCCTCACTGGTTCTGTGGTCTAGTGGGAATTTTTGAAAGGTTTCTTTCCCTGTATCCGCCATCTTCATGGAGACTTGGTAGTCTCAGCTAGGGCTCCAGATAATTTTTGAACACCAGGAGTACGTACTCCGTGATTTTTTCAATATAGGAGTACTCGAAAACCTTAAGCCTACATTTAGAGTACTGAATGGAATTTAATGGAGTATCAGTAATCTTGTGTTTCGTTTCATATATGCACCACAACATTGCTAGTCTTGTGTAAACAGGTCAATATACAATAAAACAATACTTTTTCAGATAAATACGTCTGCAAATGATTCTAAGACCGTACACCATTGTCGTGGTGCGTATCTGCCACGTTTTATAAATAATTTCCTACCGTATCGTGCAAATTTTTTATCTGTACATACGCCGATACGGCCCTTATCTGGAGCCCTGCTCAGCTATCAACAGACTGGAACTGTTGACATTTTAGTGACAGTGTTGGACATTATTTGCATGTTCTGATTTTTAAATGAGAATTATAAAACAAAACAAATATTTGTTATCAAATACATAGATACCATAGTGGACAACTCTAACCCTTAATAGGAGCATTACTGTAAATGTGTCCTTTGTTAAATGCATGAACAGAATACAGTGAAACATTGCTAATTTCAACTTGGTTAAACTGATACATCGACCCATGCATATGTTGTCAGTAGTAACCAGAAAACAAAAAGAATTGGATAAGTAGATACTTCATCCTGACTGCTTCCTAAATTTAACATGAGTTAAACACAGAAAACTGTAATGATGTTTGTGTGTTGAACATTTGTTTGTACCTGAAGTCGTTATATATTGAGTGTGAAACTAGGCTGGCAGTGAGGAAATATCTTGTGAAGGGGCGGTGGGGTAGCCAAGTGGTTAAGGTGGTCGCTCGTCACACCAAAGACCTGGGTTTGAATCCCCACATGGGTACAATGTGTGAATCCCATTTCTGGTGTTCCCTGCCATGACATTGCTGGAATATTGCTAAAAGTGGCGTAAAACTAAACTCACTCACTCACTCTTATGAAGGCTGTCAACTGGTAGGAGCTTATCAGCCTAGTTAAACACTCTCCACACAATACATGTGTGTCAGTGAGACGGAGTGGTGTTTGCCACATATACTAATTTTCACCTCTACACTGAAAACAACTAATTAATGGGATAGTCTCTTTGTTGATGGTGTTGACAAAAAGTGAGTATTATACAAAATTAGACACACACTTACTGGATGAGTGCCAAATCACTTCCTTTGTATCTCCAGATATTTTAAAGTATACTGATGAGTGAGTGAGTGAGGATTGTTTTATTCTATATATCAACCGCTGACACAAGAAAACGTTTCACACATTGCACCCATGTGGGGAATCAAACCCTGGGGTTCAGCATCAAAAACCCCACTTTAACCACTAGCCTACCTCACAGCATGAAGACAAATATGATATGAATTTAAACATTTTCTCAGAACTGATATACATCTTTACATTAACTTTGTCTTCATTGATGCTGCAGCTTCTAAAATGTCACCTCACAGATATTATATAGATAATTCCAGGTCAGAGTTCACGAAGAACTACTGCAAAGGCTGTCATATAGCCACCATTATAAACTATATAACCTCAGGATATATCAGAGCTTTGACAGGGTCAATTGTCCTGTCTCAATCTGATAACACCCCTATGATACTGAAACCACTGTGATGATATTTCTTCATAAATATTATCTTACATCACTGAATGACAATATTTTTTTCATATCTGTGCAGTGGTGTAACTTTGAAAATATAATATCATTTGGAAAATTAAAAACAACAACAAAAATAACAAAACAAACTACAAACACACTAAACCAACCACAACAGTACTATACCATATCGGAATTTGCATAATTTTACAAAATATGTCCGGTGTTTACTTCGTGAGTAGAGACCCTCCATTCGCTTCAGTAATCACATTAACATGAAAACTTTCCAAAATCACAACAAATCAATTTTGTGTATTTGAATTAGGGAAAGTGGCATTTAATCCCCCTTTTAATGACAGTCACTCATTGTCTACTTACTGTTACAAGTCCATATTCCTGCACAAAACCCCCAATTCACTGCTTCGCTGGTTGTTTATGAAGCAGACAAACCATTCTCATACAGGTATTCCAAACAGGTGCTTGTTTGTGACGTCACGTCACTCGGCGACATGTAAATACTGGGGGCAGTTATTGGTCAGAATTGTATTCTTCAATTTGTATCAGTCATAACTTGTGACTCGAGACCAGGATTTGATGAATATATTAACAATGATTTGGATTTGACTGTATTATGTGCTATCAACTATTGGCTGCATCTGTTATATGAAATAAAACCTTTTCGAATTCATGCAATTCCATACAATGATTACTCCCTACCGAAAACTTCTCATCAATTGCGCTATATTTAAAATTATCCTTGAATAATTCAGTCATATTGTTATTTTTATATTCAAATGACCTATTACTTATAAATGTGGTTATAACATGTACTGAAAATATTATCATCTTTTGATACTTACCTTCAAATCATTGACCCAACGTCAGAACACCTGTTTTCAGTGAAAATAGTTCATCTACATTACCTCCCTGGAACATGTATATTATTTCAACCGTCCTTATCGGGGGCTGCGAGCTTGCTCGAGGATCGCTAAGTGAGAGCAAGACTGCTAACACCCGTGAAATACGTTATACCGCACCGCCTGCCTGAATAGGTGGGTCGGGTGCAATTTTTGGGGCCTTCCTAGAAGGAAACCAATCTGATGAAATAAAGGTAGATATTTGTAACAGTGCGACACTCTCTACCCCCACGGAACTTTGTTTAAGAACGTATATTACCTGCATCCGATTACATTTCAATGTTATTGCCTGCTGAACATTTTCGGTTTCGAAATCATTATAGTAGCGCTTCATATAATGCGTCCTCAATACGATTGTTGGGCGTATAGGAAATTTGAGGTTGTCTCCCTTTGACATGTGAGCGATATTTTCTCCCGGTGTGAAAACGTCTGTCTCTCGATTATGTAAACAATATCTTACGGGATGTCAGAGTTGCAATGGCCCTCCAGTTTTTGACGTTCGTCATCAGATCATGATTTAAGACCCAGTGGTTGGAAGCGTGAATTGTGATTGTATACCATAAACAGCCTGGAACTCGTTACCAACATATAAAACTGGTTCGAGGAATTGGCCCCGATTCTCCTCCTTACATTAGCGTGAGTATGGTTTTACGCCGCAATATTCATGCAATATTCTGGGGGACACCAGACATTGGCTTCACACATTGTACTCACATGTGGAATCGAACCCTGCTTTTAGAACTGACGACTGGACGCTTCAATCATCAGGCTTCCCCACCGCTCCTTTTCATTAGAATGAGCGAGTACTGTTTTATGCCGCCTTCAGCACTGGGACACCAGAAATGGGCTACACACATTGTACCCATGTTGGGAATCGAACCCGGGGTTTCGGCGTGACGAGCGAACGCTTTAACCACTAGGCTACCCTACCGCCCCCCTTTGAATCAGAAGGCACATTGAAACAGATGTGCTATTGGAGACTGCGTCCTTATATTATACAGCATCGTCTGTGCGTCACGTATTAGGCTAGCTGTTGTTTAACGTTGTACAGGGCAATCGTCCTCCTCTGTGGACGTTAGCCTGTAAATAACTACTCAAATCTGGACCCGATACACCATATAACCCGTGACCCGTGACACATATTATACGTCCATACTACCAGACAGCAATTACAGCAATCAAGCAAGGGCGGGGCGATCCATTACTTGTTCTTACGATCAGAAGTTATTTGGGAACAATCCCACGCCGAAATATGAGCATTATTTTTAAAATGACCTCTGATAAATAGATGAAATGAATACAGCAAACCCTTGTTAATTTGAACTTTATTTATTTGGATACCTCCACCCACTGAAATGTTTTAAGCTATAAAAAATACATGCTCAGTTCAGTTGTCTTTTTCTTGTTCAAGTCAAATGACATAATGTTTGTAAATGTGGTTTTAAGATGTGTTTGAAATAATATTATTTATCAATACAAATATTCAAATCATTGACCCAAGGACAGTACACCCATTTTCTGAGCAAGTGGTCCACATACATCATGACTAGCGTTGTGGACTAGCGTTCAACCGTCCTTATCGGGGGCTGCGAGCTTGCTCGAGGATCGCTAAGTGAGAGCAAGACTGCTAACACCCGTGAAATACATTTACCGCACCGCCTGCCTGAACAGGTGGGTTTGGTGCAATTTTTGGGGCCTTCATGGGAAGGAAAAATATCTGATAAAAATAATAGCAGAAATCTCTTCAAGAGAACCGGGAACACTCGGCCACATGCTGAACTATTTTGTTTTTAATTATACAGTACTTGAAAGGCGAACGAACATGATGAAATTAACAACCCCCCCACCCACACACACACACACACACACACACACTTTGTCATAATACATTATACTGTTATCTTTGCATATGAATCCTATCCAGTTGGCTTCGTGATCTATCTATCTATCTATCTATCTATCTATCTATCTATCTATCTATCCTTGGGGGCGGTGGGTAGCCTAGTGGTTACAGCGTTGGCTCGTCACGCCGAAGACCCGGGTTCGATTCCCCACATGGGCACAATGTGTTAAGCCCATTTCTGGTGTCCCCGCCGTGATATTGCTGGAATATTGCTAAAAGCGGCGTAAAACTAAACTCAGTCAGTCAGTCAGTCTATCTATCCTGGCGCTCGGCATTACACAAGGACTGGTTCGCTCGGAGTCAGTATAATGTGTCTGAGTGGGGTATTCATGCTTCACTGCGGCATGGTATCTCAGTGGGCTAGCACTATATAAAACAAGCTTCCAGTCTGGGCTAGTACAAGCAGCCGCACATACACATACACACGCATGCACCTCGTCATATGAGCGAAATATTCTCAAGCACGACGTTAAACCCAATTTCATCTCACCTCACCTCTCTCTCTCTATATATATAGATATCAGATACCCCATTCACCTCTGTGCAGTGACCTCTGGGCACTGGGTTGCCCCACCTTGCGTTGTTGTGTAAACATGTTTTATCTCTATATAGATTCACTCTGCGCATTCGTCCGACGAAGAAGCAACAGTTAGCTCTGAAACTTCGTATAAAGAATAAGAAAAATGGTTACGTGGTTATTTTAGTAGCGCTTCATGTAATAACAGTTCCCTGGTACGACTATTTAGATCGCGACTTCTACATTAGCTATTTGAAGTTGTCTCCCTTAGACCACTGCAAATTTAATTCCCGCGTAAACGAATGAATACGTTGTGGTTTTGACTTAGACTAACAGCTAGTCTCTGAAATATACATATTTTACAGAAAATAAAAGTTTTAAAATTAAAATTAAATGCAATAAAAAGGAGCCCGGAGACTTTCTTCATTTTCAGAACAGTGAATGAAAAGAGATACATCTTTTAATCAGACATGACAAGTGTTCACGACTGTTCTAAGGTTATTATATTTAAATTGTTTCCCATAAGAATTGTATTGATTTCATGTCTGTAACGTGCTTATGATCGTGAAATGTTTCAGTGAGTGAGTGACTTCAGTTTAACGCCGCTTTTAGCAATATTCCAGCAAAATCACGGCGGACTGAAACCGCGGTAATCTAGACATGCCACACATTCTAAAGTACTGTCGGAAATGCTAGAAAAAATGCTTTTTAGCCTTAATATCTTTATATAAAGGTGATAAATGTACTATTTTGTCAATATATCCACTCGACTATAGTGTACCTAATTTTTATTTCAATCGATTTAACATTCCCATGCATTTAAAGGGCAGTTTACAGGAGAGAATTTGGTACCAAAACAGCAACTTCAGATTTATTCCGAGTTCAACAGAAATCTGAAATAGTCTTTACATTTATGCTAATAATACAGGTGGTGTAAAAATATGAATTATCATTATTTCCTAAACAAATAAATGTTGAATGTTTGTGTTACTTTACTTAGTTATCGTTTCTTTATTGAAGAAATATTAATATAAATGTTAAGTCTTGATAAATAAGTTTCCCGTCATGCATGCACATCTTTATCACATGGTACAGCGTCCACTATGGCCAACGATTTGCAGTCGATTGTTGCAAAGGTTTATAAGTTTTTTTATGCTTGAAAAAGACAGAGGTAAACCTTTCATTAGTTTAGAAAGGGTTTATTACAGAACTTGTAGAGCTGTTGGTATGTCTTACCAACAAGTTTACAATATTGTAAACAAATCAGACAAGACAGGGACCGTCTCAACAGCAAAACTGGGACGTAAAACCATCCTTGACAACTTTGACAAGGGAGTGCTTAGACGGGCGGTCTACAAACTTTATGAGAATAATAATAATTAATATATATATATTCTAAAGACGCTACACCAGTGACTTCGTTAAATCTTGGCCAATGTTCACAACTAGATTAAACTGACCGAATTACATCCATATTTTTTCAATGAAATATACTGTTGACATGCAAAGCATTTATATACACGTTGCACATTTCTACAATCAATCGATAATATAACACATGTGATAGGATTCTTTCCAATGTACAGTAATGCGAATGTTTATTTAAAAACACACACATACACAAATGATCCCTTACATAACCACTACGTATACTATACGTACACATATTCAACATTTTGCAGAAAACATCTATTGAGATGACCCTCGCCGGCGTGTGCTCAGGTGTTAATTTCACCTGTCGATACCGTGGATGCTGATGACGTAACACAGGCAATTAATGTTTGTATCAAATAACGTCCCACTACCCCCTTTTTTTCTAAGTTTTTGGTATTTTCATCAGTAAAACACGCTTTAGAGCATGTCTCAAAAATTCTATTCCCTCGGTCTACATTAGGTAGATGTTTCTTGAAGTGATATTTGTTATTTAGTAACTGTAATACCTCTGAATTTTAAATATCAGTCAAAAGCATTTTTAGCATTTCCGACAGTACTTTTAGTCTTGCATGGGCTGCATTGGGTATATTTGTTTCCAGGGTCTGTATGAGTGAGTGAGTTTATATTTTTACGTCACACTCAACAATATTCCCGCTATATGGCGGCGGTCTGTAAATAATCGTGTCTGGACCAGACAATCCAGTGATCAACAACATGAGCATCGATCTGTGCAATTAGGAATCGATGACATGTGTCAACCAAGTCAGCGAGCCTGACCAACCCGATCCCGTTAGTCGCCTTCTTACGACAAGTCTGTATGACAGACTAGGTTTAGACTGTGTATTATATGCTACTGTGCATATATACAGTGTATGAAATACGCCAAAAACCCAGCCAGACATCAGGGCTGGTATCTTCAAAATGTTACCAGCCCAAAATGGATTTAACCAGACCAGACAATCCATAGAAAATAACTCAGTCTAAATGTAACGCTCAATTTGAAAAATATATTTTAAGATATGGTGAATTTACTCAGATGTTTGGAACATGTTATCGAATTTTTACCAGACAATCCGGCTGGCTACCTATAAATTTAGACCGTCCGTCATAGAAAGCAGCTCCTAGATATTCAGACCCTAATTTTACATCTAAATATCTCTCACCTAAATAACATGTCATCCACCAGATAAGATGAAGAACTGGATGAAAGTCAACTGAAGCAAAGAACATCGGGAAGTGTTATTCTGATCACGTCACGACCTGCTTCATTAATCCAGAGCGTTCATGCAGGTAAAGGCGCTCTGCTCTCACTGTTACCGCGACATTACCTGACAGACGGCAACATGGCGCTGCCCACCCTTTCTGGACCACGAAGGAAGCTGATCTTGGCTGGAGTGAGCCTTGTGGTCACCTTCATCGTCGGTCTGCTGATTGGTAGGTTCGCCATCTCTTCACAGGGAAATGGCGCGAATTTAAGTGGAGTTCCTCGGGCGATTATTCAAGAAGCAGACGACACCGTTCACGAGAAGCTTGCTTCCAGAATCAAGGCGGAAAATATCCGGGAAAACCTCAGGTACCATATAACATATACGCTTTCAAGACTAAATAGTAAATAACTGATTTTGTAGATGTGGTTGGTTTGAATATGGGATTTAAATAAAAAATAATTTTTTTTATTTTTTTATTGTTCCCAATATGATGAGTACAAAAACATCTTCAAGCATATAGAGGAATGTGTGCACATACAAGCTAGTGGGCTCAATAGCGATATAGTACACTAAGTGCATTGAATATCAATGTTAGTGATATGTTCTTTGTTTAATAGTCATTCAGGGTTAAATTCAGGGATGAGAGGAAACCATTTGACTAAAAAGCTTTCAACATTATTATTTCTTCTGGCAATGAATGATTCAGTGGTAAATATGTCTTCAATATCCTTAAGTAATTATCAACTTTTGGAATTGTTTTGTCAATGAGCAAGTGTAAATATATCTCTTAGCAGATAAGATTATGTGGTTCAATATGGGTTCTACCTAAAGCCAAACCAAATCAAAGATTTTGTCAAATTAAGTGTTTGGATACGTTTCGTAATCCACTGTTCAAGTTTCTTCCAGAAAGTTTTGGTTTCATCACATTCCCAATATACATGGCATAAAGTTTCAACAGAATCATTACACAAAGAACATATTGTATTGTCCACCAGATTCATTCTAAAAGTTCTTTTTTGGTATAAACGATTCCGGTGCAGAAATTTATATTGAAAATCTAACAGTTTCATATCTCTTTAAATTTTTTCACAAGTATGAAAAATCAAATGCCAATCAAAATCAATACAGTCAAATAATGTTTTCCACATTTTTGGCACATGTGAGGTTTAACATTTTCAGATAACAATTTTTCATAAATAATTCTTGAACCTTTTCTTGGGGATATGAAATCCTTTTGGAGTGAATTTATTGTGAGGTCATTAATGTTTATATATCTATATTCCTTTAAAGTCTTTTTCCAAGGTTCAGGTAAAATATATATAACATATCCAAGATCTAAGTGAGTACCTTTTATACCAACTTTAAGCTTCAATTGATCAAAGGATATAAACCCATGTTCATCACAAAGATCTTTGATCGTCAAGATTCCACTTTTAGCCCAGTGACTAATGGAATATGGGACTTACTATGACACAGGGTGGTGTTCATTTCTGGACTGCCCTATTGGAAAATTCGATAGAACGTACACTTGGAGTGCGGAATGTCGGTGGTTGAATCCAAAGCCATGTCAAACGATAAAAATGGTTCTTGTTGTGACACTATAACCAGGGAATGCTGTCACCCAGACGCCTAAAGGGTGGTAATTCCATGTAATAGCGTCATAGTGAGTTCGAATCCCAGGTACGCCTTGATTATGATCCTTGTTGTGTCAGCACCATGCCCCTCTAAAACCTGTATCGGTTCAAGGTTTTGCCTTCTTAATTTTTCCCATGACAATATCACAGCATCCAACCAAACGTACCAACTTGTTCAATGGAAATGGTTTAGATATTATACTTTACTCGAAGTTGACTCTAGATTCTGCAATGTGTATTCCAGGCAACTGACCTCCAAGCCCCATCTAGCGGGGACTCCGGCCGACTACAGACAGGCCAAGGAATTAGCTGACCTGTGGATACAGCAAGGCTTTGATGACGTCACCATCACGCCTTATGAAGTGCTGATGTCCTACCCAGATCTCGCGAGACCTAACGTGGTGCGGGTTCGAGGCCAGAATGACGAGATCCTGTACGAGTCGCCCTTGACGGAAGCAATCTTGACGCCCAGAGAGAACGTTCCCGGTGTCGTGCCGCCATTTAATGCCTACTCTGCGAACGGTACAGTTACGGTAAGACTGTTGTAACTAAACTGGGACCTGTTGCACAAAGTGTTCTTGGCATTGTCGTAAGTCTGTTAACGTTCTGGAGTTAAGAACATCTTGGCGCTAACATCGCTTTGTTAAATGAGGTACTTGAGGTACCCTTCGTCGGTCTATTTTACCGTTAGTAACGACAGTCTGAAATGAGATATCTTTAACGAATGGTTTGTGGTTCCACGATGCGATCCTATGACTAATTTTTAAGAGTGTTGAAAAGTTGAAATCGCCCAGCGATCACTTAGTGCAACTTTTGAAAGTGAGTGAGTGAGTGAGTATAGTTTTACGCCGCACTCAGCAATATTCCAGCTATATGGCGGCGGTCTGTTAATAATCGAGTCTGCACCAGACAATCCAGTGATCAACAGCATGAGCATCTATCTGCGCACTTGGGAACCGATGACATGTGTCAACCAAGTCAGCGAGCCTGACCACCCGATCCCGTTAGTCGCCTTTTACGACAAGCATAGTCGCCTTTTATGACAAGAATGGGTTGCTGAAGACCTATTCTACCCCGGTTCTTCACGGGTCTCTTTTGAAAGTAGGGGGTTTTAGGTGAATATATTAGAACAGCATGTACCGTAGCGATACGGTGGTCGTCGTTCTAGACGGGTAAGAGTGTAGACCGTTGAGAGTTTAGCTTTACCCCGCGTTTAGCAATATTCCAGCAATATCACGGCGGGGAACACCAGAAATGGGCTTCACACATTGTACCATCTGGGGAATCGAACCCGGGTCTTCGGCGTGACAGACGAACGCTTTAACCACTAGGCTACCCCACGATCCCAAACCATTTAGAAGAATGTCAGTAGATGGTAAAGTTATTCACAAGATTATAGCATTATGACTAGTTGGCTTCTGATAACGAACGAACGAACGAACATATAAGTAAAGGAATAAATAAATATTGTATATAACAGTTCAGTGACATCTGTCTTGATACAGGGGGACCTGGTGTACGTCAATTACGGACGCGACGAAGACTTCAAGTACGTCACAGAAGACGTCAACATCAACGTCACGGGGAAGATCGCCATCGCCAGATACGGCAAGATCTTCAGAGGCGATAAGGTACGTCCCCACTACATGGCCAACAATACCAACATGAATGTTGGCCATACTTCCACGTGGTGTTCCCTCAATGTCATTTACGATTTGCGAGGATAGGTAATCGTCACCCCATGTTAAGTGGTATATAATATAAAGTATTATTTATCAAAGTTAGGATTGAGTTAATTGTATAGAATTTGGTAGAAGGTTAAACTGGCCTGACAACTGGTACTGTTTAGCAGCATATTGTATGTTATGCGAAAGAACTTGAAGTACCTCCTTTTCATTTGCTTTAGTTATCACGCCATAACATGACACTTTTGGTAAAAAGATTATGTTTTTTGGACATCAACTGAGACATTTGTAGCATGTCGATCTACGCAGAAATGTAATTTTCCAGTGTTTTGGTTCTGGTCACGTTTGATCAAAGATATGAAGAATTGCTAAGGCACATTTAATCGTTCCATCAGCCGATCGTATTTCTATCGGGCTATCATCCTTGCCAGGATTTTGCCATATTGTGGTGGTACCTGCCGTGGAGCAAACTACATACATGACTTCATTTTGAGACCAATCAAGGCGAGAAAATGTTGTGCGGAGTTGAACCAGTTTTTTGCTCTCAATTTCAACTATTGCAACTATTCCGACAGGCGAAAGCGGCCCAGAAGTATGGAGCGATCGGTTTGATTATATACACGGATCCTGCTGACTATGCCATGGGAGCTAACTCTAGTGATGTGTACCCTCACAGTTGGTGGCTCCCACCCACAGGGGCTCAAAGAGGAACGTTGTTCGTCACTGACGGTGATC
The DNA here is from genome assembly GCF_003918875.1 of Haliotis rubra. Classification (NCBI taxonomy): domain Eukaryota; kingdom Metazoa; phylum Mollusca; class Gastropoda; order Lepetellida; family Haliotidae; genus Haliotis; species Haliotis rubra. The sequence goes on along the minus strand of NW_025766070.1, from coordinate 487,370 downwards.
CCGAAACTCCCGGGTACCCGTCTATTGGTAAGCATTCTTTGAAGAGAGTTTTAAAGGCTTTGAGGTTGCCATGTGGTTAAAGCGTTTGTTCTTCGCGCCAGATTGTTACAATGTGTGAAGTCCATCGGCGGACAAGCCTGTTCACTCACTCACTCACTCACTCGAACCCGGGTCTTCAGCGTCACGAGCGAACGCTTTAACCACTAGGCTACTTCACCACCCCAGTTGAATAGTGAGTTGTTGGGTTTTACGCCATTGCAGCAAAATTTCAGCAATACCATGGCGGGGAACGCTAGAGATGGGCTTCACACATTGTACCCATGTGGGGAATTAAACCCGGATTTTTGTTTCGGAGTGACGAGCGAACGCTTTAACCACTAGGCCACCCTATTATGTAGATTAAGGCACAAGAGAAACGCAAAGTAACGTTTTGAAAGTACCAAGCGGCTTGTTTCCCAGTGAGACTCTCAGAGATGACAGACCGCCTCCGTGGTGTAGTGGTTAGAGCGTCCGCCCGGAGAGCGGAACGTCGCGGGTTCGATCCCCGACCGCGTCATACCAAAGACGTTAAAATATGGTACTTGTTGGTCCCTGCCTGGCGCTCGGCATTAATGGGTACAACAAGGACTGGTCGGCTCGGAGTCAGTATACTGTGTCTGAGTGGGGTATTCATGCTTCACTGCGTCATGGTATCTCAGTGAGCTAGCACTATAAAACCAGCTTCAGTCTGGGCTAGTACAAGCAGCCGCACATACACACACACGCGCATGCACGTCGTCATATGAGCGAAATATTCTCAAGCACGACGTTAAATCCAATTTCACCTCACCTCACCTCACCTCACCTCACCTCACCTCACCTCACCTCACCTCACCTCACCTCACCTCACCTCACCTCACCTCACCTCACCTCACCCTCACCTCACCCTCACCTCACCTCACCTCACCTCACCTCCTTCCCACCTCACCTCACCTCACCTCACCTCACCTCACCTCACCTCACCTCACCTCACCTCAGAGATGACAATCAAATGATACATTTGTTCTGGCCTATTCCAGATGATTTGATAAAACTAAGACATGGATACATGTTGTAAACGAATGTATGGCCTTGTTTCAAGACTTTTACCTGAATCAACTGAATCGTAACCGATTAAGAAAACCTACCCAATGTTTTTTAAACCGACGACGTGGGCTAAATGTACGTATTATGTCTCAGTGGCTGGACGTGGTAAAATACTTTCATTCAGTACCACCTGATTTTCACAGGAGAAATTCCAATTTCATCGTGTTATAAACTTGAATCGAGAATCCTTATACGCCAAAGACAATCCACATCTCGACTGGGTTGGTTAGATCGTTTACTTTGTGCGCTGATCATAAGGCGCTTGATTCCGGGGCGTGTGTTCGAATATATAATGGGCCTTAAGCCGGAAAATAAAAGTATATGTACATTACCGTGTTACACACCCCGAGTTTTATGCTGTCTCAGCAAGTAATATAGCGTTAGTCTCTTTACGTAGACACGGCGTACCGCGCTCCCGAGTCTCAGATCAACCTGCCTGCCATCCCCGTCCACCCCATCAGCTACGGCGAGGCTGAGAATATCATGAAGTGAGTGCATCCTGTCTTGTAGTCCATGTATTATCTTGTAGTAAGTGAGTTTATTTTACGCCGCACTCAGAAATATTCCAGCTATATGGCGGCGGTCTGTGAATAACCGAGTCTGGACCAGACAATTCAGTGATCAACAGCATGAACATCGATCTTCGCAAATGGGATGTGTCTACCAAGTCAGCGAGCCTGACCATCCCATTCCGTTAGTCGCCTCTTACGACAAGCATGGGTTACTGAAGATCATTTCTAACCCGGATCTTCACGGGTTTAGTAATTTGTGATTAACCAGTCATGGTGGACTAGTATATGATGCGAATTAGGTTTCAGCTGACTCAGTTGATGCATCCAATTTGCTCAAGTCAAATGCCAGGTCCAGACAGCCGATATATGGTTGGAATAATGTCGAGTGAACAAACAAACAAACAAACAAACAAACAAACAAACGCTGTCTTTATGCCATATCGATAATCTCTGAATACAAATTCAGTTTTTAGGACTGCCAATTGAACCGAGCTTAATACAAGCTCTATCATATATTTATTTAGATGTACATGGGGGTGAGGGAGTATGGTTTTATGCCGCTTTTAGCAATATTCCAGCAACATCACAGCGGGGGACACCTGAAATGGGCTTCACACATTGTACCCATGTAGGGAATCGAATCCGGATCTTCGGCGCGACGAGCGAACGCTTTAACCACTAGGCTACCTCCCCGCCCCTAAATATACATGACAAAGCTAATCATCCCGATCAAAACTGGAGTAGTGTTGCAGATATTTAGCCAGTGGAATTAATGATTGGAAATGTTTATTCTGTCAACAGGTACATGAGTGGGCCAGTTGTGACTCCGGACTGGTCAGGAGGGATGAACATCGTGTACAGATACGGACCTGGTTTCAACAACCAGACACTCAAGTACGGACTTTTAGAGCTATACTATCTCATCATCCTAAAATATCATCATTACAGTGAGTGAGTGAGATTAGTTTTACGCCGCACTCTTCATATAGCAATATTCCGGCTATATGGCGGCGGTCTGTAAATAATCGAGTTTGGACCAGACAATACAGTGATCAACATCATGAGCATCGATCTGCGCAATTGGGATACGATGACATGTGTCAACCGAGTCAACGAGCCTGATCACCCGATCCCGTTAGTCGCCTCTTACGACAAGCATGGATTTCTGAATATCTTCACGGGCTCATCATTACATTCACACCAGTAGAACTATATTAACATACAGTATATACCATATGGTATTCTACTCTGAAAATGTTCATTACCATCCGATGCTAACATATTACCGTAGTTAATCTGTATAGCAGATAAATGAATGAGGGCGTAACCCCTCTATTCTTCCAGTAGTAAGTTATTATCAAAACTTACTTTAAAACATTTTCTGCATAGTCTTTGCATGCGCTTGTGATGGGTGCCACCGGCGGGCAGAATGCAGTCATCGTTTTTAGACTCCCTGGTATCATCACCGTTTTGATAGTGATTCATAATACATGCTCATGACATAGTTGGAATGGAACAATAGACTTGTCCATGGACACAGAAGTCTTTATTCGCTTCTTATGACATAGTTGGAAGGAACAATAGACTTGTCCATGGACACAGAAGTCTTTATTCGCTTCTCATGACATAGTTGGAAGGGAACAATAGACTTGTCCATGGACACAGAAGTCTTTATTCGCTTCTTATGACATAGTTGGAAGGGAACAATAGACTTGTCCATGGACACAGAAGTCTTTATTCGCTTCTTATGACATAGTTATGACATAGTTGGAAGGGAACAATAGACTTGTCCATGGACACAGAAGTCTTTATTCGCTTCTTATGACATAGTTGGAAGGGAACAATAGACTTGTCCATGGACACAGAAGTCTTTATTCGCTTCTTATGACATAGTTGGAAGGGAACAATAGACTTGTCCATGGACACAGAAGTCTTTATTCGCTTCTTATGACATAGTTGGAAGGGAACAATAGACTTGTCCATGGACACAGAAGTCTTTATTCGTTTCTCATGACATAGTTGGAAGGGAACAATAGACTTGTCCATGGACACAGAAGTCTTTATTCGCTTCTTATGACATAGTTGGAAGGGAACAATAGACTTGTCCATGGACACAGAAGAAGTCTTTATTCAGACTTCCATGGACACAGAAGTCTTTATGATGACATAGTTGGAAGGGAACAATAGACTTGTCCATGGACACAGAAGTCTTTATTCGCTTCTTATGACATAGTTGGAAGGGAACAATAGACTTGTCCATGGACACAGAAGTCTTTATTCGCTTCTCATGACATAGTTGGAAGGGAACAATAGACTTGTCCATGGACACAAAAAGTCTTTATTCGCTTTCATTAAACCTTCATAAATTGCATTTTGTTTCGACCACAGATTCTACGAACTTTGAAAGACATAATTGGAAACAAAATCATTAAGAGAAAGCCTAATTGTGACACTACGTGATTGTGACGACGTGTCCGTCACTACAAAGGTGATATTGCTTTAGCCCACATGACAATGTCTTGTCATTTTGAAAACCATTTACCCGTAATTTTATGAGGTAAATGTCGTTTGAGGCACATATATACTGTCTGAGCCCTTCAATTTGTAGCTCATTTCGACTTCCAATATCCTCACAGACACGTGGAGATGCGTATTTCAACCCAGAACCAAAGGAACGTCACGTACAACACTATAGGCATCATTACCGGGGCCGTGGAACCAGGTGCGTGAAGTGATATAGACACAGTTATACGATGATACTGTTAGATGGATAGGGCGAATAGACTCTATCCTCTTATCAAGAGAAGCCATATTTATGAGAATACTTCTCAGCTATGCAGTTTTGACGTGTTCTGTTTCTCCGTGAGGGATGTGCAATTGTTTGGAAGCGATTTGAAAGCATAGATTGTGACAAAAATAGATTCATCAAACTGTTGTCTTATTATATACTGGTCAACTTTTGACAATGATGAGCGAGTTAGACTATCGCTGCGGTGAACGATGTTTTAGGTATCATTGGCTGTCTGCATGACGTGGGACAACCTGGAGAGACGCACGTCTTGGAGTCGTACCTCTTGGAGTCGTGAACCCCACAGGCACGGCACTAGCAGACCTGTCAGAATCAGACCGATTCCGGGATTCGAACGTAGGATCATATGATCCTGAGCCCTGTTTCTCATAGCGGTCTTAGAGCTATTACTGTCCTAACTATATGTTAACGTATAGGGGGCGGTGGGGTAGCCTAGTGGTTAAAGCGTTGGCTCGTCACGCCGAAGACCCGGGTTCGAATCCCCACATGGGTACAATGTGTGAAGCCCATTTCTGGTGTCCCCCGCCGTGATGTTGCTGGAATATTGCTAAAAGCGGCGTAAAACCAAACTAAATCAGTTAACGTATAGGAGGCACGATAGTCGTAGCGTTACATGATTGACTGACTGACTGACTGAGTTTGGTTTGACACGTGAAATCATTGCAACTGTGTTAGCGATGCAAATAATAACAATTACTGGTCATTATGCATGTGTAATAGTAGTGAGTGAGTTTAGTTTTACGCCGCACTCAGCAATATTCCAGCTATATGGCGGCGGTCTGTAAATAATCGAGTCTGGACCAGACATGCTGGGATCAACAGCAAGAACATCAATCTACGCAATTGGGATACGATGACATGTGTCAACTCAGTCAGCGAGCCTGACCACCCGATCCCGTTAGTCGCCTCTTACGACAAGCATGGGTTACTGAAGATCAACTCTAACCCGGATCTTCACGGGTAATGTGTAATAGTATGATATACTGCAATGGACTTACTAGTTGAACGTTGTCTATGCTTCCCTGCATTCAGTGATTGAGAGAGGTTTGCGAGCCCTTTAGCGTAAATCCGTTTATTTGATAGTGACGGACACCGAGAACGGGTTCACCTTGGGGACTCGAACCTGCATGTTCGGCTTCACGAACGACTTTTTTCGAACAGGCTACCCATGAAATTTTTCCATATTTAAACATATTTAAAGTTACTACTGTTTCCAGATCGCTACGTTATTCTGGGTAACCATAGAGACGCATGGGTGTTTGGAGCAATGGACCCCTCCAGTGGTACTGCGGCCATGATGGAAGCGGCCAGGGTCATGGCAGAGATGGTCAGAAGTGGTCAGTTGATTCTGATAGCTATTATTATCAGTGTATTCAACACACCGAGGTTCTACATATGCAATGAAATCTCGTCCACGCTGCATCATGGCGTTCATCTATGAATGTCGAGGTCGTGACAACAGTGGTTGTAGGCCGCAGCGCCTGCCGACACTGCATATTTCCAGACCTTACATGTACTTCGTCTTAGACGGTGTATCCAGATAATGGGGTTCTGATAGGTGACCGTAACAGGGGGGAACATATTTTTGAGCCATTGGATATATATTTTTAAATATTTAATTCATGATGGGTATTGATAGGTTTTATGATAGGTTTATTAAATATAGACTAACATTCACAAGAAAGTACAAACATTACACTTTTGCATTATTTAAAAAAGAAAGAAAGAAAGAAATAACACAGCCCCACCCCTCCCCACCCCATCAAAGCAAACAAACCAAAACAACAACAAAACAATGCCACCCCTTAACGCCACCCCCCAAACCAAAAACAAACATAAAACAACGCCATCCCCAAAAATAGAAACAAACATAAAAAACCCCCAAAAAACCTCCCACCCCCACCCCCAAACCGACAACATATAATACACAACAAATCTCACACAAACATTGTGTACGTGTTGCCAAAACAGTAATGCAATGGTTCATGCCCAATTCAAGAGTATACGTTCTTTTGTACTTTACTTTCTTTCTTTCTCTTTACTTTGACTTCCTGGGTCCAGTCTGTTAGGTATCTCACACCAACATTATAAAAGATGTTTCTACGGCAAATGATGTTTCAGCTTCAAATTTGTATCTGCTTATAAGCTGCCCAAGTGGTGTTGTTGGGTGTAGATGGGGTGTAGATGGGGTGTAGATGGGGTGTTGTTGGGTGTAGATGGGGTGTTGGGTGTCAGATGGAGTGACGGGATCAGGGGCGTAACCTTGCACATACATGTTGTTCCTCCACCTGGATACATTTCACTCCCACAGGTGAGTGGCGTCCTCGCCGGTCCCTCGTCTTCTGCAGCTGGGGGGCAGAGGAATACGGCGACCTTGGATCTTTCGAATGGGTGGAGGTACGTACACACAATGCCATTTAGGAAGTGGTCAAATGTAATATGTGTTGTCTTGGATTACACTTTCTAACTAAAGTGCAGATTTTAGTATATTTATTAGGTTGAGTCCCATTCAGGAATCGAACCCACACTGTCCGGGTTAGGCAACTAATCGTCGACACGGCCGCGGGTGGAAGGATGGATGGATGGACGTGAGGTGAGGTGAAATTGGGTTTAACGTCGTACTTGAGAATATTTCGCTCATATGACGACGTGCATGCGTGTGTATACATGTATGTGCGGCTGCTTGTACTAGCCCAGACTTAAGCTGGTTTTATAGTGCTAGTCTACTGAGATACCATGCCGCAGAGAAGCAGGAATACCTCACTCAGACACAGTATACTGACTCCGAGCCGACCAGTCCTTGTTGTACCCATTAATGCCGAGCGCCAGGCAGGGACCAACAAGTACCATATTTTAACGTCTTTTGGTATGACGCGGTTGGGCATCGACCTTCCGCTCTCCGGGCGGACGCTCTAACCACTACACCACGGAGGCAGTCGTATGTGTGTGTGTGTGTGTGTGTGTGTGTGTGTGTGTGTGTGTGTGTGTGTGTGTTTTGTGTGTGTGTTGTTTGTCTGTGTTTTGTTGTTGTTGTGTGTGTTGTTTGTGTGTGTGTTGTTTGTGTGTTTTGTGTGTGTGTGTGTTTGTTTGTTTTTCCAATTGACAAACACGAACAGTAAACACACACCCCGAGGACTGTACATTTCTATGTTTCAGGAGTATATGAAGAATCTTGGCGCTCGAACCGTTGCCTACCTGAATGTAGATATTGCTGTTTCAGGTAAACAGTCCCCGACCAATTACAACATCGATCGCTAGTCATACTTCTACCTCTGTTACAAGAACGTCATCTATTTTCCCTAAAATACCTGTTACTCGATACTTAGCAGACGTACTGTTATTTGTCGTTTGGAAACAAACACATATTAAATACATAGTTGTGGGTGGCGGGTGCTTATAATCATGGTTAACCCTTTTCTCCAACACCTGGTGTCCTCGCTGATTATTAGTGATCCACTGAGGTAGTTCACCCCTGTTTCACGCCCTATGGAATCTGTTTCGGTAGACGGTGGAGACTGATTATTGTCTGCCGTTGACAATATTACACAACATAAGCAGCAGTTAGTCATTACATTCTATCGCAAGAAGCACATTCTCAGTTTCTACACACAACTCAGAACTTCTAACCACCACTCAAGACACTGACATAGCAACTATGTAAAGCCTGTTACAATGTATCATATATAGTATGTACAGAATGTTATTTTGTTCAATTTCTTTTCCTTTCAAAACAAACAATGAGAAGAATTGTTACAATTCCTTCTCTGTTATCAAAGACACACAGTTTCTCTCGCAGCAACCCATACTTGTTGAAGGAGGCGACTAACGGGATCGGGGGGTCAGGCTCGCTGACTTGGTTCACTCATGTCAAATGTTGTATCTTAACTGCGTAGATCGATGCTAATGATGTTGATCATTGGATTGTCTGGTTCGGTTACTGATTATTTACAGTCCGTGGCCATATAGCTGAGATATTGTTGATTGCGGAGTTAAACAACAAACAAACAAATCTATCGCAGATGAGTGTAATTTGACTTAATAAGATTATTATCGTAATGTCATTCGAAACTGACCCCAGACATGGCTATTCACTAGCGGGTTGTATTGATATAGATCATATCTCACACACACACACACACACACACACACACACACACACACACACACACACACACACACACACACACACACACACACACACTCTCTCTCTCTCTCTCACACACACACACACACACACATGCCAATAATGGTTGTCACCCCCTCCCCATCCCAACCCCCAACACACCTCACACCCCACCCCTCTTCAATTAAAAAAAATGAAGGGGGTGACAACCATTATTGGCATGAGTATATATATATATATTATATATATATTCACTGGATAATGGATATGGGCAATTGCAGGAACTCGCAGCTTGTCAGTTGGAGCTACACCCTTACTGAACAGAGCTGTGTATGAGGCGGCTAAGCGGGTAGGTACCATTCTGGGGTGGTCACAGGAAATGAGTCGGATCAGTGAAGATCCGGGTTAGAACTGGCCTTCAGCGACCCATGCTTGTAAGAGATGACTATCGGCATCGGGTGGTCAGGCTCACTGGCTTGGTTGACACATGTCATCGTATCTCAATGTATGCTCATAATGTTGATCACTGGATTTTCTGTTTCAGACTCGAATATTACAGACTTCCTCCGTATAGCTGGAATATTGCTGATTGCGGCGTTAAACAACAACAAACAAATAAAATAGAACATTAATTGTATTTGGTATAATTTTAACTTTATTAGAAAGGACTTTCTCTTCTGAAATTGTCCGGGAGTGTTTGCTGGTGAACTAACCAAGAGCATAGTGTAGATCTTGATATGCGCAGTGTGTGCATTGAAGCCTTAATTTCTGGTTTGGTAATCAATCGTTTGGTATGTAATGGTACTCAATCGTTTGGTATGTTATGGTAATCAATCGTTTGGTATGTTATGGTAATCAATCGTTTGGTATGTAATGGTACTCAATCGTTTGGTATGAAATGGTAATCAATCGTTTGGTATGTTATGGTAATCAATCGTTTGGTATGTAATGGTAATCAATCGTTTAGTATGTAATGGTAATCAATCGTTTGGTATGTAATGGTAATCAGTCGTTATGGTAATCAATCGTTTGGTATGTAATGGTAATCAATCGTTTGGTATGTAATGGTAATCAATCGTTTGGTATGTAATGGTAATCAATCGTTTGGTATGTAATGGTAATCAGTCGTTTGGTATGTAATGGTAATCAGTCGTTTGGTATGTAATGGTAATCAGTCGTTTGGTATGTAATGGTAATCAATCGTTTGGTATGTAATGGTAATCAATCGTTTGGTATGTAATGGTAATCAATCGTTTGGTATGTAATGGTAATCAATCGTTTGGTATGTAATGGTAATCAATCGTTTGGTATGTAATAGTAATCAATCGTTTGGTATGTTATGGTAATCAGTCGTTTGGTATGTAATAGTAATCAATCGTTTGGTATGTAATGGTAATCAATCGTTTGGCATGTTATGGTAATCAATCGTTTGATATGTAATGGTAATCAATCGTTTGGTATGTAATGGTAATCAATCGTTTGGTATGTAATGGTAATCAATCGTTTGGTATGTTATGGTAATCAATCGTTTGGTATGTAATGGTAATCAATCGTTTGGTATGTAATGGTAATCAATCGTTAGGTATGTAATGGTAATCAATCGTTTGATATGTTATGGTAATCAATCGTTTGATATTTAATGGTAATCAATCGTTTGATATGTTATGGTAATCAATCGTTTGATATGTTATGGTAATCAATCGTTTGGTATGTAATGGTAATCAATCGTTTGGTATGTAATGGCAATCAATTGTTTGGTATGTAATGGTTATCAATCGTTTGATATGTAAAGGTAATCAATCGTTTGGTATGTTATGGTAATCAATCGTTTGGTATGTTATGGTAATCAATCGTTATTTAGAAATTCATGTAGTGGTGAAGCCAGATAAACAATAAGCATAAAAAAGAAATATTTAAATTTCAGGTTACTATATAATCGAGTGAAAGATCCACTTCATGTAAAGTAATCAGTCATGCAGCGTCCAGGTCAATGACATAACTAGGTCACTAGGTCATGTAACGTATCAAGTTCATGTAATATAATTAAACTTAAGTAAGTCATGTAAGGTCCTTTAACATAACCGGGTCACTTGATGTAAGTAGGTCATGAAAAGCAATTTTAATTTTTTTTTATTTTCAGCTCTGTTAATTTCACAAATTTTATACGAATATAAAGCTAATTCCCAGTTTCATTCCGTTAAATTTGTTATTTATCATATGTATATTGTCTATATAACTTATTGTTATCTGTTCTACGGCCAGGTGGTTAGCCCACGAGGGGACGGGTCACTGTACGACGAGTGGCTGAAAGCAGTTCCTCAGACAGTTTCTGGACAGTCACCTCAACCAAGGTGAGATCTCGAAACCGGGATATTACGCGTGCGTGCGTGCTTGCGTGCGTACTTGCGTGCTTGCGTTTTAAGTGTTGATTTCCAAACTGAAACAGTTACTGATATCAGTAACCATTAGGCAAGATACACCAAACACACCACTTCTTACAGCAGCGACAGCTAATGTATCTTGACAGACAGACATACAGACAGAAGATTTATTTAGGCCATGGGCCAAAAACAACGGTTACAAAAAAATTGTATGATTGCACAGTCGTGGGTATTTGTGGATGTACATATAAAGTTTGACATACAATAATTTAACAGAGAAATGAGGGATGGTAACCCAAGAGTAAATAATTACAGTATATTCATTGTACTTTCCATTTTAAAGATATGATAAACACATTTAGCAATACTAATCAATAGTTGTACATTATTAGTTTGTAACATTTGACGTGTGCCAAATACGACTAACGCGATGTTACTATAGTTACCCAAACCCGTTATCATGTATCCTGACTTTCTTGACCGGAAGGAAGTAACTGACTGAGATATATTTGTGTGTATTTCACGTTCATGGCGTGTAACTAACATACCGCAATAAAGAAACAATATCGCCACATTTCAATGAAGATATATTTGCTTCCTAACTCAGGATTGACCCCCCAGGCTCAGGGAGCGACCATGACCCCTTTCTGCTGAAAGCTGGTATCCCGGTAGCCAACATTGGATACAAGGTAACGCTCCTTCAAGGTCACTGTCTAGACCGACCCACACTTGTCGTAAACTTAATTGAACCGATAGGACACCATGGGGGCCAGTGGTCTAGAATCCCGTTTCCCCTACTACTCAGCAGCAACTAACGGGGTCGAGTGGTCAGGCTGTATGACGTGGTTGACGCATGTCATCGTATCCCAATTACGTAGATCGATTGATCACTGGGTTGTCTGGTCCAGACACCATTTACAGACAGCCCTCACATAGCTGGAATATTGCTGATTGCGGCGTTAAACAATAAACAAACAAACGACCACCATCCAGACCTCGCACAGGCCCTCGTGTCTTTGCGAGGACTAAAGATTAAAAAAATATTGTTCTTGAGATGACCCCCGACTCAAAATGGTTCACACTGTACAATACATCCTGACAATGAAACATTTCGAGTAGGGGTCATCTCAAATTTATATATATGTTTAAACAAAATTTGAATCCTCGCAAAGACACGAGGGTCAGCTGATGAGGATGTGTGTGTGTCGTCGTGCTCCGTTCGTGCTCATACGATCAACCACTAGGTTAATTACCACAGACGATCGTGGCAAAACCGGAATATTACTATCGTTTTATAACTGCATTCACGCATACGTCAGAAATGCACGAAAAAAATTCTAATAATTGAATATTGAGTATGGTGACTGATATTGGACACCATTTTGTTTGTTTCAGAGCGAGTCTCAGTACCCGTTGTACCATTCTGTGTACGAGACATTCTACGCCATGGAAAAGTTCTACGATCCGGACTTTAAGGTTTGGACAGCGAAATAATACATGCTAAACTTCCAGTATGTATTATCGGATATCAAGAAGTCATATACTCTCCCAAAAAAGAAACGCATCATGAAAATAGCAATTTCATGTAGCAATGAATTAAAACGTGATTCATTTTACAAACGGTTTTGCTCTGTTTATGAGTCCTATGGTGTTTATGTTTTGAAACATCACAACAAAACGCACCATCCGTAAAATACCCGTATTTAATAGCATGATTTTCAATTTCGGCGTGTAGTGTCACAGAATACACAATTCACATGCAATGCACGTGAAAGTTGGGGATCAGATAGTGTCAATGATGGGTATAAAAGGTTGATCGCTGTCTGTCGATTATTCACTGTATTTGGAATATTGTTGACGAACGCAAAATGCCACGTCTAAGTGAAGCCAACCGTCATATCGCCATTGGTTTGCTTGAAGCTGGCCAGTCTCAACGTGCAGTTGCCCGACGCATGAATGTTCACCAAAGCACCATTTCACGGCTCTGGGAGAGATATCGCCGGCAGAATTCGGTAGCAGATGCTCCTCATAGTGGGCGACCTCGAGCGACCACTGCGGCGCAGGATCGCTACATCTGGGTACATCACCTGCGTCATCGAACTGCTACTGCGACCAGTACCGCTCGACAAATACCCGAATTGAGGAGGCTTTCTGCACAGACCGTCAGGAACAGGTTGAGAGAGGCTGGTTTACGTGCCAGAAGACCTTATTTTGGCCCTGTGCTTCGACAACAACATCGTCGACATCGAGTTCAATGGTGCACCAACGTTCAGGCCTGGAACCTACCGAATTGGCGTAGAATCTGGTTCAGTGATGAATCACGATTTCTATTGGAACGACGCGATGGAAGAATGCGGGTGTACAGACGTCGACGTGAACGTTTCGCCGACGCTTGCGTTCCCCAGGTGGACAGATTCGGCCGGGGCAGTGTTATGATGTGGGGGAGAGATCACCTGCCGTAGGAGAAGTGATTTGGTGATGATCCAGGGCAACCTGACAGCTCAACGGTACTGTGACGAAATCCTACGCCCACACCTCCTTCCAATCATTGATCGCCAGAGGGAGTTGTTTCAACAGGACAATGCCAGGCCCCACACAGCACGTCACACTAGAGACTTCCTCCAGAACCACAACATCAATGTGCTCCCCTGGCCCTCAAGATCAACAGACTTAAACCCGATCGAACATCTGTGGGATGCCCTGGACAGACGGGTGCGACGCCGTAACCCTCAGCCCCAGACACTTCAGCAACTCGCACAGGCACTACAGGCAGAGTGGGCTGCGATTGGGCAACACGAGATTCTGAGACTTATTCGTTCGATGCCGAGGCGATGCCGTGCAGTTCTGGGATGCCCACGGTGGTCACACGAGGTATTGACTTCAGCGTCACCACACGTCTCCATGTGACACTCAAACTGACTTTCCTCGAGCTGGTGCCAAAGACGGATAAGTCTGCATTCCCAGTGTGCAATTTCGCTATATTTCATTGACTCATAACGCCTACAAGAGGTTTCAAAATAAACATAAAAATACAGTTGAAATTCCTATATGCGTTTCTTTTTTGGGAGAGTATATTAATGGAAACAGCTGTGTGTTTCGTCTTGTGAATTATGCATTGTCCATTTTTTATCAACCTTTGCGATATTATAGGTATAGCTTAAATTGGCGAAACAATCAACACAAAAAACTTACTAATGATAAGTGTGAAAAGTGCTTAATTCGGAGTCTTAGGAACACAATAGTATGTGTTTAGACTCGTTATCATTGGTTCTTTAGATCCACGCCAGTGTGACGTCATTCTGGGTGGAGCTCGCTCGCAGCCTCTCCGACTCCCTCGTCCTTCCCTACAACGTCAGCGACTACGCTGTCTTGCTGGAACAGAGCAGACACGACTTAGATAATGAGTACGGACCCATATTGAAGCTCAACGTGGCTAACTACTGTGAGTTGTAAGCAAATGCAAAAGGGTGAAGGTCGATTGGGATTCAACATCACGCTCATAATTACCGTGACGTGTACATAAGTAGGTGTGTGACTGTGTCCAGCCAATCGGGGCGGTGGGGTAGCCTAGTGGTTAAAGCGTTCGCTCGTCACGCCGAAAACCTTGGTTCGATTCCCCACATTGGTATTATTTGTGGAGCCAATTTCTGGTGTCCACCGCTGTGATATTGCTGGAATATTGCTGAAAGCGGCGTAAAACCTCAGTCACTTAACCAAGCCTATCAGTCCTTGTTCTATACCCTTAATGTTGAGCGCCAGCCAAGGAAACAATAAGTACCTACATTTTTTATGACGCGACCGGAAGTGGAACCACAGAGCTTTCAATTTCCTCTCAAACGTTCAATCCGGTCAGTTGTAAACAGAAAAGGCTACGACAACAATAGCAATGTTTACTTATGAAAGATTATAAGGGGATAATTTTATTTTATTTTACCAGTAGAAAGGTTGTACGTTTAATATAATGCGAATGTCGTAAGTCGTTGTTAATGTTTTAATCATCCCAGTCCTTCCATTGAGTAAAGCCGATAAGTATTGTTCTCACACCGAGTCGGTCGTGTAGTGGTTAAAGCGTTAGCTCAGTACTCCGAGAGATTCGATTCTGCACCTGCACAGTGTCATTCGTAAGTGATTGGTTAGATAAGTCTTAAAGCCTGTTTTCTCTTTATGTTCAATAGCTGCCCTTGACAGCTACATCAAGGACTTCAAGAGAGTAGCAGCTGAATTTATGAACAGCCTAGGAGCAGTCAACAGAAATAAGTATGCAAGATTTCAAATACAATGTATGTTTTTTTATAATTACGAATTTTACGTTGACTCTTTTGATGTGAGGCATAGATCGTAAGCCTACCTTTAGCAAGCTGAATGAAGGTCACATCACCCGTTCTCGTGCTGCACCCAATTTATTATGTCATGAACATTTACGTCTGCACGAATTTCATTTTGTAAAACTGGTTGTGTATTTCAGCCCCTTGGCGGTTCGTGCGGTCAACGACCAGATGATGCAGCTGGAGCGAACCTTCATTGACCCTGCCGGTCTTCCCGGAAGAGCCTATCACAAGTACGTTGTTTTCGAAGACGTAGTCTAGTTGTTCGTTCACTCAAACTAACGCATATTTCTTTGTTTAACACCACACTCAGCAATATTTCAGCTTTATGGTAGTGGTCTGTACATAATCGAGTCTGAACAAGACAATCCAGTGATCAACATCATGAGCATTGATCTACGCAATTGGGATACGGCGCAGTGTATGAAATAAGCCAAAAACCCAGCCAGACATCTGGGCTGGTAACTTCAAAAACTTACCAGCCAAGACGAGATTTAACCAGTCCTTCTTAAATACTAAACGGACAGTGCCAGTGGACACGTTATCTGAATATTTTTTTTTCACCCGTCCATCGGGCTGACTAGCTGTAAAATTAGACCGTCCGGCAGAAATCTAGCCCGTCTCGGGCAGTCGGACGGGACTTATTTCATACACTGATGATACGGTAACTGGTGTCAACCAAGTCAGCGAGCCTGACCACCCGATCCCGTTAGTCGCCTCTTACGACAAGCATGGGCTGCTGAAGACCAGTTCTAACCCTGATCTTCACGAGTTAAAAGACTACATCGACAACGAAAATCATAATGGTAGCAATATTATGTAAAAACATGGCTACAGCGTAAACTGTGTCATGTGGCCGCACCAGAACTAAAACACATTGACCTTTCCGTAGGTGTCGTTTGAACTGATTCAAGAGCGATTTGTCACTTCTGGGATGTTTGATGCTCTTCTAAGACACCCCCACCCCACCCCAAGATTTTAATAGTTCAAGACTGACCTGACCGTAAGTCACGGGCTACGTTAACCTTAAACTAACATGCCCATATAACTAAATCAGAATATGACTTAGACATCGTACTCAAATATTGAACATGTTTTTTTGGTTAATCCAGACACGTGGTCTTGGCCCCGAACATGTACAACGCCTATGCAGCTTCCAGCTTTCCTGGATTGGTCGACCTTCTGGGCCAACTAGATGCCTCACGTGATCACGACAGCCAATGGAAACCCATAAAAAAAAGAATTTCTCCATTCTCCTTTTCATCATCCATTCAGCTACTTCGTCACTGAAAGATTTCAGCCATTTTGTATTTAAATAATCTCCACACTTTGAGTAGCGAATCTGTTACGAATGGTAACATTCGTTTAGGTACTACATTCGTTTAGGTACTACATGGTGTGGAAAATTATTAAAAACATAAAAATACGATTGAAGTGTCCCATGTCACGAAATAATAACATGCGCTACTGATGTACAACGAGTAAGTGAGTGAGTGAGTGAGTGAGTGTGGCTTTAACGCCGCTTTGAGCAATCTAAAAATTACCCCACGACCTAGCCGCACAGTGTTGAAAACCCAAAATGAGACTTTTCTTGGACGTTCACCACTTTAGTGAGGCGGAGGGGAAGCCTTGTGGTTAAAGCGTTCGCTCGTCACGCTGAAGACCCGGGTTCGATTCCCCACATGGGTACAATCAGTGAAACATATTTCTGGTGTTTCCGGCCGTAATATTGCTGGAATATTGCTTAAAACGGCGTAAAACTAAACTCACTCACTCACCACTTTTGTGACATCGAGGGTCATAATCAGTGCAAATCAGCAGATCCTGCACAAGGAGTGGTAGACAACGATGACACCCGAAAATAGTATTAGGAGAATAGGTTTTGGGCAGTATTGAACAGATCTCGAATTTCACTCCCTTACTTATTGTGTAACAAGATTGTACGGAGGATTTTGTTTTGCACCAAACAATAAATAGTATACACTCACATTACAATGTGTTCCCTTCTTTTCCCGTCAGTTTATGTCATTTTCCTTTCACTAATGTGTAAACGTTCGACGTTCTACTATTTCATTATATTTGAGTGTACACTCGAATTTCAAGTACATATTTTAGATAGCTGGTAGTGGCTCATGTGATATTATCTACAAACTGCTTTTATATATTTCTCTCAAACACAGTGTGCGAGAACTGATACTTATATATTTGATAATGATGATAATATAACAATCAAGCTCGACACAATATTAAAACGATTTAACAACATGACATTGTGATAAGTGAGTGAGTGAGTGATGATAACATAACGTAAGGTATGAGAAGATACCGCAGGATACAAATGTTATCACCCCGAAACATTTTTTTCTTCTATCGTAGTTCCAAAATAGGTCACATTTCCTGTTTCTTATATACATAATTGTGACTTTATAAAATAGAACTAAACAACACATATTGTGAGTATTACTAAAAACTGTGAATACCAAAAGTCTGTCTAAGTTAACGTTGATGTGTGCTGACCTTCATTACGAAGTTGTAAACTAATATACGGTGTGTGTTAAGCGTTAAGACTACATTTATGCTCCGGTCCAAGTCTATAATCAGTCGGGATCGATATACGCTCGTTTTGATTGCAAAGTTTACTTGATAAGCTTTATATGTTCAAGTCGTTAAAACTACATGTCTGTCGAGAAACACGCTCTCTGAGAAAACTATCAGATAATTTTAGTCATTTCTGCATTTATCATTAAGTCTTGCAAAGCTGCGAGGTAATCTCAAGATTTAAATAGTCATCAGTGTAGATTGGCAGCATTGTAAGTATTGTTTAAAGTGACAATTGTTCGTGCGACCATATCACGACATCCGAGACCATCGGTGGTATAAATAACGGCCTTTATTCGGGGTATTCCACTGATGAGATACACCGAATAAAGACGGGCCATTAATAGATACTTCTATTGGTTATTTTAAGGTAGGTTATGTTCACTTCATTCATTGTATGTTCTTAAATTATGTTCCAACTTTCTATTGCATTCTATGTTGTCAGTTGATTTTAATTTCAACAAGTTAAATTACACAGTATTAAGTGCACCAGTGAAGTTATTGATTATAGTTAGGTCAGTCATGTAGCACTATACTAACAATGTGGTGTACATAGACTGACTGACTGAGTTTAGTTTTACGCCGCTTTCAGCAATATTCCAGCAACATCACGGCGAGGGACACCAGAAATGGGCTTCACACATTGTACCCATGTGGGGATTCGAACCCGGGTCTTCGGCGTGACGAGCCAACGCTTTAACCACTAGGCTACCCCACCGCCCCTGGTGTACATAGAGAATAGCTATAGTATATAATATAATGACGTTTAGACATTTATATGTTTAGTAAATCAAAATTACATATATTCGGGCTCGTTGAAGTATAGAAATTCTTGTGCACGTGTTGTGTATTGTATTGCGTGTTTGCATGAGTTATTTAATTTATTTTCATACAGTTTTCTCAGTTGCGCTACATCACGTGTATTATCTTTTGAATATAATGTTAAGTGTCTTCGTTTCCTTGTACTTTTTTTTGTAATCTTTGCAACTGTTTATTGTAAGATACGTTGTCATAACGTTTATGTGATAATTAATTCATGATTCTCAAAAGATCTTAATTGTCCAAGGTTGTAATTTTGCTGATGTTTTATTATCTCTGATGAAATACACCGGCTAAACCCCAGCAACTTACAGATGCTTCTGTGTGTGGTAGCAAGCTAATACAGCGACAACAAATTCGTGGTACTATAATTAGCCTTGACCAAGCGACCTTAAACGATTTTTATAGGTCAAAGCTATATTATACATTGATGAACTTATGATCAAATTCCTAAACACGGTTGAAAATCTTGATTATGTGTCTTTGAACGAGGACTCCCAGCAAAACACGCATTCCTTTCCATTCATCGTATTCAAAATGTGGATGTCTTGAACTAGTTTTCAAAGTTGATGTATTCAAAACCACGTTGATGGCGAGACCGGTAATCGCGAAATTTCAGCACAAACACGCACGCTTCTCCTGGCTTGGCGGTTAGACAAGAAGACGCACCTTGCCGTTGCAACATGGCGTTGGCCAACGTCTCTGGATCTCGGAGGAAGCTGATCGTGGCTGGAGTGAGCCTTGTGGCCACCTTCATCGTCGGTCTGCTCATTGGTATGTTCGCCATCTCCTCTCAGGGAAATGGCGCGAATTTGAGCGGAATGCCTCAGGCGATTATTCAAGAAGCAGACGAGACCGTTCACCAGAAGCTGGCGTCCAGGATCAAGGCGGAAAATATCCGGGAAAACCTCAGGTATGGTAACTGTGTCTGCGACAGTGGGGATTCTGAAGTAGAATTGGTCTTCTGAAATCCATCACTAACCGATGATTGGGTGGTTACAATGTCTGACAGGCGTCTTGTGTAGGGATGTTGGTACATATTCCAGAGACATGACGGCAACTGTAAATAATCGAACCTGATGCAAGCAATCCAGTGATTACAATCAGGAGCATCGATCTCTGCAATAGAGAATTCGATGATATGTATCAACCAAGTTAACGAGCCTTGATCATCCGATCCCGTTAGTCGCCTCTAAGATAAGCATGGATTTCTCAAGACCATGTCTGAACTGGATCTTTATGGGCGTATATTGAGGACTATGGCTTACAACATTATGTACCCCGCACTGACCTCCATGAGAACCACGCACCAAACACCACTCCACAGGAATACTCTAGGTTTATGTTACAACACGAGTACGAACAATAAATATGTTACCCCAGATACATGGCCACCGATAACTTAACATATAGTCCCCTGAAGAGGTTGCCTGTTTACTGCCTGACTCATGAAAGTATACACCTATGTTTGATGGTGTCTAAAAACGAAAAAGACAAGATATATATTAAATTCATGGTTATTCAATGGTAATGTATTAGATACTGGTATCACAGTTTTGTTTTGCATCTTAAGTATTTTGGGGACTGTTTTCAGCCTTATAAGGTTTTGATAACTTTTTAAAATATTTGGTCCAATTTCAAGTTAACACTTTCTTTTACTTGGTACTTTATGCTCTAGCGTATGCATTATGGTCTTAGGAAACGGCCCTACGCATATCAGTTATTATACCACGCGTGTGTAATCACGCGTCCTCTTTCATCGAAATGTGAATTGTTTAAATTCTTATTGTTCTAGTATGGTACATTAGGCATCATCTTAGATATGGTCGAAGGAAACATAAATGCTTTATTAAAATATATACGTACATAATAGAACACATTCATTAATATTGCTCAAAGGCAACTGACCTCCAAACCCCACCTAGCGGGGACGCCGGCCGACTACAGACAGGCCAAGGAATTAGCTGACCTGTGGACACAACAAGGCTTTGATGACGTCACCATCACGCCTTATGACGTACTGCTGTCCTACCCAGATCCCGCGAGACCTAACGTGGTCCGCCTACGAGGCCAGAACGATGAGTTGCTGTACGAGTCACCCGAGAAGGAAGCCATCTTGACGCCGAGGGAGGACGTTCCCGACGTCGTGCCACCGTTTAATGCTTACTCGGCACCAGGAATCGTTAAGGTAGAGTGAGTGAGTGAGTTGGGTCTATACGCCGTTTTCAGCAATTTTCTTGAATATCACAGCGGTGGGTACCAGGAAGGGACAACACACTATACACACAGGAGAACACATCTTTGCACTTAGGCAACAAAAACGCCCCTTTAAGTTGGGGATATAGTATTTGACGTGCACTAGTTTGGAGGGCATTTCAATACATGTATATCGATATGATAATGGGAGGCTTCAATGCCGTGGTTTATTTACCTTTCAAAGGGCATGCCCAAACAACAAAGTGCATTTTACTCATGTGCTTCTTTTCTGGTACGCCGTTTATTCTTGTTGGTGGGGCGGTGGGGTAGCCTAGTGGTTAAAGCGTTGGCTCGTCACGCCGAAGGCCCGGGTTCGATTCCCCACATGGGCACAATGTGTTAAGCCCATTTCTGGTGTCCCCTGCCGTGATATTGCTGGAATATTGCTAAAAGCGGCGTAAAACTAAACTCCGTCAGTTATTCTTGTTGGTACAGGGTTGGCTTGTCACTCCCAACAACCGGGTTCGATTCTATACATTAGCACAACCTGTCAAGAGTATTATTGAGTTCTCACCGGGGCTGGAATAATTCTAAAACCCGTAAACCAACACACTTGTGTTTAACCGTTATACTTCTATGACTAAATGTATGACGCTCCAAGTATTGTCGATTAATGATGTCTAATGTCACTGCCACCTCACCCTTCAGGGACAACTAGTGTACGTCAACTATGGCCGTGACGAAGACTTTAAATACGTCACCGACACTGCTTTAGTCAACGTCACGGGGAAGATCGCCATCGCTAGGTACGGCAAAATCTTCAGAGGCGATAAGGTACGTGTCATCCAGATCGTCCCTTCCATGTTAACCTGCGTCACGGTATCTCACTGGTCTAGCAATATCAAACCGGCTTAGTCCGGACTAGTTCATGCAGTCACACACCACGTACACACACGTGCACTTCGCTGAATAACTGTAAAAGGGTTGAACCCGACGTTAAACCTCATTTCAATTCACAACTTCAGTGAGGTAGCCCCGTGGTTGATGCATTTGCATGGGTTTAGGTAATTGTTATAGCTCTGTTATAATTCTGCGCACTCGCACGCACGCACGTACACATGTCTATTTGGATTCAAAGTGGATACAATGGGTCACACACTCTCCTACCCAGAGTTCCATGGGGCCAGCCAGCATAGTACCTCTGCCACAGGCCAGAAAGATGTGACGATTCGTCACATCTTGCACCGTCCATTCAATATAAACTACATATTTCTTAACTCTTTTAATTTTGACGAGTCTACACATGTAATTAAACATCTTTGATAGAATGGTTTAGTTTCACTGAGAAAATATCCTCAAACATGTAACACTATTTCGATATGCGTAGCTATCCTTTCTTTACATAGGTTGTACGGCTTTAAGTGCTGTCATCGAAGCCAACAGAGAGCAAACGATGCAACCAGTTTGATATCTAAATATGTACTGTCATAGACCTTACTGTCGGAGTTGTGGAAGGATATATATGTAACAATGTAAAACATTGTGAAGAACGCGCCGAAAAGTTTGCCTAAGACCAGTCTCTGAATATGCGCGCTTGTTTACAAACAAGAGAAAAGTCCGGTCACGTGATATGCAAATTAGCATGTGGCAGTGATGTTATGCTAAGTCATCACTCCGCCTGAGTGTGTGGGTCACACAGCGATAATCAACCACGAATAACATTTCGGATATCACTTGCTTTCTTTCGTATTTTCACACAAACTTGAACTATGAAAATCTCTATGAAAATATGTAAAAGAGAATCTCAATGGATTTTTATGGAACTGAAAGATCGGCAATCTGTCATATCGCTTTCTGATGAATTATTGTATTTCCCCCAAAGGCTAAAGCAGCTGAAAAGTACGGCGCCATTGGTCTCATCATATACTCCGACCCTGAAGACTGTGCTAAGGGGAGTAACTCTAGTGACGTGTATCCCAACAGTTGGTGGCTGCCTCCTACGGGGGCTCAGAGGGGTTCCCTCTACGTAACTGATGGAGATCCAGAAACTCCCGGGTACCCATCAATAAGTAAGCTATATGGGTCATGAATGTTCCGGATTTATACAACCACACAATCATTACTTATGTACTTATAAATGCTTGCCTTATCCCCGGGCGGACCTGTCTAAAGTCCGGAATTATTGTTCAAAGTTGCGGCCGTGAAAGGTGCCGGGCTCATGGGTTCGAATCCCATTTTTCTCCTAAAAATGATTCTTCAGCACCATACCCGTGCCCCTGAGCTATGGAACGTAACGTTATGAAGGATTTCGTATATCATTAAGCTGACCCGCTGTTTAATCCTAGTGACTCTCTCCCTTCCAGACACAGCCTACCGAGTTCCACAGTCGGACATAACTCATCTGCCCAGGATCCCAGTCCATCCCATCAGCTACGGAGAAGCAGAACAACTCATGAAGTAATAAAGGTTTCAGTTTCTCAAACATATAGACATTGATATAACACACTAGCGGAATTATTTCGGAGTTCTATTCTTCAGTGCATTAATACTCCTTGACACTGTCTTCAGATTTATGGATGGAAGCCTAGTACCGACTGAATGGCAGGGTCGTATGAACATACAGTACAGATTTGGTCCGGGCTTCAGGAACTCAACTTTAAAGTGAGTGGATAAACCAACCTTGATTCGCAAAGTAATCTCAACGCTGTGATTTCGTTTGTTCGCCTGCAGACTAACATCTTGTCTCTGAAATGAACATATTTAACAGAAAAAAGGTTCCTAAATTATACTCATGAAATATGACAAAAAGGATTAGTGATTTTTTAACAGAGCCAATATTCTATAACACACATTTTAAAGTTAATGATAAACCTGTTTTTATGAAACAGTGGTATGAGAAAGGTGTCACTCAAATAATAGATTTGGTTGATGAGAATATAGAATTTTTATCATTTGAAGAATTTAATGAAAGGTACCATACTTCCACAATTGTTTATTTATTTTTATGGTATTGTTAACAGTATCGAACAATATTTGAAGTTTCTTAAAGGTCAATCTGACGCTGTTCTAGATTATAGATATATTCTGTACTGATATTCTCTGATTTAAAGACAAAAGGTCAGGGAAGCACAGTTTGATAATCGTAATTGGAAATGATTCGAACAACACAAGAAGTTAAACTTCGTTGGTTTCAATATAGAATCATACATAGAATTCTTACAACCAATACTTACTTATTTAAACTGAAGTACACAGAGAATGATTTATGTACATTTTGCCAAACTGATAGTGAAACAATTACCCACTTGTTGTGGGATTGTAAGTTTACCCAGTTATTTTGGAATGGTCTCTGCTCGTGGATAATGAAATGTTCACATATATGTAACATGAACCTTAGTATGGAATTGATATTGTTTGGTGTAAAAGAAAACATTGTTACAGACAGAATTTTTGACTTTATTCTGTTGTTTGCAAAAAATTCATATACAAATGTAAACATCAGAAATGCAAACCACAGTTTAAAAGATTTTTAAAGGAACTTTTTGTCAGATATAAAATAGAAAAAGACATATCCTTAAGCAATTGTACTGCTGATAAATTTCATCAGTCTTGGATGTTGTATCATATTTTCTTTTCTTCAGAAGAGCAGTAATAGTAAAATGTTTATTTTTCATGTCTAAGACCAAAAAATATAATCTGAAGTTTATGTCAGATATTAAAGGGGCTTGTGTTTGTGTGTGTGTGTGTGTGTGTGAGTGAGTGTGAGAGAGTGATTTGTACTAAAACCCACCTAAGTAAACTGTAAAGTACTGATTACATCAAATATTATGCTTAAAAAAGATTTCCTCTATGTCAATGACCTTCATTTCCCTGGCATGAAGGTCAATGCTTTGTAACAGGGATGGATGAATAAAAAAACCCTGTGGAAATCTAGACTTGCATGGGCTGTATTGGGTATATTTGTTTCAGAATGGATATGACATGTGGGTCTGTTAAAATATGGAGGTTACGATCATCTTTGGCCAAGAACGCTCTTTGTTGAACCGCGCACTAGATTTCTTTCTGGGTTAAACCTTACTTTAAACTTAACATGGCACATAATGTTAAGTAAATGGTCCCCCGCCGTGATATTGCTGGAATATTGCTAAAAGCGGCGTAAAACTAAACTCAGTCAGTCAGTTAAGTAAATGTTACGCTACTGCCTTGGATTGTAAAAGCGAAGCGTGCGTGCCGAGTGTAATCACTGGAGAACTATTTCTAACGCTTGAGTGTGCACGTTGCACGGGATAATGTTTGCTGAATCTTCTGTAGGGAGGCAGAGATGGCGATCTCTACCAGCAACCAGAGACGGACGATCCACAACACGATCGGTGTGATCAAGGGGAGCATTGAGCCTGGTAGGTACAGCTTGTGTGACGTGGTGTGATCAAGGGGAGCATTGAGCCTGGTAGGTACAGCTTGTATGACGTGGTGTGTGATCAAGGGGAGCATTGAGCCTGGTAGGTACAGCTTGTGTGACGTGGTGTGATCAAGGGGAGCATTGAGCCTGGTAGGTACAGCTTGTATGACGTGGTGTGATCAAGGGGAGCATTGAGCCTGGTAGGTACAGCTTGTGTGACGTGGTGTGATCAAGGGGGGAGCATTGAGCCTGGTAGGTACAGCTTGTGTGACGTGGTGTGATCAAGGGGAGCATTGAGCCTGGTAGGTACAGCTTGTGTGACGTGGTGTGATCAAGGGGAGCATTGAGCCTGGTAGGTACAGCTTGTGTGACGTGGTGTGATCAAGGGGAGCATTGAGCCTGGTAGGTACAGCTTGTGTGACGTGGTGTGATCAAGGGGAGCATTGAGCCTGGTAGGTACAGCTGTGTGACGTGACGTGGTGTGATCAAGGGGAGCATTGAGCCTGGTAGGTACAGCTTGTGTGACGTGGTGTGATCACTGAGGGTACAGCATGTGAGCCTGGTAGGTACAGCTTGTGTGACGTGGTGTGATCAAGGGAGCATTGAGCCTGGTAGGTACAGCTTGTGTGACGTGGTGTGATCAAGGGGAAGCCTGGTAGGGCAGCTTGTGTGACGTGGTGTGATCAAGGGGAGCACTGAGCCTGGTAGGTACAGCTTGTGTGACGTGGTGTGATCAAGGGGAGCATTGAGCCTGGTAGGTACAGCTTGTGTGACGTGGTGTGATCAAGGGGAGCATTGAGCCTGGTAGGTACAGCTTGTGTGACGTGGTGTGATCAAGGGGAGCACTGAGCCTGGTAGGTACAGCTTGTGTGACGTGGTGTGTGATATTGTTCGGTATAGCATGGGGTGATACCCACTAGCCGAAGGTTCGTCCAGATGACGTCCCTTCCCGGACGCGTCTTGACTTGACCTACTCTGACGTAACTTGGTGAAGGTAAACAACGTGACGTGACCTGGTAAAGGCTAACAATGTGACGTACTCTGACGTAACTTGGTGGAGGTTAACAATGTGACTTACTCTGACGTAACTTGGTGGAGGTTAACAATGTGACGTACTCTGACGTGACTTGGCGGAAGCTATCAATGTGACGTACTATGTCGTGAATTGATGGAGGTTAACAATGTGACGCACTCTGACGTGACTTGGCGGAAGCTATCAATGTGACGTCTATATCGTGAATTGATGGAGGTTAACAATGTGGCGCACTCTGACGTGACGTCTA
The DNA here is from genome assembly GCF_003918875.1 of Haliotis rubra. NCBI lineage: Eukaryota > Metazoa > Mollusca > Gastropoda > Lepetellida > Haliotidae > Haliotis > Haliotis rubra. The sequence continues at coordinate 460,800 of NW_025766070.1, read as the reverse complement.
TATCGTGAATTGATGGAGGTTAACAATGTGACGCACTCTGACGTGACTTGGCGTAAGCTATCAACGTGACGTCTATGTCGTGAATTGATGGAGGTTAACAATGTGACGCACTCTGACGTGACTTGGCGGAAGCTATCAACGTGACGTCTATGTCGTGAATTGATGGAGGTTAACAATGTGACGCAATGTGTGGAGCAATATGACTTAGTGGAGGTTAACAACTTGATCAAGTACAGTATACATGATGGATCTGTCGTGACGAGACAAGGCTCGGTATAATTCAGTCTAACTCAATGAGCGCAGTTAAAATAATTTGTTTTGTACCCAAGGTAAAACACTCACATATAAGCTAGCTTTATTGAGTCATATTATATTAAGCACTTTGTAAAAAATAATTTCAGATCGTTATGTCATTCTTGGCAACCATAGAGACGCGTGGGTGTTTGGAGCAATGGACCCGTCCAGTGGTTCTGCGGTCATGATGGAAGCGGCCAGGGTCGTAGCGGAGACGGTCAGCAGTGGTCAGTATACCCGCACTTTCATCTTCTTCTCATCGAAATAGAGAACATAATAGTTTATGCTACCATAGTTATTGCATCTAAGCTGTATCCGACTGGGTTCGATGTGCACTTGTTGCAACACGGGTAGTGCAGGAAGGAAATAATACCAAATGTGGAGTTAAATGCGACTCACTCACTCACAGTTATGGTATACCTTTAATGCATGTTCTTCAGGTGAATGGCGTCCCCGCCGGTCCATTGTGTTCTGCAGCTGGGGGGCAGAGGAGTACGGACTGCTGGGCTCCAACGAATGGGTGGAGGTAATGTATTAGTGAAAATATCTACCCCTCAATTTATATATTAATCAAGCGTGGTTGTATTGAATTGGCAACAATATCGCCTCATAAGATCAGTTTATGTGTACCCTCTTTTATCAAATACTACCCGGGATAGAATCACCGATTCTGTCTTATTTCTATCGTTAATCTGTCACTAATCGAATATTTCAGAATCTTAACTTCTTTTGAGTATCATACAAGGACTTCCTCTGGATATCATAGTTTGATGCAAGTCATTCAATATTTGGAATATCCGAGAAAGCTCCCGACATTGTTCATGTACAGCAGTCAAAGTCAAAAGACGTTTATTGTATGAAAGGCCTCCGGCCCATATATATGAGCAGCCTTCACACGGCAAATTAAAGTTTGACAACACATGTTGAAATTTTAAAAGTTTTCAAACTCGTGTTTTCACGTCGAACACATGTTGTCAAACCTTCCCGTCGTTTGAGCGCCATGTCTCTATCAGTGCGGTCACGTGACAATTTCATTGACTGCGATTGGTTGTTTCAGAACAACACGAGTTTGACAACACTTCACACGTCAAACTCAATTTGAATAAAACCAGAAAGTTTGATGGAAAAGTTGGTCAGAATAGAGACCGATCCTATTTCTCGACAATAGTTTGACAACTCTGAAATTGGTGTTGGTGGCGAGTTGTTGGAATGTTCACACTCTAAAACTCGAGTTTGACAACATGTGTTGTTATCAAACTTTAGTTTACCGTGTGAAGGCCGCTTTACAGTGATAAAAGGAATATTTTGGATATTTACATATATATTTTTATACACAAGTATACGCTTTTATAAGAAGATCCCTTTTCGCTAATGCAATTTTTTTATATTCAAAGACAATTGAACAAGAATATTTTCATTATTAGTTTGTAACAAAGATATATACGCATATAGGGTTTGCTTTGCAAGAAAATGGTGTGGTATATATTTCTGTCGTAATTCGTGATAACAAGGATATATCAGCGTAATATGAGATTTCATTTTTTTCTATCCCTACGTTACATAAAGGACAATATCGACTTTGTTTCCGGACAGAGGTTTTCAACCGTCATTAATCATTAAAGATAAGAAACCTAAACGATACTTTACAAACATTGTTCTTAAACTATATGTTGTAATTATTGATAAGTATATTTCTGGCTGGAGTAACGTTTTAAAGATCCTGTAATATTCATATCGTGAGCTTGAATCTAAGTTCGATTTCCATTCTTCATTGAACATATGTATTGATCTAACACGAAATTCATTTAATGAACCTGTTCACATCGCCAATTGTCTGGCACAACCATATGAAACCGAAACCGTGAGAAACTAATAAATTTCTGATATCAGTTACCCAAGTTTTCCCAAATTATCAGATTTAAAAGCATATTGTAAAGCTAATTTTGGCAGAGGTTGTTCGTGCATATTTAGAATCTTATACCAATATTCTAAACTTCTTATTTTAGAATTAATATACAAAGGAAATCTGCCACATTCACCATATACCATTCAGTTAGGTGTCTTTGGGCTTACGTTTACAGGCTAAAGATGTACTCTCTCAATACAATCGAAACACAGAAAACCCCATATTACAGATCCATGTAATAAAATGGGTTGAATCTGAGTATTAAATATGTTAAAAACACATTGGGTGACATAGGTCCAACTTTGTATAAAACCGATAAAACTTGTATTAAAACCTTTTTCCACGTAAAGCTAAGTTCTGTGAACATTTCTTCAAATTCATTCTGTTTGAAAACAAAACCCTAAGTAAGAAAACTGATCGGATACATTAATCAACTTACCATCATAAAACAGCGTTCGTTTGTGGCCACAGGACCGCCCTCCTAAATATCACGATTTCTGTTTTGCTTAAATTAATTGCTAACTTCCATTCTTTAGTATAGCTTTCTAAGATATTTAATTGATTTTGTAAACCGACCACAGTATCCGAAACTAAAATAACGTTGTCAGCAAAAAGGAGGATTAGGACTTCTACAAGATCTGGTACATTTGGATTCCATGTTTTCCACCTAAATTGATATCGTGATATAATTCACTAATGAAGAAGGAAAATAGGAATGGACTTAAGCATCAACCTTGTCTTAAACCAAGTGGGCAATCGAAAAGATATGTAACCCCGTCTTTGCAACGCACACAAGATCGAACGTTAGAATACATTGATTTCAGAATGCTAACCATTTTACAACGTATAAACTTAGACTGGGGTTCCGTCCGATTCCATGCAGAACATCGAAATATCCTGTCATCCTGTCTATAATGTTACAGTTTACACGGTGTAGTGGGTTAAAGCTTTAGCTCGTCATGATACCGATAGCAGGGTTCGTTCCGACTAATGGTTATAATGTGTAAAGCCCACTTCTATTGTCCGCCGCCGCCAAACTCATGAAAATTTACTATGTAAATTGCACACATGTATTCGAGCACTCACTCACATGTTAGTACAAACCTAACGAAAAATTGAATAATAGTCATATATGCATATCATCAGAGTTGTTTGAAGACGTTGTCAGGAAAACCGTACATTAAATCGTGATACATATTTGTGTTTCAGGAATACGTGAAGACACTGGGGGCGAGGACAGTCGCCTACCTGAACGTCGATACAGCCGTTAGTGGTAGGGACACTGCAAGCTGGTCCAAACTTGCTGATACAGGGAAACTTTGATAATCCAGATTACCAACAATTGTCCAAATTAACGGGTTTCCTTAATCAGATACTGCGTTATTTTCGAATATGATACTTATGGCTTCGGGGTAACGGGACTCAAACAACTTTTAATCTGTTTTATCTGTACTTGTGATTAGAGAGCACGAGATGGAGCTAACATATTATGTATCAACCTGTCGTCATTCCAAACGAGGGGCGGTGGGGTAGTCTAGTAGTTAAAGCGCTCGCTCGTCTTACCGAAGACTCGGGTTCGATTCCCTTCATGGGTTCAATGTGTGAAACCCCATGGAATATTGCCAAAAGCGGCATACAACTAAACTCACTCACTCTTCCCAAAGGCGATGTTTAATTGTTATAATTTTATGCAGGAAATCACACAATCTCCTTCGATGCGACGCCATTGCTGTACCGGGCTGTTTATGAAGCAGCGAAAAGGGTGAGTTACACACTCAAGGTAATATTGTCCCTTCATTCTGGGGTTCTGGAAGTGTTGGCTCCTTGCTTGTGGGGGGCGGTGGGGTAGCCTAGTGGTTAAAGCGTTGGCTCTCACGCCGGACCAGGTTCGAATCCCCACAGTACAATGTGGTCCATTTCTGTGTCCCCCGCCGTGATGTTGCTGGAATATTGCCAAGCTGCGAGTGTCCTTGCTGGTGGTATGGAGGTAGCCAAATGGATGGTTGGTGTTGGTTGTTTACCGCCGCACTCAGCAATATTCCAGCTATATGGCGGCGGTCTGTAAACAATCAATTGGGGACCAGACAATCCAGTGATCAACAGCATGAACATCGATCTACGCTATCTTGATACGATGACAAGTGTTAATCAGCGTTGACCTACGCTCTTAGACTGTATATTCAATCAGTGCACTCTGTTTGATATTTGCTGATTTGTTTTAATGAAGGTAGATGACCCGCGAACGGAGGGGTCAGTTTATGATCGTTGGCTGACCACAACTCCCTGGACACAGAGTGGAGTGGCAAGTGATGTACCAAGGTGAATTCTTCGAATGTTCATTATGTCGTTATGTAAGAAAATCGGTTTGATATCGACTCGACGATAAGAACCATTTTGATAATTTTCTTTAAATCGAATATTTTAAGACATATCTCCTTATTTGATAATTTCAGGATCAATAAACTCGGGTCAGGTACTGACTACGCCCCGTTCATTCAGAAGGCAGGGATCCCTTCATCTGGAATGTCATACACCTATGATAAGGTGAGCTATAGCATATAGGACGTGTCACTGTAACAAACCTGTACTTGGTAAAGTCGACTAACTGGGGATCGAGTGGTCACGACATGGATACTATGTCACCTCATTTGGGCGATTACGGGACTCCACCAGTCAGAGTGAGTGTGTGAGTGAGTTTAGTTTTACGCCGCTCTTAGCAATATGACAGCAATATTACGACAGTATTACAGAAATAGGATTCACACATTGAACCTATGTGGGGAATCGAACCTGGGTCTTCGGCGGGACGAGCGAACACTTTAACCACCAAGCTAACCCGCCATTTGGATGCCACTGTTACAGAGACTGAATGCAGCGGCAATAACCAGGGGCCCTTTTTACAAAGCGATCGTACCGCTAAGGTGGTCGTAACTCCCATACTTTAACATAGACTTACGACAGTCGTAGCGCTACGATCGCTTTGTGAAACGGGCCCAAGATGCCTGTGACAGTCGACTAATTAAGTATTGTATGACCCCTCGCGATCAAATACAGGTTCGCAAGTTACGTGAGTTGTAGAGAATGAATACCGATGACAACGGCGTAAAATACCATTCATCTGTTTACCGTTAATGATGTTGCATATGACGTCCCCGTTGACGTTGAAATCTACTTCCAGACCCTTCTCTCCTCCTACCCACTCTACCATTCTGTGTACGAGACATTCTACGCCATGGAGAAGTTCTACGATCCTGACTTTAAGGTAAAATAAACTGACGTTCAAAAGAAAGTACACACCTGATGCGTTGGTGCAATGTTTTCCTGAAAACAGCGTAATATTTAGAAAAGTGTTTTGATTGCGACTCAGAAGTCACAAACATTGTGTACGTGTTGCAATAACACCATAGATATCGTACCCAACTGGAACATTGCTAGCAAAATATTTACGTTGTTTTGATAGTCTCAAAGCACCATGTGTGTACTTTCTTTTGCACATCAGTATAGGTTGGTTTGGTTTTGTTGGTTTCTTGTTTAAGGCCGCACTCAGCAGTATTCCAGCTATATGGCGGCGGTCTGTAAATAACCGAGTCTGGACCAGACAATTCAGTGTCATGATCGATCAACAGCATGAGCATCGATCTACGCAATTGGGAAACGATGATATGATTGTGTCAAGCAAGTCAGCGAGCCTGGCAACCCGATTCCGTTAATCGCCTCTTACGACATGCGTGGGTTGCTGAAGACCAACTCTAACCCGGATGTTCAGGTCAGGTAAAATAGGCCATCACTGTGCTGGTCAGTTTGACGACTTTCAAAGGATAGTAGCAATTGTTTATGTTCTGTCAACAAATCCGTTCCTCCCATAGATCTATAATTTGTTCACGTCAAAAGAACCAGCGGACTTCGAATCCATCTTGGAACTATCACATGAGACTGAATCTAACAATGTAGTGTTTTACTATAATTTACATTGATTTTAACCCCACTCGCTAGACTTAGTCGTACAAATAGTAAATAATAATAGTTAGGGTTGTGTTACATGCATCACAGATTCATGCCTGCGTGACGTCACTGTGGGTGGAGCTAGCTCGCAGCCTCTCCGACGCTCTTGTCCTTCCCTACAACGTCAGCGACTACGGTGTCATGCTGGAACAGAGCAGGCTGGAACTCCACAACAACCACGGGGAGCTGCTAAGACAGAGAATAGCTAACTACTGTGGGTAGTACACTATATCATGCCGTTAATGACATCATGGGGGTAAAACGTGTCCAGGCTTTTGGCTGTTGTAAAAGAAACGTTAAAAAATTCAACGTTTTTCTTCTGTAGTTATAAATATAATCTGTAGTATATTACAAGACGTTAAATAGGTATACACCTATGTTTGAGGGTGGTTTAAACTGAAACTACCAAGGGTGAGTGTGTATAGTTTTACGCCGCAATATCACAGCGGGGGACACCAGGAATGGGATGTGCACATTGAACTCATGTGGGGAATCGAACCCATGCCTTCGGCGTGACGAGCGAACGCTTTAACCGCTAAGTTACCCCACCGCCCTGAAACTATCAAGAAATGGTTATGCAAAGGAAATATATTTGGCCGGTATCAAAGCTGGATTTAACTGAGACAGCGGTGTTTTGGCGACTGTTTCCAACCTAGAAACATTTTGATAAAGTTTGTAATCATTTGGGCAAATAAAGTTTTCAAGTGTACACTTTCTTCTGCCCGAGAGTATGTCTGGTTCCTGTCCCAGCCAGGATCCGCAGGTCTCTGGTTCAAATCCTATATTAAGCCAGATTATTACACTTGGACCACACTTGGGGCAGAGGGTAGAGTCAAATTTCTTATTTTCTTTCATCTGTGTTTACCACAATCTCATTACTGTTTCTTGCTTTTTATTCAGCTGCTCTGGAAAAGAACATTGAAGACTTTCAAACTGTTGCTGATGACTTCATGAAACAAACGACAACAATCAACAAGAATGAGTAAGTTCATTTAGTATATGTAGAACCCTCCTCGCTATATCCAGCTAATGGGGATTGGGAGCTTACGATGTCTGGTTGGGTGCCAAAGTGCAGGACTGGGTGCACTCTTGTTATCAATCACTGGTTTGCCAGTCCCAGACTCAACCACGTCTAAGACGCCGTTAGTGTGCTGACTGCAACATAGAACAGCATGCACCCATCTTAATTCGTCAAATGATGTGTTGAAAGATGTGAATTTATATATTGTACGTGAATGAATATACTGTACGACACCACAAGTCAAAACATTGATTACACAACAGTCTCGTTTCCAGCTGACTGGGTTCCGTCCTATTGCGCAACTTAGTACAATAACCAGTCCAGAATTCTGACACCAACTCATTCAACTGGATACATACACATTATTCAGTATTACAGTCGAACCCCGTTTATCCGGACATTTAGGTTACACTCAGAAATCGTCCGGTTAACTGGATCAAACAAGCAAAACGTATTGACGATGTATATTGAAAATTTATTCATGTACATGTATTATATATATATCAATAAATCAATAGTCAACATAAGCAAAAACAATTAATCATAACATATACATAAGTGATCGTAAATGTACCAATAAACAGTCTTTCACCACATTTACTCACATTACATCTTACTTCACTTCACTCAGTATCTTGACATTTCCCATGAAGCACACTTATTACTTTAAAAAGTCTGTCATTGATGTTTGTTTCGTCGGTTTGATTTCATCCAGTTTTTTAACCAAGTCCATCACGAGATTCACAGATCTTTCGTCGCTATTACATTCGTAGAATTGTAACAACCTGTTGGCGTTTTGAAGAGCTTCTGATACTGTTGGCGGGACAACTGCTGGTTGGTCCTCGTCGTCTGACTGGTCGTCTGTCGGTGGCTGTACTCTGTTGAGGATTTCCTCATCAGTAAGCTCGTGGCCGGTGTCTACGATAGTGTCTTCGTTCACGTACTGCTCAGCAGTTGGGACCTCGTCCCCATCACTTCTTGGTAATTGCTGCATTAAATTTCGCAGCTCAGCAAGGGTGATGTCATCATCGTTTTCGTCCTCAATCTCAGCTGTCGTGGGAATTATGTCGACGTGTTTGAAGCAGTTGTTGATACACTTAGCACTCACTCCATCCCAGGCAGACTTGACAAACCGGATTGCTAACCTTCGTGTTAGCGTCTGGGGTTGGCCATTCTCAGCACATGTGATGTATCGTTTCACTAGCGACTTCTGTATTTGATACATCTTATCACTTGTATATTGCAACACTACGCTCCTAATCCTTGCAAACACGTCGTGCAGCGTGCTCTGACGGAAATCGTGGAAATCTCAAAACGAGGCTCGGCCATTAGAAACGCCAAGTTTGGCGGTCTGGTACGGACTTGGTATTATATCAATCACATTGTACGTTACAAAAATACACTTACTAAGCGCAAAGAAACATAACAGATGTAACCAGTGAGCCAGATGAAGTGTGAACCAGTCTGTGACGTCTTAGTTAAGGACATGATGCTTAAACCTCGACATAAAATATAGAAATACGATTTTTGTAAACTTTAAAATTAAAATTGATTTGTAAATACCATTTTCTTATGAAACAACGAATTGGAATTTCGTGTAACCATAGTTCTTTGTTAGTGTCTCTTTTCACTTTCACACGAGAAAATTCGGATCGGCTGAAAAGTAGGTCATTGTCTGAATTGGTTCATGTTTCGGTTTGTATGAATTTATCTATGAATATAGTACTACGACACCAATACAAATTTGAAGGGGATATCTTTAAGTTCCCATGACGCTTGAACCCATTCCTCTGGCATACTATAGAAATGTATATTCATGAACCATCTCAGTATTTTCATCAAAGGTGAACGAGACTCTGAACCATACCGACAACCATGTAAGAATAGTTTCTGTAACAGAACGTTAACAAGGAGGTGGCGGTACGCCAACGTGGCCGATAGCGGCCGCCTTTGCTCTTGCTATTCACCACATATGTCGCTGGTGGCGATACGACTACTTTCAGATCAAACTGACGTAACTAAAATATATCTGACCAACGCCTCAAACACTACGTTGCTGTCAATGTTCAGGCATTATTCACAGAGTTCAATTCGCCTCTCGTGTCATGTCGGATTACACAGTGTCATCCGCGGAACGAAGAAGTTCGAGTTCAAATCGGTTATGGTAGAATGGAGATAAACATACTGTGTTTGAACATTAGATGAATGTGAGAACGAATTGATAGTCTCTAAATTTCATTTAAAACGGAACGAACTTATCGTCTCTACATTTCACCTGAAACCGAACCAGGTTTCAAATTAAATTTAGAGACTATGAGGTCGGTCTATCATTCATCTAATGTTCAAACATAGTACGTTTATCACCTAAGTAATATGTAAGCACCTCAGGCTATAACATGGACAAAATAAAAAATCACATATGTCACTTTGGCTCACTGTCTAATATCACCAAGATATTAATGCATTATGATCAGGGCATTAGGCCAAACCCCAGGCCTTTTATAACACAACGGTCAGGATCGATCATCATTTTACTAACAAATCCAATTCCACCAATTTCCCGAATACAGTTATTGCAACAACCCCAATTTTGTCCAAATCGAAGGTGCTTTATTTCCGCAGCCCCCTGGCTATACGCAAGGTCAATGACCAGATGATGCAGCTGGAAAGAGCCTTTATTGACCCCGCGGGACTTCCGGGAAGATCCTACTTCCGGTATGTACGCAGTCGGTCTATAGGGAAATGTGTTGTATTTGAGTTGAAACAATGGAATCATGTTTTGATGAGCTATTTCAATACACGATATGTGCGTCACAGAACTATAGTTCCGTGTCAGTTTATAATATAAACATTGATATAATATATATCGTGTCACTTACCTTGTCCAGAACTATCCATATATTCGATGTTCTCAAGCACTTCGCTTCATGCTGCCGATCACTGGATTGTCTGGTCCAGACTCGATTATTTACCGCCACCGCCTCCACACAGGCGTTAAACAACAAACTAAACAAACAGAACTCACGTACTTCGCAGGTTTTCACCACATATTGTGTGATTTAGATATGCTATGTTCAAGTTAAAGAAGACCCCCCCTTAAAATCATCTCACCCCCCCCCTCTCCCACCAAGCCATCGATTATGTACGGTCCCTAAAATACTAAAGAGTGAGAGTGTGAGAGAGAGATGGTGATTTTAGAGAAGCATGTACAATGTGATTTTTATTGAGAAACATGTACAATGAAGTGCCCTCCCCAAAAAAAAAAATGATGTGCAAAGTACTCCCCCCTCTGCATGTCATGTACAAAATCAATGACAACCCCTCTTATAATTTTTAAGCATAATCTTTTAATATTTTTATATACAAAATTGCTGAACACCCCTCTACATGTGTACAAAATTGATGATCACCCCTACCTCGCCAGAACAAAATGGGTGACTCCCCCTTAAAATCATCTCACCCCACCCCAACCCCCCACCAAGCCATCGACCATCGATTATGTACGGTCCCTAAAATACCCATGAGCCATGACTGATAAACTATAGTCATGTTAAACATATAACTGACTGACTGAGTTTGGTTTTACGCCGCTTTTAGCAATATTCCAGCAACATCACGGCGGGGGACACCAGAAATGGGCTTCACACAATGTACCCATGTGGGTTAAACATATAATGTTATGTAACTTCATTTGAGGATAGTGTGCCCCTCCAAGCAAATAAAAGTGCATAATGCTTACAAATTTCAGACACGTGTTCTTGGCGCCAAGCATGTTGAACATCTATGAGGGATCAAGTTTTCCTGGACTTGCAGATTTGATTTTCGAGTTGGAAACATCACATGATCAAGATGACCAATGGGAACGTATAAAGCACCATTTTTCTGTTCTCCTTTTCGTCATCCAATCAGCAGCTTCGACACTCAAAGATGTGTCACACTTTGTAAAACATTAATGACTCATTGACAAGCATACATGTATTTGTATTTCACTACATCCTCATCACAATAAATACACAAGACATCGAGACGAGACAACATATATCCTATTGTATGTTTGTAAATGAATTTGCAGAGTAAATGTGTTAAAACGTCTCGGAATATACAACTGAAAGATAGATTTTTGTAGCTAAAGTCAGCCTAGATTTCCAAAATAAAATCATTAAATTTCTGAGATGTGTTTAATTTCTTTTCACTGCTGTCTTCTGAGAGTATTCTAGACACAGTTCTTTTTGCCACATCTTCAAACAATGCTGTAAACAAAACATCAACAAAACAGCTATCCGTTCATTTCAATAATTAAAGTTCTTTCAGACATTTCAAAATGACGATATACAGACTACCCACAACCCACAATTTTCTGGTCAATTGATTCCAGAAACGCATGTGTTCAAAGGGGAATTAAACATAGAGGATTCTTCACAAGAACAACACCCTCTGCCATGTTTCCGTAGACTGTCAGAACAACATTAGGACGACAATGAAAAATAAAATTGATCGGAAAGAATTCCGAACAGATCCTAAATATCAGGTTTTGATTATGACGTTTAAGTGTTTCAGCTGCTAGTCCTAAAATGTGTATTTAATCTAGCCAAGTAGAGGATCATTAATACACGGACTACAATAATTACAATAGGATACATAGGATTTGAATTCAAACTCCGTTGATCAGTATAGTACCTTCATCATCAAATTCGTCCGGTTCATATACGTCGGCTTTTCCGGTTTAATGAATCATGGATACTGACTATATGTGTAGTTTAACCCAGCTGTGATTGTTCGGTAAGGCAAGATGTCCGTACTCACGATGTTTTATTGTACCCGAGGGAGCTTGAGAGAAGTTTACAATTCAAAGGCTCGAATAGAAGCGGCGGATGTAAATCAGAGTTAAACGCGGAGGATGTTATTTGAAAAGAGGGATAAGGAATAAAAAATATTACGATCACGTTCAGGCTTTAACCCCGACTTGCTGGTTTATCCTCAGGTTTTATCAAACAAAAGAGCTTTTGGCACAAACCCGGAAGTCCGTATAACACAAGATAAATAGAAGGAACTTGAGACACGTGTAAGTATAATGAACAATACTTGCAGTTAGTCTAAACGTTATGATCATAGCGTCTTGGCTGTGGTCATGCGACTCGTCATGCGTTTCGTCATGCGCTTCGTCAACAAAGCTGCTGGCGACCACAAGAAGATATGACGTCATGTAAATCACGGAAATCATCATCAGTCCTTGTGCACAACGGTAATACTTGACGGTGCTTTGGCTGGAGGATCCCGCTGCAGATACTGCCCGACGCAACTTACAGATGTACACGCAGATTGATGAATAGCAAAATATTACGGTCCCCAGTGGCAGAATCACAAGAAGCAGGATGAGGATAACGGCAAGCCATGGTTGGTGTTTGGCTGTGTGTTTAAACTGAGACGTAATCTTGCCATCATGTGTCGATCCCAGCAGAATGAGCGACGAGAATACGACGTTAACGCACCACGAGATGACAATGAACAGGACAATATTCCTCAGGGTAACAACTCTGGTATACACCGTCGGCTTGCAAATGGCGACATACAATATTACGGAAACGGAGGCAAGGGTTTGAAACGACTCGCATTTTAAGAGACTGTAGATGACGATGTTGCTCTGCAGGATGTACCAGATCATGTCGCCGTTGATGATGTTTTGAGAGGACATGATGACGTACATGACCCCCATGGCCATGTCACAAATGGCCTGGTTGACTAACAACTTTCCAGTAGGTTCTGTCCGCATACGAGACTTCAGTAACACCACGAGAATTAAGACGCTGTTCAATATGGCGATGACATCAAGACTGATATATACATAAAAGAACACAGGGGGTAGGTCAGTTTCGTCGGTCATGGCGGAGGCTAAAAACTAAGCTCTTCTCGAAATGGTACTCGTTGCTTGTAAAACGAATCTTGCTTTTATACACGAGAGCTTTTGGTATTTTATAACAGTATCTGCGAACTGTATATCATTGAGATGGCACTGGCTAACCGTGAAAGGAAAGTTGGTTTTATCAACGAGAGCGTTTGGTATATATTTCACAACAGTGGCTCTCTGAGCACTTGTTACGCTTGTTTCACAACAATCCTGGCACTGCTGGATTCACGAGTGTCCTTTGTATCACCGAAGGTCTGTGGTATGTGGTTTTCACAACAATCCTGGCACTGCTGGATTCACGAGTGTCCGTTGTATTACCCACAGTCTGTGGTATGTGTTTTACAATACAGTCTTGGCGCTGCTGGATTCAGGAGTGTCCGTTGTATCACGAACAGTCTGTGGTATGTGCTTTACAACACAATCCTGGGACTGCTGGATTCACGAGTGTCCGTTGTATCACCGAAGGTCTGTGGTATGTGGTTTTCACAACAATCCTGGCACTGCTGGATTCACGAGTGTCCGTTGTATCACGAACAGTCTGTGGTATGTGTTTTACAACACAGCCTTGGCACTGCTGGATTCACGAGTGTCCGTTGTATCACGAACAGTCTGTGGTATGTGGTTTTCACAACAATCCTGGCACTGCTGGATTCAGGAGTGTCCGTTGTATCACGAACAGTCTGTGGTATGTGCTTTACAACACACTCCTGGCACTGCTGGATTCACGAGTGTCCGTTGTATCACCGAAGGTCTGTGGTATGTGGTTTTCACAACAATCCTGGCACTGCTGGATTCAGGAGTGCCCGTTGTATCACGAACAGTCTGTGGTATGTGTTTTACAATACAGTCTTGGCACTGCTGGATTCAGGAGTGCCCGTTGTATCACCAACAGTCTGTGGTATGTGTTTTACAATACAGTCTTGGCACTGCTGGATTCACGAGTGTCCGTTGTATCACCAACAGTCTGTGGTATGTGGTTTTCACAACACTCCTGGCACTGCTGGATTCACGAGTGTCCGTTGTATCACCGAGAGTCTGTGGTATGTGTTTCACAACACAGTCTTGGCACTGCTGGATTTACGAGTGTCCGTATTATCACCGACGATCTGTGGGATGTGTTTTACAACACTATCCTGGCAGTCTGTGGTATGTGTTTTACAAGACTATCCTGGCTGTGGCATGTGTTTTACAAGACTATCCTGGCAGTCTGTTCTGTATTTTACAAGACTATCCTGGCAGTCTGTGGCATGTGTTTTACAACACTATCCTGACAGTCTGTGGCATGTGTTTTACAACACTATCCTGACAGTCTGTGGCATGTGTTTTACAACACTATCCTGACAGTCTGTGGCATGTGTTTTACAACACTATCCTGACAGTCTGTGGCATGTGTTTTACAACACTATCCTGGCAGTCTGTGGCATGTGTTTTACAACACTATCCTGGCAGTCTGTGGCATGTGTTTTACAGCACTATCCTGGCAGTCTGTGGCATGTGTTTTACAACACTATCCTGGCAGTCTGTGGCATGTGTGACAGTCTGTGGCATGTGTTTTACAACACTATCCTGGCAGTCTGTGGCATGTGTTTTACAACACTATCCTGGCAGTCTGTGGCATGTGTTTTACAACACTATCCTGGCAGTCTGTGGCATGTGTTTTACAACACTATCCTGGCAGTCTGTGGCATGTGTTTTACAGCACTATCGTGGCAGTCTGTGGCATGTGTTTTACAACACTATCCTGACAGTCTGTGGCATGTGTTTTACAACACTATCCTGGCAGTCTGTGGCATGTGTTTTACAGCACTATCGTGGCAGTCTGTGCCATCTGTTTTACAGCACTATCCTGACAGTCTGTGGCATGTATTTTACAACACTATCCTGACAGTCTGTGGCATGTGTTTTACAACACTATCCTGGCATGTGCTCCTGTGGTACTGGTTAGCATGTGAAACAGAACTTGGTCTGATCACCCAGAGCCCGTGGGAATGTTTTACATTAGCTTGACACTGCTAGTAATAGTCACATTTGCGTGGTATTACTTGTACATCAGCACACCCGTACAACACAGTAACAAACGTATGTAGCGAGTAATCACCCAGAAGCTGTTACTGATGTTTTGGTCCACAACTCACGACCAACCCTTTGAATGGAACTGTAATTTATCACAATGTAAACAGCACTGACTACTCACACCGATTTATCAGTATTTATTCATGAATGTGTTGATACAGCGTCCCATTATTGTTGTGTCCGATGTTGAAAGCTGAATGTAGAGTAAATGTAAACAGACACCCACTTACCATGCTCTTTAGTTATTTAGCACTGATAGCTGGACGGTTGATTGGAGAATCGATGTTTAAACCGATGTGTGTTGAGATGTCTATTGGTGATCTTTCTGACATGCAGCTCGAGTTATACGTATTCGAGTCAAGCGGGTGCATCGGTCAGTGTTGACACGGACTCTATCGCGAACATAAAGTATTATCGTCTTAGACGATATTTCGACATAATGGGGTTTTTGTTGAAGTTTCACTGAACGTGGAGTGAGTGAGTGAGGTCAGGGTGCTGGGTTGGACGGTAGGACGGACGTGTCAGCTCCAGGCCTACCAAAGAAAACTTTCCCACTGTGCAGAAAAACGCAGAAAAGCCCACATTTATCGTGGAAATAGCAACATAAACATAATACCTCGCTGCTGAAACAGTAAAAACGGCAACTTTAAATCGCTAACACTGCATCATAAAACGAGGAGCCCGCAACTTCGATTTTGCACATGCGCACATGGAAGAGGAGAGTCTCGACCGCATGTTGACATTTACCAGCTTGAACAAAAGTTACCTTTCTTTTTAAGTATTTCTGTTGTGTTATTTGGCATTTATCATCATGATACTTGTGTGCACACTTGGTTAGTTCCATTCGTATGAAAGGATTGACAGCAATTATTTCGACATATTTAATACTTTTTCTGCGCGAGGCGATTCATGCCATGGTTGCTCAGAAATTGGAAAGAAGCCCGGATCGTAATGCGCATGCGCAGTAGAGGTCAAAGTTCACTGATAAAAAAATGTTGCAGTTTCATTGTCGTAGTCGTTTTACTGTTTCACTAGCGAGGTAATGTGTTTATGTTGCTATTTCCACGATTAATGTGGGCTTTTCTGCGTTTTTCTGCACAGTGGGAAAGTTTTCTTTGGTAGGCCTGAGCTCAGTGTGGCGGGAATGAGTGAGTGAGTGAGTTTAGTTTTACGCCGCACTCAGTAATATTCCTGCTATATGGCGGCGGTCTGTAAATAATCAAGTCTGGTCCAGACAATCCAGTGATCAACAGCATGAGCATCGATCTGCACAACTGGGAACCGATGACATGTGTCAACCAAGTCAGCGAGCCTGACCACCCGATCCCGTTAGTCGCCTCTTACGACAAGCATGGATTACTGAAGATCAATATTCTAACCCGGATCTTCACGGGTAGTGACGGGAATGTATACCGTGGGGCTGGTCGGTGGTGTTTAACTTTTCTGTGAAATCCAGGAGAATAATTATGATCAGAGCTCCAGATAACGTTTTGGGTCATTGAGTTATATACTCGCTTGTGTTCATCTCAATTGGGTATCCTAATTTCCCTTTGAGTAACCAATTAAATTGTACCCACCTCACTCAAACTCAATTGGGTATTTTGCCATTTTCCATTAATTATGAAAATATAATAAAGTTTAAATGTTATTTTTATTGCATCTGTTATATGAGAACCGACAAGAAAGACTGCAAGTTGCCAAGTTCATGTGTTGAAATAGAACCTCTGAATATACCTCGGTTAATTTATCTATGCACTGGTACGCAAGCTAAGATTCGACATTTTTGTGTGTACACATGTAAAATCAAATTTATTGAGTATACGGAACAGACTTAATAAGAATTGAGTTTTCAGATAAATATTTGCGTAATTTATGCAGATACGCAGCTTATCTGTACCTCTGATTATGGTGCCAACAAACCGTAATGTGACGAATCTTGGATTCATCGAGACACGACTAAGGGACGTAACTCTGTGGCCTAGCAGAGTAGCAAGACAAACTTTGAGGTATCTGAGTCTGGGTGGGTTATAACAGCTGCACATAAGTGTCCAACCATTGTGTCGCCAATTGCTTCTACTAGCCAGTGACAGGCATGAGTGGCCCATTGACCCAAGATTCCGCTTTTCGCTATGCAGAGTTACGACCCTTGGCCATTAAAGTAGTGATTAATGTGAATTCACATCATGAGCCTTGGTCAAAGCTTTTTCGGTGCTTGTTGGTTTAACTAACGTGTCAAGGTTCAGGGAAGCGTTAATGTCACTCACTCACTCACTGTATTGTCAGATTGATATATCTCGTGACATATCAAGCGTAAAGCAACCCTTGACTAATGAAATGTCATAAAATGCTCGTGACAAATGCTAGGTCGTATAAAGTATCTATTTGAAAATTAGACACGTTACCAAACCTGTGTTATGCTGAAAAGACCGTAACATTGTAACCTTCAGGTCCAGTTCACATCTATGGCAGCGTCTCGTCGAGTATTTGCAGTCGGAGTTGAATTACACATTATAGAAACGTTTGAAACTCCGGGTAGAACTGGTCTTCAGCAAACTATGCTTGTCTTAAAAGACGACTAACGGAATCGGGTGGTCGGGCTCGCCGGCTTGGTTGATGCATATCATCGTATGCTCATGATGTCAATCACCGGATTGTCTGGTCCAGATTCGATTATTCACAGACCGCTGTCATATAGCCGAACTATTGCTGAATGTTGCTTTAAACAACAAACAATAAAACAACAGCAACATATTACAGATCCACCATCTTGGGCATCCCGGGTGAGAATATAGAATAGAGTGTAACTTGTAAAATGCGAATTAATGGACCGAGGGGTCATGCTCAAACATTTCTATTAATTGTAAATCATCGTATTCCGACAGTGTGGGTTGTTACTGATGATGCCAAACACTAAACCGCCGGTCCTGGGCCTCGTTCCACAAAAGCGACGATCCTTTCGTGGTAAGGATTTCACGTTCCAGACTCGATAATTGACAACTGCGGCGTTCTATCACACACACATTATTAAACTAAACAGTAGTTCTGAAATGGGTCAGTAATACTGTAATAGTCGAATAATTACCATCTAGTTACAACGGTTATAGCGAATACTCGATAAGATCAATAACCATTATGCATGAGGCGAAATGATATCGATAACAGACATTTTCCATTGTACACAATGAACAAGAGCTGTGTTGCAATGTTAAACTTGGTTTTAATAATTTATCAATGTCATCCTGATGTCATGTCACATCGATATCAGATCAGCTTTAAAGTATAAAAAGAAATCAAAGGATACTAATCAATGTACTAATCACCAATTTTCTGTAATGGATTTTACAGAGAAACAAAGACAATTAATTACCGGCGACGTCCGTTGGACCTTAACAAGGGGTGACGTCACTGCTCTGTGTTTTAAGTTCTGCATTCACTAACAAGAAATAGTTGGACATGTCCCGATATTGTCGGATTAGGAGAATGAAATGCATTTCTAATGTTTAAGATCTATCACCTTTCCTCTCCCTGACAAATGTGTCAATTACCGAAAGGGATGCTGGCACATTTCATTGTACTAAATCGGCAACCGACATCCCGACAACCTCAATACTTGAACAATCATCGATCGGGGAACTTTTTACGTTTGACCAGGGACGGACGCATCCTCAGGAATTCGTCGAGCGAGCAACGTTACATTCAAAGGAATGCTGTGTTAAAAAAGTCGAATTTGTCCGCGGAAAATTGAGCCTCGTCAGTTGCGATTATGTGTTAATTGTGAATGACACATTACCTCTGTCTAAATATGACCGGCGAGGGAGGTCCGCAACAAAGGGAGACAATCTCGAAGACAAATAGGAGAAGCTCTTGGTCATTTGAAGGACAATAGAAATTTGGGTCCCCAATGTCATAAGATCCCATCGTGACAAAAGCCCGTGACTCATCACAAATGTTAGTCACGGGTTTGGATGCTCTGGGGACTAGACGTACAAAATCACTGAATACAATTTGCAGAAAAATAAACAAAGAAAGGTTTCTGAAGAATAAAAGGGCTTGTTTTTTTAGCCCGGGGGAGTATTCTGTACGACGGTTTAAGACATCGGAGTATAAGTGAGTCCCGCCCCTGGGTCTCAACTCAGGGATCGCTTTCCTTCATCTTAAGTTCATGTTGCACATCAAACAAAGCAATAATTAAACCTTACCAGTGTGATAATTAACAATGATAATTAACTCGCGTGAATTTTCCAAACACGCCAGTTTTGAAAACAAGTTCGTTTAGAGGCACCCTTTGTCAGTGTAGGTTGGTTTGTCAGAAACAAATTACCAATCATATACCTTTCAAACAATATCCAGTCTATTTTAATGTTTTAAAAAATCAACATATCGTGATTAAAGACTGAATGTGTATTCGACATTAAGTGAGAATAGGCGAGTATGTAAATGTTGCTTTAAGCCGCATCGACAATATTTCAGCTATTCGCGGCTAGAAAAAGGTTGAGAAACATATTGCAGACACATGAATCATAAATTTAAAAAAAATATTAAGTGAATAAAAACAATAAACTTCAAACAATCGGACCCATCCATAAATGATGAAGTAATCCGGAGTTCGAGACCAAGGCAGTGTTAAGGGTATGTAGCTGGGCTGCGTCAGTCGCACACAGACAACAGATGCTAGTGTAGTCGTCAATGGCGTGGGTGAGTGAGTGAGTATGGTTTTACGCCGCTTTTAGCAATATTCCAGCAATATCACGACGGGGGACACCAGAATGGGCTTCACATCTTGTTCCGATGTGGGAAATCGAACCCGGGTCTTCGGCGTGACGAGCGAACGTTTTAACCACTAGGCTACCCCACCGCCCTCATCTTAGAAGATACACGGAGTTGATAGAATTCCATTTTAACAAGGTCAGACCGTACACAGGTATACACAGTTTTAACCTGTTGACACTGACATCTTCAGTAACATTTACTTATATACTCATGCCAATAATGGTTGTCACCCCCTCCCACCCCAACCCCCCACACCCCCTCTCCAATACAAAAAATTGAAGTTGGTGACAACCATTATTGGCATGAGTATATGTCATTTCTTGGATTATATCCTTACACTCAAGGCATAAGAATATCAACTATGTGTATGTATTATTGTGATATATCAATTCATCATTATTTTCACAATTTTAAACGCCCGCATTCGACTGTACATGTCGCGATAATGGTTCATTTTCCCCAAACAAAACGAAGACCCTTTATTGTCAGAACGCGTTCGAAAAGTTGACTTGTACGGCGAATAAAGTTTCACTGTACTGTTCATCACAAATTGTTTGCAGTAAATTTCCTTCTTAATTAAAACCCACAATCAAATTCCATCGGAAATATTCAAGCTTCATAAAGTGCAAATGACAACGACCAAATACAGAGATCACGCAAAAGAACAAATAGAATCCATTTGGTTTTACCGTTTAAAAACCAATTCGCCTTTGAATGAATCCTCGTTTTCATCAGAGTTCAAATGATTCCCCTAATCCAACCAAGTCTCATAATAATTTCCTATTGAAATTTGGCAAGGTCACCGGTCGCATAGGCAACTTCAAAGAATTTAACAAGCCGTCGCGATAGAGTTATGATGTAATCTCGACTCGTCGCAGTCCAGATCTCTAAAGCGTAAAATTTTTCAACAAAGCAGGGCATAAATTGTTTTTCTTCAAAGTTGAATGTTCTTCAGTCACAACGGAGCAACTGATGATTATTTCTAAACAAAGGGACTCCCCCCTATTGTTTCAAAGCCGGCCCCTTGATATTAGGAGGGGGTTTAACAGGGGGAGGGGGATGTCCCTTCACAAGCGATGTTGGATGATTAATCGGGTCATGCATGGAGTTATGCGATTTTGGGTGAATTAGGACTCCACTACAACGACTGACAACTCCGAGTGGAACAGGGTCCACAACTACAATCAGAGATATGCTTGGGGGAGCTGGGATGAGTCATTAAGGCTGGAATCCAGTTATTAATCATCCGGACTTCACAGTGACCTCTGCAAACTCTCACTAACTTGACCAGAATTTTTGTTCTTGAAGACATTTTCTAAATTTTGAAATATTGATTTCGGGAGAACTTTGTTATATTTTGCAGACTTCTGCCTCTGCCATGTCAGCGTCATGTTTCAACAGAAACGCGATATGTCTTTTTTATCGATGATAAATAGGAAATGTCTGGAAATCCGAAAATTCTTTTGAAAGAATTTTAAATAGCATCATAAATTGATTGTAATGCTGTAGAGGGCTTAATCTGTATCAAATACGGTTAGACGTGAATCAAGTTTTAATCAGGTTTAAAACGTAGCTCGAACTATTGTGGCAGATTAAAAAATATTCTCTTTTGTTATTCGCCTTAATGAACATAGAATATGTTATAGCATAGTTAATAATTTTGAAATTATAACGGTTAACGCAAAAGCAATCACCGAATTACCATTTTGTAACACGGCGAACGATTAAAGAAGAGTCGTATGAAGTAAAATCTCACATTGGGATAGTTTTGGAGTTATCTCCCTTAGTCTGCAGTGGCGTTTGAAGTTTCGCTAACGTGTGAAAATACATATTCACATATATATATATATATATATAAAAGGACCTCTGAGTACGCTCCATGTATTATGAAATATAAAAATGGAACACCTAGTCATTAAATTATGTAATAAAGACTGGGGTAAGAATTGAATATGCAATCATAAAGCCCTACTATTTTTTTTAATTTGTGTCGAAGGAAGGAATTTATTGATTTTCAGAGATAAGATGTCTAAGATGCCAATTAACATTTGTTTATTATCTTAAAAATGCTTTTGGATTTTAAAATAATACCATGAGTGCGGACTAGGCGCCCGAAAAGTTAAGTTTTTACATTTTATCGCTTACGTTAGATATTTTCTATTGGAAACAAAAGTTATGATACAATCTCTTGTTTCTCTTGATCTACAGTTTATATTACATTCATGACAGTCCTATCACATTTGCCTTCAGTGTATACTGCTATAAGCCCAGTTTGATCGTGTGTTTTATACATATTCCAATACATTATCAATCCTAATTCCATTCTTATTGCAGGAATGAAATATACCGATTAGAAATCGGTCCCCGTTAAATATATCGAACTTTTAAATTTAAAAACAACAACACATCAATGAAAACTTTATGATAAATGCCATATATATATAATGCATGGTCAGAAATGTGTGTTTTTCTTCATCTTTCTATTTATAAGATAGTTAAAGCTGCCTTAGCATTAACAAGACAGGCAAGGCGATTTGCATCATAAATGTTCAATACCTTCGTCACGATGTCTCTCTCGTAACAAATACACTACAGTTACTGTCAAGACATCTGTCATAAACTTTCTGTTCGTCTGACGGTTAGCGGATTACGAATCACATCTGACAAGCAGCGTCATACAGCGGACAAGTCTGGTGCTGAGTAAGAAGCGACGTCAAAAGAACAAAAGCGTTGTCCTGAGCTTCGGCGACAAATCTCAGCAGTCACGTGACCATCGTCCAGTGCAGCGGTGTCCGTCGTTCGAGCCCAGGAATGACTCACATTTCTATTATTGCATTAATCAAGCTAATACCGTAATCGCTTTCTATCTTCGGTTGACCCTCGCTTACGTCGTACAAGTCACGTGACCTCCACACGGCGATAAACACAGCACGTGACACTATGGAGATATTGTCACGTGATCTGCATGAACTGCGAGTCGGTCATTAACTTTAATCTGAAAGAAGTTTATTGGATAGAAACTATCTGATGTTATTCAATTATGCGTCAGAGGGGAAAACATCGTTCTAATGTTGTTGTAATACGAATTGTTAATTGCTCTTTGCTTCACGGTCACAGAGGTGAAGATATTTTGGGGATAGGCTAGAGTATGGCATGTTTAGATGCCCATGCGGATACACTGAAAGACTGAAAAGCATTCGGTTATAATGTATCAAAATGGCGAGATCTTGTAAACAAACTCGACCAAGTCCGCGGTAAATGAAACAACAAAAAGAATCCATATTTCATTCTATTTGTCAACAATAATAACGTTTCTATTAATAGAAGTATAATAAAAGCACAATGAAAGTAGTTCGATAAAATTGTTCAAGGAAACATGATTATGAATCACCGTGCACGCATACAATGTAACGCACAAGCACACATTTACAACATCTGCTGCCAACATTTCTATACAGTTTATACAGCAGACCCTGACAATCTGGGAAATACGAGGTTATCAAACCATTATTCAGTGAATGATAACGTTATAATAAACCGCTCACCGGTCTGCTTAAACGGAAACACTCATTTGTATTAGCGAGGTCAAACTGTGTCGTTGTTGACCTAGAACTGATTTACAGCGAGGCCTTGTGTCGAAATCCCACAAGTACTCGATACATCGTTTAAGAGTTAATAAAAGAGTAGGCCTATGGTTTTACGCCGCTTTCAGCAATACCCGCAACATCACAGCGAGGCACACCTGATTGTGGCTTTACTTGTTGTACCCATATCTGGAATCGAACTCGGCGTGACGAGCGAGCGCTTTAACCACTTGATCTACTTAGAATGTTATCTTGCCCCGAACTACAGATAACTCGATATATTTTCGATACGAGGTTCTCGAGAGTTTCACTGTATGTTTTTTTAAATATATCGGATATCTACCGCACCTACACGACTTTACAGATATGCGCAGTCTGCAGGTATAAAGTACGTACCAGGAAACCTCGTTAATCGTCATATTCCCCCTGTCCGGGCTAACGAGCTGCCCAGCAAGATAAATCGCAAGGCACCTAACTAACGGCGTCCAGTTTAATAAGGTTTCACTGTATAGGTTGTGCAGGCCATATGCATATCCAGTTCGGTATACATGAGGTCTCTGATTAGAGAACTACCGTCAAAATTGTACAATATGACTATATGTTCGTGGTGGACACCGTAGCAAATTCCGGTCTTGAGAATTTCTATTGCACACTCTGTTGTTCTTTATTTTGCTATAATAGGGCCCATTGGCCCAGTGGGCAGGCCCATCCCTGCAATGACAGTTCGAACCCCAGATTGGTGCTGACTATGATCCTTGGTTTGTCACTATTATACCCTAGCTCACGGGCTTCGTCAAAGTGTAGTCTGTCATACTGACAGGAACATGTATATCCAATACCCATACAATTTTGAATGTCTATTTACTATTTGGCAAGTTTAGATTACCACAGTCCTATAAATGCAGAAAGTCAACTTGCTCCTTTTTATATGTTACAATTATTTAACAACCGTAAACTATTTCATTTCAGAGAATATATGTTAGTCTAATGAAACTGGTACTTGTCTAAGACCTGCGTCACTCATCGGCAGTAAACACACAAATAAAAACTAACTCTGTTCATAGCAGTGTATAACCAAACTTAGTCAGTCAGTCACTCAGTTAGTCAGTCAGTAATTCAGTTAGTCAGTCAGTCAGTCAGTCATTCAGTTAGTCAGTCATTCAGTTAGTCAGTCAGTTAGTCAGTCAGTCACTCATCATGTTTTCTTGTATACGTATTACGCATTGTCACAGGATGCAACTCTACAAACGCTGTCCACATCCCGCAGTTCATTGTGAGAGCTTGACGAGAGTGATTCATTCAACATCTGCCGCCGACTCCAAGTGTCCTCATGGCTATTTCCCCTTGTTTTCTAATTATATACGATTTGCACGTGCATCAGCCATAAAATAGTTCACACACGGCTAACTTCAAAACCTGCTTTACGCTGTTTAGCCCCTTCAATGGTTGTTCGAAGGGGTCGCGTTGAAAGAAACAGCATTACTTTCACTTTGTTAACCCTCTGCGTAACACGAGTCGACTGAAAGTTCGGAAATATTGAATTTGATTTTTTTAAAGTATCACAAACGATTACGAGGACATATGTGTGTCGATGATTTGTCTGATTTGTTTCCTCGTAAACTCTCAGTTCAAATGACGGAAGCTCACCGCTTTATTAGGTTTCCAGGTTTCGATGTTAATATGAGAATGATGTAATGACGATGTAGCTTGAAGGAAACTATTAGTGTTATTTGGGCCGTATGACTTGGATTACAATGAGAATGATTAGCGATGCTCTTCGTGCTTAAGTTGCAGGGGGTCATGATCGCTTGAAATAGACATAAACATTGTTATTGTCGACCGCTTCAATCATAGCAGCGGTGTGTTCATCGGGAAGTGAGTGAGTTTAGCTTTACGTCACTTTTAGCAATATTCCAGCAATATCACGGCAATAAAACCAGATATGGCCTTCACACATTGTACCCATGTGGGTAATCGAACCCAGGTCTTCCAGTACCGCCCCTGGTCGTGAAGAAGAATGTGATGATGTTTATGACTGAATTGTATTTTACGCCCTTTTTCGGCAATAATTCAGCAGTATCATGTGTGTGTGTTGGTTTGGGGTTGGGAGTGGGGGAAGCATTTGTTTTGTTGTTTAATGCCGCACTCAGCAATATTCCAGCTATATGAATGATCGAGTCAGGACAAGACAATCCAGTGGTCAACAGCATAAGCATCGAACTAAGCAAATGGGATATCATGACATGCGTCAGTCAAGTGAGCTGGCCTGACTACCGGATCCCGTTAGTCGCCTCTTACGACGAGCATTTGTTGCTGAAGACCAATTCTAACCCTGATCTTTACGGGTTTCAAGAGAATAGATTTTACGTAATAGGTATACGATGGATCACATGCATCAACCAAGTCAGCGAGCCTGACCAGCCGATGTAGTTAGTCGCCCCTTAAGTATAGATTGTTGAAGACCAGTTGTAATAAGTTTCTCATGTTGTACCCATGTTTGGAATCGAACCTTTGGTGTGGCGAGCGCTTTAACCACAAGGCTACCTCGCCGCCCCTGATTGATGTATGGAAAATTATTAATAACAGACATTTTGTTTTCCTTCTGCCTTTCATAACAAAGGTGTTCATGTGGATGCCCAACAGTATGCTGGGATCTTTGAGACCGCCTCAGTGTTGTAGTGGTTAGAGCGTCCGCCCGGAGAGCGGAAGGTCGCGGGTTCGATCCCCGACCGCGTCATACCAAAATACGTTAAAATATGGTACTTGTTGGTCCCTGTCTGGCGCTCGGCATTAATGGGTACAACAAGGACTGGTCGGCTCGGAGTCAGTATAATGTGTCTGAGTGGGGTATTCATGCTTCACTGCGGCATGGTATCTCAGTGGGCTAGCACTATAAAACCAGCTTCAGTCTGGGCTAGTACAAGCAGCCGCACACCCACATACACACGCATGAGCGAAATATTCTCAAGCACGACGTTCAACCCAATTTCACCTCACCTCACCTGGGATCTTTGAAATTGGGCTTGTTGTTAAGGCCTACTGACTGACTGACTGAGTTTGGTTTCACGCCGCTTTTAGTAATATTCCAGCAACATCACGGCGGGGAACACCAGAAATGGGCTTCACACACTGTACCCTTGTGGGGATTCGAACCCGGGTTTTCGGCGTGACGAGCAAACGCTTTAACCACTAGGCTACCCCACCGCCCCAGTTAAGGTCTACAATGAGGATCGGGCGGACTATATGTCAGACTGTGTGTCATCGTACCCTCACGACGTTGAAGACTCGTCTTGATAATACGGTGAAACCTCGTTAGTGCGACCACCGTAAGTCCGGAAACCCCTCCTGCACGACACTGTTGTGAAAGTCTCTATACAATTAAAACATAATTACCCTAAAACATGCATTCTTGGTGTCCCCTTGCCATGATATCGCAATATCATTCCTATGTGCGGTGAAAAACCATACTCACTCACTCTAAATGATGTGAAGTTATCAGATAATCTGATTATCCTCCTGGGTAAACCAGGTTCATGTTGATCATTCTTTACGTGTCGTGACTGTGACGTCACTCTAAGAGGCGTGCATAACTGCAAATGTTTCTCTTATCAATACCGAACCTTTCAGATTCCAGACGAGGCTGTAGGTGCTATACAACCGAGTTTTGTCGTAAAAGGCCACAAAGTGGATCGGATGGTCAGGATTCGAGACTTGGTTGATGTGCATGCCATTGTATCCCAACTGTGCAATCGGTGTTTATGATTCCAGTCACTGGATCATCTTGTCGAGACTCGAATATTTACAGATATCCTTCATACAGCGGGATTATTGCTACTCATTAAGCCACCAGTGGGAATGGGTCACATACGAAGGTTACAAAAAGCATAGTTCGATTCCAAATTCGATTCCAAAGATGCAGGATAGAATTGGTCTTCAGTAACCAATCCTTGTCGTAAGAGGAAACTAACGGGATCGGGTGGTCAGGCTCGCTGGCTTGGTTGACAAATGTCACCGTATCCCAATTGCGTAGATCGATGTTTATGCTGTTGATCCCTGGATTGTCTGGTCCAGATTCGGTTATTTACAGACCGCTGCCATATAGATGGAATATTGATGAGTGCGGTGTAAAACTAAACTCACTCACTCGCCAAATTTGGGTGGTATTTTGTACAGGTTACACTACACCAAATCAGAATCCGTAGTTTAACATGCATTGTTCAGACTTCAGTGCAGATTGAATCAACTGACAGCTGTTATTGGACGATTTTGTGTAAAAAAGGTTTTTGTGTATGTTTTTTAAATGTACATCCATCCAGTAATTAAAACTGACCATTTTTGTTGATATTTAGTGCTGTCCTTTTTAACATGATGACTTCTCCTGATTGTGACCACATATATTTTCAACGTGTCATCTTGAGCGGAACTGGGGTTGGTCTGTTTAGCTTCCTGTACTCGATCAAGGGGCTGGCTGAGGTGTAGACATTTCTTTACTTTTATTGCTGCTTTTGACCAGACTATGCATACATGTAATAGTTATTGGTAGCTTAGTTCATTCAAATAAAAATATAACGTTACTTTAGAAGTCAATGTGGAAATATACTTCCCATCAAAAGTTTAGACTCACTAGTGTAAAATAGCCACTTACTTCAGGCAACTGTTCTAAACTAAATTTGCCAAATATTCCATACTGTTTAAAGGTACTGTTTACACATGAACTGATGTATTGTTGAACAAATTCGTAACGTTCAAAAGATAATTGTCATGAGTTCAATAAATGATAAAAATCTGTGAAAACTGGCAAATTCTTAACAAAACTTTACACCAAAATGCAGGTGCACCATGTTTGCACATGCTTTTCAGCAATTTGATGCATGATCCACGTGCAATTCATCTGCATAAGGTTTGCAGTTTGTTCCCCCTAGTTACTGGAGAAATCGATCTTCGTTGTAACCATTTATATAAACATAACATATAGTGAGTGTTTTTAGTGAGTCTAAACTTTTGATTTGAAGTATAGTTGGGTTTGTGTGCCCTAAGGCCACGCCGCCATTGGTAGAAGCGAGATAGTTCTTCAGACAAAACCGATTCTCTGCGATAACCATTGCCAAGAACACTGTCAAAAGTAGTTCTTTCATGAACCACAACTTCAATAAGTTCACATTTGATGTATAAAAGTGTTTGTAATCACTCCATAGCAGCTCTTAAGGCTTGAGGGGCGGCGGGGTAGCCTAGTGGTTAAAGCGTTGGCTCGTCACGCCGAAGACCCGGCTTCGATTCCCCACATGGGCACAATGTGTTAAGCCCATTTCTGGTGTCCCCCGCCGTGATATTGCTGGAATATTGCTAAAAGCGGCGTAAAACTAACCTCAGTCAGTCAGTCAGTCTTAAGGCTTGAACAGATTGCTTTGAAAGGGTTTCGTCTCGGGATAACTGTCAGTTCTAGCGAGGTCTATTCAGGTTACTGAAACACCCCCGTGTCATATATGTATTCATCTACATCAACAGCACTGTATTAGGGTATAGATATAGTTTAGTATATTTCTAGTGTAGCCCCTCCCAAGGCTACATGCACTGTGATAATGTGACATTAGATTGTCGATATCAGCTCTCTAGAGCTAGATCTGTTTTTCATAGACCTCAACACAATACCTTGGCGTCCTACATAGCCCTGCCTGCTGCTATCTTATCTCTGGCTCATATCATCAACTAGGTCAACATCCGCTTAGATCAAATTAGGGCACATAAAATGATGACGTCATTACCAATAGAGAACGTGACAATGATTCTATGGGTTCTGTGACACATATTCTCGTGACGGTGTGTTCTGGTGCGACCGTTCGATCAATCAAATATTTATCGACATTTGTCGGCCGATCATATGTTTCCTTGTTGATGAAGTTGAAAACAATATTATAAAACAATACACGTTAATTGACGCCAAGTGTGCTGAATTTAGAATTTTGTTTTAAAACAAATATGAACTAATTAATATTATTTTTGGTCTGTCGACACATTTAAATGTTTACTTATATGGCAAAAGACTATTTGTCAGTCAACCCCTCCTCTTAAGATTTGGGGCGGTGGGGTAGCCTAGTGGTTAGGGCTAAAACGTTGAAAACCCGGATTCGATTCTCCACATGGGTACAATGTGTAGGTCCATTTCTAGTGTCCCTTGCCACGATATTGCTGGAATATTGCTAAAAGCGGATTAAAAACCAAACCCATTCGCTCATTCCTCTTAGATTAAGTGGTATAAGCAGAAATTGGGCAGAATTTTATCAGTTCATTTTACTGACTGACTGACTGACTGAGTATGGTTTCACGCCGTTTTTAGCAATATTCCAGCAACATCACGGCGGGGGACACCAGAAATGGGCTTCACAAATTGTACCCATGTAGGGAATCGAACCCGGGCCTTCGGCGTGACGAGCGGACGCTATAACTACTAGGCTACCCCACCGCTCCAGAAAACAGTAAACTACGTTCATGCCGAACATGCATATAACGAACTGACTGATATAACGAACTTTTGGAGGTCCCTAGCACTGACTATGTATTTTAGTCAACGTACGTCGAGGTACAGTTAAAATGATCCATAAGTAATGGTCCATTTCAGTTCGAAGTACTGTTAATAACGAACTGAAATTAGCGGTCCATTTGAGTTCGAAGTACTGTTATAACGAACTGAAATTAGTGGTCTATTTGAGTTCGAAGTACTGTTATAACGAACTGAAATTAGTAGTCCATTTGAGCTCGAAGTACTGTTATAACGAACTAAAGGTAGTGGTCTATTTGAGTTCGAAGTACTGTTATAACAAACTAAAAGTAGTGGTCAATTTGTGTTCGAAGTACTGTTATAACGGACTAAAAGTAGTGGCCCATTTGAGTTCGAAGTACTGTTATAACGAACTGAAATTAGTGGTCCATTTGAGTTCGAAGTACTGTTATAACGAACTGAAAGTAGTGGTCCATTTGAGTTCGAAGTACTGTTAAAACGAACTAAAAGTAGTGGTCCATTTGAGTTCGAAGTATTGTTATAACGAACTAAAAGTAGTGGTCCATTTGAGTTCGAAGTACTGTTATAACGAACTAAAAGTAGTGGTCCATTTGAGTTCGAAGTACTGTTATAACGAACTGACATTAGTGGTCTATTTGAGTTCGAAGTACTGTTATAACGAACTAAAAGTAGTGGTCTATTTGAGTTCGAAGTACTGTTATAACGAACTAAAAGTAGTGGTTCATTTGAGTTCAAAGTACTGTTATAACGAACCGAAAGTAGTGGTCCATTTGAGTTCGAAGTACTGTTATAACGAACTAAAAGTAGTGGTCTATTTGAGTTCGAAGTACTGTTATAACGAACTAAACGTAGTGGTCCATTTGAGTTCGTTATAACCGTAGTTACTGTATTACAGATTACAAATAATCCATATAACAGTGCACCATCAATACTATTATAAAGGGAAACACGTTATTTCTCTATAACTATACCTAAATAATTATGTATGTTTCTCCTCACACCAAATCTGCCGATGTAAATTACGACTGTATTTCCCTGTAGGATCAACCTATCGATTATGCACATTTTACTCACTTGTGTATTGTAGGAAACCGAAACTGCAGTCGCTGGGTCAATAAAAGGACGAGGAAATATCCCCGTAAACTCATACATAGTCTTATGGGGAAAGGACAATGATGAATTGGCGAGATGGAGAAATAACAAATACGTTCCTCACAGAGATAAATCGGTCGTTGAAGACCGAAAATTGGCGCTCTTTGTCAAAAATATTTGAAAATCAATATCATTTGTCGCTAAGTGAATAGTTTTTTTACGTCGGTTGTTGCACGAAACAGGAGAGAATTCATTGCAGAACCTAATTTGGTACCGTAGTGGCATCGAATCTGTAAAAATCCCGGTTGTCGCAGAACATAGCGTCCACTCATCATTTGCCGATATTTTACAGTCTTATAGAATTTTCTATTATTCGCCCATCAGAAAAAAATCCCCGCGAGCCGCGAAAAAAATAATAATTGCTTTGATGTGTTTTATTCCTCACACCGTGAAAATTGTATTAAAAGCGGGCATTCCTAGGCATAACGTACAATATGGCACTTGCGATCAGTTTGATGAGTAATTGTGGATAGCAAGGCGTGAGTGTAGGGAGGGCATATGATCGGCGTTAAATGGGGAAAAAAGGGAAAAGTTGAGGAAAGATTGATAAAAAGAACAGACAGATAGACAGACTGACGGTAGGAATGAAAGAGAGGGCGAGGGTGTGTCATAAAATGCCGTGCATCGGTTCGAATCGTTGCGTGCGACATTACTTGATGTCGTAAAGAGAGAACTTTGCCGTCTTGATGGCTGAGTTGGGACTGGTAAAAATCTGGAGACAGCTCTTCGGGGTTGTGGACATCTTTGTGTATTTGGTCCTGGTAGTTTAGTTTATTACGACAAGCTCAGGAAACAGAAGACGTAACTAGAGCCCTTACACAGGATTACGAAATTACGGCTCCCATGTGAGCTTTAATTTTCTGTATCAGAATGTAAAGACTATGACCCCGCCAGAGTTATAAGATGCCATATGTTTTTTGCAAGAATTCCTTTCAGTGATAGAAAAAATAAATCATTCTCAGAGCGACACGCGTCACCTGTAAATTGTGAGATAAAAATGTTTTAATAACGTTTTACCCGAATCAAACATGACGTATCAGATGCATGGCATTTTTATTTTTCTCTTAAATTTGAATGTTTGAATGATTTAAGTTTTTTTAAATCGACATATATGATTCATATACTGTTTCGTTTCTACACACTCATTCTAGTTTCTCCATATTAAAATAACCCTCACAAGATTGAAACTATGCTTGTAACGAGACCCCACAAAATCGACGGTTTAAGTTCATGAATACCAGTTATAGATAGGTCAGCGGTATCATGGGAGTACTATGGTGCATTATCTTGCTACAGTTAATGCATTAATGTATAGTTATTCATGTTGAACAATAGGCTACGGTATGATGACAAAGCCAAATTTTCCCTTTCCGCTTTTGAGAGTGTCATTTCAACTTTCTAAAATTACAGAGCCTCGTTTTAGCCCGAGGATTCCGTTGTGTCACGTCCTCGTTCATGCATATGGTATAAGATGCAAATGAGATCGTGCGGTTATTGTTTTAGGTTTAATTGCTGTAATTTGAAGCGAAAGTTGAGTCACAGAAAGCTACCTCCCCATACTGAAGAGCGGTGAGAGTTGGAACTCTCTAGTCACAGAGGAGAAGATGACTAAGCTCGCAGAGCCAACTTTTGGCAGCGTGCAAGGAGCCACGAGCCCGATTTTGGACATAAAAACGGCGCCGGATAACTAATATCGCTAATTTTGTATAGCTTATAATATCATATTTCTGAAGCGGATGAAAACCAAAACAGATGAGGAAGTTTTTGAAAATCTAATAATTGGTCCAAATGAACTTCAGCAGGGCAGGTCGTCGAATGCAATCATCTTTGGGTAGACAGAATTCTTTCGCTAGCTGACGCATCAGAGTTCATGACAAAAACCTTTGGGAAAAAAATCAAACAATTAGGAGTATGACCTCACGATTGAAAAAATGCCTGTAAAAATGACTGCCGGCGTTTTAGGTTTTTTTTTTGTCTTTGACTATCCCCCAGATGAATAAAGAACACATGGTGTTTGGTGAGTGGCAGTTTTTATGAGATGATTGGCAGACCACGTGCCTAAAGTTGTATATATCATGATTCATATCCGAAGATATGCGATATTGATGTCTCTAATGCTATTAAACGTTGTTATCGCTGAATGTGCACGTACTCCCGCCATGTAATGAGGAATGATTTAATTACTGGTAATTCATGAAAAGTATCGTTGACTTTTCTATTGCATGTGAAGCGTGCTTGTTTACAATTTGGATTTCACATGTAAGCAAGAAAGGGTTAACATTAACTACATAAATATTGAACAGGAAGAGTGTTGTAAAGTTGATTTGGTTCAAATAACGAGTTACAGTATTGTGTATTGCAAATTATATCAATATTCAGTTTGGATTTGCCGGTTAATTAGACAATTTATATATTTAATATTACATGTTTGTAAATTGTGCGTGCGTGCGTGCGTTTGCGTGTGCATAATATTCCAGTTACATCACGGCGGAATTTAAATACTCTAGTCTAAACCAGACAATCCAGTGATTGTAACCAACGATCCAAGCCATCAACCGAGCCTGACCATTAAATCTGTATGTTCTTCTCTCACATCTGGCACATGTTGACGGATGGCCGGTGGGGTAGCCTAGTGATTGAAACGTTCGTTCGTCACGCCGAAGTCCCGGGTTCGATTCCCCATGGGTACAATGTGTGAAGCCCATATCTGGTGTCCCCTGCTGATATTTCTGGAATACTGCTAAAAGTGGCGTAAAACTAAATTCACTCACTCACTCACAGGTTGACGGGGACCTGTCCTAATCCCCGTGTGACTCATTAATGCCCAAGCTTCAAATTGTGAATTACAGTTATGTGTGTTTTTTATAACCTCATTATTATTATTTTCATAAAAAAGGTACACTAAGTTCGATTAATTCAGTGTTAATCCGGTCAAATACACCGAAACTTCAAAGTAGCCAATGAATGTTGGTACATTGTGTTCGAAAATGATTGATGTCAGTACTATTGAAGTGAGTGAGGTATTGCGCCGCTTTTAGCAATATTCCAGTGACATCAGCCGGGGACATCAGAAATGGGCTTCCACATTGTACCCATGCCGATAATCGATCCCGGGCCGAGAACACCTTCACTACTAGGCCACCCCAGCCCTGTGTAGTCATAACTAATAATTGGATTTGCACATCAATGGAATAGGTGAGTGAATATTGTGTTATCCAAAGACAGCAGTATTCCATAAGGCGGAATGTAATTCGAGCAGTTTACGCCGCTTTTAGCAATATCAGCGGAATGGGTTTATTGTAATAATCGAATCGAACCGAGACCATGTGAACAACACGCCATAGGGTGAGTGAGGTGAAAGTTTACGTCCGCTTTCGCTCATATGACGAATATCAGTATGTGTAAGGTGCGGGCCACCATAGAAATGGGCCCACTTTCATGCCACATTGAATACCATGTGACTCCGAGGAATCGACCCATCAATGCCGAGGCCAGGCAGGGACCAAGAGACTAACGATGTATGAATCGAACCCGCGACGCCATCCGGGGGACGGGCCATACATCCATTTAAGATATAAGATATCCACAGGTTGACGTTAAGTCCCCGGGATAAAGCTATCTTATTTAAAGATATACATCCTAGACTTGACTACTTTATACATGTATTCTACATGAAGATCCGGGTTAGAATTGGAATTTGATCAATACTACCTCAGTACCAATGGTTCACATATTGAAGAATTGGAACCCGGACCCTCATTGAGCGTATGCTTTAACCTCAGAGGATTTTAGTTTGTGCCTCTTGAAGCAGTATTTCAAGATGGCAAAAAAGGACACAAGACATAAACTTCACATGTTAGACCAATCTTAAATTACAATCTGACATGAATATATTATGAAAAAAAGCCCAGAGAATATTGAAAGCCCAGAGAATTTCTTCGTTTTCAGAAATTGAAACTGAAACCGTGGTTATCTACTTTTCAAGACTTTGACTTTCTTGGATACATTTGTTTCAGCGTTTGAATGACACACTAAGGCGAATCGAACCAGCGCTTTTGGCTTCTAGAGCAAACGTTGTGACTCTTAGGCTATTCCACCTCCCTGGTTCATACGTGTAAAAGAATCACCCGTGTCTGAACAAATATTAAGACTGACATTTCTCAGTCGTACTCAAACAGAGAAACGGCTACCCTGTCTTAATATTGTCTTTGAAGAAAGCAGTAAATAGTACTAAATACCGTGTTCGGCTGGCGTTGTCTGATGAAAGTCACGTGACAGACATCAGCAGGTGTCTGTTTATCTCTGTGAAGAGTGAAGCCCCGATTACCCAGACAACCGCTTCTGAAACTGATAATGTAGACTGAGACAGCCAGGCACGTTAAAGAGACCCCTGTGATCGATTTCAAGTTTCTTCTGTAATCTCTATCACAGGCGTGTTATTTAACTGCAACCTTGGGAAACGTCACCTTCTTTACGTGACCTGTGCACGCCAGGACTGTATTGGCATGTGCTACGAAAGCTAAATACTGGAACATTTTATGGCTTGCTTCAGACGGCTGCGGTCAACTGAGATCGATAGCATGACAATACGTGATACCTCTGGCTCGCATACTGTCTGTGTGTAAGATCCTTGACGTGTATAGGAACACAGGTGTCAGCGGGAGATGCAAAGTAACAGTTAGTCTCTGAAATGTACATATTTTATGTTTGCTTAAATGTGTTTTGATATTGAATAGAGAGCTTTGAGGATCTCTTAAAACATAATTCTAGAAAGTCTTTGTAGTAAATAATTCTGTCCTCCTTAACATTCTGGAACGTTATAGTTTTGTGAAGGATTTTATGGAGTCACCTTCTCAACCGCAAAGAAAATAACTACACTGAAATACTTGGTTAAGGCCAATGTAAAGGGTTGGAGGACAGTATTCCTGAGGTAATATCAGTCAATATTAAGAAGTGTAAAATTTGTCTCCCTCAGGCGTGTCAGGATCCGTTGTTCGTAGTTTCAAATTCCCGATTCATCCTGGTTGTGAGCTTTGATCTGTCAGCATGATACCCTTGCTGGCTGTTTCTATCATAGCTGAGAACGTCCTCGACCTAGACAGCCCTCCTGCAGGCTTGAGCCGACACAATGTCATGGAATTAAAATATTGGTCCACGCAGCAAGGTTAAGAGATCTATCCTTAAATCATTCACCCATTTTACAGTTTGGTAAATGTTTGGACAATTCATAATTTAAAATCATAAAAAACACTCTCTAAATATAATGAATTAATCCTGCAAATCGTTCTGCAGATCTTGCACATTTTCTACAATTAAGCAGCTTGTTATTCTCTGGTGTACACATGTGGCACATATCCTTTATCGACACTCATAACAATTATTGACAGAGGGGCTGCTCGAATATACACAAGGAGGCCCAGAATGAGCCAGACATGGAAGTCAGTTACACGCAGGAGACTTTTCTCAGGAACATTTGGGTCATTCGCCGGAGCCATGCTTCATGGACATTTACATTCGGGCCCTCTACATAGGCGCAGACATCAATTGACATCTACCGATTGGGTCGAGGACATCTACATTTGGTCCATTCGGTTGACATCTACTAATTGGACCGAGGACAGCTACATTTGGACCATTCAGTTGACATCTACCGATTGGACCGAGGACATCTACATTTGGTCCATTCGGTTGACATCTACTAATTGGACCGAGGACAGCTACATTTAGACCATTCAGTTGACATCTACAGATTGGACCGAGGACATCTACATTTGGACCATTCAGTTGACATCTACAGATTGGACCGAGGACATCTACATTTGGACCATTTGGTTGACATCTACTAATTGGACCGAGACATCTACCTTTAAACCATTCAGTTGACATCTACCGATTGGACCGAGGACATCTACATTTGGTCCATTCAGTTGACATCTACTAATTGGACCGAGGACAGCTACATTTAAACCATTCAGTTGACATCTACCGATTGGACCGAGGACATCTACATTTAGTCCATTCAGTTGACATCTACTAATTGAACCGAGAACAGCTACATTTAAACCATTCAGTTAACATCTACCGATTGGACTGAGGACATCTACATTTGGTTCATTCGGTTGACATCTACTAATTGGACCGAGGACAGCTACATTTAAACCATTCAGTTGACATGTACCAATTGGACCGAGGACATCTACATTTGGACCATTCAGATGGCATGTACCAATTGACCCGAGGACAGCTACCAATTGAACGAGGACATCTACATTTGGGTCCTCTGCAAGAGCCATCTGTTAACGACGCGGGAATCAACCGTTGGAGAGCACCTACATTTAGGCTCTTAAAGGTACCACGAGTCGAGGACATTTTCATGTGGATCTATCGACAGATCAGTCCGTCGACGGCACATGATTTGGGATTTTCCGCGTTGCATGAGGATCTTCCACGGCGGGCGTTTGCCGACGACATCTACATTGTGAACCTCCGCCGTCACCGTCCCATTGAGGACATCTATTGAAGGAGTCTCCACGCCTTAACAATTCGCCTTGGCTGTTTAGCAGAAAGCGTCTTGTGCAGAAATGTGTATATCGATTGATTTCAATTTGGAGCATGTTGCACCGGCTGAGGTCGTTGTCCGCTGGTGTTGATGGATGCTGCTGTCGATGCTAATCTCGGAGCGCGGTGCTGGTAAAATAACAGGTTTAGATAACCAGTTAGAGCATTAAAAGGTAACGGCGGACCGCATCAGTGGTTTTATCGTATTATGCATTTAAGAAAGTAGCGCGATAAGGAGTTGATTTGGTAATTACATTGATAACAGATCGCAGCTCTAGGTGGTAATATAATATTCAACTGTGATACAAAATCATATCGATATTCCAATAGAATCTTCAGGGACTCATAAAATTATAATTTCGCCCTGCAACAAATCGCCACATCAGCTCATCAGAACAAGAACATGATCTCCCAGATAGTAATGACTACGTGTTGGCGGATCTGACATTGGATGGTTCGAATAAAACAATGACGTTACTAAGGTTTGTTCTTCGATGAACAAAGCAAGGACGTTGAGATGTGTTTTGGGCGAAACGGATTTTTTATGAATAATAACCAGGGCCGTAGATTTGTTGACCTGTTGTATTGTATATGACCTTTTAGTCTGTCTCACAGTCCCTGAACCACATTATTTTCCCTGCTGCCAAGTCTTCCTGCAGTGCTAAAGCCCTAAATACAGCAAGTCTAGATTTCCTCAGGTTCTGGTCCTTCTAGGGCTCCTTTTCAATATAAATGGGCTTGTTTGTTACTATCAAAATTATATATATTCAGAGACTAAGCCTTAGTCTAATGACCTTTCTGCTACTAATGCTACTTCTCACGGCTACAACGTTGTATTCCTTGTCCTTACCACGAAGCATGTAGTAGCATCGACGTTCCTGAGACGGCAACAATGCTTCTTTGACCGTCGTCCACGAAGACAAAATCTTATCACACATGCAATCATAACCATGGAACAAAACTGCTTCTTTGATGATTGTCGATGTCCAGGAATCCTTTGTAGAGCGCGCATCGTGTAAATTGTCATCATGACTTTCATGGAAAAACGAAATTGAATAAATCAATTATTTAACGGCAAAATGACCCCCATGGGATTTTAATACCGATTTCTTTATCCATCGTGGAGAATCCGATTTAAAACATGGGTTTTGTGAAACAGTCATTTATGAGGTGTTGCAGGCCATCAGTAACACGCATGCAGGTTTGAACCAAATTTAGAACTGCTAGTGATATACGCTATATAGAATTTCGGACTGTGTACTGTGTAATAAAAGTAGAACATTGGAGGCTACACCAGGATCTGTAAGGAGCAATTGGAATTACTTTGTAATGGATGGTATTGTCCATAGAGAATGATGGATATGTCTGTCTTTCAGACAACACTTAAGGGAATATTGTTACCACCCATATCGTTTTCGAAGGATTTGACTCCAGATCGTAAAGCATGATGACCTCTGACCTTGACTCACGATGAGCCTTCGTTCCATGTGCTTGTAACTGGGAGATTAATTTTTAGAATCTATGGCGTATAAGTTATATGTGTAAGAATGAAAACAGCAGGAGTTTGAGAACCTTGCATGGGGCGTTCATTAGAAGCCATTGGCTACATGATGGCGACTAATGGTTATCAACAGGCTGGAGATCAATACCGGAATGTTGTAATTACAGGCTTTTAGTTGACTGTACCAGTTGTCAGAACTGCATGCAGCTGATGGATAGCCGCATGGTGGTTGGTCCAATTACAAGGCGGAATTGTAACTTTGATAAAGAATATCTGTAGGAGAGGCAAGGCATGAGTCATAGACATAGTCTTTGTGTGTGTACGTGTGAGCGAGAGAGAGAGAGAGAGAGAGAGAGAGTGAGAGAGAGAGAGAGAGAGAGAGAGAGAGAGAGAGAGAGAGAGAGAGAGAGAGAGAGAGAGAGAGAGAGCAAATTAAGTGTTCGATTGTATGCATTATTTGATTTTTCTTGTGTGTTTGTGTGTTTATAATTCGTGATTTAAAGTATGTATGCTTTCGTGTGTGTTCGTGAGGGTGTGCTTTGAGTGTTCGTGTTTGTGAAAATGCGAGAGTGTTTGACTGCTTGCGTGTGTTAGTGTGCGTTTGTATGTGTATGTGTGTTTATTTTTCATGTCTTTGAATGCGTTTATATTTCAGGACATAACGTATGTTTATGAATGTGTATGCTTTTGTGTGTGCGTGTGCGCGCAAATTTGTGTGAAGGGATGTGTGTTGTGAAAGGTAATGCATCAACAATGAGTCAGAGAGGATAACGAGTAAATGGTGATGCCAGGCAATAGTATAAGGCTGCCGTAACACAGTGGTTGGAAGCAGAGCCGTACTTCCTGCAATAGAGCTTAAAGAAACAAATAAAGAACATCATTATTAAGATGGTCCAACATAAACTCATAATTGTCTCTCCTAAAGCCTGGACGAAGTCGATCAGTCGGACAGTCTTATGCGGAACATTTGTAAAGGCAATTACTTCGTTACCGTTATTGTCAGCCAGCTTTATCGGAAATCGGTCCCGGTACCGCTTGATAGGGCGCGCCAGATGCAGTCAGACCTTAATATAGATTCTGGTGACTAATGTAGACCCATTTACGTTTCCCATATAGAACGGTAAAATATGATCTAATGCTGCGTGGCATAAGTTATTACCTGTCGCGACAAAGGGTGGGGACATATAAATACAACATGCACTTCAATAGAAAAAGTGAGTGAGTTAGTTGGGTTTAACGCTTAGAACATTTTTGTCAAGAGAGTGAGTGAGTGAGTGAGTGAGTGAATATTACCTAAGGCTGCTTCAGCCATTTTGCAGCTATTCGCTGATAATAACAATAATGATTGATAATAACAGGTTATACGACAAGAATGTAAGGTGCGCTTGTATTTTACACATTTTCGCAACCTCTTGATAATTGGGATACAATATTGTCATTTTGGGATGGTGTCATAGATGCAGTTATATATGATATATTTGGTATCCTGATCCGACAAATATGTGATTACGTGATTGCCTAGCAGGAACAACCTTTAATAGGATCCACGTATCGATGTCTTAACCCTATTATAATACGTTTATATAGGGTTTTCCCCGTGTGCTGGTCAGTCTATAAATAGACACGGGAATACCCTGCAGTTGGCCTTCACTAATCTTCGACTTGTCATAACACCTGTAATTAAAAAACACACGTCAGTTTCTGAAAATATATCTGAAACTTCGAATCGTTTACAGTATATATATATATTTGGACTACGACAATAATATATATAAGGAAAATAAGATGTCTATTCCTAATATATGATATTTACACTAACCGAACACACTCACCTGATATTCTCTAATAAGTTGACAAACCGCTCGATCATTTGTGGGATTGAACCAAAGGAGAAATCAAATTTGTTTTTAAGGGTACAGTGCCACAAAGCAGTGTTCCTCTACAACTGTCGTAAGGGTATGTAAGAATATTGGAATTGAGATCACAGCTCTAATACACGTAGGGGACTCGTTTTACAACGCGATGTAAATGCTACGGCTTTGTGAAGTTTGGAACTAGTTGTAGCTCTCCGATCACTTTGTAAAACGAGGCCAAGATCCGCGATTTTCCGAACGCACAACATGCTTGCTCACTTACTCTGAACATAACATTGAACGGAGATAAATTGAAGACTGATTGAGTGAGTGAGTTTAGTTTTAAGCCCCACTCAGCAATATTCCAGCTATATGACGGCGGTCTGTAAATAATCGAGACAATCAAGTGTTCAACAGCATGATAAATTGAAGAGAAAGCTGAAAACTAGATGGACAATAACTGACGGTTCTCCCCCAAATGAATGCATCAGTTCTTTTAAACTCAACGTAATTTATTGCAGTGAATATCCTTGTTCACCATTCCTTATCTTGAATGAGTGAGTGAGTGAGTGAGTGAGTGCGTGTGAGTATTGCTCAACGCCGCATCAATAATTTTGCTGCAATTGGCAGAGAGGCTTGTAGAAAGTAGTAGTGTTTTCACTCTAACTCAGCTCCGCTCTCATGTCTTGTATTTTGGAGCTGAATAGTCCCGGGTGTTATATACCTGTAATAACCGACAAACATAGGAACCAGATGCTCATACTATCAACCATCGGATTGTCAGAGTGACTCTGCTTAGCCAGTGCAATCTATATCATGCAAAGGTTAGTAATGATACAGACGCAATACTAATGATGACATCGCTACCTGTCATATATTTCTGAACTTTTAATGTAGGTCTCAAATGTGGAAAGACCCGTGAAGATCCGGGCTAGAATTGATCTTCAGCAACCCATAGTTGTCGTAAGAAGCGGCTAACGTAATGGGGTGGACAGGCTCTCTAACATGGTTGATGCATGTCATCGAATCCCAAATACGTAGAGCGATGCTCATGATGTTGATCACTGGATTGTCTGGTCCAGACTCGATAATTTAAGATTGCTATCATATATCATAAACAGTAGCAGAACAAAATGTCAAGTGCGGCGGTAAACAAACAAACAAACAAACAAAATGAAATGTGTGAAAAAAGAAATAACATAATACATGTACATGATAATGTTGTAGATCTTAGATAATTTTTATCATTATAAAAAGACCGTTGTTGAAAATGATCTTGTTCGCGCAACTTTTCTGACGTGGTAAGTCAAGCCTTGTTACCTTACCTCTAAAACCGCTTGACCGCGCGATAGCCCTTCACTACATTTTGGGACAATGATGTCACATTTGCTAGGGCACCACGCCCCTTCTCATGTCAGTATAAATAGCAGCATGTCAGCATGTGTATATCAGGGCGTCGATGCTGATGATGTTTCATTAGCTGTGTCACCAATACCTGGGTGGGTGGTATCGATCCCGGCGTCGTGCACGGCCACGCCGACCACAACGTTTGTAGCATCATCTTGTGCAGTCATCAACGACTCAAGCACCATGTGCTACTCGCACTTAAGCTTGCCATTTTGGACAGATATAATTCGATTTTCCAACCCAAGTGTTCTTGTTTTGTGGTCTTAGTCATCAACAGCGCGCATGAATACAGCCTTAACCCAATACAAGTCGAGATTCCCTTACAGCACACCATAAAGAATTGCTGAGTGCGTCGTTAAACAAAAAAACCCCACACATTAAAGAACCAACAGTGGTTGAGTGAGTTTAGTTTTACGCCGCTTTTAGCAATATTCCAGCAACATCACGACGGGGGACACCTGAAATGGGCTTCACACATTGTGCCTATGTGAGGAATCGTACCCGGGGTCTTCAGCGTGACGAGCGAACGCTTTAACCACTAGGCTACCCCACCGCCCTGAAGACTGACTGACTGACTGAGTTTAGTTTTACGCCGCTTTTAGCAATATTCCAGCAACATCACGGCGGGGGACACCTGAAATGGGCTTCACACAATGTACCTATGTGAGGAATCGTACCCGGGGTCTTCAGCGTGACGAGCGAACGCTTGAACCACTAGGCTACCCCACCGCCCTGAAGACTGACTGACTGACTGAGTTTAGTTTTACGCCGCTTTTAGCAATATTCCAGCAACATCACGGCGGGGGACACCTGAAATGGGCTTCACACATTGTACCCATGTGGGGATTCGAACCCGGGTCTTCAGTGTCACGAGCGGACGCTTTAACCACTAGGCTACCCCACCGCCCCACCGCCCTGAAGAACTAACATGGCAGTTAAGACAATATATTATAGACAACTGTCCATGATCTGTTTGATTGACTTTCTATGCTTTCAGATTTTCAGAAGAAACATCAAATAATAAATTACGTTTATAACGAACTTTTTTGTGTCGAAATGCCTGTAAAGAAATGCGGCTGTAACGAAATAGAAAATATCAATATAATATATTTTCCTTATTTGGGATTGCTATAACGTATTGTTGAGCATCTATTTATTACAATTAAAATATCTCGCTTATAACTGGGAGCAAAATGTTAGAAATGGTCTCAGTGCGACCAGAGACCATATAGGCTAATAAGATCGTATCATATGGTCTCTGGAGCGACCACACAACTAAGCTTATCAGGTGTGTAGGCACGACTGTTCTGTATAATGCTCTAGAGCTCTCCGTCCAGGACCGTCGTCAAAGTCGTTACAAAACAACCACGTGTTGGCTTACCATGTAGTGCCACGCCGCTGCCGTTGCAACCTCGCTAACACCAATCTTGCTGAGCTGGACGTGACATCAGCATTGAGCCATCTTCCCCGGGCACCGTTCAACCGCCTTGCGGAGAGTCGTAATCAGATTGGGCTAAGTCCTTTGTTTACATAAGTCTATATGAGAGGCTGTATGACAATCATATGACTGATATGTGGATTTTTCACGGCTAAATTACACAAAACGTCTGTTGATTGATGCTGGTGCTAAACCAGCGTTACTCATGTTGACGGAATGGACTATTCGTTTACAGGGATATTATTAGCAGGGGAGT
This sequence comes from Haliotis rubra, assembly GCF_003918875.1. Classification (NCBI taxonomy): domain Eukaryota; kingdom Metazoa; phylum Mollusca; class Gastropoda; order Lepetellida; family Haliotidae; genus Haliotis; species Haliotis rubra. The sequence continues at coordinate 416,563 of NW_025766070.1, read as the reverse complement.
GTTTGTTTTGGTGCGGATTGTCACGAAAACGTGCTGCACGTGCGTGACTGCTTGGGATGGACGTGGTGAAAGAGGGCCCTCGTCTCACAGTTGGGAGGGAGGGAGGAGGAGGTAGGAGGGGTGAGGGTGAGCAAGAGGGGGTGGGGTATGATGAGTTCGTCTGAAAAAAGGTTACATTGATTAAGAAGCGTTTGAAAACATATCGTATGACTTGCAGCCATGAACTGGTTATTGGAATTGTGGCTGAATAATGACTGAATGATGTCATTATATGACTGTATCATCGTTAAAGAATGTAGGGTTAGATATCTGACAGCCATTGCTTGACAATTATCCTATTTAATCATTTGTTGCAAATTGCCACCACGTACTCATCCGTGTATAAAGAAACAAATCGGTTCAATTTGTAAATGAAGAAACATCAAAGTAGGCAATTATTACAGTTAAATTCCGGAGAGAAGTGTATTCAAGATTACAATTTCTGTTCAGATATGCATTTTAAAAGCTAATTGACTGAAAACTTGCCAAGATAGTAATATTATTTTGATATTAGCTTCTTTTGGAATGTGAAATTTATGTGAGAATTTCATACATGAATGTATTTCTTTTCTAAATAACATATTTGTCAATGTCTTAGATAGGGAAAAGTCACTACCACAATTTCTTATGATTCAGTGACAATGACGAGTCGGGGCTTAATATGCAGTTGACTTTATTAGTAAAGCGAGGTGATTCTAATTCTGTTTTGAGTTAGTCGGTGGATATAACGATATCAGTAACACATTTCATTGCAGCCCATCAATCATTTAACGTGATACGAACAACGTGTATGGGATTAAAACCTGTGTTGTTATTTATTCACCGAAAGGGGACCCCGTGAGAGATATTAGAAAATTCTCCAAATTACAGTCAACTCTGACAAATGAGTTCCAAGGGGACCTTAAAAAACGACCGTTAATTTCCGAGATTAGCTATTCAGCATTGGTTACCATTCCTACAGGATTAGAATTGGTTCGTAATAGCCGATATTCTGACTTATCTATCTTCGTTATAGCCGATGTAGACAGTTTGACTGGTAAGATTTGTTAAGGCGGTTCGTCTCGAGATACGGATTAGTACAAGTACTACATGCAATTATCAATATTTCACTATTATTGGGCGTGTCACCCCCACACTGGGTAGGCGGCTCCAAGCATGGATGCAATGTGAGGAGTCCATTTCCTGGGTTCCTGGCAGTCGTATGGATTGACAGTCAAAAGACCGGGTGACAAGAGGGATGACTTCAACCTAATGGTCAGCTTTATGTCGATCAATTGTCCAGCAGGTCAACTTTGATGTTAACATATCTCAACATTTGAGGTGCAATTTAGCATGATGTTCCTACGAAAATTTCCAAGACCGTCATACGACTCTTGCTCAAGGGTTGTTTAATCAGGGGTACAACAGTGAACACATATATGAGTCTTGTATTGTAGACAGTTGGAGGAATCTGTCAAATTGTCGCATCGGTGACCAAAATGATATCAAATGTAAGTCATCATTTGACTTGCAGTATGTCTACCATGTTCTTGCATGTGTTAGATTCGTTTCTTTATTGTTTAACGTCGCACTTATATTCCACTTATATGACGACGGTCTGCAGTTAATTGAGTCTGGACCAGACAATCCAGTGATTGACATCATGAACATCGATCTCCGCAATTGAGATACGGTGACATGTGTCAACCATGTCAGCGAGCCTGACCATCCAATCCGATCCCGTTAATCGCCTCGTACGACAGGCATAGGTTGCTGAAGACCACTTCTAACCCGGATGTTCACGGGTTCATGTGTTAGAGATGAGTTCCACTGGTGGGGCTCTTGCAATGGCTTCCTCTTCTTGAAATTATGGAGATAGTATTTGCCCATATTTGACTTTTGCAGAGTTATCCATACAGCAAAACAACCACAAATATGGGGAGAACCCCAAAGTGATGCAGCATCAGTACAGTTAACAGTTTGGTGCAAACCAAACCCTTGGCGCTGAAAAATCGTATCCCTATCAAAATGAGACTGATACTCGAATCGAAGTTTCTGGCACTCTGAAATGACATATATGCATAATGAAACACATCGATCAGGACTCGGCTGTATCAAACTTTAATGAAGCATTAACGTGACATTAAACGTTTATTAAGTAATGTGACATTAAATTCTGTTGACGGACGACCGAGAGTAACGCTTACGCGTTTACGTCACGGAATTGTGGGAAATATTTAGGGGAATCCCCGAATTTAATGAAAATATTTACGTTAGGACGTCATTAGATAATGATACGCTAATAAGTGTTTGATACAACCGTTTTAACGTTGCCATTAACTAATGATGCATTAAGGATTTAATGTATCATTAGGGTTTAATGTTGACATTAGTTAATGAAGCAATGATACAAGCGGATCCAGGGCATTAGACGAGACCAAACCCGTAATACTACTTCTAAAAGGGGTTAACAAACATGGTGGAAATTGTCTTCAGTCATCGAGTCGATACGTCAACCGTGATCATTTACTAATGTTGCATATATTGTTTGTCATTCGATGAATCATTGTTTTGCTGAGATGAACAGCTAGACAACTTATTGAATCAACTTTTCATGTAATTTGGTTATGTCTCCCCGGTCATCAGAACACAACTCTTAGGCGGCATCGTGAAGTCACGTCATATCTCGGCAGCCATAATGGCCGCCATCTCGACACGTCACTGTCACATGGACGTTGCTAATTTGGAATTATTAGTTTCTGTCTATGGTTCGCTTTATCTCTAGAATTCGTTCATCTCATTTGATACCAAACGAAGGAGATTCTGGAGTAATTGTCGATCCATGTCACGGGGTGTCACACTAGGAAATGATAGATAATTTGACACCGGAGTCATCTGGCACGGAAGTGTGTTGGTTACAATAATGAGACCTCCCTATGGACGGTCGTATTTTCCCGACGACTTGTCTTGTCAAATGAGACAAGATTATGCGAGATCGGGAGTAGAGGAACTCGGACAGAAATCCGAGTCAACAGTTGGAAAATTAGAAGCTCGTTAACGATCTCATCCGATTTAAATCGATCGCTAATCCAGCTTCGTCATCCTTAGGTGCACTGAGGGCATGGAGAAATAGCAAGGAAAGGCATTTGGTTCGAAATGTCTTGTTTAAAATGTTAATCAAGGCCGAAAGGTATTTCTATTCAAACAAAATATGACAAAGTAATACCCGCATGATCAAAAGGTCCGACCGGACACGTGAAATACATGAAATGTATTTAATCTAAAGCCATCAAAAGATACCGTAGGATTTTCAATTATTGATAGCCAATAACGATTATAAGCTCTGTGGCCATCAAACATCAAACAAAAGCTGAAAGGATGAGATTGGTTGACAACTACAGGAATGAACATCACACGATCTGAAGAGTCTCTTCAGTCGAGAATCACATTCACGTATATTTCCAGTTTTGATCATTTTGATCATGATAAACACAAAAGCCTCGGTAAATAGCACAATAAGTGAGACAATTTTAAATGTGTAACATTCGTTGTGAAATATAGAGGTCTCACTCAGCTTATGAAATGTACTCGAATCCTCTAACTACATCCATCCAAGGTAGTTATGAAAATCAATTTGCAAAACTCTAGTAAAGGTATGGAACAGCGTGATTAAAGCCAGATCGATTGTGCTGATGAGGAAAACGCTCTATATTCATAAATCAGAATTTCGACAGTACATCACAAGAACACGGTGACTCATCGCTCATCGCGTATTGCATTAGGAGCCTCGTTTTGACAATAATCTTAATGCAGGCCACATATTGGAACCATATCTTACAGCACAAGGAGACATTAGCTGGAGCAGTGTGATTCAATAAAGACGCATATATTTGTATAATAATGCAATTATTTCCTGTTTCGTTGACTCGCGTAGATTAAATTGTGATTTCTGTGGCCAAACAGCTGTTTTCCCTTCACTTAACCTAAGAGTATTTTTTTTTAGTAATGTTTGACAGCATGTGGAAACGTTTGGGATTTTTCTTATAATAATGACAAAATTTTGTTTTCTTTAATTTGAACCACTTTTATTAACATTAGGGTATGGGTTGAAATGGCTATTATGAATAGAAATACGTCACAAGAAACCCGTGATGGACCAGTAGTTGGCGTGTTCTTGTGTCAGAGTGTACAGCGCCCATTTAATGTAGTCCATGTTGCCTCCTCAAGGCGGAGTTGAAGCAGTTGACGTTGAAGTGTCGCCAACGTCGTTGGTGGCTGCGTTGATGTTGCATCCTGCATCTATAGAAATTACTCTTAAAAATGACATTGGGCACGTGAAATGGACAAACTTGTTGACAGGTTTCTATATAAACTGACAATGTGTTTTCTCATCGGAATTCATAGACTGGTAAACTGCTTTTTAAAGTTTAAAATGTTTGAAAAATGAACTCCTGGCATATTCGCCACGGTCTGGTACCCGTTTCTAGTATGGGTTTTGACGGCATATTCGCCATGGTCTGGTACCCGTTTCTAGTATGGGTTTTGACGGCATATTCGCCATGGTCTGGTACCCGTTTCTAGTATGGGCTTTGACGGCATATTCGCCATGGTCTGGTACCCGTTTCTAGTATGGGTTTTGACGGCATATTTGCCAAGGTCTGGTACCCGTTTCTAGTCTGGGTTTTGACGATGTAGTTGTGAATGTTTGAAAGGCTGACATTTTCTCACCGTGTTGAGTAGATCATACCAGATGAGAATGTTTACATTGATATAGAGTAACCTACTGTCTCGCGTGCATCACAAGTACACTGTTGTCAGGCTCCCCATTGTTCTCGGTGTCCTTGATTTGGTACCTCCCAATCTCTCGAATCAGATCATGATTGTGCCCGGGTTCTCCACCAGCAGAAGCTCTTATGCCACTCCGGCATGCAAAGGGCTGCAATGTTGCGGAGTCTCCATATTCTCCGGAAAGTTTTGGGTGGTTCGACTGGGCAGCGCTTCCTTGGAGAAGTCTCATTCGCTGTCTAGTTACGTGTAGAGGGACACGTACGGGTGCCCAAGCTGATGGTTAGCTTGGCCATTCCTGATGAAAAGGGCCCGTAAGTAGGTCTCGGCAATTCGCGAGACATTAGTACTCCCGATGACAAACAACCTACACTTGGTCCGGTCTAGTAAAATCATATTTAGCGGTAGCGCAATTTGGAACCAGAATTAGTTCTTGAATATACGCTTGTCGCCGAAAATCTGGTACCGGAAGTAAGCTGGGTCCCGTCTCGCATATCGCAAGTTGGTGTGCGCAAAGGGAGCCGGGAACCGGGCGTAGCGCCTCGCGAGACTTACAGGACCTTTTCACAATGGTCCACACTAAAGTTTTAAACTCTTTTCTAAACAATGGCTTGCCATTTGTGTCATTAGCACGCAACGTATATTGCAAAGCGTACTGAGCACGATGTGTAAAAATCATTGTAACTTCATCTATTTCATTATACTATTCTATTTATTCATTTCATTAATCTATTTCAGCGGCTTGGTTGATGTATCCCAAGTGTACACAAAATCGCTACCACGTATTTTATTTTAATACACAGTTTATTTCACTAAAATAAAAACAACAACAACGTTTCTTGGTAGAGGCAAAGGTCTCTCAAACTAAATCGTGACATCGAATTTTATTTCACAGGGAATATGTCCCTTGCAAGCATGTTAAAGATCTATTTAACAAAATCAGGAATCTGTCTGGAACACACGTGACAAATCTCCTATAGTGAACCCGGAGCAGCGCCGCGAACACTGGACAAATCATTCAAACTCCACACATGCTCTGCACGAGCGCTAATACGATTTCCAAGTTTGTACAACACTCTTTCCCCGGCCCGTATTGATGTAATAGTGTAATAGGCGAATTCCGATTTATCTAAATGGGCAAATTATTGTTGCTTCGTGGCCCCGATCCACAAGATGGCAGCAATACTCGACAGCTAATTCTCTCAGTGCTTAATGGCGAGAGCTGAAAAAACACCACCTCAATTAAGCCTGATTTTATCGCGCGGTGTCTTTTTTTTTATTTATCAGGCTGAATCGTGAAATTAAATAATTCCTCTCCAAAGTCAAGCAATCAAAGCTGATCTAGGGTCTACCTATCCAGGCTGGTCGAGGAGCCAAGTTTCAATAAGGTTTCAATTTCATCCATTAAGGTCTTCTGTAAGGTTTAAGCTATTAACGTTAGCATTAAATGGTCTGTCACGTTGTATAGCAAAGATAATGTAACGAGTTCCTTTTTTACTGAATGATTTTAACAACATTGTAATCGCTGCATCTTTCGAATGATGGCTTTCTGTGATGTGGTATCATATTTCAAAGAATAACCTGATTAACGTTTTTATTTTTTTTATAAATGTGAAATTATACTGATAGGATTTGAGTTCCCTCACAGCCAGATGGGATAGTGTCGGTAGGACAGATGTTTTTTAGTTTAACGCCACACTTTTTTCCAGTTGATGGCGAGGTCTGTAAATGTTCGATTCTGGACCAGACAATCCGTGGATGATGTTAAAAGCAACATCAACCGTGCGTCGATGTGGTCTGAAAGATCTATTAAGAGTACAGTAGTAGTGGTGGTTGATGTCAGAGTGAAGGTCCGGGTTCTCTCCCCAAATGTGCAGTTTGAATCACATTAATAACGCTCAGGCTAGCTATTCTCAAAAGTTCGTAGCCCTACGAATTTCTTCAGCCTATTCTTAACACAAGAATTCTCAGGGCTACGAACGTTTCGAGAAAAAAGGGCCCAGGTCTTCTTGATTTACGCCGCTTTTAGCAATATTCCAGCAACATCATGGCGGGGGACACCAGGAATGGGCTTCACACATTGTACTCATGTGGGGATTCGAACCCGGGTCTTCGGCGTGACGAGCCAACGCTTTAACCATTAGGATACGCCACCGCCCCGAGATGTGATGAAAGTCATGAACCTTGCCAAATGATATGCCAGTGCAATGCCAGGTTCCTTTTACGTGGATTAAAAGAGTATATTGCACGCAATTTTGCTTTGCAAAGATTATGTAACATGTTAAAAAAGCTTCGGCCCTCATGAATCTGCTTTAAGTGGTTTCACATACGTTGACGTGTTGGGTAATATTGTTTTCACTGAATAAGGAGGTGAAATGAGGTGAAATTGGGTTTAACGTCGTGCTTGAGACTATTTCGCTCATATGACGACGTGAATGCGTGTGTATGTGTATGTGCGGCTGCTTGTACTAGCCCAGACTGAAGCTGGTTTTTCGTGCTAGCCCACTGAGATACCATGCCGCAGTGAAGCATGAATACCCCACTCAGACACATTATACTGACTCCGAGCCGACCAGTCCTTGTTGTACCCAGTAATGCCGAGCGCCAGGCAGGTACCAACAAATACCATATTTTAACGTCGTTTGGTATGACGCGGTCGGGCATCGAACCCGCGACCTTCCGCTCTCGGGCGGACGCTCTCACCACTACACCATGGAGGCGGTCCACTGAATAAGGAAATACCACAGTACTATAACGTTTAAACACAGACATAGCGGAAACTAATAACATAAAGTAACCTTATTTCTAACGCTGATCTACGTCGTTTACTGAACATCCATCTAAAAAATGATCAGAATAAGAACTTTTGAAAAAGACATCGAAACGTCTGCATTTCAAGGTTAATTCAAACAAAAATGGCCACGCACAATAAAGTGTACATCTATGCTGGTTGGTGGTAACAATGAAACCAACAAGAACTGGCTATTTGATTGCGAGGTATTAGATACGGGTGTCAAAGGTAAGATTACATGTATGATATCAGTGAGTATCTCACGACATGTGACGTGAACATGACGTCCAGGGGAACATGAGAATCGCAATGTCGCAGTACATGAGCACAGTGAAACTGGAGTATTTTCTCCGAATTGGTTTGAGTTGTTTCACAGATAACAGGTATCCCCAGAACGGAAACAATCGCCACTCGCACCAATGCAAGCCCCAACTTAGTCTGTTTCACAGCCACTGAACTAGACTAAGGCTTAGTCTCTGAATATATATAATTTTGATAGTAACAAACAAGCCCATTTATATTGAAAAGGAGCCCTAGGGAGACCAGAGATTCAGAACATAAGGAAATTTAGACTTGCTTTATTTAGGGCTTTAGCACTGCAGACAGGGCTTGGCAGTAGGGAAATTAATGTGGTTCAGGGACTGTGAGACAGATTAACACTGAACCTAGACTACGCTTAGTCCCTGAATATATATAATTTTCATAGTAACAAACAAACTCGTTTAATTGAAAAGGAGCCCCAGTGAGTTGGGAGATTCAGGCAGTTAGATATGTTTACTTTGTAACCCGTCCCCAAAGGTGAGTTAGTTTTCTTGCAGATGGTAACAGACCCTGAACCTGATGACATCTAGACTTAATTCATTTAGGGCTTTAGCATTGCGGGGAGGGCTAGGAAGTAGGCAAAATAATGCGGTTCCGGACTGAGACCAACTACCCCTGAACCATATTATTTTCCCTACAGTCTAGTCCTCCCTGCCATGCTAAAGCCCTAAATGAAGCAAGTCTAGATGTCCCCAGGTTTTGAATCTCTGGTCTCCCTGGGGCTCCTTTTCAATTTAAATGGTTTTATTTGTCACAATCAAAACTATAGGGACTAAGCGTTAGTCTAGCCCCAACTCGCCGTATCAACGAAGCTGTCATCCATCTGATGACGTCATTGGTAATGGCAATGTGGCCATGTACCTGGTCCTGTGGGATCTGCTCGACCTTGCCCTTTGTGCTGTTTGTAACGTTAAAACAGCCGTACGATACTTACATGTGTACAGCTGAAGTGTCTTGCAATCTGGGTGTGGCGTGAAACCTATTTGTATCATTTCTTTAGCCTCTCTCTGTTGCATGTTAACTTGCCATGTCTCTTGTGCTGTTTCATTTCTTGGGACGTCTTGGCAACGCCCCATTGCATTTTATACCAGTTCCACACGCGCATGTTCGCGGATACCTTGAAATGGTGTTCAGCAATGTTTCACTGCACTTGCATGTTCAAGACAATGGGGTTAAGCAATCTGGACCTTAAGTTTCCAGTTTTCCAACTGCTTTCAGCATCATAACGCTGAATGGGTCGTTGTCGGCACAGGTACTACAGATACGTACCACAGGTTACGTTTCTGTATACAGATATGTACCCCGAACAAAGTCAAAATACAGAAACGTACCCTGTACCCGAAAAGGCGGACGAGTCCATGTTCCGCAATTCAAAACCGAAACCGCATGTAGTTGTTCCCGTTCAACTGATTGCGAGTGGTATCCATATGCATCGCGAAATATCCGTTACTGTGTATTCTCATTACTTACATAAGGCAATCAAATGTATCTAATGCAACAGCATGACAGTTCCGATCAAGAATACGACACAATGTGAATGGAATCGTCCTAGGGTACGTTTCTGTATTCTCATTATGGACAGGGTACGTTTATGTATACAGAAACGTACCTGGGGTACATATCTGTAGTACCCGTGCCGACAACGACCTCTTCAGCCCTAATAACGTTTGTATTTATAGTCAAATTCATTTGTCTGTCTTCTGTATTGCAGTTTATTAGTCTCGACCTTCTTATCCACTTGTCATTTCAGTGACAACTAAATAGAAACTAGGAAATGGGGAACTGATGAATGAATGCATCTATAAATCCCATTAGCACAGCGCCTCACACAACTCCTCAGGTAATAATACATTACGATGCTCATAAAATTACAGTAAAGATGAATAAAGTGTCAGTGTGAACACTGAATGATTCATTCGGGATCAATTCTGTTCATGGGAAGACTGTCCTCGTGTCTTTGTTTTCATAATCAGTGTTGGTAAACCCAAGCTGTCAGTAACTGGACATCTTGGTTTTATTAGGCTAATTCGAACTGTAAACATAATGAAGGGTGGCCACTGGCGTTTTATTGATGACGCCTCTACAAAGGTCCGGTGATGAATGGTTACAGACTGCCCAGTGGTCAAGAGGTCGAGGGGGTGTTATAGCTGCCTTCCTGCGCGCACATGTCGAGCCGACTCGTGGGGCGATCTGGCGAAAGCTGTCCAGTTCAATTATCAAATCCGAACACTGCATTACATGTAGGTCTTATCTTTGTCTGAGCTGCAGGAATGGTAGCCAGTGGTCAATTGTCGTGTTATGTGACACCCATCAGGAACGGTCAGCGCAATGGGATTCAGTAATTAACAAGACTGATTGCCAGAAACATGACTCATGTACCGGAAATGGAAAGAATGCGGCAGAATTACCGTTCTTGACATTTGTAGTAGAGTTAGGGGCGTGTCCCAACGTGAGGTGTAGTGTTAGACGCGCGAATCGGACATTATGATGGACAACATGGCGTTTTGTTCGCTCGGTTCAGGTCAAGCTATTTCTCATTTCTATTACTGCTGCAGGCACAATAAACTATGAGCAATCAACATAACTCAACTCGTTTTATGTGTCGCTATTCGCTTGGCGAAGGCGGAGAAAGTATTGTTCTATTTGTTTTAAAGGAAACCTGTATGTTTACTATACAAAGGGCATTTTGCGCTATGTATGGTGATGTTATACATATCGTCAAACAGCGATAAAACAACTTGGTGTTTTGTTGCGGTATAAATAGTATTTCACAATCAGGAATTTATATAGATAAATAACAACAATGAACGTATCTCTGACGTATTAACAATTACTAAGGTCAGGAATTGACACATTTGAAAAATACAACGTTCTTTTTTAGAAAAAACCCCAACTCTTTATTACTCGCCCGTGGAAGATACTGCATGCAGTGAAATATTTTTACAGCAATATTACACAAGTGTAATACCGCTAGACGTATGACGTCATAATGGTTTACAGTTATGACGTCACAATGTTAATACCTCAGTCACAATGGTATTAGACCGGATTAGACCTGGCTTGACTCGTGGAAAGCTGAGAGCCATCACACTGAAGGCAGTTTCTATCAATTTATGTTGGAGTGTAATAAACACGGCCTGAAGGAAGCTCTCTTAGCACTAAGATAAGTTAATGTTAATGTATGGCACTTACGACTATCTTAGCGCTAAGAGAGCTTCGAAAATCTAGGCCCTGAATGCTAAACTCGCTTCCGTGAAATGCCATTTTTATTTAACTCGTGAAAGATTTAGTATCAAACTCGCTTTGCTCGTTTGATACCAAATCATTAACTCGTTTAATAAAAATGGTATAACACGGAAGGTCGTTTAGTATCGTCTATTTATTACACGTGATTTCAAACTGTCCTCGTCACGTGCAAAAGCGTCAAAACATCAAATGGCATCAACTACTTCTAAAAGGCGACAGCTCATTGATTATACATGACTTCACTGTATTAATTTACGTCAACATTCAAGGTTGCCCTTGTCATAGACAATTGGACATTATGCAATAAAAGCTTAAATTTCAAAGTTATTAAAAACTCTTTAAACAAACACGTCACCGTTGGGTAGGAGAAACTGAATCATCAAGTACGTTCGTTGCTTTCAGTTTGAACAAAAACACAACAGAGGCACCCATGAGATTAAAATCAAAGTCAGTCTCGAGATATGAAAGGAAAGCAGTACATGAGACAAGACGCCAGACTACATGTCTGACGACTTATTGTAATAAAGGAAACACACACGTGCTTAAAGAAATCACGAGAAAAGACGCTGGAAAAAATAACACAACACCTACTACGTTGATTAATAGATTCCGTATGCCCCGTGCTTGCGAATTATTTAACGAGGTAGAAAACATAGCTAATTTATTTCAATCCCATATCAATTTACAAACGACGTCAAAGGAAAATTAAACGTGCGCGTGCTCTGTCCAAATGAAGTCTAACTCCTTTATTGGGGACCTGTTATGTAACGTTAGACTGGGATTTGTTTGAAAGCTCCAAGATTGTAATTCGATGTTGGGCAAAATCTATACAATTATGCAGTCATCATGGTAGCATTCAAGGCAGATCGAGGGGGTTGAACGAGCCATCAAATCACAAAACAGGGATTATACTAGATTTTATGAGATTCAACTGGGTATGTACAGGTTCAACAATGACAAGCCTGTTTTCAACATCGTATCGTAATTTCTATTCTCCTGTGTGTTATTTGATTTTTTGTTCACTTGCAATACTTCATCATAAAGTGGAAAATACAATATTTTTCCTGTTGATATATTACAACCGGAAATACTTGTCACGTATGGAAATGCTTGTCACATATGCAATTCATGTACATTTGTCTCACGATGACGTTCAATAATGTATCCATATGCAAATTCTACATGGCTAGGAGATATCTATTTCCCTGTATATTCATGGCCAGGAGTGTTTGTTTCAACGAATGACAATAATTTTAACATCATTTGGATAAACCTTAGTTATCGGTACAACTCTTTTATCCGAACCGGTTGTAATCTTGGAGTGAGTGAGTTTGGTTTTAGACCGGTTTTAACAATATTCCATGAAAATCACGCCTAGCAACATGTGATTCACACATTGTAACCATGAGGGGAATCGAAAGGCCTACTGTAAGATGAACGAACGCTTTAACCAGTTGGCCACCCCGCTGTCCTTCCTATATTGGTTGGGACGGTGGGGTAGCCTAGTGGTTAAAGCGTTCGCTCGTCACGACGGAGACCCGGGTTCGATTCCTCACATGGCTTCAATGTGTGAAGCCCATTTCTGGTGTCTCCGGCCGCGATATTGCTGGAATATTGCTAAAAGCAGCGTAAAATTAAACTCGCTCACTTTTGTCAACGTGTGATTTTCCATATCTGAGCAGCGCTATAAGGGATACTTGTCCCGGATTATGCCCGATGCGTGTTACCAATGTGCCCCGTAGCAGGTGAGACTGACTGAGTTTGGTTTTACGCCGCAGCAATATTCCAGCAACATCACGGCGGGGGACACCAGAATTGGGCTTCACACATTGTGCCCATGTGGGGATTCGAACCCGGGTCTTCGGCGTGACGAGCCAACGCTTTAACCATTAGGCTACCCCACCGCCCCGGCAGGTTAGAAATATATAACATGATATAAACTTTGTAAAACTTTGTCGTTTTCTCCATGTTAATTGCACTAACAAATTTATCTCAAGGTATAATTCTAGTGTTAATGAAACTTATCGGTGAATGTTGTTCCATGCCGCAGTAATTATCCACCTATATCCAGTATATATAACAGTCTGAAACCAGTGGTTGATGTCATGTTGAACGATCCACGACGTCGTATTCAGTCAGCCTCATCAAACATTTCAAGTTAACCATTGCGTCCTCATAACTTTAAAAAAAGCACAAAAAACCCATAACAAAACACCTCCCCCCCCAAACCAAAACAACCACAACAACAAAACAAACCAAACCAAACCAACCAAACAACAACATCAAACACACACAAAACACCAACCAAATACACCCCCCAAAACAACAACAACAAACAAACAAAAAAAAAACAAAAAACCCCCACAAAAATAAACAAAAAAGAATACAAAAAATTGTAATTCTGTGAAGAGTTGCGTCCCTTTATCCAGACACACATGTATAATCGTGAGTTCAAATCCCGGTTTGCTACTGATTTTGTCTCAACGTTCATACCTATGTCAGTAAGTTTCACGAAAGTGGAATCGACTAAAAGTCATATCTGACATTAAACTGAAACACCGCGTTTTAACTGTTAAATACTCATTAATACGGTTTAAACCACACTCATATATGTATGTTTAAGATTTTGTGAATCCAGAATCGCCACTTTCGGTACACCGCTTGCAACCGGATCCACCACAGTAGGATCACATGGACCTGATGACAACGTCTAATAATGATAAACTAATATGTTTATAGCATCAGTTTACATTTGCAACATCGACAAAGACATGACGTGGCTGTTCATATCCACGGCGTTGTTCATACAAAGGACGGTAGCATTAATCATCTCAGATACTTCAGAGAAGAGTCAGGCACTGATGAGATGATGCTGTAAACAGATTTAACATTAGCCATATCATACACGTGCAAACACGTGCATGTTTGAGTCAGTATACCACCAGGCAACACTAACGCCGCCTGACATACTAAATCAGTCGTCATGTCCAATTCCGCTGCTATGAGTAAACTCTATGATACAGTCATCTCTTATCAAACATGTATAAAGTCTAAAGACAGGTAGGCGTTTTTAAATAACAGTTTAAAAAATGTGTTAATCTTTTATCGAAACAAACTACGAACTATATAGTCGACACTCCTCTTAACTCGCTTGGAAACACTTTAAAAACAATGAAAATAAGATTCTATTTTGGTTCCCGCTTGATCAATGCTCGAATGACTGTACTTTATTTTAGGGGCGTGTCGTGACAGTGAATAAATTTGCATAATTAATAACGCTTGCTTTACCCACGGCACTGGAAACACTGGTGCTGTGAAACATCACTTATGAATAACGCATTGACTACGATGGTTATTATCTTCAGTAACTAATTGAAATAAATAGGTCAGTCGTAAACAGATTACCTTGAGGAAGGTACTGTGTTCACGATAGAAGTACTTAAATTTGAAATGAGTGCAATTAAAGGAAGTATTGACAATTTGCGCCGCACGCAGAAAACGTGTGTCATAAAAAATGAATGGTCGAAGTATCACATTTTCACGGCTGGCCGGTTTTTCTTCCGGATGAGCGCGTTTGCACTAAGGAAACGATTAGCATTTTCGCCGATGAAAATAATTATCATGCTTCCTTTAAAAGAAAATCTGAAGCGAATAAGACTTTGGATGAATCTGGTTACCCAAAGTCACATTATAAATGATAGTAGTTAAATAATAAGTATACCAAAACATTTACGAAATGTACAATCTTTTGACATTAAGAATGTTTAATTTGTAATTATTTAAAAAAAAAAAATGACATCCAGATTTTCTCGCATTATATTCTTGATAACTATTGGAAAAGTTTGAGAAGCATGACGATAAAATATAAACTTTCAAATTAAGTATTACTGTTAATGTCATTGATCCAACGCTCATACGCTTTATTGTTTATTAAATGAAACAAGAATTGATATCAAAACATGAGTATCCATGCTACTCGCTCCTAACAACACACTGTCATAACTTGTCACAAGCTTTACAAATCCGTTAAGCAGTTAATAAAAGTCGCCCAGACAGAACATTAATGCGAAAAGGTAAAACAAATCATCTCCGACCAAACAAACCTTTTCCCACCACAAATCTTGATTTGTTTAGTTTTGCCCAAATTACACAGATAGGGCTTTGCCCGGCCCTCCGGCGCCCTGTCCCCCATTATGACTAACTGTCTGACTCATGAACCCTCGATCGTCACAGGGTGTACCCCAAGCACTGGGAGCATTTGACACTCTCTGTGTGTTAGGACCAATATTTCTCATATTCCAAGGCTTTGTTATCAGCTCTTGTATGCCCGATAAGGGGAGCTCGGGTCAACTGGTTTTATTGTTTAAAGGGGATGGAGAGAAAAAGAAACTATCTTGAAAGTTTGGCTGAAAAATGAAAGAAAACTACAAGTTTGGCATCTAATTGTTCCCTCTTAAAACAATTTAATGGTTTTTTGTCTGAAGAATTGAAAATCGGCTCTTGTTTCGTTTTTATTGTTTCGTGGCGATTATAGAGATGATTTGGTTCCCATCTGTCAAATATGCTAGTCAGGCAAAGGTTTAGATCAGGTTTTTATACGGATTCTGTAATAAAAATTTAGAAATAAAACTTAATCAGACGTGTTTAGCTGTCTCCATTGATTGCGAAGTACGTGTAATTTAGTTTAGTTAATTTTAAGCTTTTTGACTTTTACATTTATTTTCATTGCTCAATAATTATGTAAATTTGGTTAGCGTTTTAAAACCTCAATTTTCTAAGCCATGCATACTGTCTATTAATGCCTGCACTTGCTTTGACTCGTCATACGACTTTAACGTTAATACAAATGTTACATCTATACCAAACATTTTATAAATATTATACCAAAATTTAATATCAAAATAATTCAAAGCAAATATTCGTATATTTCATATTTCATATCTGATTTCATATTGAATTATATCAATGCCGGTAAAAACATGAAATGTCCATTATGAGGGGGACACACTCTATATACAATAAACTTCTTACCATTAACAAGGCAAAAGGAATAGGATTTTTGAGTAATGGACAGATGTGTGTATTTGAAACTCCAATATGTAATTCTTGAAATTGTTATAACATTTTGTTGTTAAATTTTATAATGAAGTTTAAAACTTGCTGAACGAAATTAATGCTCATTGGATTTATTGCACTACGTTTGAAGCAAATATACATGTACAATTCAAGCAACTGTGGAAAAAAGTGTGAAACTGTAAAATGACTCAAATACCGATAGTATAGCTATCACTGGCCATGTGAACGAATGAGTTTTACAGCATTGTCAGCGTCGTGTACCGTACATGAAACAATGTCACCAAACCAAAACATTATTTCCTCGTGTCAAACGCTGAGTAGTATTGCAACCATATAATTAATATTTCAATGTTGTTGTCATATGGACAATGACCCCTAGGTCGATGAGAACCACGGAACAATTAATCGTTGAGTAAATTAATAATACCTCCCTCGCCTTTGCGTCAGAGCTCAGCGACAAACCAGCAGAAAACGTTACAAAAGTTGCGTCTTCGTCGTTCTCGCCACAGGGAACCGAAGATTTATTTGGGTCCAACTGAGCCAAATTTTCCGCTGCAAACTTTAGACGATTGGTGGCGTGTGTTTAAACAAGTAAAAACAAGGAAACGCATTTAGTGTTATCGCTGGCGATAAGACATTTTCAAGAGCGATGACGTTCGTCGCGCGCTGACACCATCTGCACGGGCTTTACGTGGAACACCCGATGGACAGCCTTATCGTAAGGCGATCTCAGAGTTGTGGGGGAAAATCTTGAGAGATACAAATTCGGTTTATCTTTTGGTTTCGAAACTTGTTTTTGTTAAAAACGAAATAAAGATAAAGAAGGCAGTAGTTAACCTTTAACAAGGAAGTGCGTGACGAGGGAGCGGCCATCATTACGATTTGACAACCGTTATAGAAAACATATTACATCTATTCTGGGTTGTATTTAGAAGTTACTGAATTGAGCTGAAGCGAAAGCAAGGAGAGACGAACTAATTGAGCATTCTAATTGGTTTTATTTTTATCATGAATTTCATGCCGGAAATATAATGAAATATGAAAGTACAATTGCAGCGTACAAACCTCACGATGTCCTCAACCTTCTGAAACACCAGGCAATTCATACAAAGTGCATTTCCGTCTGTTGTAGACTTGCACAAGTCTCTAAGGTAAAAAATAAAAGTTTAAATGATAATTTGTAAATAATAATAAATAACAGACCTACTGTCAGCTTATCTAGACTTGCCTCTTCGAAGGATAGAATTGTTATCATCCATGGGCTCAGCATTCAGTACAGCCTTGGAGCAAGCCCACGTCTGTTGATGCAGGTGTAACTGTGACGACAAATTCGATTATTTTGTTTTACGTTGTTCGATGCTCGTGATATATAGCGATGCTTGCGATTTACATATTCTCACATTTGTCTCGATGACTTTGTTTTGCGTTGATCGATGCTCGTGATAACTCATATTTGCGCAGAGAAAGGTATGTAAAACGAGAGGGGGGCTGGGGGTGGGTGGTTTTGGTGGTGGATAAAATCAGGTATCATCTATAATTCAACTTTGTTTGTGTGGTGACAAGTTTGTTCATTAGTCTTCACTGAAGTTAACTTGCAGAAATGTTTCAACATTCTTGTCAGCAGATGGTCGCTATACGATAAAGTGATCTGCATGACTCACGGGTTTCAGAAACCCTGAAATGCTTTACTGTTGTATTTCTCTCCGCTTACGGGCAGGGTCAACACGTGTTTTTCGTCTATTTATAATTACGGACAGAGCAACACGGAAGTACGCTCTCTGTCACGGAGAACAGACCTGCACTAAGCCAACCGACCAAAACTGGTTTATTTATGGAAATGTTCCTTCCGTAAATATAATTCCAAATGCCCTGCTCCATTTCATATGTACAAAATGACAGAATGAAAAAAAGACAAATAAATCGACGAAACGTTCATTTCAACATGAATAATCAATAAATATGAACTCTAAAGTATTTTCGAACGTTAAAAATAATTAACCAAGTATCATTATCATTTTTATTATTTGCATTTTGAATAAAGTTTAGGAATTGTTTTTAGCTTCGGTATTTTATTAGGAATTACATGTATACATTGCATATATACATAATAATTATAAACTTCATGTATGTGTGAGATTGGCAGTTTACCGTTATATATTTATCGGTTGAATGATTTCAACATGTTACTGGGGACAGTCATTACATTTGTCATTCAGCATCAGTTTCATTTATCCGCTCGCCTACGAATCACATTTAATAAATTATGCCTCACTCTGCTTACGATGACAGATTCCAGTTTTCCCTATGAAGTGACTGATCCATCAGCTGTTTGACGCATGAGTCACGGTGACGCGGATACTCGGACATGCACGGACAGGACTCAATTGTCCCTACAGAAGAAACATGCTGGTCATTCAACTGCACATGCTCATCAATATTCATACGCAGCATGTCCTCAAGTGACTAGGGGTCTGACTCTAATTGTGTGAGGTCATTTTCACATCTTTACACAGTATTCGTATAAAATACATTTCTCTTCATTTTAGACTTGCACAAGCCTCTGAAGGTAAAATTAATTGTGTGAGGTCATTTTCACATCTTTACACAGTATTCGTATAAAGTACATGTCTCTTCATTTTAGACTTGCACAAGTTTCTAAGGTAAAAATTAATTGTGTGAGGTCATTTTCACATCTTTACACAGTATTCGTATAAAGTACATGTCTCTTCATTTTAGACTTGCACAAGCCTCTAAGGTAAACATTAATTGTGTGAGGTCATTTTCACATCTTTACACAGTATTCGTATAAAGTACATTTCTCTTCATTTTAGACTTGCACAAGTTTCTAAGGTAACAATTAATTGTGTGAGGTCATTTTCACATCTTTACACAGTATTCGTATAAAGTACATTTCTCTTCATTTTAGACTTGCACACGTTTCTAAGGTAACAATTAATTGTGTGAGGTCATTTTCACATCTTTACACAGTAATTCGTATAAAATACATTTCTCTTCATCTTAGACTTGCACAAGTCTCTAAGGTAAAAATTAATACTTTAAATGATAATTCCTAAAAAATAATAAATAACAGACTGGGGCCCTTATCTAGACTTGCCTCTTTAAAAGATAGAATTACAATACATCCGTGGGCTCAGCATTCAGTAGGCTACAGCCTATCTTCATCCATACGATGTTAAACAAAGAAATATATTTACAGTTAAGACGATTCAAACGTATGAACACTTATTTGGTAATTCAACTGTTTTATCCCTTCAGAATGTGTTTTTTGTGTATGAAATTGATTTTCAAGTATGTTTAAAAAGGGTGCATAGATAGTGCTGATGAAGATAATGCTGCAGTGTGAAATCTGGAAAGGGTTTAACAAATAAAAACACACAATGCACGCATGTCCTACTTTATTAAAACTCAACTCATCTCAACTCCTAGTTTACACACGTACACATATATGCTCCTTATACCAACGCACGTACATGATCTGAAAGTGCCCATATTGGTCTGTCGTGTTTACCTTCAGCTTACACGCTGAAAGCAGCTAATGTGCTCACAGTAGAAATGTTTTACAGAACAAAAAAGTTGGCGTCTTTTCCCCCTCTGCCCGAGCCGTCCCCAACCACCAACTACACCCTCTCCCCTCCCGACTCCCGTCAGGCTGACTCATGGCATATCTAATTACAAAATCACGGTGTATTAATCACTCCCTACTAGTGCTGTCCAAATACAGAGGCGATGCTTGCACGTGCTGGTCACTAAGTAAACGGTCAGAGCTCGACATAAGCCACGAAAAAAACTCGGTTGTAAATTTTTTGTGTGTACATCTATCCTCCAACTAGCACTGTCGTTTCTTTACGCGTGCACCGGTTTATACATGCAGTCTCATCAAACAGTTCCTCATACGTAAAATGCACGATGTATGTATCATATATATGATCGTGAGTCACTGTTTAGTGAACCAAATGAACCGATTGAAAGAAATGAATTTCATTGTTTTTGTTGACCACCCACTGTTAAAAACGAAACAAAAAACATTTATATACTTTGAAAACTGTTTCTAATATACATGTTAATTCTCCGCAAAACGTAAAGGTATCGATCTCAGGTGCATGGTATGGTTGAATCGTGTACAGAATTATTAATATTTTACAGAATACTTCCACTGAACCGGACATCCAATAAAAACGTCCTCTTTAACACAATGCCACTTAATGATATTAAATATGTCATACCATGTATGTAACGTTATTACTTTCTTCAAAGACGTCATAGCCAACCAAGAAACCAATTCCCTTTATCAACATTTTTATTCGTTGTTGATATTTACATTATATTATCCCAAACCTGTAATTATTTTAAATAACCTTCAGCATCGCCATATCGAGCGTAGCGGCTGATGACTAGGAATCGCTCATTGATGAATAGCCTGGGAGAGCCAATGACTAAACGCACGCGCTTCATTCACAACCGCCGTTCACGCGTGTTTCAATGTCATGACTAATAATAATTCTTAATGGCGGCACAGATAGCCGGCCATTCAACTTTCGCATAAAATATTCAATACGTGAATAAACCGCTATAATCGCTCGGCACGGGCTATTTGATGTTGGGCAATGGCGCTCAGCTTGTTGTATCACGACATACAAATAACTGGTAATATGTATAGAATTCATGGACGATTAAACTGGACACGTCTTTAAGTTCTCAGGGCTATAGAACCTCTCATATGTGTTCCGCCCATTCCTCTCTCTTTCTCGCCCTCTCTCTCTCCTCCTTCTCTCCTTACACCTCCCTCTTACACCTCCCCTGTTTCACATCCCTCCTCTTTCTTAATTACCCTCTCATTCTTACGACCCCCCCCTCCTCTCCTGTCTCTTTCTAAGTGTCTTGCCCTTTCACACACCTTCGTCTGACTTCATCCGCCTCTCCCCATTTCTCTCACTCTTACGCACCCCTCTCTCTCCCTGTCCCTGTCCGGTCTCTCTCTCTCTCCCTTTCCCACATCATCCTCTCACTCTTCAACCCTCTCTCCCCCATTTCGCACACTCTTACGCCCACCTCACTCCCCCCTCTCCCCCTTCCCATCTCACTCCTTCTACACCTGTCTCTCTCCCTCTCCCTTCCCTGTCTCACTCATACTACTCTCCCTCCCTCCTTCTTTCTGTCTATTACGTTACTGACACCTCCCTCTCCTCCTTCTTTCTATCTATTACGTTACTTCCAAAATGCATTGTGTAGTTGATTTACATTCAAGAAAGGAAGTCAGGACAGTTTACAGTGGCCCATTATGGCAGCTATAGGAGTGGTCAGAAATGACGCCATGTTCCCATCATGAGTCAAAAAACAGTTTCGAGTCTTTATTATTTATAACTATGAGTGGAACAAACGGGACTCAAGTTGCGAAGTAGAAATCGTGAGATATGACAGTACACGTGTGTGTTTAACATGACAGTACACGTGTGTGTTCCAGCAGAGACCATATAATCTATTATATGGTATCTGGTTCCAGGCAATATAAACTACTTAGCACTTGGCTGTTTATGACGACAGACTGTGGGCTACAGTAGTCTGTGACTAAGCAACTGTTCCGATCCAAAGATCATTAAAGAAATTCGTCCGACACCGCACGTCCGTGATGTAAAACGCTAATGAATCATATGACATTTTTGAGAAAAAACTGTATTAATCTTTTTTAACTAATTCGATTACAATAATGAAATTTTCAAATTCTATTTTCTAAAATCCTATCTAAAGTGGAATTGTTTTCACGCTCTGAGGCAAATGTTTCGGTGATTTAGTGCGGTCTCGACTTGCTTTGAATTTGTTTAAAATATCTGAAAATTATTGTTTGAATAATTAAGTGAAGAGGGGTCTTTGGAAACATTAAAATTATATAATTGCTGCATATTGTGAGTGATGTATTGGTTAAGACAAACGGCTTCCGTATCTGTCGGCAAGGCAATTAACTACGATATTGCTCATGCTAATTAGTTGTATCAGTTAAATTTCGTCACTTGCTTAACTGATGAATAACCATATTGGTGACGAGGTCTACTCGTTAAGTGCTTTCACTCCAACTGGCGGCTTGCGATTGACATGACGTCATTCATGGCAAGTTTTAAAGTTCATTTCATGGCAATTCACGCGGAGAAACAAATGCGACATGTAATTTAATTAATAACTGGGCACGATGTTTAAGTTTCCGTTGGTGGATTGTCACAAGGCCGCCATGTCAACCCAGCGTGGAGATGATTTCAGTCTGATTGTTGTCAGCTTCGTCCTTCAACCCCCATCGAATACTGCCCGAGTCTTCCCTTTTTTATTCATACATAGATCCTTCTAATGCAAAGGGTGCACAGTTCTAAACACAAAACATTTCATCCCAATAATCTTCCGTCAGTGCATCTTCTACATTCGATATAAATCTGAATGTGACTTTTGATTTCTACTCTCTAACCTTTCTTAGTATTGTGAACCACTCACGAACAACTCAATAAATAACTCGATAAAATGGCATCGTGGGTTTCATAACTCACTCTCTCTCTCTCTCTCTCTCTCTCTCTCTCTCTCTCTCTCTCTCTCTCTCTCTCTCTCTCTCTCTCTCTCTCTCTCTCTCTCTCTCTCTCTCTCTCTCTCTCTCTCTCTCTCTCTCTCTCTCTCTCTCTCTCTCTCTCTCTCTCTCTCCTCATTAGCATTTCGCTCCCCCTTTCACATACTTTCCTTGACCCCAACTGCCCGGCACACCACAGGGACTCCAATCTGACCCTTCTCATTGTACCTTTACGTTGCTTGACCAATGGTAACTAGTAACAAAGGCATTGTGCAAATTCCACTTTGGATATCAGTTGCTTGAAAAAGAACTACCAGATACGCATTTTAAATCATTTAACAATTTCGTTTTAATGAGATGGTTTACTTGTGAACTATGTTCGCATATTGAAAATCTGTTTTTGCAAATGTGTAAATGAAACCTTTGCCAAAATTATGATAGATTGGTTTTATTGTGGTGATAAATAATCTGCGCTAAATAAAATTTGACAGCTTTAAACCTGAATCAGTCCTAAACAACACCATTTACTATCATCGTAACTAACATGAGCCATTTAATTATAAACATTTCCGAAAGTTTCTCCTTCAAAACAATTCAGAATTATTCTATCATTTTTATGTGGAAAGAACACATTTGGTTATTGGTTTTCAAAAGTTTTTCGTAAAGTAAAATAGTTTGTAACAGAATGCGAAAGTTGCGCGTTACCTCTTCTTCACCCCCAGTCTTCAGTGAATCACCCCTTGGGCCCCCTCTCCTAAACCCCAGCAGCCTGCCAGGGCTGTGCACTAAGATGAGGGTCAGTGTTTACAAAGACGGCCATTGTCTTTGGTCCAACTTGCTTCCATTGACGCCTCATTACTATCCACGCTTCATGACTAATTACGTAGTGACTCACCCCTTTGTCCAAAAGCTGTCCCATAGCCTTAAAATTGTTTCAAATTGGGTCCGTAAAATTTTCAGATTTTATTTGCTGAAATGCAGCTAAACCCTTCTCCCCCTTGCATCTTCCCCTAGTGATGACGACATTGGTTAATTGTGCCCCCTCAAAATGCCCCAATCATCTGTCCCCGATTGTTAATGATAATAATGGCCAGACGCACGTTTGATGATCTTCGCTCCTTGACTTGTTCCCTTTGCTCTGATGTTTGTGGTTTTATTGCAACAAGAAAAGAACTCCTTTCATCGGTGATTTTAATAAAAATTAACCGAGTCTGATTCAGCGTTTCATTGTGCAGGTAGCCAGGCAGACACCTCTGTGTTGAGACAAGGACATGTTAGTTTGTTAAGAGGGCGTACGGCGAGTGTTTGTAGCAGCTTTTGCAACATGACCCTAGGGTAATGTTAGTATATTCCTTAATTAAAGTAACATTGTCATAAACAATGGAGAACGGTTCATCTAGGCGCTTCTATTTAAATAAAAATTGCAGGGGTTAAAGTTACGGAATGGAACACAAACGAAATTACGGATGATTGGTATGCGGGAAAATGAGTGTTTAAACATTCATATCTAGTTGCTGAGATCACCTTTTGATGATTAATTAAATTCTGACAATTAGTCTTTACAACATTCCATTTATGTTGAGATTTGTTTGGACAATTTCTGACAAAGGCTGACTTTTAAACGTGGCGTGGGCAAATAGCCCTTGCATTTGTCGAGATCAGCAAGATGTGGGTTTCGGTCCGGATAAACGCAGTTTGGGAAAATATGAATGTCTGCTATTTCACACTTGTTTGTTGTGACCTTTTTAGTTGGTTGATTGTTGTTTAACGCCGCACTCAGATATGTTCCACCTAAATGTCATGAGCACCGATGGGATACGATGACATGTGTCGACCAAGTCTGGGGCAGTGGGGTAGCCTAGTGGTTAAACCGTTCGCTCGTCACACTGAAGACCCGGGTTTGATTCCCCAGATGGGTACAATGTGCGAAGCCCATTTCTAGTGTCCCCGCCGTGATATTGTTGGAATATTGCTAAAAGTGGCGTAAAACCAAACTTACTCACTCACTCTGTCGCAGGGTTTACTGAAGACAAATTATAACCCGGATCTTCGCCGGTATAGACCTTTTTTATTCATCAAAAGGTGGGTTTGCTATATACTGGTGATACGAAACACTCTACACACTTCTTCGAGAGGCATTTAGAAGTTAGAGCAGTAAGGAAGGATACAATATATGGATGAACAACCTCTTTATTGCAGTGAAAGCTTGATAACGGTGTTAGAACCTACACGGAAACGTTGCTCTCACAGCAATAAAGTT
Source organism: Haliotis rubra (assembly GCF_003918875.1). Classification (NCBI taxonomy): domain Eukaryota; kingdom Metazoa; phylum Mollusca; class Gastropoda; order Lepetellida; family Haliotidae; genus Haliotis; species Haliotis rubra. Next base: position 391,504 of record NW_025766070.1, on the reverse strand, counting down.
GTTCATCCATATATTGTTATCCTTCCTCGTAGGTGAGAAACCTCCACATTCTGCCAATTACCATTTGAAAGTATTTATCCATTTATCCAATAGTCTGCATATTTTCTTCATCAGAAATCTGGCGCAATTGACTATTTGGAAGTTGCTACTAGTAGCAGGTTTTCAAAAACAATCCAGGGAATCTGTATACGACTTCAACATATTCCTTGAAATAACTGAATAATTAAACTTTAGAATTTGTATTTTTTTATATTAATAATAGCTTTGTGGGTTAATACGCTCTGGAAAAAAAGTTTTTTTAAAAATATTGTGAAGTTCAAACTTTATTAATACCAAACCTTGGTCAATTTTGAAAGCGTATGAAATATGTAATGAGTGAGTGAGTAAAGTTTGGGCCGTTTTTATCAATGTTCCAGAAATGTGGAAAATCGACGAGCGAACGCTTAAACAACTAGGGTACCCCATGTCTCCATTGGGAAGACGATCTACAACGTCGGGGTACAATGACGGACCCCATTGTAATCGTCTCATGCGACTAGCTAGTATTGTTATGGGTCCCGGAATCCACAAAGGGCTATCTAATGAGAAGTTTCACTGTCTGAAAACTTGCGACAACAATATTTTGTCAATAGCTCAACAAACGATACTGTTCTTTCAATACTGACTATTGTTACAACAAAACTCACTGAGCAAGAGCTGGTGAACAAAAACTTGATTAAAAAATGTTTTTTTCAAAAGAATAAAATGTGACAGTTGTGTGAAAAAAATTCTTCCCTAAGTACTAAACAAAACAAAACCTCTGTAAAAAAGATCGTCCGATTAACCTAACAACGAAATAAATGACCGATAAAAAAACAATAACTCGATTACTGAATTTAAATAGGTGATATCAAGTTACAAATTGGTTGTATTGTTACATTATTCTAAACATGAGTAACAAACAGTCAATCAGAAAATATAGAAGATAATGCCCCCAGTTAAAATATTCCCAAGGCGTTGTCTGGGTTCACGCACTGGTCATGTCACGCTTTTATCCTGCGTGACAACGTGTTGAGAGATCATGTACTAACGACAATGAACTAAATGTAACTCCCCATTTACTCACATAATTATTCCAACTATTATCTTACATGGACAAGGACTGAAAAAAATTGCGGTGCGTGAAAAACATTGAGCAAATACTTGTAAAATATTCAGTTGGGTGCGCTCATCTGTATTATAACGTGTAACAGCTACACATTGAAGCGAAAAAACAATCTGATCAGTTTCAACTTTCTCTTTCATCGCCGTACATTTGTAATTTGCCTTGGATGATTCAGACCTGCTTTTCATTTCTCAAATGTCACCTGAAAGAAGCTTTTAGTTTGTGTCTCTTCCCTCCATTGTCCTCATTGATTCTTTAATCACAGTGCCAGGTAAAAAGGCCAACAGCCTTGCCGATGACACATCACTACTCATACTATAATATTTCCAATCTGCCAAGAAAAACAATGACCTCCTCAAACAAAATTATGTTTTTTCCTCAAACAAAGCCCCTCTTATGACAAAGTCATTAATGAAAAACAATGGTAGTTTGTGCATTAAATCAATTTTTTTTCCAGTTTCTTTGTCTTGGAGGAAAATACAGGGGCACGTGACATCGTTCACTGCACACCTGTGAACGTGAGTCATTCCAAGAGGAAAATGACAAAAAGGAATAGGGCATAGAGAGTAACCCTGTCATATCCCTTGCTTGGTACTAGGTAATAGCCCTCCCATCTGTTGAATAAAACAATGAACGTTCTTTCCTCCCATTGGCTGTTCCCGTCCCCAGTTTCAGCATCACTCACTATAATACCTGGCCCCCTCCGATATATTGATTGGCCTGTTGTATCTGGTTACGTTTCAATACCTGGTAAACGGGAGACGTGACTCACACAAACTCGCAATCTCTTACCACCTGTCACCTGAATCCAGGCGACTCTCGCACGGAAAGCACGTGCGCACAAGAATCAGTAGAAGCAGGTCACGTGCACTCTTGTACCGTCCAATCAAATGTGTGTGGTTGTCTGGTGACAGATCAAGGCCCACCGAACCTTTGTCTTTTCATCACTCATAATTCCACCTGCTTTAATCAGTGGTAATTTCGAAATTAAGTTTTCGATACAAATTAAAATGCGTTATGCGTCATAAGAGGTTGGCTCATTGTGTTTGGTGAATTAAATGAAAGACTTGATCTGGTCCCAATGTAGAGATCATCTTGGTGTAAAAGCCCACCAGCGCCCTGAGCTATAAGTTGCGATTACATCGAATTTTATGTTTTGATGATTTTCAAGCGGAAACATGATTGGCATTGTATTTAGTGTCAGAGAAGTCAGTGTTTTCTGAGTCATAATGCAACACAAACCGAAAATGAGGGCTGTAACGCGGGAATTAAATCACCTCACACCCCCTCACCCCTCCCGGCGAGAAAACTCCCTAAATGTGTACCGTAACACAAAGACGCGAGATTGTTCAATATTTCGCACTAGACAAACACAATAAATTTTAATTTAGACAGCGTTTGTTTGATTTTCTTTGAAAAGGCATAAAATGTGAACTTTCGGGAATATTATTCGCCACTAGGAGTTGTGACTAACAGACTCTTGACAATAAAAGTCATATGGTGTGTCTGGATGCACGAAGTTACAACTGCTAAAATTATGGTTTTGAATAAACACAATTATCAAAGGAGCTTTATATTTTCTGACAATGCAGTTCTTAAATATTTTAAAATACATTTCAATATGCATTGTACTGAAAACGTGCGAACAAAGTCATTGTATCCTTTTTTCAAATTTCGTTTCCACAGTAAAAATGTAATTACATTTCTCTAATAACGTAAATGTAAATGTATAATACAAATATATGTGGAAACCAAAGTATATATTATAAGAACTAACAATGTTACGTATTAAGAAGCAATATTTCAGGCAGGTTAATGTGGGATGATGTCATCCTGTTTCCATCTGTGCTCAGCAGGTTCTTAAAAAACTTCATGTCAAACATTTTTTTCCGTCGTATTTTATCAGACATGCAAATTCAACTGTTCTGTCCGCCAAACAGTATCTGCATTTATTCTCAATTTATGAATATTCACAAACCAAGAAATCCTGATAACGATGCCAGCAAAATCAAATAATAGATACACAAAACGCCATTATGAAACATCTCATAAAAGGTCGCTTAATTGGTTTCTATACCTGCAGAACATGCTCCGTAAAGGGAGATCATCTATTTATCATTTGCACATTAATCAGAGAGGCGGGATACGATGACACTAAGTGACAAAGGTCATCCAGGTGTCCTAGGTCATGAACCCTGATTAGCGCATGACTCACCTGAAACGGTATTGTGACAGAATCCACAGGTCGAGACTAGCCGATCATTATTAACGGTCAACAATGCACATGGATTTCAAGGGAAGTGACCGGAAACGAGTTACCTCCCATGATATCTCTACTGGACGTCTTTTTTGCGTGATACTTTATGGGATTACTGTTTCATTTAACAGTGTTTCGATATTAAATCGTAACAAAAAACGACAATGATTATAGTTACGTTTACATGTGTATCATTAAAAAAGCCACAAAAACATTTACGGTAAATTTAAGGGGCAAGAGGGGTTTGGATGTTTCATCCAGACAATGCTTAATGCGCATTAGACAGACAAAGGGCACTTGTTTTTTTAAAAAAGTTGTTTACCAAGGTTTACAACGCTTAAATAGTTTTATTTTTTATTGTATATGACACGTGTTTGACTTATCTGTCAACATTAAAAAATATGATTTTGTTTTCGTTGCTAAATACATTATGTTTCATTTTCAGCCAGCATGTGTAAGCACCAATATCAGGCCGGAGATAATTGTACACATCTGACAACGTATTATCACACTCGTCGTTCTATTGAAATATATTAAAACCTTTGTCATAACCGTTAATTATAGCATGAAAGAGCATTTAACATGTAATCGATGACAAGAACATGTGATGTGATTATCCAGTTGATCCAAAAATCCGTATCATTTACAGTTTTTAGCACGAAAAATAGAAGATTTCATCAACTTCAAGTTCTCAAATTCAACTTTTAACCCTACGTCATTCTTTCCTAAGGTTCATTACCTTTCAATTACTCTTCAAATGATCAAACAAATAGACGTTCTTTGTGGCCGTCTTTAACATGATCTTCAGCGCACGCAGGCACATTTAAAAATGGCTTTAAATTTTAAAGCACAATGGACTTTAAATTTGAGTCATCAATTCAGCTCACTGAAATGACGTCATTTCAATGCGGCATTAAACAATGGTTAGGATACGGGTTGATTAACGGAAGGACTCATTAAGTATAAGCTTAATTAGCGATGTCAAGTTTAATGAGATGGGGGCATCCTGCCTTGAAACCAGAACAAGGGCCCCCTTGTTTGCGGTACTACAGACGAACGGAGATTAAAGAGTCACTGATTATTTATTAAAAAATGTTAAAGTGATTTCCAGTTTAACGTCTAGCGCTTTAGTGTGAATGAAAACAGAGTTTTCACAAAAAATGCTTTAAAGGTAAACGAATTGAGGAAAATTATAGGAATAAATCTGTCCATGTTTATTTTATGTTCGATGCCCCATTGTAAGTCATTAATAAATTGATCAGTTCGCCTTCATTCATTCTATTTGTTTTGGCAGAGAAATCATGCTTTAAAGTTAAATGAATTGACGAAAATCATAAGAGTTAATCTGTGAGTGTTTACGCTCAATACCGCATTGTAAGTCATTGATAAACTTGTCAATTTGCCTTCATTCATGCTATATATTAATTATTTTGTGTAAAGGAAAAAACGAGTTCTGACAGAATAATCATGCTTTTTAGGTAAATTACTTAGGAAAATTAACAGAAGAATTGTTTATGTCCAAAACAGCATTGTTTTTTTATTGATGAATCGATCATTTTGCCTTTATTCATTCTATTTGTTTAATATTTTCGTTCATTTAAATATTCTATTTTTGATAACTTCCATCCGAATACAAATATAAACAAAACAGTGTGGTTTATATCAAATATAAATAGCAAATTTCGTTAACTATTTAAAATGATGTTTTGGTAAAAATGTAACGGCAATGAATAAATAATTTATGGAGTAATGCTCTTATGTCACAGGTGTTCATTTCACAATGACAGCGATATTCTGAACAGCAGCTGACGACATATGGTGAATCATAGCGACATAATGTATAGCATAATTCAGCCACTTACAAACGTAACAAGCATCACTCATTCAAAGCGATATATACATTATCAGTCATCCCTTTCATCGTTCATGAGGTACCGGCATCTGACGTGGTTGACAACAACGTCTCCACATGGGTCTCACCTGGTAGAGAAGATGGTCCGTCGAATGCAGTAACCAGAGAGCTAACAGCATTGGAGAAATCATTAGTTTCAGCGATTAATCAGATTCAAATAGATGAGTAGACAGTTACACGTGTATCTATGGGCTTAATTGATTTTAAGTGCATGCATATGGCTGCAGTAATGCAGGGCAGCTAAATGCTAAAACCTCACAGACTTAATGATATACTGTTCGTTAAGATGCAGTGACATACGTCTTCATACAGATGCAATAATATACGCATCCTACATCATGCAATGATATACGTCATGGACTGCACGAAATATGTAAATGAGTGAGTGAGTGAATGTTATGTTACGCCGCTTTTAGCAATATTTTAGCACTTCCGCAGTGGGGGGATACCAGAAATGGGCTTGACATGTTGTACCCATGTGGGGGATCGAACCCGGGTCTTCGGCGTGACGACCGAACGCTTTAACCACTAGGCTATCCCATCGCTCTATATGCAAATGAGGATCGGGTGGTAACAATGTGATCGATGGCGTGGATCGTTACTCGTGCTATCAACCACTGGTTTACCTTGTCTGGACTTGAGTAAGGAAGCCACAATTCAAACAAGCCCAAGCCACAGTGGCGTGCTAAGGAAATTAGCATTGTCAAATGCATTAACGGGAAGAATATAATCTCTAATATTGAATTCCGTCACTCGCAGAATGAAAAAATATTATTTACGTTGAGCAGCAAGCCAATTTTCATGTCATTTTTTAACTTGATAGAAGGACACGCGTCTATTTTTGTTAGCATCACTTGGATCATCATGATTCATACTCGTATGTCATATAGTGTCCGTAGGATTCTGAGTTAGGGTAGCGTCCCCCAACCAGTGCTCGCGGTACGGGGCTACCGAATGGATTATGTTGCAAGGCTCCGTTCCCTGAGTATTACAGTACCCAGACAGTGTTGGGCGTAGCTCGTAATATCAATCATCGGTTTCTCTGGTCCAGACAGAAAAGTTTAAGTTTCTGAAACGGCGAAAGCAACGTGAGACTAAAACACGAAAGAAAACTAAAACATCACATAGTCAATAAGGTACATGTTACACCAATGTTACATTGGATGTATTAAAACATGTATTTATTAAAACAATAGATTATAGAAAACAACAACACCTGCAAGCTCTGTTCAAGATGTGAAGTCAACATGAGACAAATACTCTTTTAGAGGAGCGGAATGTATTTTCTAATAACAGATTTCACAGACTATAAGTAAGTCTAGAGTGCATGTTAGTGCACAGACATTAACGGCATTGAGCGTCGCGGACGTTGTTTCGCATTGTTGTTATGGATCGAACGGTTTTGCTCAACGTATAGAAATGGAAGACGTGTTTATGAAAGAGCAATGGGGTTTCGTTATAGTCGTGATAGTGGTCTTTCTTACAGCAGTACAAGTGGGGATACGTCGCATGCGTCGGGTCAACAGGCATTGTTGTCTTGACCGCTGAGTTACCCCCTTCTGGTCAGAGCTGTGTCCGGTCATCTCCAGCGGCGGATAAAGTTACACGCAGGCCTTCATCCTTCTGTCCGCATTCAAGATGTTTTTGATTTGCAGGGTTCACTGTCAGTAAAGTTATCAAAATGCCTTCTCTCCGGGTGAATCCTGTTTGTAGAGTTATCCAGTGCCAAATGGTTGCTGTGGCTGCATGTAACAGCAGTTTTGGGTCCAGTCGTCAACTTTCCCCATACAGATTTAAAAGAGCTTCCATAAATATATTTACAATACAAAAACACACGATGATTTACACTAATCGAAATTAATGCATATGCTCACTCACTGAAGAAACTTTGCAAAACCGTGTATGAAAACAGTACCTGTTCAGTATCAAATGAGCAAATTCTGTGATTGATTAATGACATCGATAACAATATCCATTAGATTGTCGAAATGCAGGATATGCATATGATACTGAACAATATCTTAAATAGCTGACCGCCTCCGTGGTGTAGTGGTTAGAGCGTCCGTCCGGAGAGCGGAAGGTCGCGGGTTCGATCCCCGACCGCGTCATACCAAAAGACGTTAAAATATGGTACTTGTTGGTCCCTGCCTGGCGCTCGGCATTACTGGGTACAACAAGGACTGGTCGGCTCGGAGTCAGTATAATGTGTCTGAGTGGGGTATTTAGGCTTCACTGCGGCATGGTATCTCAGTGGGCTAGCACTATAAAACCAGCTTCAATCTGGGCTAGTACAAGCAGCCGCACATACCCATACACACGCATGCACGTCGTCATATGAGCGAAATATTCTCAAGCACGACGTTAAACCCAATTTCACCTCATCTTAAATAGCTTGCAAATTCGTGTTAGCTATTGATATTGCTATAATCTACACAGGCGTTAACGTGTCAGACATAAATGTCAGAGGTATGTCAGATACCGAGGCTTCTTGTCCTAACAGGAAGTGCAGTGAAGTTGTGTGATTGGCCTAGCAAAATGTGAAGTAAAGCTGTCACAAGTTAATTCAATTATCCTTTCATTTGTGTCACTTCTCACTTCAGTTATAGGCCCTGCATGTGCAAGATATGTGTAAAGCGAAGTGTGAGAAAATGAAAACAAAGTCATTGACATCTTGACATTTAATGCATTTCTTCACGTATCACCATTCCCATATACAACCCTAAAGCGGAACTGGTTCCGTGTGTCTCATATCTACATGTTAACATATATCAATCTAGCATTTTTTGATAAGCCAATTTCCCAGAGACAGTGCCATATTTTCAGACATGGCACTGACTAAAGCGTCAGAAACTGAAAATGCATTTCAAGCACAACCTAGACTTGCACAAATCTCTAAGGTACACATAAATAGTTTAAATGGTAATTTCTAAAAAAATTTATAAGAGACCGGGGTCCTTACTGTCCGCTTATGTTGACTTGCCTCTTCGAAGGATAGAATTACTATATATCCACGGGCTCAGCATTCAGTACATCCCTGGATCAAATCTAAGCACAACCCCATGGCCACTATGATGGTTGCGAAACATCAAACACGAATCGTAAACACACACTAACAAAAAATTTAAAAATACACTAAGGCAATGCTTAAATTTTGGAGATGATATGACCCAGAAATATAAAAAAAGAAAAGAAAATGTGTCTTGTTTGGATCCTAAATTCTACAACATAGGGCTGGCTCCCTCCCCCTCCGTTTTCCGTCCCTCAACTACCCAGAGACGCACCCATCCACTCACTCACCCACTCTCTCTTGCCACGGGTATGAAGGCTGAACGATATAAAAATGGCGGCCATTTCAATAGTTCAAAGTGAATGCCTTTCTTTAACAAGCACGACAGCACAGACCCACGGACGCGTCTTTTGTGAGCGAGGAGGGAGTTAAAATAATGACGCTGCTGACGTAACAACGCTGTTGTTCTCACAAACACAGCCGCCATTCAAGGATTACATAATCCCAGCAATTTTATTCTCCTCTGGATGTAATGAAATCGATGACACGACGAGTTTTATTGGCCGGAAATCTGCAATGATTTCTCCCTTCTGCCTCATCGCTTACATCATAGGGAATGACAGATACCGTAAGCGGCCGATCAAAGCGCTACAGCCCGCCTTTCGCACTGCAATGTACATGATCATAAATGTCACTCACATTAAGAGCGTGTCTGTTTCGTCCTGAAGTTCACGCGTGACTGTCAATAACGGCCCGATGTTGATTTCACCCTCTGAGAGCGAACTAATGTGCCAAATTCTGTACATTTCCTCTTGGGCTGCAAAAGGCAAGGGGCGAATTGGCGAATCCTAGCTTACTCAAAAGACAAGTTGTTGCGCGTCTGGTTAAATAGCTGTTTTACGAATAGATAATTGAGTTAATAGCACAAGCACTCGTAAATACGCAGGAGCTCCTTAGAAACAATCCATTATAAGGATCAATTTCATCTGTAGAACGTGATTTGTAAAAAAACAAAACCCTAGCGTCTCCGAAATTAACCCTAATATGTCAGACAGGTAGATTGTAGTGGGTTTGAACTCTTTAAAATTTTTTTTGCACCTTTGAAAAATAGAAAAAAATGAATTTGCCTGACGGGATTTGTGATGCTTCCACATTTAATGGTTTGTGCTTTTGCGTCTTCTCAAGCCTGTCGTGTGTTTAAACTCAATGCTTTGCTAAAGGGGAGTGTAGTTAAAAATAACACTTGCATTCACAATTTAAATTTTATAAATAATTTAGTGTTAAGGTTTATGCAAAATCATTTCATTATTTAACATTCGTATCTATTTTTCATTTAGCGTTATATTTTTCAACACTTCATCAAAGGCCCACTGTTAATACACCCAACGCCTTGCGTGGCATATTAATTAAAGAAATCTTAATTTGCATTAAATTTGAAATTAGGAAAATAAAGAATAGGCCGTTTTCCTCGGCAAGACATTACGGCGTCACAAGACAAGACAGGGTGTGTTGCGCATAGGGGTTTGTTGACGTGACAAAGCACGTATTGACCTGACGGGAGGTTTAACCGACTGTATAGAACAAATTATGGATCGTTCTTGCTAATTTTCTCAACGGAATCCAAAATTCGAAATTCAGTTTGGTGCAAAAAAGGAAAAAAGGAAAAAAATATATCACTTTAAAACAACGAGTGGGGATCGATTTTTCCTCACGCAGCAAAACATTTTGGTTGGAGATGAAGCGTTCTTCTTAAATCGTAATATATTTTTCGGGGGTTCTCAACGATTGAAAAGAGGTTACGATGGTTCCTCACCCTTAAAATGGGGTTCATATAAATGATAGAAGTCCTTTACCGCGTTTTTTTCAGTAATTTCGCACACAGTCGTGTTCTGGATGTGTTCAAAAGACAGAACGCTTGAGGATTTTCTCGATCTTTTCACACTGGGCAGAACATCACGGTGAGTGAGTGAGTGAGTTTAGTTGTACGCCTCACTCAGCAATGTTCCAGCTATATGGCGGCGGGCTGTAAATAATCGAGTCTGGACCAGACAATCAAGTGATCAACAGCATGAACATCGATCTGCGCAATTAGGAACCGAAGACATGTGTCAACCAAGTCAGCGAGCCTGACCACCAGATCTAGTTAGTCGCCTCTTACGACAACCATGGGTTACTGAAGATCAATTCTAACCCAGACCTTCACGGGTTACATCACGGTTAGTTTGTATGGAGTAGATTTTGAACACAGCTAAAATAATAATCCTTCTGCGGTGGTAATGTCATTTGAATGAGCGAATGTTGTTTTACGCCGCTGGTCAATGAATGTAAATAATCGTGTCTAAACCTGCCAAACGGATGGATGTTAGTGTACTAGGAGTGAGTGGGTGAGTTGAGTTTTACGCCGCACTCAGCAATACTCCAGCAATATCAAGGCGGGGACACCAGAAATGGGTTTCACACATTGTGCCCATGATGGGAATCGAACCCGGGTCTTCGGCGTGACGGACGAACGCTAAACCACTAGACTACCCCGTCGCCCCTAGTGTACTATACGATCTACACAGTCTGGGTATACACTGAACACGGTCGGCCTATTCCACCATTGCAGCCATCCGATACCCATATAGGTCGACTTGACTTTTTGTAATGGGAACCTATGCTGCACCTGGGGTGCGTTACACAGTAGGTTTGTGTGTTAAAGGGACGTTGATCACAGCTGATTCGTGTTTGATTTTGTTTGTTTGTTTATTGTTTAGCGCCGCACTCAGCAGTATCCCAGCTAATGACGGCGGTCAGTATATAATCGATTCTGGACCAGGCTCTCCAGTGATTGACACCATGAGCATCGATCTACGAACCTGATCACTCGATCCCGTTAGTCGCCTCTTATACGACAAGCATGGGTTGCTGAAGACCAATTATAACCCGGATCTTCACGGTTATTTGAGAGAGTGAGTGGAGTTGACTTATTGCAACATTCAAGCAACAATACCCCTGGGATATAGGATAGAAACATGTATTTCACACTTTGATTCATGTAAAAAATCGTTAGTCCCACGTTTTGATACAGTGAAATCCCGTTAATCCGGACGGTAGCACTGTCAGGGATACTGTCCAGATTAACTTAGTTCCAGGCTAAAGTATGACGAGGTCCGTAGTGTTATCGGTAAGATTCAATATATGTTCACGATGATTATAGCCAGAAAGCGGAAATTCCGAATTAACGAGGTTTTGTTGCACACAAATCCATGAATTACAATGCATTAGAAACCCTGCTGTATTTGGTAATTTCACATGCCAAGTAGGTTCAACAGCAATTTAAAGTAACCTTTTCTGCAACCTATATTATAAACAACGAATTCACATTTTCAGTGGTCGTCAAGTCTCACTTTTTCAATAAAATACATAAAAACATTATTCAAAACTAAAACAGAAAAGAAATTATATCAAACGCCAAGTGAACAATAGCTCCAATAAATCAACCTCTTCACAGCTCAAGTCCGGATTCAGCCCGTATTGTTGACACAATCTTATTATGACCTCAAGAACAGACACCCCGATAGCACAAATTACGTCTTTTATAAACACTAGCTAACCTTAAATCGTAAGGCAAAATTATTTGGATAAAAAAAGAATAGTATTTAGCTCAATTTATGTTTTTAGCCAATTTACAAATTTTCAAATCTCTAGGAGGCCCGACATGGCGGTTCCGTCATTATCAGAGCAGCTCCCGGCAAGGCTGTTGTAGTGACGTCACTTATTGGGTGCTTTCTTATGAGATCAAACGTTATCAGAGAATCTTCACAAAACTCACATTTAAAAGAGCTTCGTGCCCTCTCCAGCATAGCTGAATGAAGATTGTGATGTTAGCGGTGCTCTCAAATCGACTAAAAAGAGATAAGGGTTAAAAAATTCTTTAAACCATATGGCTAGATGATTAGCTTTCTCTGTGGCCTCCCAGCGGTTTGGGAGACGCTCGCGATTCGGCGCAGTCTGGAGCTGCGACAGGCAAATAGCCGCAAGTTTTGTGATCGCTTATGACAAATACAATCTTACCCCTTTGTTGAAACCGGCAATTAGCTGAACTTAAATGTCGAGGCATTGAACGCTATTTGTGTTTCCTGCCCTGTTTGTGATGACTCTGAAAGATTAAATACTTAAAAGGGAAAGGTTTTAGTTGACAGAATGCTTACAAGATGCGGATATGACCCGACTGCGCATGACAGCCCTCTGGCAGAGTTGAAGATTTTACGCACATGGACGACGTAGCGCAATTGGTTGTATGTGCAAATACTTTACACGCTTCACACACAGGCGGGGTGGTGGTTAGCCTAGTGGTTAAAGCGTTCGCTCATCACACCGAAGACCCGGGTTCGACTCACCCATGGGAACGATGTGTACAGACAGTTTATAGTCTCCCCCGCCGTGATATTGTTGGAATTTTGCTAAAAGCGGCGTAAAACTAAACTCACACTCACATACAGGCACGTCATGTTAAAAAAACGCAGGTAAGTCATTGGGGTGAGTATACGTGGAATCCACAGGTCCTTGGCTTCTTGCAAGTTTTTAAAAATGTTTTGTTAAATTTAGGAGTTTTTGTCGGATGCAGTGCAGAGGATTAGCACAACAGCTGCAGGATGACTGTCTAAATACATTCTCAGCTCCGTGTAGAGTATACAATGGAGACAACAGTTAGGTTCTTGAAGGTTTTGATTCATACTTTAATATCATTCTACGCATACCCCATCTTCCAGACTCTAGAGAATACATGTAGAAATTAGTCCAACCAAGCCCCAGAATGATCATGCTAGTCTTGATTGCCTCAGCTGAAATATACCACTGTTCTGTTCTCCATCTGGATTCTATGATATTATTTATATTTTGTACATATATATTTATAAAATAATTATTTCTGGCACTAAATGTCTGGTTATAAGTCGCAGAAATAGGCTGTCATCACACAAAGTCACTAGAACAGAGGAGCCAACAGAATGTTTCATATACTTTATGAAATGTAGTTTTGTCATAGTCTACCTTATCTTGATAACTTAATGGTCCTTTTTCAGAATTGTCTTCTGTTGCCACCAAAATACTATCTTAAGTCAAAAAGAACTGAAAAAGAAACCAATGAAAAATTCAATAAACCATAAAATCTGACCTCATCGACTGCAGTGACGAAAACTATTATTTACCACCACGGTTTAAATTATTCATCGTTTTTATCCTTTCCTTCCCGCTAAAACATTATCAGATCCAGGTGAAGCGAAAGAATCTTACGAGGCAACTAAAAAGATAAATTCCCAACGAAAGGAAATAAATCAGTTCAAGCTAAACCCAAAGTCAATGTTATGACAGGCTTATAGAATTCTGACAGCTCGGATTGGCAGGTTCAATATGTTGTTTGCTGCCTCGTAAAGTGGTTCTGGCCATCACTTCTCGGACCATTGACCATCGCCATTAGTCGTGTCCAGCTGAGAAATCAATAAAAAGATGTATAATTTAGGCGTTCTCTCACTGTTGGTTTAGCAGAAGCGCGGGTCCGCTAACCGTTTTGCAAGCCGTGGAAACGCGTTGACGTCAACGCCGTCTTCCTACTACAGCGCGAGTACATAACTCCAGCATGATTCACACTGCACGGGTTACACATGCGCTGAGAAGCCGCCCCGATCCGCCTTGCGTGGTGACAGGTCTTAATAGTTACTGAGCAGAAAAATGATGCTCTATAATATTAGTTAAGAATCCGTTGCGTGCAGATTCCTAAGAGAATTGTCGACTTTACAACAGATTTCTAGCACTAGAGGTACTTTTTCGCGTGGGAAAGACCTATTCACCTCATCAAGGGTCCGTATACCTCCGCGGGATCAAGCATTAATAGGTATGATTACAAAATATGGATGATCGTTGTTTAGATCTCGCAGCTTGTTGGTTTTATGATGGCGTCCACACACGATGTAATTACCTGAATGAAAAGAATTGGTCACAAATCGCGTTTGTTCGTTTCAGCAGGGGATATCGAGCAGACGAGGGCTTAATAAAGGAGCATTTGAAGCTGCACTTGCAGCGAATGGAAATCGGTGTAGATTGCAGGGGGAATATAAGCCTATTACATGTTTTGATTGACAGCCTCTTCAATACCTGCCGACAGGGGGCAATGTACAAGCTTGGGGGGACTGGGTTGCCAAGGAAATTGAATATCGGCTCAAGAGCTGACGTGATTTTCAGTTAGGAAAATCTATTTTTTTATATCCCACTTATTCAAAGTTGCTCTGATAAACATGCAGGAAAAACGGTTATTGTTGGTTAGGAATGGCAGGCTTTTTTGCATTAGCAGCTTGTGCAGCAGTGATTTCCTTCCTCTTCAGGCTCTTCAAGATGTTGTACAGAGGAACTGCAGATGGTACGTTCATGCTTTAAAACCTGTTACGCATGCTGTTTCAAAGGAATACATGAAATTAAATTTCACACGTAAAATTACCTCACTCATTTGATAATTCGCTCACGACACTGGTATGCAAACTGACACAGTGCAGGTAATGTTCATGAAATGAAACGGAAGAAAGGTGAATACAAATATTCATGCTGCAAATTTGAGTAGGTGGATATAATTTGAGGCCGCTTTAAATCAGTTTATCAGTTACATCATAGATTTATGTGTGACTGACTGACTGAGTTTGGTTTTACGCCGCTTTTAGCAATATTTCAGCAACATCACGGCAGGGGACACCAGATATGGGCTTCACATATTGCACCCATGTGAGGATTCGAACCCGCGTCTTCGACGTGACGAGCCAACGCTTTAACCACCAGGCTACTCCACCGCCCTGATTTATGTGAGGAAAGTAGAAAGGTTCAGGGGTTTCTGGCCAGGGGAAATAACTCGACCGAGAAACACTATACTACTGGTGAGATTTACTCGAGTGAGTGAGTAAGTTTTAAGTTTACACCGCACTCAGCAATATTTCAGCTATATGACGGCGGTCTGTAAATAATCGAGCCTGGTCCAGACAATCCAGTGATCAAGAGCATGAGCATCGATCTATACATGTGTCAACCAAGCCAGCGAGCCTGACCACCCGATCCCGTTATAGTCGCCTCTTACGACAAGCATGGGTTACTGAAGATCAATTCTAACCCGGATCTTCATGGGTCAGATTTACTTGAGGAACCATTCGCATACAAAATACTGAAAAAGTTAGAATGTTCTCTAAACGTCAAATAGTGTTTGTGCTACTTACAAAACGTTTATTTAACGTTCTAATAACTGCTGTGATATAAGTAGAATTATTGAACATACTTTAGCCGAATATATCAGCAAAAACGGAATAACACAATGACACATCTTGAACACAATCCTGGCTGTCATATTGCACCCAGACATGTACCAGGAACGTCCATAACATTATCATATCTGATGATTCATAAAGTAACAAAGTGAAAGATTTCCAAAGAGGCAATTCAATAACACCAGTCTGAGTTTACGATCAAAGACTGTCGCGCAGTCATAGCCTATAAACCCTGATAGCACTCATCTATCCCATTCGGATGATCATCAAGCGCTAGAAGTGACCAGTCTTTGACCGCCAGACCCCAACTGCCCTCTACTGGCCGCACGAATTAATCGTGATTCAGGGATCCCTGGTTCATCTCCGAGGGGGTCTGGAGAACTACCGCTGGTAATTACGACTAATGATGAAAATGAACGGTCCTGGAGGGACTCCTTGTCTTACCCCATTCAGTGTCGAACTCTGATAGTAGCGAATAACCCCCTTTCCTAATTAGAGAACTCTTTACTTCTAAGCCTCTTTGGTGCGTTTTATTAGGTTACAGTAATTGTATTCACGATGTTGTATTGCCACGATATTACTGAAACTGATGATTTGATAACAGCGATACAAATGTTTCACCGCATCTGCAGAGTACAAAGATTATTGGTGTAATCTTGTTATTGAAATTGTCCATTTGATATAACTAGGTATCATCTACCGTTTGATTTGTGATTGAAACTCCGGTGACTGTTCAAATAAATCAACCTTAATCCTGCATCATTTGAATTGATGAAACTGATTTGTGCTTTATGTTGGTGGGAGTATCTCTTACAAGCCTCAGACCATATATATTATATAGCAATCAATTTCATCTCTAGCAGTCAATACTCACCTATTATAAGCTCTGAAATTAAGAGTCTTCATAGAATATTTGTTGTAAAAAGCGACAAAATGTGTTCCCAATTTTTAGAAATCTCTGCAAAAAACGTCGTGTGTACTCTTCCGAATATATCATCAGCATGTGTTTATAAAGAGCTAACAAATAGAGATCATAACGATAGGCAAATAGAACATGGCTATGGCGATAGGCATGCACATAGAACACGGATACATAGATAGGCATATAGAACATGGATACAGAGATAGCCATATAAACATAGACACATAGATAGGCATATAGAACATAGATACAGAGATAGCCATATAAACATAGACACATAGATAGGCATATAGAACATAGATACAGAGATAGCCATATAAAACATAGACACATAGATAGGCATATAGAACATAGATACAGAGATAGCCATATAAAACATAGACACATAGATAGGCATATAGAACATAGATACAGAGAAAGCCATATAAAACATAGACACATAGACAGGCATATAGAACATGGATACAGAGATAGCCATATAAAACATAGACACATAGATAGGCATATAGAACATAGATACAGAGATAGCCATATAAAACATAGACACATAGATAGGCATATAGAACATAGATACAGAGATAGCCATATAAAACATAGACACATAGATAGGCATATAGAACATAGATACAGAGATAGCCATATAAAAAATAGACACATAGATAGGCATATAGAACATAGATACAGAGATAGCCATATAGAACATAGACACATAGATAGGCATATAGAACATAGATACAGAGATAGCCATATAAAACATAGACACATAGATAGGTATATAGAACATAGATAGGCATATGGAACATAGATACAGAGATAGCCATATAAAACATAGACACATAGACAGGCATATAGAACATAGATACAGAGATAGCCATATAAAACATAGACACATAGATAGGCATATAGAACATAGATACAGAGATAGCCATATAAAACATAGACACATAGATAGGCATATAGAACATAGATACAGAGATAGCCATATAGAACATAGACACATAGATAGGCATATAGAACATAGATACAGAGATAGCCATATAGAACATAGACACATAGATAGGCATATAGAACATAGATACAGAGATAGCCATATAAAACATAGACACATAGATAGGCATATAGAACATAGACACATAGATAGGCATATAGAACATAGATACAGAGATAGCCATATAAAACATAGACACATAGATAGGCATATAGAACATAGATACAGAGATAGCCATATAAAACATAGACACATAGATAGGCATATAGAACATAGATACAGAGATAGCCATATAAAACATAGACACATAGATAGGCATATAGAACATAGATACATAGATAGGCATATAGAACATGGATACATAGATAGGCATATAGAACATAGATACAGAGATAGGCATATAAAACATAGACACATAGATAGGCATATAGAACATATAGAACATAGATACAGAGATAGCCATATAAGAACATAGACACATAGATAGGCATATAGAAACATAGATACATAGATAGCCATATAAAACATAGACACATGAGATAGGCATATAGAACATAGATACAGAGATAGCCATATAAAACATAGACACATAGATAGGCATATAGAACATAGATACAGAGATAGCCATATAAAAACATAGACACACACATAGATAGGCATATAGAACATAGATACAGAGATAGGCATATAGAACATAGACACATAGATACATATAAAACATAGACACATGAATAGCATATAGACACAGATACAGAGATAGGCATATAGAACATAGACACATAGATAGGCATATAGAACATAGATACAGAGATAGGCATATAGAACATAGACACATAGATAGGCATATAGAACATAGATACAGAGATAGCCATATAAAACATAGACACATAGATAGGCATATAGAACATAGATACAGGAGATACATATAAAACATAGACACATAGATAGCATATAGAACATAGACACAGAGATAGAACATATAGAACATAGACACACAGATAGGCATATAGAACATAGATACAGAGATAGGCATATAAAACATAGACACATAGATAGGCATATAGAACATAGATACAGAGATAATACATATAAAACATAGACACATAGATAGGGCATATAGAACATAGATACAGAGATAGCCATATAAAACATAGACACACAGAGATAGGCATATAGAACATAGATACAGAGATAGGCATATAGAACAACACACATGCATAGATACATATAGAACATAGATACATAGATAGATAGCATGCCATATAGAAACATAGACACATAGATAGGCATATAGAACATAGACACAGAGATAGGCATATAGAACATAGACACATAGATAGGCATATAGAACAAGGATACACAGAGATAGGCATATAAAACATAGACACATAGATAGGCATATAGAACATAGACACAAGAGATAGGCATATAGACATAGAGGCACATAGATACAGAGATAGCCATATAAACACATAGACACATAGATGGGCATATAGAACATAGATACAGAGATAGCCACATATAAAACATAGAGACACATAGATACAGAGATAGCCATATAGAACATAGACACATAGATGCATATGGAACATAGATAGAACAGACAGACATAGACACACAGATAGGCATATAAAACATAGACACATAGATAGGCAGCATATAGACACACATAGACACAGAGATAGGCATATAGAACATAGACACACAGAGATAGGCATATAGAACATAGATACAGAGATAAGACATATAAAACATAGACACATAGAATAGGCATATAGAACACACAGATACAGAGACATACATATAGAACATAGAACACATAGACAGACATATAGAAACATAGACACAGACAGATAGGTACATATAGAACATAGACACATAGATAGGCATATAGAACATAGACACAGAGATAACATATAAAACATAGACACATAGATAGGCATATAGAACATAGATACAGAGATAGCCATAGAGACACACACAGAACATAGACACAGAGACATAGACATATAGAACATAGACACATAGACATATAAGAACATGGACACATAGATAGGCATATAGAACATAGACACAGAGATAGGCATATAGAACATAGACACATAGATAGGCATATAGAACAGGGATATAGACATAGAACATAGACACATGAGATAGGCATATAGAACATAGATACAGAGGATAGCCATATAAACACACATAGATAGGCATATAGAACATAGATACAGATAGCCATATAAAACATAGACACATAGATAGGCATATAGAACATAGATACATAGATGATACATATAGAACATAGGACACAGAGAGGCATATAGAACATAGATACATAGAACATATAAAACATAGACACATAGATAGGCATATAGAACATAGATACAGAGATAGCCATAAAACATAGACACATAGATAGGCACATAGAACATAGACACAGAGATAGGCATATAGAACATAGACACATAGATAGGCATATAGAACATAGATACAGAGATAGCCATATAAACATAGACACATAGATAGGCATATAGAACATAGATACAGAGATAGCCATATAAAACATAGACACACAGACAGGATATAGAACATAGATACAGAGATAGCCAGAAAACATAGACACACAGATAGGCACATAGAGAACATAGACACAGAGATAGCATATAGAACATAGACACATAGATACATATAGAGACACAGACACAGAGATACAGACATATAAAATAAAGCACATAGACACATAGATAGGCATATAGAACATAGGACACAGATAGCCATACAAAACATAGACACATAAACATAGACACATAGAAGATAGGCATATAGAACATAGATACATAGATAGGCATATAGAACATATAGACACATAGATACACATACAGAACATAGATACAGAGATATAGATACATAGAACATAGACACATAGACAGGCATATAGAACATAGATACAGAGATACACATATAGAAACATAGACACAGAGATAGGCATATAGAACATAGATAGGCATATATGGAGACACAGACACAGAGATATAGAATATAAAACATAGACACATAGATAGACATATAGAACATAGACACAGAGATAGCCATATAAAACATAGACACAGATACATATAGAACATAGACACATAGACAGGCATATAGAACATAGACACAGAGATAGCCATATAAGACATAGACACATAGATAGGCATATAGAACATAGACACAGAGACAGACATATCCATAGAGACATAGATACACAGACACATAGGCATATACAGAACATAGACACAGAGATAGCATATAAAACATAGACACATAGATAGGCATATAGAACATAGGACAGATAGACATATAGAACATAGACACATAGAACATAGATAGATAGAACATAGACACATAGATAGGCACATACAGAACATAGACACATAGATAGGCATATAGACACATAGACATAGAGATAGGCATATAGAAACATAGACACATAGATAGGCATATAGAACATAGACACAGAGATAGAATACATATAGAACATAGACACAGAGATAGCCATATAAAACATAGACACATAGATAGGCATATAGAACATGGATACATAGATATGCATAACATAGAACATAGATACAGAGACACATAGGCATATAAAACATAGACACATACATAGATAGGCATATAGAACATAGATACAGAGATAGAACATAGATACAGAGATAGCTTTATAAAACATAGATCACAGAGATAGGCATAAAACATAGACACATAGATATAGGCATATAGAACATAGATACAGAGATAGCCATAGAAAACATAGAGACATATACAGAACATAGACAGGCATATAGAGGAAAAATATAGACACATAGATAGGCATATAGAACATAGATACGCATATAGAACATAGATACATAGATAGACATATAGAACATAGATACATAAATAGGTATATAGAACATAGATACATAGATAGGCATATAGAACATAGATACAGAGATAGGCATATAGAACAGACACATATAGAACATAGATACATAGATAGGCATATAGAACATAGATACATAGATAGGCATATAGAACATAGACACATAGATAGGCATATAGAACATGGATACATAGATAGGCATATAGAACATAGATACATAGATAGGCATATAGAACATGGATACATAGATAGGCATATAGAACAAGGACACAAGGCATATATATAGAACATAGACATATAGATAGGCATATAGAACATGGATACATAGATAGGCATATAGAGGTGAGGTGAAATTGGGTTTTACGTCGTGCTTGAGAATATTTCGCTCATATGACGATGTGCATGCATGTGTAGGTGTATGTGCGGCTGCTTGTACTAGCCCAGACTTAGGCTGGTTTATAGTGCTAGCCCATTGAGATACCATGCCGCAGTGAAGCATGAATACCCCACTCAGACACATTATACTGACTCCGAGCCGACCAGTCCTTGTTGTACCCATTAATGCCGAGCGCCAGGCAGGGACCAACAAGTACCATATTTTAACGTCTTTTTGGTATGACGCGGTCGGGGATCGAACCCGCGACCTTCCGCTCTGCGGGCGGACGCTCTAACCACTACACCACGGAGGCGGTATAGGCATATAGAACAAGGATATAGAGATAGGCATATACAACATGAATATGGAGATAGGCATATACAACATGGATACATAGTTAGGTGGATAGAACATGGATATATAGATAGGCATATAGAACATGCATGGATATGGAGATAGGCATATAGAACATGGAAACAAAGATAGGCATATAGAACATGAATACATAGATAGCCATACAGAACATGGATGGATAGATAGGCATATAGAACAAGGATACTCTATATATCCATGTACAGCATGGATATATAGACAGGCATGTAGAACATGGATATGGACATAGGCATATAGAACAAGGATACTCGAGTATATATCCATGTAGAGCATGGATATATAGACAGGCATATAGAAAGACGATATGGACATAAACATATAGAACAAGGATACTCTATATATCCATGTAGAGCATGGATATATAGACAGACATATAGAACATGGATATAGACATAGGCATATAGAACATGGATATGGACATAGGCATATACAACATGGCTATTTAAGGACACCTTGATGAGCAGAGGGGCGGATAGAGCCATGTTTAAATAGAGACACACATATGGATCTACAGACAGACATGCATTAAGATATCCACTACATATGTTTTGAGCGACGTAAACCTGGACACTAAGTGACACCGGCCTACAGACAGCAGGTTACAAATCTCACACAACATACGGCTTATTCACACACCTGCAGCAGGGCGGACAGAATACAACACACCAAGCCTGGATGCAGTTTGTCCGCCCTAATGATTGCACACATATCATACATCAAGCAATGAACACATGTCGTAACTATACATCCACGATCAGGTCCAGTAGTAATGGAAGTCGTGCCCTTATCGAGGATTGTACTGTTATGTCTTGGTTAGACTGTAGCACACAGCCATGTAAAAGAGGGATTTTGTCTCATAGAACCTCCCCAATGTCGGATGGCATTTAGCATTTACATTACGTTACATGTAGATGGTTCCAAGACTGTCAAAGAAGCAACAATATAGCAGATCTCTCTGTCGTACCACCTGTTGGGTGGTGCCTAGAAGTGTAAAACATTCAAGTTATCAGTAATATGAACTCAGGTTATCTCATACGAATACTGGTATTTATTTAATGATTACAATTCTTTTTTCTTATTCCACAGTTAAACTCCACCATTTTTCATGCATGAAGTTAACCTTACACCAACGGTTTTATACTAACTATAATTTGTTAACATTTATCTGCAGAAAGACATCCTAAATATATTTTTTCCGGAATGAAACCGTGACATCTTCTGCATACAATCACCTTTCTTCAACCATGTTAGAACTCTGTGTTTGTTAGCAACATATTCGTCCGTATTACAAACACAGCGCGTTTATTCTCACTTTTTACGAATTTAGTGGAAATATTCACATAACTCCGCGCTGACGAATATCCGTAGAAAGAACTGTCCTTTACCGTCTAGCCGAAGGTTAAAATGTTTGTAAACACCCTGCCGTCAAGGCCGCAAAAGTTACTGGCCCCCTCGACGATCGCAGACCTAACCGCGTATCTTGTCGCTTCCTTGCCACGTTTTGCTGTTGTTTATTTCCTGAATCTACCTATTATTAGCCTTGCATTATGGAAACTCGCCGGAAAGTGACGTGCCATGATGATCCTTGTTTCTAGCATTGTTTTTCACCAACACACCGATTTCTAACAAACATGTGACGTCAAATCGTGACGTAAGTTTTGCCCCAGCTGGGAATCCTGCGCCGGTGACGTAACGGGTCAAAACCAGATCGAGGCTGATGACGTCGTGCGCACGCGGTAACCGAGATGCAGTGGCATCAATGGAAGATGCTAGGGCAAGGTCAGGTGAGGAGATCTGGTATACTTACTTATCAAGTTGAGATAAGCATTGAGCTAAACCTTGCTAAGTATAGGTACACCGTTTACGAATGTAGCCGAAGGTCCCTGAAAAAACAAGAGATGCGTACTTTGAACGACTTTGGAGCAGAGCCAGATAGACAATCACAGCACTTCCCACTAGCACAATTTCCGTGATTCATGAAACTTGTTGATGGGGATGTTTCCGCATCACGATATTCAGTGCAGGTTCACACACACCTCTTATCGGCAGACATTTGGGATTGGGAAGACGGGTAGTGGAATTTATCAGAAACTGTAATGACATAGCAATTACCCCGTCACCTTTACCCAATGCAAGATGATACCAATGAAGGACAACATCGTGGTGGTCCGGTGCTTCCAAAGTATTTTTTTTAGCTTCGGGTATTAATTGCACATCAAGCAATATATGTTTTCATCCGAAAATTAAAACTTTTGATTTTAGGATATTTCAACATTTTTGGTAACAATACACGCAATAATAATATGAAGGAATTCGGAAATTAATGTTTTAAAAATGCATTAAAAAGACGCAAAAAGTTAGTATTATCATAATTGTTCATAATGGTGAAATTAAAATCTTATTGGTTAGGGTCTAGGCCATCTATGAGCAGTTTTGCCATCCTTGGTGGAACGTTGTTGTCAGTGGGTGCTCTATTAGTCATCGTGCAGTGTTTAATGTTTACTCCCACTATACGTACGAGTGCAACTGACAGCTGAAATATAAATCATTCCGTGATAAAAGAGTTGCAAAGAGTAGCGTTATTTCACCCCGATGTAAACAGTGTGCACACTAATATAGGCACTATTGCTGTGCCCCATCACGATGCTAGTGCGGTGTTAGTCAGAGGTTTGTTATTGATACAAGTTGGGCCAAACGTAAACTTGTTTACTACTGTAGATTCCTAGCGTCAGTACATAAATGGCATTTATATTCGCGAAATGGCGATTACCAGTGGCAATTATTCTGCGAATGACTATGAGTATTTGATAGATAAAATCCCCGTAAACATGGTCGCTTCTCTTATTCTTCACAAGGATGTGTGAGTGAAAATAATTTTGATGATATCTACGAGCAGGAGTATGGTGTAGATACACCAAGGTAAAGACACCATTCAAAATCACAATCAGCGGATCCTGGTCGGCAAAGCGACGCAACTCTGAGCCTGCGATCAACGGTCAACCCATGCAGGGAGGTCTTCTTGATTGGAATCAACAACAATAACGATCTAACATGAGACACATATGGATTTCCGTTGTGGGTACAATTTACGTTGAGGACTGAGACTATAGTTAGAGTTAACGAGGTCTTAATGTATCTGACACCCATTACAATCCTATAAGCGCATTAAAACTTAAATGCAACTCTTAAACCTCGGAAATCTAAAAATAAGATAAAAATAAAAGAATAAAAAAACATGAAATAAAAAATGAATCTACTGCATGCATTATATTAGTTCTGTCTCACAGTTCCTGAACCACATTATTTTCCCTTCTGCTAAAGCCGTAAATAAAGCAAGTCTAGACTTCCTCAGGTTCAGGATCTGAATCTCTGGTCTCCCAGGGGCTCCTTTTCAACTTAAATGGGCTTGTTTGTTACTATCAATATTATATATATTCAGCGGCTAAGCGTTAGTTTAGCATTATATGTACCTTCTTCGTTCCACAACGCAATCTAATGTAACCAACATACACTTACAATTTCTCGACAGGATGCAGTGGAGGGAAGCGTTACAAAACATACAGACATTCCGTTTGGAAGATGCCATGTTGTCAATACCTGTGTTTCCCGGAATACCCCTGCACTCGAGATCGTAATTACGCTTACAGTGTGGGCAGTGCTGTAACACTCACTTCTCGCACGGCCTAAAAATAGTCTTCCGGTCATGATTAGCTCGTGCAAAACTTGTGAGTCAGACAAACGTGTATATTTAATTGTAACCAAAATAGAATATATACCTATTTATAAACGTTTTGCAAATATCTTTTGCTATTATTTATGGTTTTGTTGGGAGGTAAACACATTTACAGTGACTTTTATCAAATGTTTGTGTTTGTGGGATTAGACTTGAAACATGGCGGATATAAAGTGAAACGCTGAAATCACGTTTATGTTGCACTAATTTTTAAATTATAATTAAAAATTTGTTTTGAAGTTTTGCTTATTTCTTGTACTTTTGAAGGTTTGCTTATTTCTTAAATAAATTCGAGTTAAAAACTCGAATTTAACTCGAATCTTAGTTTTGAAGTTTTGCTTATTTCTTGTAAATTCGAGTTAAAAAACTCGAATTTACAAGAAATAAGCAAAACTTCAGTACTCATGCACTAAAATATTTTTAAAATTCACTCATTTGTGAAACGTTTTTCACAAGGCTATATCACGTATCGACTTAATTTCTCCCGTTCACTTAACTTTTGAGGTAATTGATTGTAAATTAGTTAAAGTGAACGTTGAATGGTCTATTTGACTACCGCACCGTGACAGTGGGTTGATTGAACAATTCCAGTGTGTGTTTTAGTCTTTGTCTGACGTGAAGACTCCTCCAGTGCGCATGTCCCATGCTTCCGCCGCCGTTCATCGAACACAAGTGCGCGTGTGTCAAGAGCGCCGATGCGTTCAGCGTCGTTCAATATTGCATTGTGTTAATATCCGAAATATCTTTAGTATGTGAACCAGAAGTGACAAATTGATTAGTCTCGGATAAATATACCTTAGAATTATTTGCATTGATTCTATAAAGGATACAGTATGCAGTTAATGCATTTGTCAATGTTTTCAATATTAGGGCACGCGGTATAAAGTCAGCGATGATCGAAGGATTATGACATGAGCCTTTAGGCGCGTTCTGACGTAATGTCTCCACTGGAGGAGTGAGTCAGGTAGGCTTAACGCCGATTTGTAAAACTGATTTAGTTTCATCAGAACGCATCAGCTTGACGTATTTGTTTGAAATGAACACAAATAGTCTAGTGTCGACCAGACAAACACGTGATTGATATTATGTATATCACATAACTAACGTAAGCCGCCTCTTGCGACACACATAGGTTAAAGAGGACAACAGTTTAGAGTGGAATAACAGTGAGTGAGTGAGTATGGTTTTATGCCACCTTTAGCAATATCCCAGCAATATCACGACGGGGAAAACCAGAAATGGGCTTCACACATTGTACCCATGTGGGAAATCGAACCCGGGATTTCAGCGTGACGAGCGGACGCTTTAACCATTAGGCTACCCCACCGCCCTGAGGAAATACCAACTATATATACCAGGGCCTCCTTGCACAAAGCATTAAGGTGATCGTAAGTCACTAAGGTAACCTTAGTGCAATGTTAAAGAATGGGAGTTAAGGTTAACCTTAGTAAAGGTTGCTTCGTGAAAGGAGCCCCTGTACTGCACATAACTGTTTATCACTAAACCCACGGGGATGGTGTTTTCCTATGTTTCAACAATGCCAAGGTTCCACTGTACATTGTTCATTCCCATGATGTAATAATATTTTTAATCGTATACAGGAGAGGGGACAATAGGTGGTGCGCTTGACCCTATCCCTTTGTCATTTTGGACAAAAAATATATGCTTAAATCAAACAAATGGTGCTTTATAGGGATCCTGAACAGCACCGGTGGAAATGTGGGTTAGAATTTGTCTTCAGCCCACTGTCGTAAGAGGCGACTAGCGGGATCGAGTGGTAAGAATTGCTGACGAGTTATCGTATCCCAGTTGGGCAGAACGATGATCGTGATGTCAATCACCCGATTGTCCGGTCTAGACGCGATTACTTTCAGACCGTCGTCATGTAGTGTGTGTCGTCAAACAAACAAACAAACAGTCAATGATGCAGCTGTGAACACGAGCGACAAACCGCCACTTCCAGAAACAAAACTATCACGTCTTTAGTGTAACGACTTTCACTAAGATCTTAATGGCTTGTTCGTTGTTTATCTCGTGTGAGTGCGTATTGTGACGTGTTCGATTGGACGGTCTCAGTTTGTTGTCGCAGTTTTTTTAAATATCACGAATCAGGAAGTACAAGTAGTAGGAACTTCTTGTCATTATATTGCGTGTCTGGTAATGTTAATTCAACGTTCACCGTTTCTATTTTGTATGTTCTGTTGTTTGTTTGTTACCATTGTTTGTTTGTTGTTTAAACCCTCACTTATAAATACTCCAGATATTAACAGCAGTCTGTAACCGATCGAGTATAGACCGGAGGATCAAGGGACAGACATCATGATCATCGATTTACAAAACTGGGATACGATGATAAGCATCACCCAATTCTGTCCACCCGTCCCGTTAGCCGTCACATATGCCAAGCATGAGTTGCTGAGGATCAGTTCTAATCGGATCTTCACGGGAGCTGCGCTGACGACACGAGGGTAATATATAGCGGTCCTTGGATTTGGTGTGTGGAGTTGCGTCCCTTAGGCGTTTAGATTCGAGTACTACTTCTTCCTGATTATGCTTCATGGTAAGTCAGAGCCAAATACCTGTGCCAAAGAAGTACACGTCTAGTATCTACATCAGTTCGGTCTTTCCGCCTACACAAAGCTCGCTCACTCACTCACCCACAAAACTCACTCACTCCTGCACATTTGAATGCCCGATACTGTGATCTTACAGAATATTGCTGAACGTAATGAACTCATTTGCCGGCATAACGGATAGCTGATAAAAGTGGCGTTACAAGTCCTCACACACCCACCCATTATTCAGATTTCGACGTCTAAATCTATCTTTTAGTGGTATAGTCAGCTCAAGAGCGAAAGGTCAATAGTTTTATCTCTTCCCCCTCGGCGTTATACCAAAAGAAGTGAAGAGACTTGTTGTTACCTTGCCTGCTGCTCGACATTAAGAAGGTGAACAGGGACTTCTAAGTCCGAAATCAGTTGTGAGAGTGAGTGAGTTTAGTCTAAAGCCGCATTCAGAATTGGCGGCGGTCTGTTAATAATCGAATCTGGATCAGACAATCCAGTGATCAATAGCATGAGCATCGATCTACGGATCTGGGATTCCATGACATGTGTCAACCAAGTCAGCGAGCCTGACACCCAAACCCGTTTTTCGCCTCTTACCACAAGCATGGGTTGCTTCACGGGTCCGAAGTCAGTAGAATGTGCCTGGATGGGATATTCATGTTATAAGTCGGCATGGTATCTTAGTGGGCTAGCACTATTAAAACGGAACGTAATAACCACACGCACACGCACACGCACACACATACACGTCGCTATATAAGCAATAATCTTGAACCTGACGTTTAACCTCTGTTCACCTCTCAAGAGATTTTAGTGAAAAGTTGCCTGTTATCATATATATACTCATGCCAATAATGGTTGTCACCCCCCTCCCCACCCCAACCCCCCTCTCCAATAAAAAATATTGAAGGGGGTGAACCATTATTGGCATGAGTATATTATATCATTTTAATATAGTGAAACTAACGATAACTTTTTTTGGATCCTGTTCTGATAAAGGGACCTCAGCACAACGGGTATCGTGTCATTCCCATACGTTAACACCCACGTAAGTTAGTCGTAGGTAGCTAAATGAAGATTCCCGAGTCTGAAAACTTATCTCCTACTGTTTATATAGTACGGCATTGGGAGATCACTATAAAGATTATGCTGCCACGTTGTCTTACTATGTTTATACACAGTGTACTACAGAGGCAGCAAGGAAAGGAATTCCGGGTTAAATGAGTGATCGTAATGTCTGAACCAGACCAGGCCATCAAACTCCAACATCTGTCTAAAACTTTCTCACGCTTCTCGCATGCACAACACTCATCTTCATGCCTTTTATGTTACCCCAACAACGCAGAGAATCCCCCTTGAAGACCCCCCTACTGCCTCCCTCCCAGCGTCTGAGGATGACAAAGCCAAGTCCGCAGTGACGTCGACCGACTCCAACAGACGGGAAAACTCCGCCTGGTCCATTTTGGGAGAGAGGTCCAGAAATAGAGCTGAGAGTCTCCCCGCCAGGATTCCATGCTTATCTGCCAGGAGTCTCGTGTGCTAAAAATATTCAGTTTGTTGTGGGCTTCCGACTGCCACTTGGTGGATGTAAGTCTCTATACCCACTGGTGCTGGGGAATGACGGCATGCCCTTGGAATTTGTACCGGGAGCCTGCGCGAGCCACCATTTCCACTTTTGGCGCGAAGACGCGCATGCTTAGGCCATAACGAGGCTCTTTGGTCACGTGACAGGCATCTCTGATATTGAAACAAATTGAGGGGCAGATCTCAAGACGTGTTCGTCATTATTTTGCCATCGCATTCTGTTTCCGTTTGTAGGATCCCCTGTTTAACACATAACACCGTCTCGAGCCTTCACTCAGTGAAATGAAAGTACCCAACAAAAACACGGAATGAAAAAAAAACACGAAAAAAGAGCGCACATAATAGCATTTGGCGGCATTTGCAATGATGGATTTTTCAGGAGTTCGTATTTTTAGTTTAATTTTCACACATGGATTCAATTTGTTTGAAAAGCTGTCCCAAGTCTTGCATTAAAAAGCCTGAGTTTGATTTAGGGTTTGCCTCCCCTCTCCCCAGGGGGACCAGTGTGCTGCGTTTGTATTCAACAACTAGAACTTTTCCACCTTGAGTGTGATAGATACTTGTTGAATGACAAGGATGATTCAATCCAAACGATATCACGTGTGGGCTGCCGAAACCTACACCGTGATGTCAGCCAAAAAGCCCTGGGAAAGATTTCCATGCTCTTTTTACGTCAGAGTTTGGCAAGAAACATTGGATTATGACGAAAACATTATCTACATGATACGTTTGTAACGAGCAATGAAAACAAATTATGACCAAACTGGATTCGTCACAAATGTTGGCAATTATGCAATCACGACTGCATTATGTGCAGAATAACCATGGTAACAGGAACACAAATCCAAAGACCATGGGTATGCACTGAAATGTCGCAGTGTGACGTCATGCAGCCTCTTCCGAATGAAAGTATGCGTTTGATGACAACTTATAGTATACCATTGGATACCATATTGTGTGTCTTTGTTATTCCTGGGTGCAATGAGTGAAGCCTATTTCTGGTGTCCCCCTCCTTGACATTGCTGGAATATTGCTAAAAGCGGCGTAAAACCAAACTTACTCACTTTTTGTTATTCAACAATATTCCTTCCAGCTGAATAATCGAGAGGTTGGACCAGACAATCCAGTGCCTGACGTTATGGGCATCTACACAAAAAGAGGACAATGGCATGGATCAGAGAAGCTGTCTCCCACGGGCATTGGTTGCCGAATTCCAATTTTACCCCGGATCGTCAAGAGGGTCGACAATAGGGTGTTGAGGACACGTTCCTTCTGGTCCTCACAGTGACTTTGTTTCGCGGCCATATTACAACGTCTGGAAGTATTGAGATGAGTATGGTCACGTCGAACTCGGTTATTGTAAACCCATTTCCAACCCATGTGGAGCGCAGTAGTGCAGTGGTAAGGCGTCTGCCTATCATGCTGAAGACGCGGGTTCGATCCCCAGTGGAGGCACCTTGGTTCGGGTTCCGAGGTGGGCACATTTGCGTAGTATCCTTGGACAAGATACTTAGATCCACATTGTCCTAGTTCACCCAGCTGTAAAATGGGTACCCGTGAGGATGTGCTGGCAATGTGAGTGTTTAGTTCGTTGCGCCTAACAGGCAGCATGGCTGTATACTCCCCAGGGAGTTGAAGAAGTATCGGAAAGTACGATAGTGTCCTATGACCGGGGATAGTAATGTACGTAGCGCCGTGAGCAGGCGATGTGCCTGGATATGAGCGCCATATAAGCGGACTATTACTATTACTATTTCAATCAAGGTCAAACTGGACACGAGTTTAGAATTTCTGCCCGTTTCTGAAACATGGTACTTTAGGGCTAAGAACACTGGAACGTCGCTATGAGCCATGGTCAGGGATGGACGGGAACACTGGTATATTATGGCTATAAGACTGGAACGTCGCTATGAGCCATGGTCAGGGATGGACGGGAACACTGGTATATTATGGCTATAAGCCTGGAACGTCGCTATGAGCCATGGTCAGGGATGGACGGGAACAGTGGTATATTATGGCTATAAGACTGGAACGTCGCTATGAGCCATGGTAAGAGGTGGACGGGAACACTGGTACGTAGCTATGAACAATGGTAAGTCATGGCCGGGTACACTAGAACGTCGCTAGGATCGCTGACACTTTGCTAAGACCAGTGGTGAGTAATGGCTTGGAACACTGGTATAACATGTCCAAGAACTCTGGAACGTAGCTATGAGCAATAGTAAGTCATGGCTTAGAATACTGATATATCATGGCCAGGAACATTGGGACGCTACGAGCAGCCATGAGCAAGAATACTAAGTCATGGCTTGAGCAAGAATCATGGCTAAGTATATCATGGCCAGGAACATTGGGACGTAGCTATGAGCAATAGTAAGTCATGGCTTAGAATACTGGTATATCATGGCCAGGAACATCGGGACGTAGCCATGAGCAATAGTAAGTCATGGCTTAGAATACTGGTATATCATGGCCAGGAACATTGGGACGTAGCTATGAGCAATAGTAAGTCATGGCTTAGAATACTGGTATATCATGGCCAAGAACACTGGAACGTAGCTACGAGCAATGATAAGTCATGGCTAAGAATACTGATATATCATGGCCAGAGAACAGTTGGGAATACGTATATCAGCTATGAGCAATAGTAAGTCATGGCTAAGAATACTGGTATATCATGGCCAGGAACATTGGGACGTAGCTATGAGCAATGATAAGTCATGGCTAAGAATACTGATATATCATGGCCAGGAACATTGGGACGTAGCTATGAGCAATAGTAAGTCATGGCTAAGAATACTGGTATATCATGGCCAGGAACATTGGGACGTAGCTATGAGCAATGATAAGTCATGGCTTAGAATACTGATATATCATGGCCAGGAACATTGGGACGTAGCCATGAGCAATGGTCGGAGATCGCCAGGAACACTAGGCCGCTATGAGCAGAGCCAGAGATGGCTAGGGACACTGGAACGTCGCTAGCACCACTGGCACTTTACTAAGTAACAGCTGGGAACATTGGTACGTCATGAAGAACAATGGTACGTCATGGGAGTTCTAACATCCGTTTTCTATGCGCAGTAAAACTAAAACCCGAGAAAAGGTTTTCATATGGAAGCCAACGAGGTTTGTTCTCAACAAAAAGATGATAAAGCCAATCTCTAGGCAGCATGGGAGTCAAGGGGATTGCTATGATGAGACTGAATAAAACGCTGACTAAGACAATCTCCAACGTGTTATTAAGCTAAAGACCCACAATTCGCAGAAAACAATGTCCTCATTTCTACCCCAAGTGCACAGATGCCAAATGAATCGGTCAAGTCCCTCTGACAAGTGGCCAATTCCAGATCAGTTCCTGTCCAGTAACGGCCAGAATATAGTCCCCATCAAATCATCGAGCCGGCTGGTTATCTGGTATATGTCCAGTGCTTTGCCTGATTAGATAAAGTAATTCACTTCACGGTAAATGGGCAGGCAAACGCTATAGTTTGATTAAAGGGGCCGATTCCCCGTCAAAGGAGAAATTCTCGTTAAGTCTAGATCACCATTGTTGTGGGCATCACGCCTAGGATTATGCGTAATTACGCTAGGGATTAACATGACACACATATAATCCTACTACAGAGATGGAACTGCTATATACAACGGCGAGGTGATCAATAACGTCCATCATGTCTTAGATATTGAATAATGGATGGAAGAAGGAAAACTGACCGCAATTCAGCGTGAAGTGGGGTGAAATTTGGACCTGGTGTTTATGCGGGCAGTTGTATCTGTTTACAGGTGGTTTCTTTGATGTTTGTAAAGCCACTCGTGAAAGTTTTATCACACAGTCGTCATTATGTATTTACCTTGATGCTCATTAACACATTTCGTTCAATTTGCATTTAAACGCCCTTATTACATGTTTCAGATGAACGTGTTTATCAGTTTCAGTTTTCAGTTTAGTCTTAAAAAACAACGACCAACGGAAGAAGTTAATGCTATATCCCGAGATAACAAGCTATTACCAATTAATCAACGTTGTTTTGTATAAGAATTCTGTAAATAACCCAGAAGAGCACAGCAGATCGCTACAGTCCTAGACCAAACGCTGGAAAAGGATCTTTTAGGATCTCTCAGCAGCAATAAAAGTGTTATCCAGTAATTAGTATGAGACCCCCACTCTCCAAAATTCTTGTTGATATGGAACTAGTCACAGAATATATCAGGTTTACCCCACTGTTAAAACAGTGTCCACATGTTCATAGACCAACTGCATGAGTATTAACCGCAGATATGCAGTGTGGGGGATAAGGCCAGGTGTATCATATTACCTTATTTTGATGCGATCTCTACATTTGGTCTAAGTGTATGAATAACGTTGAAAGTCGTCGGACAACAGTTAGGTTTTGAAACATGCGAAATCGCAAATAAAACGATCAGTAGGATGGCCATTTCTTGTAGATTGTAATTGTCTGCGTGAAACCCGATGTTTGGATCCTATTTCGTTATAAAATTGAAAGCTCTGCTTCGTACAGAAAACATGTTTCAACGTGTAGTGATGTACCGCTTGTTCCCCGACCATAAAACAAATTCCATTTTAATTCAGCAATTTATTGTCTTTGCTTTGGTCTGAAAATATTTTATTCAGTGTTGAAATGGTTTGGGCACAAGTTATGTAACTTATTACCGCCCGCTCCCATCAGAAACATGAACAATAATGAATGGACGTAATGAATGGACATAATAATATTAATATTATTGATATTATTAATATTATTGATTAATCGAAGCGCTTACTTCGTACAATGTATTTATGCACATGACCAAAGATATTTTCATTAATAGTATTTGGCAGAGCAGGGTTGCCGTAAAGAATGGTATCAATGTCTAAGTGAACTTTTGATAGTTCAAAGTCTTGCTTCAGATCAAAACGGCAACTGACAAATTTTGGACATATTAAAGAGAAATGGTTAGCATGTTCCACCGGAGCACAACAACTGCAAGCTTTACTCTCTGATAGATTAACACGAAACAGATCTGCATGTAATGAACTACACGAATGTCTTAACTTCGTGTGTAGTATATTTGTCTTTCTTTCACCAAATAGAAAATATTTTGGAACCTTGTCATTTTTTCCTGGTAACTTTGATTTAAACGATGATAATGAATTTGTACAGTTTGTTGTAGAGGAGAGAGCATTCCATAAACTTGCAGAATCATAAATAAATGACTTTTGGAGAATTGAGGTGCGAAATTGAATTGAGGTGCGGAACAGACAAATATGATTTGTTACGCAAGTTGTATCCGGAAATGGTTTCAGTAAAAGGTGGAAGTAAATCTATCAGGTAATCAGGAGCTTGCATGTTAACAATTTTGAAGAATGTACAGAGTTTCCTTTGTGTTCGTCTAACTTTCAATGGTAACCAACCAGTTTCACTGTATAAACTATATCTTGAAGCGAATTAAGGCAATCCGTTACATTCTTGCTGCTTCAAGTGGGAACATTTCACGTTTATCACAAATATAGCTAGGGCAATTATCCCAGACCTCAGATGCATTTTCTAAAATAGGCCTAATATACATTTCGTACATGCTAGAAAGGATATATCTAGGTAATACGTACTTTAGCGTCCGTAATGAGGAAACAAGTTTGGGGTCCTTTTCTATTACAGCAGATACGGTCTTTGGTTAGAGGCATCGATGCAAACAAACGTTCCTCCGGGGAAGTTTGGAATGAAATATTGATGGTAAATGAATATTACTCATTGATGTTTGATGTGTAATGTACTTAAATTGTATCATTGTGTTTAGAAATCCGTAGAGACATATCATTATAGTTTTCAAGTAAATAAAACCTGTGAAAAACCCCAAAACTCGAAATAATTAAGATATATTACGGCATTTCGATCCGAATTTTCAATCCTGTTGCCATTTAGAGGCCAGAAGAAAAAGTAAAAAATGTTGTATTGTATACCGATATATAATGAAAGTATTCTTGTTCTCCTAATGATCAAACTCAACTTGTGCTAAACGCGGTGTTCCCCTGGGACCCGCTCACCGTCAAATACATGCATTTCTATTCATAGCAATTGTTACGTTCCCATTCTTATAAACGTGTTACAACCTGAACACGGAACCAAGGGTTAAACGCCTAAAGCGTGAATTGGGTAGGTATTAAAACAGAATTCATCATTCTTGCCAAAAAGCTATAGTTTTGCGTAGAGCAAACGTTAATCGATTTTGGCTACCATTAAACTACAATATAATTGGTGTTTATGCATTGCTAGTCTCACAGTGACTATCCTGATCAAACATTGGCAGCGCACCTCCACTACTTATCGGTACACTTGCCTCAGAAAAATCGAATATTCTAAAAAGAACAAAGATTTTATCCTTTGAAGGTTTCGGGTTTGTCTATCGATATGATCGCAATATGTTTTGAAATTACACTGGATAGAAGGGGAGATAAACAGTGACCGCTTTGATGTTTGGGGTTTTGCACGTGCGGTATTTGCATACCTGATGGAAACGCATGGCCTTTGTCTATTCAATAATATCTCTTGCTCGAGGGGGAAATTAACGCGACATTTCACGAGGACGTGATGATCATGCAGCTAAATGACGTACGGTATTTATGACAGTTTTATGTGATAATCGGTAAGATAATCCCCCTGACTTTCTCCCAATGATTCAGTAACTGTTTTGATGACGTTAATAAAGTGTGATGTTAATCAGTGTTTTATTTGTTAATTAATTTTATGTAGATAGCGGCAGTATTATTAAATTAATTATCGAGTTGTTGACTCCTGTTGTGCAGCTTAAACATTGTTACTTTTAAAGAGAAGTCGTTACTCTTGAATTATTGGGACAATGCGGAATTAATTGTTTTTGAAAACATATCCGTTTTGAGAAAAAATATGTTTTAAGCTTGCTACTCGCGGATGAGTGAGTTTGGTTTTACGCCGCACTCAGTTATATGGAGGCGGTCTGTAAATAATCGAGTCTGGACCAGACAATCCAGTTTTCAACAGCATGAGCATCGATCTGCGCAATTAGGAACCGAAGACATGTGTCAACAAAGTCAGCGAGCCAGGCCACCCGATGCCATTAGTGTATTCACTCATACTGCAATACATTTCGGGTAAACATGTGACATTTCAACTGTATTTTCACTCATATAAACATGTGTTTCAGGAATTACCTCCCTTTGCTATATTGTTTTGTTTAGGGTATATATCGCATCACTGTGAATTTGAATAACCGTGCATTTATATCAGTTTGTTACGAACCGATCTTCGTTTTACCTGCCAGCTTGCAGGGACGTATTTACCTGTAATTAAATAATCAAGATTGGGTGAAACGTCAGAAATAATATGGAATCGTATCTCTGCACATGTGTGACAGCGGTTAGGCGAAAGATTTTTGACAGCCAATCTCCTTAAAATCATTGCTCCGATAACACACACTTCTTGACTCAATTACGATATTTCTTTTAGCGCAGGGGGTATCCTATTGGAGTAGAGATCTGAAATAAATGAAATTGGTTGAGACCGTAAATATGTCAACTTCTTCGAAGGTGAGGTGAGGTGAAATTGGGTTTAACGTCGTTCTTGAGAATATTTCGCTCATATGACGACGTGCATGCGTGTGTATGTGTATGTGCGGCTGCTTGTACTAGCCCAGATTGAAGCTGGTTTTATAGTGCTAGCCCACTGAAATACCATGCCGCAGTGAAGCATGAATACCCCACTCAGACACATTATACTGACTCCCGAACCGACCAGTCCTTGATGTACCCATTAATGCCGAGCGCCAGGCAGGGACCAACAAGTACCATATTTTAACGTCTTTTGGTATGACGCGGTCGGGGATCGAACCCGCGACCTTCCCGCTCTCCGGGCGGACGCTCTAACCACTACACCACAGAGGCGGTCCTTTGAAGGTACGATTCCATCGAAATTGAGATATTTCTTGTGTATTTTTGATCATTTCACTTTCAATTTATATATTCTGGCGTATAAAGTAGTTTTGGATGACCGGAGAGCAGGTGTGATGATTTAAACGTGTCATACCAGGATATATAGTCAGGGACATATATCCCATATCAACCTCCCCCTACAACCAACCAACCAACACATACACACACAAAAAATGCATACTTCTTTTGGGGAAATAGCAGGACTGATTCATTTTAACATGCAACCCGAACACACACACACCACCCCAACCCCACCCATTTGGCACCCCACCCCCGAGCTGCGATACATTTGGCGTGTTCCTCCTCTCCTTGTTTCATGACGCCCTCACCCCTCCCCTTAGATCACACCAGTCCCATCTCTCCCGATATGGTAAATGGCCATTCCCAGAGCAACACTCTGATTTGGGGACGTGTATCAGAATAATATTGATAATATTAGAAGGCTGGCAAAATCTCAGGATCATTTGCCACATATTCTGAACTGAACAGGATGATGCGGGTAGACTAACACTTAGTCTCTGAATACACATAATATTTATTGTAACAAACAAACCCATTTAAATTGAAAAGGAGCCCCAGGGAGACCAGAGATTCAGAGAAATCTAGACTTGCTTCATTTAGGGCTTTAGCATTGCAGGGAAGGCTAGGCTAAAAGGAAATATAATATGGTTCAGGAACTGTGTGCCAGACTACGGTTTCGGGCGATGGGGTACGGCATTGGTTAAAACGTTCGCCCGTCACATAGACTTCCGTCCCTGAACATGTATATAATTTTGATAGTTACAAATAGACCCATTTAACATGAAAAGGAGCCCCAGTGTGTTGTGAAATTCAGGGGAAAGACAGGGTATCCGTCACTTAGACTAACAACTATTGAAATGGACATATTTTACTGAAAAAAAATTCATAGTAAAAATAAAAAAATATAATGAAAAGGAGCCCTGAGACTTTCTTCATTTTCAGAAGCTGAGGAAATCTAGCTTGCCACAATTTCTAGACTTGCGTGGGCTTTCTTGGGTATATTTGCCGTCATAGACTAACAACTATTCTCTGAAATGGACATATTTTACTGAAAAAAATTCATAGTAAAAAAAAAAATATAATGAAAAGGAGCCCTGAGACTTTCTTCATTTTCAGAAGCTGAGGAAATCTAGACTTGCCACAATTTCTAGACTTGCGTGGGCTTTCTTGGGTATATTTGCCGTCACACTGAAGACTCGTTTTTGATTCCTCACATTGTATAGTATATTGTGTGAAGCCCATTTCTGGTGTCATCTGCATGATATTGCTGGACCATTGCTAAAAGCGGCGTAAAACCATACCCGCCCACTCACTCATCTACGGTTAATAAGTGGGGCGTTTATATTGCTAATAAGTCCTGGGTGGGCGGTTATGGAGCGTTCACATCTGTTACAAAATAAAGTAATAATTGATATTTTATGGTCACTGCGGGAGACAACCAACAATGAACGTCCCACAAACCAACACATGTTCCGTTCACACAACGAAGTAATTACAACAGTCTGTACATTTCCGTGTTTTATATTAACGCTAACAATACCACATTCACCGGTGTTTTTGCCAACCATGCCTTGTTGATATCAAACCTACAAACGGATATCTATATTGTTCAGCCCAGCGTGTTCATTTCATTAATGAAATCGACGGATGTTGTACATTTCACTTGCACTGCTACAAGCCTATTAATCTTGTTCATTTCAGGATCACAGGCATATTAGCGTGGGTGGACGAGCTGTTGTCCCGTTGCAATTGATGATTCATGTGGTTAAATCAATTATTTTTGATATTAAAGACTGTTGACACAATGCAGTCATATGTTTGATAGCTGGCATCAGAACCTGTAGGACTGTCCCATTTCATAATTAAGTCACACAATCCTCTGATAACACGGATGCATATACAAAACCGCTATGACAACATTAATCCATATTAATTTGCATAATATAACTGTTATACAATATTTTAACAGATGAAAGATATTTTGTTTCAGTCTACAAGTCATTAATTTGTACAAAAACATAACTTACTCAAGCTATAACCTATTTCCCGAACTCAGGGCTTATACTGCGTGAAAATTAAACTAAGGGACCGTTCATAATTTATGGCTAGGGGGTGATGATTTTTTTAAGTGGGTAGGGGGTGTCACCCATTTTGTTCTGGAGAGGTAGGGGGTCATCAGTTTTCTACACATGTACTCTGTGTATGTATGTGTGTGTTCAGCAAATTTGTACATAAAAATCTTTAATAATTACGCTTACAAATTATGGGGGTTGGGGGTGTAATTGATTTTGTACATGACATGCAGGTGGGGGGGGGGAAAGACTTACTTTGAACTTAAATTTTAGGGTGAAGATTCAAATTGTACATGCTTCTCCATAAAAATCATCATCACACCCTAGCTATAAATTATGAAAGGTCCATAATTCATGTTAATTTGCATAACTGTATATACCACTGTTACACAGTATTTTAACATAATTTACACAAACTATATCTTGTACCTTTTCCTGAATCAAGGCTGCGAAAATTACTGCAAAAATTAAACCAATTTAAAGAACATTTGTTTTCAGTCTCATCATTATAAGGTTGTCGAGCTATGTAAAATGTCTTCATCTTCACCAATTTCTAGTTCTCAGCAATATAACCCGAGGCAAGATATCCGGTAAAAATAAATGAGTACAAAGATATTTCGTTTATGTATACATTCCACATCACTTGACCCCAGTCCTTCCAAGAAGCACCGTGACTCACGATCTGCGCGTGTCGCCAAGGCTGTCTTGCGCGTGCCTCCATGGTTACCAACTAATTGATGACGCCATATGACACTTCTCAAGTCATCTGGGGAAAGATGTAAGTTTCTGTAACCTTTGACCCTCCTGTCAGTCTTCGTCTTGCTGCTGCAATACATTTATCATGGCACAATATGCGGTAAGGGAGACCCGTGGGAAGCTTGAGGGGGGAATTCCTGGCTCTGCATATTTGCTCGCGCACGATCATCGAGAAATGGCGCATTGAGATATTTTTGAAACTGCGGAATTTTCACATCTGTTGCCTGTGAATTTGATGCAGCGCTGTTAAATGCTACCATTTCTGTTTTTTGAGACATTTTTGTAGGTTTACCTAATTTGAAACTTAGTTCCTTCTTTCCAATATCGTATAAGTCGCAGAGCCTACGTCAGTGCATCAAAATACTTTTACGATACATAGTACCTTAACGTACTTTACTTTTTACTGAGGATTAAAAACGGAAGGAATTTGTGAATGGAGTTTTACGGGTTAGTCTTGGCAGCGATTACGGAGAAGGTGCAGCGGCGATACTTCGGGAACAGCAGACAGTTTCAACACTCCGCAGCGCTAAAGTATCGCTGTAATGAGTTCTATGAATGAACCAGTCCTATCTACAACTTAATGAATTTTTGCAGTAATTATATTCTTAGAGCATTCCTTGACAACGCATAGTCTCCGAAAATATGTAATTTGGATAGAAACTATAACTTCATTTTAAAATTGAAAAGGAACGCCAGTAAGATGTGAACAATCTAGACTTGCGTTATTCCGTCTTCAGCACTTATTGTTCATCGACTTTGAGAAAGTTAATTTTCCATGCAAATGAGCAAGGATGGTGTTGGTATAAAATGTTTTCAATTAATTGTAATGCACAATGTAAGGTCAATCAAAGGTGTTCCAAAGGTAAATGGGAAAACGTTTTAAAATGAACTTCAGTTAATTTGTCATTTTTTCAATCTTTTTTCCATCCCATCCATTTTATTCTTCGGGAATTTCGGTCCACACCATATGAGGTGAAATGGGTTTAACATGGCGTTGATCAGTGTATATATATAACCATGGTAAGGACCATCTAGTCATCGGTCAAGAACAGGCAACGGTACTCATTTAAGGGCACTGGAGTCGAAAAACAGGCGGATCGGACCATATAAGGCTTTGCTCATAATGCGCCATTGTTTGGACCACTGCACGTTTCTGAAGCTATTCGCTACGATCGTCTCTCACACCATCAACCACTGATGTGCATAGTCTTGAATCAATAGTATAAAAGTTGTAAATTTTCTGACTAGTTTAAAACAATGTTCACACCCTAGCTTAGTCGGTCATACAGACCCTGAAACAAATATATCCAAGAAAGGCCACGCAAGTCTAGAAAATGTGGCAAGTCTAGGTTGAAGAAAGTCTCAGGGCTCCTTTTCATTATATTTTATTTTTTTTACTATTAGCTTTTTTCTGTAAAATATGTTCATTTCAGAGACTAGTTGTTAGTCTAACCCTTGTTGTACACTTGGAATGGAATCCGTTCATGTCTTGAAACCTCATCAACGTCATCATAAATTCTACAAACGAAAACTTCCACTCGGAAAATGACCAAATGTTTCCTTGATAGGTTTAGCATTACCGTGGCAAAGTCAGTTTTTTCTGTTGAACTAGTATGGATAGTTTGCCTGCCCTGAAAATGCTATTGGCTACTTGGACCCATTTGTCCGGAGAACTGTTCTGCATCGTGTTCACATGGTGATTACCGTCAAGCCAACCGCGTCTCCAACAACTGAGCTCCTCATGCGGACGATATATAGCCGAATTAAAGCCCTAGTACACACAAGGGCGAGCAGTAATTAACTAGCAAAACACTCTCACGAGAAACGAATTGTAGCCCCATTGATTTAGAACGACGGACTGGAGTCGAGCTCTGTCCGTCCAACAACTGACCAATTAAATTCTGGACTCTTCCGGCAGATGGGCACCGGAAGTCCAGACGAATCGCCATGCATTATGGGAGGTTATGATCCACTGCGGACATGACTATCTATAAATCGTTAGAGACTACTTTGTAATTCCGCCGTGAGTCATAAACTTGCTGACAGTCGTGTTGCGACCAGAATTCCTACTCCCATCTGTCTTCAGCTCCATCGGCATCTGGTTTCATCCGTCAAACTGTTCTGTTGTCTTCATTAAAATCGTAAAATTAGTCACCGCATAGAAATCCAATTTATGCTAAATTCTCTCAGCTTAAAGGCGAACAATTTCTGGCGAATATAGATCATATCTAAATTACACCAAACAAATTCTCTTCAGATGAGTAATGTTTACTTTTTATATATTTAGCGTTTGAAAGTTCAATTCCCATCAAGCTTGTCAAACAGTGTGAACTCCAAGGAATTCAATTCGATAGAGATTACATTAAAATTACTTTAAACGTTTTAGATTTTCGATGAATGTTTCTAACTGCTTTAAAAGCATTA
The DNA here is from genome assembly GCF_003918875.1 of Haliotis rubra. Taxonomy (NCBI): domain Eukaryota; kingdom Metazoa; phylum Mollusca; class Gastropoda; order Lepetellida; family Haliotidae; genus Haliotis; species Haliotis rubra. The sequence continues at coordinate 348,198 of NW_025766070.1, read as the reverse complement.
TAATGTTGGACATTTATGAGCTGTCTCATTAAAAATATTTAAATCATTTTGAGCTGTTTCAATAACTATAGAGCGCTGCAAACATAAAGTGCCACGTTGTAAAATGCTGGATTACGGCATCAGTACAGAATGAAATAATCGAGAATAGGAACCTAGTAGTGCTGAGTTCAACTCCTTCCACTGGTAAAGCTGCTTTTATGGGCTCGGGGTAGCCTTGCTCCAAGGCTGTACTGAATGCTAAGCCAATGGATGTATAAAAGTAATTCTATTCTTCAAAGAGGCAAGTCTGGATAAACGAACAGTACAGACGCCGGTCTGTTAGAGGGAAAATATGTTCTTTTTATTCATATTTTTATATATGGAGATTATCATTTAAACTTTTATTTTATTACCCTAGAGACTTGTGCAAGTCTAGGCCACAGGGATCCTCTGCTGAAATAGAAGCGACAAATCCATTTCCATATTCATAAGAAATCTCTGCAGAAAGATGAGTCAATAGTACAATTGTGACTATACCATGAGCAGATATTTGTTTCAGCAATAATAGAACACAATTATTCTTTATTTATTACATTATAACAGAAGACCATGGAAGTGATGACACGTTGTTCCAGTGACTCTTGAAAATATCTTGAGTTACTTACTCTAGATAACCGGAGTGTTCTATATAGAACACACATATTGCAGATGCATGACATGTAACTGATTTAACACTTGAATAAAAATAGGACGTTTTAGATAGCTGTCTTCAGTCGAAGTCTCTCTAACGCACCCAATGAGAGCATAGAATTGGTACCGAGGGATCCATTCCTCAACAGGGATATGTCTCACAGCTCGCTTTGTGAAACGAGTCCCAGGAACTCTTTGGCTAGACTAACAACTAGTCTCTGAAATGAACTTATTTTACAGAAAAAAAGCTCATAATGAAAAAAATAAAACATAATGAAAAGGAGACTTTCTTCATCTAGACTTGCCACATTTTCTAGACTTGCGTGGACTTTCTTAGATTTATTTGCTTTAGGGTCTGTATGACAGACTACTCATTGGCGTAAGAAGCGACTATACTGGCTTGGCAGGTCAAGCCCAGACTAACACTTAGTCTCTGAATAAATATAATTTTAAATTGAAAAGGACCTGAACCTGAGGACATCTGCTTCATTTAGGGCCAAAGTTAGCGTCGCAGAAAGGGTCGGGCACAAGGGAAAATAGTGCGATCCAGGGTCTGTGAGACGGACTAGGTCAAGCCCTGTGCCCTGGCCAAGCGTGTGGATTCGTGGTCGTTGCTCATGATATCAGTCACTGGTATGCCTGATCCTGACTCGATACTCTGCACACCTCAGTGATAAAGCTGTCGCTGTAAATACATTAACTCAGTCTCTAAGTAATCCGTAAACCCCCCACAAAGCTGTTCAAAGCTTTTACACTGAAACAACGTCTCGTGTCTAAAGCATTACGACAGCCGAGTCTGTAATAATCCGATGCAACACCTAGATTATTTGTCAGCTGCATCATTGCCCCGGCTTATATTCTGGAATACAGAGATGAATACGGAGATGACTCACACACTACGGGAGATTGGTACTACTGATCTACACCAGCACACAATGAATACCAGCTACTCACGCAATGATCCAATGGTTTGTCTAGTCAGGCTGTGTCGGTATCTCCTATCGTATCATTACCAGTCGTTGCACTTCGACGAGAGGTCAACTCTTTTTATAAGCTTTCATTTGGAACTCATGGGAACTAGTTCAACCGATTGCATTTTTCGCAACCATCCATTAAGAACTAGTAAGATCAATACTACTGGGGCTCCGATCTGGACTAAAGTAGTTTTTTGTTCGGCCTCCTGTTAAAGGTTGCACTTGCCTTACGTGAGTTAAGAAAACAGATCGTACATCTTTTATCTCTCTTTAAACCTTTAAGTTAAGGCGTAAACTTCCGCCATGGGGTATGGGTGTTTGTAAAAACAGAAAGTTTGCTCTCAAAAAACTGGATGTGACAAAAATTACAAAGGTTATCAAAATTTAAGTTCCAAGACACTGTCATATGATATCAAATACTTCACCATGGAATTAGACTGACCCTGAAACATATATACCCAATACAGCAACCACATGAATGTCTAGAATATGTGGCAAGTCTAGAATATGTGGCAAGTCTAGATTACCACAGTTTCTGAAAATGAAGCAGGACATTTAAATTATATTTTGATTAATATATTTTAGGAACTTGCTTCCTGTAAAATATGTTTCTTCAGAGACTAGATGTCTACCATGGTATAACCGTTTCTTGATGGTTCGTTATAGCCCCCATCAAACATAAGCATGAACTTCCTTTGTGAGACAGTTTACTGACAAGATTACCCCGTACTTATTTGTATTTTCTTTCAGTTGAAAACTATGGAATCCTGGAAGGGACATTGTCGGGTTGTCGCATTGTCGCGTTGTTGCCCTCTCAAAAACATGCAAAATGAGGCAAAATCAACCAAAGCGCGACAACGCGACAATGTCCCTTCCAGGATTCCATAGAAAACCACGTTCATGCTGTTGATCACTGGATTGTCTGGTCCAGACTCGATTACTTACAGACCGCCGCCATATAGCTGGATATTGCTGAGTGCGGCGTAAAACTCAACTCACTCACTGACTCACTCCCATAGAAAACCTATCTTAATTATGTTTTAAAGAATACTAACGGTTTGAATAATCTTGAACTAGGTGACAAGAACTATTTGCTGCTGAATCATGCGATGCTGTTTTCATCCTCTGAAGACGACGCCTAGATGTTATAGATCCTGACCTAGCGGACATCCACGCCCATATATAATAGGTTTAAGCCCCTGGGGTCACGTCGCAGACTTCTATCCCTCTTTATGTATATGTGTATGTAACACCAATATATCGTTCACTTGTGTTTCAGAGATAAATCGAAAGCGGTAGCCTCCCTACAGAATAACACTGAGATTGATACAGAGCTCTGATTCCAGACCATATCATTCTGCAAATTTGATTTGGTCAGTTTCTTTGTATTCATATGTTTGACCATGGAGGTCATCTCTGTCGGCCATTGATCAGACTGACGGGGGTCCAGAGGGTTTTCTGACCATGACTCATTAACACGGAGGTTATCTCACACAAGCACAGTAGGGTATGTTGGGAGAGCCATGTGGGTTTGGTTAAATGTCGCTTTCATCTGTATTTCAGTGATACCAAACGTGCATGATATATCATTAGTCTTGGGATTGGTGAGTTTTGTTAAACGCCACTTGGAGCAGTTTTTCGGCTAACAAGGCGTGTATGATATATCCTTGCTTCGAGTACATGTGAGTGAGTTCGTTTTAACGCCCATTTGAGCCTTGCTCATATAGTGAGTGACTTTGGTAGAAAGCTGTTTGGAAGAGTATTTAAGTTCTACTACAGCATGATCTAGCCTAGTCTGTTTCACAGTCCCTGAACCACATTATTCCCCCTTCCGCCAAACCCCTTTTGCAATGCTAAAATCCCTTAATCAATGATTAATTAATGAAGCAAGTCTAGATTTCCTCTGAATCTCCCACCTTACTGGGCCTCCTTTTTCACTTTAAAGTGACCCGTGAAGGTCCGGGTTAGAATGAACCTTCAGTAACCCTTGCTTGTCGTAAGAGGCGACTAACTGGATCGGATGGTCAGGCTCGCTGGCTTGGTTGACACATGTCATCGGTTCCCTATTGCGCAGATCGATGTTCATGCTGTTGATCACTGGATTGTCTGGTCCAGACTCGATTATTTACAGACCGCCACCATATAGCTGGATTATTGGCGTAAAACTAAACTCACTCACTCACTCACTTTAAAGGGAACGACTTGTTTCTGTCAAAATTATGTATATTCAGAGACTAAGCTAGACTTGATTAGTTTGATTAAAGGAATATCCTCCTTACTCTTTCATGAAATACATACACGGTTCACTGTTAATGTAATGGAAAAGAGTGACGCTCGTCTTCCACACGTATATAACCGTTATAACCTTTCTTCCACACGTATATAACCGTTATAGCCTTTATGGATAACAACTGTATTTTTAATGTCGTGAGTGCGACGTTTCGGTACAGATATGTGTAAATGACGTAAGTGGCGATTGACATTGTTGTAACCATATTTACAGTTAACTACTGTTATACGAACTAAGCTTAGTTGTCCCTTTGAGTTTACAACCGTAGTTTACTCACAACACTGTATAATAATTTATATCACGATAAGATGTATTTACACCCAAATCCACCCCTACACACACTCATATTTGCGTATTATGTATCAATTCAGGAAATAAACATGAAATTGGTACACTTGACATCGCAACTGATGCATGTGCAATAATAATCAGGGATGCGTTCTGCACATGATCAAGTGCTTGCTGTCATGGTTTACTGTTAATACAATCGCCATTCACGTTTCCTCTTCCGGGTTTGATTTAAAACCCCTAAGCCCATGTGTCGGGAATCACAGGTCCAATGTGGCTATATAACGGGGTTACACCATCTTAATTATGAAATACGGTTGATCCGGGATTGAAACAAATGACTCATAGCTTAGCGTGGACAACTCGGAGAATGTGGCTGGGATTTCTGCTGCCCTTCCGCTGACCTGTGGTATGGGCTGGTCAGCTGGATGTAGGTTGCCGGTCCAGGTAGCAGCGATGGGGAGTATTGATCACAGACATAGACAGCTGTACATGGGAAACTTGACGAAGTCGTGTTGTTGACTCCTTGTACGTCTCAGCTGTCATGTTTATTTCTATGCAATGTACATCATGTGAAGTCGCCCCGTGACTGGTGGCAGGCTGCAGTGCGGTAGACTAACGCTCAGGCCCTGAATATATATAATTTTGATAGTAACAAATAAACCCATTTTAATTGAAAAGGAGCCCCAGTGCGTTGTGAGATTAAGTTAGGGCTTTAGCATTGCAAGCATTAAGGAAAATGTGGTCCAGGGACTGTGAGATAGACTAGCAGTACGGATATGCATGTTGTAGTCTTGGTTATATTCAGAGATGTGTACATAGTGCGATATCTCCCTATGTTTAGTTGAAGTACTGACAGCATCATTGAAGAAACTTGAAATCATTAGGAATTCTTTTGAAAGCATAATTTCTGAAGTATTTTAATAACTATACAAGAAAGATTCCTTTGAGAAATATTTTGGCAAAACCAAAGAGGCACTTTGTGGCAGCTGAAAATACACGAGATTGTTTATATGACGTGGCGGCGCGTGGTCCTGTGCTCAAAGCTCAGGTCACAAATCGGTGAACTTAAGCAGCGTCGAGCTCGGAGAGTTCTTGGATGGGTGACCGTGTTTGGCAGCTTGACTCCTGAGAGTTTCTAGGACTTGAGTCCTGCACCACAACGAAGCACATGTGACACATGTGGTCTCACCTTAGGCAAGTGAGTTTGTTCAAAATTGTCTCTGTTCACCCAGCAGGAAAATGGGTACCCGGTGGAAAAAGTCACATGACTATAACCTTGTTATCCTGGGTAATAATGTGCTGTGCCTTGATTGTTAGCGCTATGAGCATACCTAGTGTGGAGTTTGGCGCTATATAAATGGACACATTATTATTTTTTTTTTATATATTAATTTACTCTAGCTGGACAAAGATCTGTAATTAATGATACGATAGCCAATTACAAAAATGAGAGAGAAAAAAGTAAATCCTCAAGGGGTTTTGTGTATTTTTTTTATATATTATTATCGTTATGACAGAATACAGGATAACTTTTGGGGTATAGTCGGTGAGAACTAAAAACAACTGTAGTCCTTATAAGCAGGGCCCTTATATAGAAAACTGTAAAAGCAGAATATGGTCACCTGTTTTCACTTAACCTTTTTCATAGCCACACTTGGTTTTGAAAAACATGTATAATGAATTATTCAAAGAATGTAATTACTTTAGTGCAAACTGGGCTCGTAAACTCTCAAACACGTTTTCCTGTATACGTCTTCAAACACGAATGCCTTAAAGATTTCTTGTCGCTTCTATACTGATGTACAAAACAAAGTACACACCTGGTGTTTTGAAACTATTAAAATAACGTAAATATTTTGCTAGCAATGTTACAATTGGGTACGATATCTATGGTGTTATTGCAACACGTACACAATGTTTGTGACCTGTGAGTCGCAATCAAAACACTTTTCTAAATATTACGCTGTGTTCAGGAAAACATTTTACCAAAGCATCAGGTGTGTACTTTCTTTTAAACGTCAGTGTATATCTCAATATATTCGGATCTTCCCAGCCTTTCCCTATGAAAGTCCAGATTCAACCATAAGTCCCTAGGTTTGTCGGCAGCATACTACTGATCGTGACATTCCCAATCAAGCTGACATGATGCGATATAATTGAAAAACAGTTTAATTCCACCATGTGGAACGCAATAGTGCAGTGATAAGGCGTCTGCCTGTCACGCTGAAGGCCCGGGTTCGATCCCCGGTGGAGGCACCTAGGTTCGGGTCCCGAGGTGGGCACATTTGCGTAGTATCCTTGGACAAGATACTTAGATCCACATTGCCTCAGTTCACCCAGCTGTAAAATGGGTACCCGTGAGGATGTGCTGGCAATGTGAGTGTTTTCTTCATTGCGCCTATCAGGCAGCATGGCTGTATGCTCCCCAGGCAGTTGAAAGAGTATCGGAAAGTACGATAGTGTCCTATGACCGGGGATAGTAATGTACGCAGCGCCGTGAGCAGGCAATGAGCGCCATATAAACGGACTATTACTATTACTATATAAACCAAGCTAACCCTTTCCACTGACGTTAAAGGAAGAAACAAAAAACGTCTTGCCCCAACAATTCTTGTTTTGTAGGGCTTATTTTTGTCTTTAATTTCTTCGTTTTGAAAAAAGGAAGAAAATACACCTGACACCACATTTCATGTTGAATATTGAACCATATGTGAACAAAAATAATATAGTTGCTAGGCAACGATAATAATGCATGATAAAACAAGAGCGAGTTACCGTAACTGGGATAGGCTTCCCGACATAAAACAGCTGATAGGTTTGGAGCAGTGGTTCATAGCTCACTCGGTCATTCATTCGAAATGAACGTCACAACTCCAAGTATTATCCAGTAAAATGAATACTTCGGAAACCAGGGCATATATATGATACTTTTGTTTTTCGCAGTATGTTCTATGAAATTTAGATTTCGTTTTTCGTGTTATAACTTGCCTCCTTGTAAAACTTCAAACATTTGTTGAGTAGTATCTACATGGACAATACACACTTCCAGGAACTATGACATCGCTTGAACGGAAAGTAGGCACTTGCAATCACAAAAAATGTGATAAAAATCTTTCGACTTCAAATTAAAATTTAAATGGACGATGTATACACATTTAGCGTTTACTGATAACTCTAATTACACAGATATATTACATATGGTATAAGTAAACTGCCTAAACACACCCAGGGAATGGGCACCGGATAGTTGAACATAGACTTGCACAAGTCTATAATTAAATGATCCTTAGTTTAGATCATCATTCCTATGTTACTGTTATTGTGCAAATATTTCATTAATATTTGCACTATATCATTTTGTAAACATAAAAACAATTTGCTCCTATAAACGCCTCGAGTCTTTAGATTTGGACTTGCTTATTAAAAGGACAGAATTCCTTTACATCCATGGACTTATAATTCAGTAAAGCCCTGGAGCAAGTCTACATAGAACAAAGCGTTACATTTGAGCAGCTACAACGTTTAGAATCCGAGCGAGCACACCGACATTGATGCTGTTCTTCTGTCAAACATTTCGACATGTTTTTATGTTTTCTTCCGTTTGTTTCCTTTGCAAGACGTTCAAGATAAAAGAAATACGTTGCATTTTTAAATTATCCTTGAAAAAAAGCTGAATTGAAAAATATGTTTTTTTTGACAAATTTTACAGATTTATGTCGGCTTTTTGAGCAGAATAGGTGCTGAAATATTCTTCAAGGATTAAACCTGTTTGCTAGTACCGTTCCCCTTTGATAGCTGGTACTGGAGTATCCCCTTTGTTACCATAGCCTTACCTCTGGGTATAAATGCACATATATCCCGTCATAAATAGGCAGCTAGGAAGTCATCTTGTTACAACATCTGACCTTGTAGACGTTTCTGAGAGTCGGTGTGACAAATGAAAGCGTTGATGTTTGTTATGTAATTTAACGCAGCATATTTAGTATCCTTCGAGTCTCTGTCATAGAAGACATAACGCGCCGATCTCCTTACTTTCGTCGCGTCTGTGAAATGTACGCGTTTCTAATGAAATGCACATGCAACAGACGCACATGCGTGCTGGGAATGCCGGCGTAATTCTCGGTCAAGTCTGGTCATACCACAGTCATGTACGCCGGCATGTTGAAATGTCAGCCCCTCGCTCGGCAGTCTGGAACACAGGAGAAGATTAAACCGTGGGGGCTTGTTAGAAAGAGTTGTCGTTTGCTATTGAAACCATAGCTCCGACTCGAAAAAAGTACATGGGTGAGATGAATGTGAGAAAATAGACTTGGGAAGGAAGATATTAGTGTCAGATATTTGTTACAGGCCATGGGAAAGCGAGTGAACCTTGGTAAATGGGAGATGCCTGAGCACATGACGTCACTGAGCAATGACGTCATTCGCGATGTCTGCCAAATTGATGGGTAACTACTCCTTTCCTTGTCTTTTGTGAGGGCGACTTTTCGGTACAGATTCTTGTACCGTTGTTTAGCAGGAATCTGTACCGAAACATCGCACTTACAAAACAGAAGCAGTTGTTATCCATAAATTTGTCAGTATTGCACTTTTCAGCTTCTTCAATGCCACTCAAAGAAGTCTTCACCTTATGTTCAAACTAGAGCACTGATGAATAATATACTATTTTACAAATGTGTATTACCTTCTAAGCATGATTAAAGAAATATTAATGCTAGATAACGAAATGTTCCATCATGAGATCATGGTGATGAAGACTATACTTAATTTTTTTACACAACTGAAGTTTTAATAAACTGGAAATGAAGAATAAGCTCGTCTTCCCTGGGGTCATTTGCAGGAACTTACCTCATTGACTATTGTAAGAGGTACGATAGACTAATAGGTAACCTCTAATGTAAACTTTTGTTATAAAATATGCCTGGAATGTACTTTCCTGAGTCCTAAACACAGTCCGTTAAACTAACAAGCCCTGAAATAAAACACATATTGTTGCTAGGGCTGCGCAATATAACCGGTTTACCGGTATTTACCGGTTCAGACGTGAAAACGATACGTATTGCGATACGCTGATCGAAAACCGGTAGTTTGACTTGCATTCGGAAAACTTCGTAACACTCGGAAATCTTCGGATATTTCCTTGTTTCGTTTGTGCCAAATATTATTCATATTTATATTTTATCATGATTAAAAGTTGTTATTAAAGCTTAATGAAGCATAATGATTTTGTTGTGTTTTTGCTCTATAAATCAAGCATTAACTCGATTATAAGTAGTTTTTTGTTTAAAAATACTTCATGCAATATATTGCAATACATATGGCAATACATGCTTTCGCATCGCAATATGAAAATTCTCTGCAATACCCACCGCTGGTAGTTGCATGTGTTTAAGGTGTTACTCATCAAGGGGCGGTGGGGTAGTCTAGTGGTTAAAGCGTTGGCTCGTCACGCCGAAGACCCGGGTTCGAATCCCCACGTGGGTACAATGAGTGAAGCCCATTCCTGGTGTCCCCCGCCGTGATATTGCTGGAATATTGCTAAAAGCGGCGTAAAACCAAACTCAGTCAGTCAGTCTTACTCATCAAAACACAAAATGATCTATTACCTATCGGTCGAATTGATGATATGTGACAGAACATACTTATCGCATCCTATATTTACAATGGTACTTTATCTCTCTGCACTAAATATATACTGAAACATATAGTAAAGTTCTTTTTGTATAACTGATGAAATTGTACAAAATTATTTTTTTCCCGAATGTTGATGTACAAGGACAAAACGGGCAATGCAGTAAACTATGTAGGCGTCAAATGAGCCGAATTCTCTAAGCATGACATTGGCTGTGTTTTATGATTGACAGAAATATACAAGGAAGACGTCTCTGAATGACACCAATGCGCGAATACATAAACAGCGGGCCAGAGATACTCGTACAATGAGACATAAATGAGCAACGTCGAGAAAAAAAGTAACATTCGGAAAACATCGTCAATTTCCGTGACAGCGGACATAAACGAAATATTCCGAGTGAGATATCGTTTTGATTTAGCTGTTTTCAAAGTAGACTCACGCTTTTTGTCTGAATATATATAGATATTTCACAGCAACAAAATAAACCCATTGAAATTGCAAAGGAGTCCCAATGAGATGCGAGATTCAGTTAGGGTTTTAGCATTGCAAGGAGAGCTAGGCAGTAGGGAAAACAATGTGGTTCAGGGTCTATTTTCAAAGGGACAGTCGTCTGTCTGCCAACCCACGGAAACACCCGAAGTGACGCAGAAGAGCACTTGTCGACCCTTTACTAAAATAGAGACTCGTCAGACACATGGCTAAGCAAAAATGGATATGGTTGCCTCAGACTTACGATGTGATCATTGTTACGTGATGCTGTATTGTGTTTGCCGAGTGCAACCAAAACATGATGCGTGTGTCGTCATCATGGAGGGAATTTACGCGAGGCCACCGACATAATTACAATTCCATAAGCATGCGTATGATCACCATGAGTATTCCACCAAGGAACCCCGTGTTTTCAACTAACGTGAGAAATATGTCGGATATGTGTGAGACTTTACTATACACATTTCTTCGTAGTGACTTACAACTTTGTTGATGAAACGTTTGCTGATGAGACAGTTCACTCACTGTCTCTTCGCACCTTTAATGTAATCGGTTCTCTGTGAGAGATTAGTGGCGTTGTCTTTATACGGACATGCATCTCGATAGTGTATTTATGCTATTAAATAGTGAGTTACACCTGAACGTATAATCCAGGGGCGGATCCAGGATTTTGGAGAAGGGGGGTTGCACATAACTCCCCTCTGGATCCGCCCCTGTAATCGCATGATTTCAGCCACACAGAGACGAGATTAAGTTTATACATATACACAAATATATGTTTTTAATGCAAAATTATAATGAAAAGCAAATTGGTTATACATAATTTCACCAAACAACTGTTTGAAACACGCAATATGGTAATTAGAGTAATAATTACCCTAATTACCATATTCCGTGTTTTAAACAGTATTTATCTAATTACCATATTCCGTGTTTTAAGCAACTATTTTGTGAAGATATGTATACCAAATTTGCTTTTCATTATGATTTTGAATTAAAAATGACATTTGATCGACATCAAACTGAAATGTGCCAACGTTTATCAGTTGCGAATAATTGGTAACTGATAAACGTTGGAACATTGCAGTTTGAGATGAGTACAAAGGGTTTTGGTGACTTACTAGGACCGCCATTTTCACGAACCTATTCCTTTCATCTTCTGAATGAGCTATCAGATATTTCAAATATGTTTCACATCTTTTTGCATCACATTGCATTGAAGGTGAGATATAAATCATGTTGAAAAATTATTTATTTCACAGAATATGAAAATGTAAATAAAAAATGTTTGATATATGACAGTTGCACAGCGTTTTTATAAGGTAACATATTCGATATTTACTCTTTACCAAAAATACATCTGATTGAGATACCAAGATATTGCAAGTTGACCACTTCAACGAATATTCAGTTACAAACCTGACTACATTTAACAAGATAGACACCATGCGCTTTTAAAATCGTCACGAAATTGCACATTTTACAAACTGCAAGATTCAGAAACGCATGTGGCAAAATTCAAAGACTAACACGAAATAACGATATTAAGCAAATAGGACAATGGCGGCGTTTTTAAAGGGATGAGTATGCATGTCCATAGGAAACATGAAACCATATACAAGCACAGCACACTAAACGGAACATGAGCGGTTCAAAACATGAGTCACCATTTATTGGAAAAATCTGTTGAATTTATTCGGTCATGGCTAGCGATGCTCAAGCCATCTGTTTCACCTGTTAAGGGAATGCGCTGTCTTCAACAGCGCCTGACCCCGGTTGAAACTTTCCTGAATTTAATTGAAAACAACAATTGAACATATTTTGCCCTTATGGATCATATCAAGACCAAGATGTTTAATTTGACTGGTTGAATACTCTACCCGTGTACTAAAACCACTAGATGAATCGATTACCGTTACAGCTGTGGTATAGCTTGTTAGCATCATGTGCCGAAACACGACTTGCATGAAGAGAAATGCGAGTTGATATTAGTCATATCTCGTATATAGATTCAATGCACGTGCTGCATGAGATATTCGCACCATATGTTGCGCTATGTGATCAAGCTGGTTAGGACCGTTAGTTAATGCTATTGATTTCTGATATACAGCTGACCTCGATAAAACGCGATGATTTATCGGTATGTGTTGAGTAAAATATGCGACAAATTAGGTAAAATAACGTAGAAAAATATGTACACATTGTTCTGCTATAATTTCAAGCATAAAAGAACTCAATATATGCATTGTAAATGCGATGTCCCTAGTTCGTCATATACATGTGCAGTCGAAGTTAAGGGACCCACGCAAACACGTTTCTGATGCTCGATACAAACGGAAAATGATTACCAAGGAAAGAACAGGTTTTAGTAATTTTAGCTCGAGATGATCGTAAATTCGACACTTAAAAGTTCATCAATACTTCACATACTGTCAAACACCTTTGAGTCGAAGTTAAAAGGGCCATGTAAAAACGCATCTGATGCTCGATACAACGGGAAATGATTATCGAGGAATGATCAGTTTTTAGTATTTTTTACCTCGAAACGATCGTAAATTCGACACATCAAATGTGTTTACTGTTCATGTTTTTCGTTCCCGTGAGTTTAACATGAAAACAAACAAACAAAAAACCAAAACGAAAACAAACAAAAACACAAAAAACAAACAAAAAACCCCCAAACAAACAAACAAATGAAAAACAAACAAACAACACTTATGATATATGTTACGTAAACATTTCTTCGTGATTTAGACAGTTTTTCATGACTCATATCTGTACTCTCTAATTGTTCGTTCAAGGAAGTTTCTGCATGTGTTGTGACGGGTAACGTTCCTTATTCCTGGTATAGTGACAATGGGATTGTTAATAATAAACACATACTCCTCATATAGTCTGTTTTTATCATTAATTTGTTAAAACCTAAACAGCTTTGTCGCTTTAGTATGACTCAGTCATTGTCACCATTTGGAGTAGCACATAGGCGAATCCCGAGGAGGGGTGCTATTAGACTAACGCTTAGTCCCTGAATATATATAATTTGGTAGTAACAAATAAACCCATTTAAATTAAAAAGGAGTCCCAGCGAGTTGGGAGATTGAACCTGGCGAAATCTAGACTTGCTTCATTTAGGGCTTTAGCATTGCAGGGAGGGCTAAGCATTAGGGAAAATAATGTGGTCCAGGGACTGTGAGACACTGGCTAGGGTGGTTCATCTGCCCCTGCAGCTTAGTGTTGGAACGCTGGTACCACCCTCTCAGTATATGTTGGTCGTATCTTAGACATTATTACATATCTTAAATAAATTAAATCAATGCTAATGTTTATATTTGACATTTAAAAAAATGATTGTTTAAGGCGTTTTGTTGCATTAATTTATGACTGATGTGACTTTTATTTTCAAGACCAAAGTTCGTTTAATTCATTGAAAACCAAATATCATTGGTTCATGTTTTTGAATGACGTTTAATGAAAATACTTCAAATACGTCAAAAGTGAAATATATATTTAGATAAAAAATACTAATGGTATTATTTTCGTTGTCTTTTAACTGTTGTATAGCATTTGGTTCATTGATTAAATGATAGACAGCTCTTCTTCGGCAGATGTGACTATACCGCTGTGTAGTATGTGTGGTTCGTCATCGGCATATCTCCAGCTGTTGGTCACGTGCTTTAAACCGATTTCAGCAGCCGTGTTTCTGGTTTTGGTTTACTGTTAAAATTACCATAAACACCAGGGCCTAGATTTTCGAAGCTCTCTTAGCGCTATGATAGTCGTAGGTTCCATACATTAACATTAACTTACGACTATCATAGCGCTAAGAGAGCTTCGAAAATCTAGGCCCTGGCTTTCTGCCATGACCCTTGCCCCGTCAGATTGTGCAGCAGAACCGGACATTGAAGTATACGGTGATATAGAGATGGGTGGTATTAATACATCTACCTCCCACTCAAAAATATAATTATACAACAAAATGGCAAATTATTATCTTAAATGTCACTTACGTATAATACATGAATCATTTGTAGTGTGGTCAGATCTGACATTTTAACTTTGGAGATAATGAAAGTCGAGTTTTGGTTTATGAATGATATGACGGAATGTTAGTGCTACTCGGATATTAGGTGCAAATGTACTCATCAAATAGCAGAGTGGAGATTTATCGACCAATAGTTGAGGCCGCGTTTATACAACATGAACATCACCATGACAGCATCCCCGTTAATCTGTATCGTATTTTGTCAGTGAAAGAGTCCGGAAATTCGTTCTCCGGATAAACGAAAAGTTAATGAGTATCACTGCCCCTTACACGAACGCCGTCGTCAGTAAATGCCCGGTATATGGGTGTTCCGGATTGACGGGGTCGGGGCCGATGAGGTTCTATTGTATGAGGTTTTGACTGCGCACACATCTTCATCCTCAGCTGCTTTCCATCACATGATATGACTCAGTACTTGCGACCATATGGAAAAACCTACAGCGAAGCATTGAAGCAACGTCTTATTAGGTATCGGTGGTACTTTAGACATTTATCCGTACCTATGAAGACCCGGTCAGAACTGTTCTTCAGTAACCCATGCTTGTCGTAAGGGGCGACTAACGCGATGGGGTGGTCAGGCTCGCTGACTTGGTTGAACACATGTCATCGTAACACAATAGCATAGATCGATGCTTATGATGTTGACCACTGGATTTTCTAGTCCAGATTCGATTATTTACAGACCACCGGAATAGTGTGAGTTAAACAAACAAGGCATGTATCTAAATGGGTTCAATGTCGCATGTAAATTAGATATTTAAAAACAACTACACGGAGGTTCGA
Organism: Haliotis rubra; assembly: GCF_003918875.1. Lineage (NCBI taxonomy): Eukaryota > Metazoa > Mollusca > Gastropoda > Lepetellida > Haliotidae > Haliotis > Haliotis rubra. The sequence goes on along the minus strand of NW_025766070.1, from coordinate 333,028 downwards.
ATTGAATGCGAATATGGAACGGATGGTACCTATAATTCAACAGGTGTATATTGTATTAATAAATGCTACAATACCCTTCCCATATTCATAAATAATATCAATTGTACGAATGGGACTTTATCATAATCATGTGTTCACGAATCACTATCGCAAAGTGATGGTATCCGGGTCTAGATTTTCGAAGCTCTCTTAGCGCTAAGAGAGTCGTAAGTGCCATACATTAACATTAACTTACGACTACCTTAGCGCTAAGAGAGCTTCGAAACTATAGGCCCAGGTGTTTGCGGAAAGCTGAGCGTATCCTGTCCCACCGGTGGAACCCGTCACAGACACATGCAAAAGCAAGTCAATTGTTCTCCTAAAACGCAGGAGTATGTAATACCAGTCAAAAAGGGGAACTGCATCCGGCATCTTCGTTTCGACTGACTGACTGAGTTTGGTTTTACGCCGCTTTTAGCAATATTCCAGCAACATCACGGCAGGGGACACAAGAAATGGGCTTCACACATTGAACCCATGTGAAAATTCGAACCCGGTCTTCGTTTCGAGGACAACAGGATCAACATAAAACATCTAGTTTCAAGGACGACTTAAAGTCAAGAATCTGCAACCCCTGTCAAAATGAATGTAATCACAAACTTGATTTTTCATGAAAAACTTTGACATACACTGTAAATGACACGTTCAGATAATATACATGCAGTCTCTAGGTCGCATGCCATTCATACAGACCTGCTGTTACACTACAGATCATAATATATAATTTATTTGAAATAGAGACAGCAATTAAGACACTATGGAAAGGTTATGTACCGGTCATATATCAGTCAATATACCGTTGAGTGAATGTCACCCAATAAGGTGCGGCTGGTAGCTCAATGATTAAAACCTTGGCTCGTCAAGCCGGACACCAGGCTTCGAATCGCCACCTGAATACAGTGTGTGATGTTGATTTTAGGTGTCGAAGGGTTACGTATTGAATATAGAACCAAAAGCAGTGTAAAAGCCCCTTACAACTCACACCACCCGTGAGGATCCGGGTAAGAACTGGTCTTCAGCAGCCCATGCTGATTTGGCTGACACATGTCGTCGTATCCCAGTTGCGTAGATCGATGCTCATGAAGTTGATCACTTGATTGTCTGGTCCACACTCGATCATTTACATACAGCTGGAATATTGCTGAGTGCGGCGTAAAACAACAAACAAAGATACAAACAAACCCAATCCACACAACCATAACGTCCTCTGATAACTGTAATTATCATGTGTTTAATAATATTAATAATAATAATATTTACAACAACAAGAAAATAAAAGAATAATAGATTAATGCTAACGTATAGGTTGAAAATGTTTCCATATTCTTCTACGAATTATCCTGCTAATCATCATCATCATCATCATCATCATCATCATCATCATTTGTATCATATCAACATAATTGGCATAATTATAAATTGCCTGAAAGTATCAAACATTAGAACATGAACCGCCAAACATACAGTGACGGATAACGGGATCTGACTGTATGTGTCAAGCATTACCAGAACAGCCTATCGAGTTAACTGAGTACAGGTCTCAAACAATAATTCCAATTTGTATATTCCATAGCAACGTCACGCGAAGAGATGTTTATGTAATTCTTAAACATGGTCATGTGTTCGTGTTAGCATCAATAACGCAATTAAAACAACCATGTTCTTTATACAAACATGGCTGACCGACTAATACCCTCACAGTCCTTATATGTGGCATACTCGTGGCAACCCTCGGCTTTTTCCGCCTGTAGCATTAGTAGTACATAGCCAGCTGATCAATAGTCACAGTGGGTCTATACCGCAGTCTGCATATGTAGCTCGAAGTAGAGTCTGACTCATCCATCAGCGACCTTCACCTTGCTAGTGACCTTCACATAGGTCTTCATAACATCATAACACTTCCTCGTCCACATTATGTATTATAGATTTCGTTATTGTAAACTCATAGCTTATTGTAGACTCAAGAGGCACTGATACTGATTATGCTCTGCGTTAAGCACGGATTTACGCATTACACAACAATTATTAGGTCATTTGATCAATACATGGACTCATTTCGTACCACTTAGTACCGACCCTGCGCGTAGTGTTTGGTTGAGTTGCAATTGAGGTGACGGTTGGTTTATTGTTGAGACTAAATCATGCAAATGTTCTCATAAAGCATGCACAGGTTTTGGTAAATTTGGCATGAACATTCAATACATTTGGTTCCATCTAAGATGTATGTCAACAGCAATCAATCAGTAATCGATATTGTTGTGTTCAGCTCAACAAATAACCAAGAACATTGCCCGATAAAGTTCCACTCCGTATCTAGCCATAATTGCATATTTAATAGGAATGTCAATTTTGCTGACTCGTCAAAAAAGTGCAGTCATTTCGTATTTGATACGCGTTCTAAATTATTCAATACACGGAAGGAAATTGGTAATAGTAGGTATGCATGCGAGGTCCAAAGATGACAGTTACCGTAAATGGTCTCTCATGAAGTCCGTGTTTTTGTAACGTACATGATCACATGATCACATGATCTAATTTGACAGCCCTACCTCCATATCATAGGCATGATGCATCTTTCACGTAATTATGCATCTAATGCAGCGTAATATATGCAATCAATGTGCATCAGCTAAATACCTGTTTGTATTACAACCGTTAGAGACGTTGCAGGATTCTAAATCACACCCACAGAAGCCCAACTTAGTGCAATTACTGTTTTGGTTCACGTTTTCGTAGGAGCCCTTGTTCTCCGGTTGTTCATTACACTGCGAGAATATTGATTTCTGTCCCGGTACAAGGGCTCAGGTCAGTACAATCTGCGGTCAGTATACAACGGTTCCTGGTAATTAGGATCAGGGTAATGACCACATGTGGTCAATATGCAGCTTGGACAGTATTTCGCCTTGGCAACGTCCAGCATCGACCAATGCATGCGGTAATCCGACAGCAGTCAAACCACCTCCGATTGAAATATGCTAAATAACAGCGTGTTGATATATCTGTTGTGATGACTCAGCACAGCTCGATCAATTCCGTGTGAGCATTCGGACCTGTCGATGAAGTCCTTGTGTTTCTCGTGATCAGCTGCGTATCAGGTGTTCTGGTGCAGATCATTTAACACACTATGTATATGGAATGATCATTTGTTTTCTACACCGTGTTAGTCACATCATGGCCGATTGGAAAATATCTTAGGTTTCCCTAAGACCTTGAGTGAGTGAGTGAGTGAGTTTATTTTTACGCCGCACTCAGCAATATTCCAGCTATATGGCGGCGGTCTGTAAATAATCGAGTCTGGACCAGACAATCCAGTGATCAACAGCATGAGCATCGATCTGCGCAATTGGGAACCGATGACATGTGTCAACCAAGTCAGCGAAACTGACCACCCGATCCCGTTAGTCGCCTATTACGACAAGATAGTCGCCTTTTTATGGCAAGCACATGGGTTGCTGAAGACCTATTCTACCCCGGATCTTCACGGGTCAGACCTTGACGTCATACTTACCTGTGACGTTAATTTTTTTCAAAATAATGGCGTAATAAAGATATTTAGACAACAAATAGAACGACCCAAAACGATAAGATATGCATGTATGGCTTGCAAACGCTGAAAAATATAAGCGAGATCAAGATCAACACCACTCGTGTGCAATGACGTGTCTTTTAATCTAAGCATTAGACTTTTGAACTGTATATTCTGATAGATGGGAACATAAATAAATTAAAACACAATACGTTGCCATCATGGCTGTTTCTTTCTGTAAAGCACTGCATAGCTACATTTCATAGACTGTTAAATTTTAATACAGGTAAAAATGTGAGATATAAATATCTAAAATTGAAAAAAACCCATTGTTGTAAATTTTACAGTAAGAAATATTGATAATCAGCTTCACTCGGCGTCCCTTGTGTACTCAACAGTCAGTTAACGGTGACACAGTTAGCATCGATTAGCAGTGCCATGCTGAAGTGGAGTGGAGTGGAGTGGAGTGGTGGAGCTGGTTTTTATGCTTGTTTAATCCGTACTGAAATCCGGTTGTAGTGAGTGAGTTCGGTTTGATGCCGATTATAACGGTGTTTTAGCTATGTCAGCTAGATATGGGCTTTGGACCTTTGCGACTTTGGTTAAACCAGCACGTGTATGTGATGGTTGAAGGTACAAGCACTGAGATGATACTACAAGCACTGAGATGATACTACAAGCACTGAGATGATACTACAAGCACTGTATGATACACGTGCATGTAACATATGAGACAGGTGCGTGTTTTGCTGGTTTTGTTCAACACCGCACTCAACACTTTTACAGGAGTATGACGGCGGTCTGTAAATAATCCAGTCTGGACCAGACAATCCAGTGATTGACTTCATGAGCTAGGTAAACGCCGATTTCGACAGTATTTCAGTTGTATCATGCTTATCGGGTTGATGTCACAGTGTGATGCAGATCTTAGACGTTTAGCCTTGTGGTGAAACCAGCGAAAACGTGTATGGTACGAACACACCATCATAACTTTCAAACCTATGTATAAATATGAAGGTAGGCACGTTAGCATGAAACAAGACAAATTTTTGCACCAAACAGTAAAACGTTATTACTTGATGAGATGGAAGGTCTATGTTCCACCGAATGCATATGAAAACGCAGGTGCAACACAACAGCACACTAAATATGTGTACAAATAACAAGAAGATGTGTACCACACAAGAAATGTAAGATCTAGGTACTACATAAGGTGCCAGATCTAGGTACGACATGGGGTGTGAGATCTAGGTACTACATAAGGTGTCAGATCTGGGTACTACATAAGGTGTCCGATCTAGGTACGACATAAGGTGTCAGGTGTCCGATCTAGGTACGACATAAGGTGTCAGCTCAGGGGACTACATAAGGTGTCCGATCTAGGTACGACATAAGGTGTCAGCTCAGGGGACTACATAAGGTGTCCGATCTAGGTACGACATAAGGTGTCAGCTCAGGGGACTACATAATGTGTCCGATCTAGGTACGACATAAGGTGTCAGCTCAGGGGTACGACATAAGGTGTCAGCTCAGGGCCAGATCTAGGTACGACATAAGGTGTCCAGAGGGAGGTGTCCGATCTAGGTACGACATAATAAGGGTCAGTCCTCTAGGGGACATAAGGTGTCACATACATAAGGTGTCCGATCTAGGTACGACATAAGGTGTCAGCTCAGGGGACTACATAAGGTGTCCGATCTAGGTACGACATAAGGTGTCAAGGTGTCCGATCTAGGTACGACATAAGGTGTCAGCTCAGGGGACTACATAATGTGTCCGATCTAGGTACGTAAGGTGTCAGATCTACATAAGGTGTAAGGTGTCAGCTCAGGGGACGACATAAGGTGATCTAGGTACGACATAAGGTGTCAGATCTAGGTACGACATAAGGTGTCAGATCTAGGTACGACATAAGGTGTGAGATCTAGGTACGACATAAGGTGTGAGATCTAGGTACGACATAAGGTGTGAAATCTAGGTACGACATAAGGGGACTAGGTACGATAAGGTGATCTAGGTACGACATGAGGTGTGAGATCTAGGTACGACATAAGGTGTGAGATCTAGGTACAGGGTACAGGTACGACATAAGGTGTGAGATCTAGGATCTAGGTACGACATAAGGTGTGAGATCTAGGTACGACATAAGGTGTGAGATCTAGGTACGACATAAGGTGTGAGATCTAGGTACGACATAAGGTGTGAGATCTAGGTACGACATAAGGTGTCAGATTCATGTTCAAAACACAATAACAGATCAATACACCCTATGAGAAGATAAACGGATGTACCACTTTTCAGGTACACATTGGAGTTACAGAAATCCAGTTATTACATAAATAGGTTTTCACTGCGTTCTAGTACAAGCGCCACAGTTTACGTCAAGTCAGAAATACCATCTGAAGGTAACCCTCAGGGAGCTCTGCAACAAAGCCTATTTTTTGGCTTGCCCTATACTTATAGATCTTATTTCTTAATCTAAGGGGTCAGTGTTTCTCGAACCTCGAAGCGACGATTTCACGTAGGTTTTGAGGGCACAGAACCTACTATGAGCCCACAATGACGTCAGTTGGAGCTCCAAAGCACTGCTCTAGGCAATAATGAAAAGCGGTCATTTCCCAAATGAGAGAATTGCCTGACACGTATATATATGATCATGATTATCTAGGTTTATTGTCCGAGAAAGGAGCACATTCTCAGCCATGTTCAACGCGGTCGTTCAAGTATATTCCTGAGATAAAACTTTCAACTCTTGGATAATGAGTGGGTGAGTGGGTGAGTGGGTGAGTGGTGGAGTGAGGAGTGGTGAGTGGAGTGAGTGGAGTGAGTGGGTGAGTGAGGTGGTGAGGTGAGTGAGTGAGTGAGTGAGTGAGTGAGTGAGTGAGTGAGTGAGTTAACTTTTACGCTGCACTCAGCAATATTCCAGTTGCATGGCGGCGGTTTGTAAATAATCGAGTCTGGACCAGAGCATCCAGTGATCAACAGCATGAGCATTGATCTACGCAATTGGGAACCGATGACATGTGTCAACCAAGCCTGAACACCCGATCCCGTTAGTCGCCTCTTACGACAAGCATGGGTTACTGAAGAAAAATTCTAATCCGGATCTTCATGGGTGATAATGAAAACAAATTCAGACTGTTTGTGTTATACATGCAGTCCGGATACGATAGTATGCTATACCAGCCAGGTTGCATAAAGCAATGAATGGCATCGATGTATACCACTTTAATAATTTATTGTAATTTTGCTTTTAATGTAGTCGGGGTGATGTGCTGAAAGTTCACCAAGACTGAATATTTCTTCTATTTCATCGGGCCGGTGGGGTAGCCTAGTGGTTAAAGCGTTGGCTCGTCAGGCCATAGACCCGGGTTCGAATCCCCACATGGGTTACATGTGTGAAGCCCATTTCTGGTGTCCCCCGCCGTGATGTTGCTGGAATATTGCTAAAAGCGGCGTAAAACCAAAACTCAGTCAGTCAGTCTTCTATTTCATAAAATATATTTTATTAGCTTTATGATATCCAAAATATGTTAATAATTCACATTTATATTAAATTCTTACCACAAACTGCACCACATTTTATATTTCTTCTCAGAATCAATTTATACGTTCAGAAAAGTGTCATACACTGAGATCAATGTGTCAAAACGCGACCATCGTTCCAGCAACGCCAGCCGGTGCCAGATCGATCCCTAATATATATTTTACGTACATAAATAGCAACCGAAACTGCATTGAAATAGTCCAGCCCGCCAATGATTCATACACAGTGTCACTTTCTCTTTTCATCCTTGCACAGGCGGCGGGAATGATGCATAACGGTTAATCGTACACGCCCCACTAACTTAATATAGTCATCAAAACAATATCACGTAATTTGATCTATATTTTCGTCCATCATAATATTGACAGACATATATTACCCCATTTCGACGTTGCCTCCGCGCTGAACAACATGCATAGAGTCCCCCGAGGAGACTTAATGACATCAATATTGATCTGTACAGTTAAATCTCATTACGGCCCGCAAACATGATCGGCGAAACATTTAACAGTGCAACTGGTGCACCCCGATCATATGCTTAATTCCATCGTTGTGGAGTTAGCTCGGTGGTGACGTGAACGTTGACACCGTCACGTTCGCGTTGTTTTGGTTTTCGGATGTGACAGGCGTTATTTTAAGGGAGAGAAAGAAATGGCGTGTGAGCAGGGTTTACTGCCGCGTTGAACAGTGTTCTAGTTGTATAACAACGTGTTAAGTTATAGTACGTTTGGCTCAAAAGCGGACCGATGAATTGCAATCTAACTCGAAAACTAATAAACATAAAATACTCAATGAAACGCTGATCATAATCAAAACATCATACCCACTCTGAGAGGTTTTTGAAGAATTTTTGTCCTAAAAATAATAAAGTTGTTTAACAAACAGTGAACTGTTTTTAGGACAACAATTCTGCAAAAACCTCACAGAGTTGGTATGATGTTTTGATTATGATCAGCGTTTCATTGAGTATTTTATGTTTATTAGTTTTCGAGTTAGATTGCAATTCATCGGTCCGCTTTTGAGCCAAACGTACTATAATGTGGGAGATGGGCCCACGAGGTGCAGGTCTCACCACTTTAGAGAGTCACTGATGGTGCTGGCCAACCAAAATAAAATAATTCGAACTCACAATCATATGTTGATGAGTTATGCCTTGTTGGTGAGCAATCGTCGTTGTGCCGCATATGCGAAGGTGAGTGAGTGAGTGAGTGAGTGTGGTTTTACTCCGCTTTTAGCAATATTTCAGTAATATCACGGCGGGGGACACCAGGGCTTCACACATTGTACCATGTGGAAAATCGAACCCGGGTCTTCAGCGTGACGAGCGACCGCTTTAACCACTAGACTATCCCTATATGCGAAAGTGGTTTAGTTAAAACTAATTTGGTTAATGACCATACCGTTCTAACAAGTATATTGGGATGGGTAGGGGTGGCCTTGTATTAAAGGCTTCCCTTTGTCATAATGAATATACCCGTGAAGGTCCGGGTTAGAATGAACCTTCAGTAACCCATGCTTGTCGCAAGAGGCGACTAACGGGATCGGGTGGTCAGGCTCGCTGGCTTGGTTGACACATGTCATCGGTTCCCAATTGCGCAGATCGATGCTCATGCTGTTGATCACTGGATTGCTTGGTCGATTTCCAACATGGGTAAAATGAGTGCAGTTCATTCTTATTGTCCTCAGTAGTGATATTGTTGGAACATTAATACAAGGAACACCCAAACTGGCTGATTTATTCAGACTATGTCCAGACGAACGTGCATCATCATTAGTTACGTATTGATGACCTATGGATTTAACCGTTTCTTAAGGGATTCTGTTCCTGCTCTACTCAGCAGGAAAACTGGAGCAACAGTTTGTTACCTGTTTTCTTTAACTTAGATTCGTTAACACGTTCCATTTGTATCTATTTGCCCCGCATTTAGACACAAATGGATTATATATCCACAATAATGACGTCATTATGACTTACTGATACTTCCTATATTCATCAAGCTGCATGTTACACCTGTTGCTGTTGTCTTGATGACTACATTATTTTCAATGGCATTTCGAACAATAGACTATTTTAAATGGAATCCTATATCATCATGCATAACATTTCGAGGTACTTCTTGCTTCATAATATCGATGCTTTTCTTTCCTGGATGTCTTCCCTGAGACGCATAGAGAAGTATATCCCCAATTAGCGGATCGATGTGCACTCCATCTCAGCTCCCTGAGGAGTATATGCTTCCAAGCAGCATGCGAGACGCTAAAAGGTTAACAGACACGTTTACATTATCAATAAGAAAACATCTCTTCCAACCGGGCACGGGTCTGGTAGCCTAGTTAAAGCGTTCACTCGTCATGCAGAAGACCCGGGTTCGATTCCCCACATGGGTACATCTATAGCGTTCCCCGTCGTGATATTGCTTGAATATCGCTAAAAGCGGCGTAAAACTGCACTCACTCACCCACTCCAACCAGGTACCCATTTATTGCTGGGTGAATGATTGGAAACGTTGTGTAGACCAAATTCAGTATATGACATTCAGATACCTCTTCTTTCTTTGAGCTATCAACTTCAAATTCATATATAACAAACCCGGTCAAGCATGACAGTTTTATGGCCCCTCTGTCAATATTGCTGCAACATTTCAAAAATGATGAAACGGCTACGATTAGCAATAGTCTAAATATAACGAAAGCCCTAAAACACAAATCTACCATTTTTAGTACCATATACGTCATTGGGGGAACTATTTTTTTATCTATGACGTTGTAACATTATTTTGATCAATAAAGGAAGGTATTAATTATAACATACATATATAAATATGACGAAAGTATAAATGCTGAGGTTTGACCGTATTCCAAGAGTTCCTGGGTCAGTTTCAAGACGGCTAGCAGAACTGTGTCAGTGCCCTGTGCTCTGCAAATGCCTACTTGAGAGCAAGGTTCCTGCGAGGCATTCTGTGACATTAACGCAGTAACCTTTGCAGATTATTATGCTTACATGCTGCTGTGGCAGACTTCTCAAGGACGTACCTATACTGTGGGCTTAACTAGTGTCAAACATATAGGCTTTTAAGTCTGTTTTAAAGGTTTTGTTAGATGCACCATTTTGTTGAGACTGACGATATTTGAGATCATTGTGATGAAAGTTGACCACTTTGAGTTCGTCTCTTGCTCTCTGAGTGCAGGTTGTGGTCAAGCGTAGCATAGTGAAATGCATTACTATCCATGTTCAGACTGAGAACACAGCATGTTGAAAACGTTTTTGTAAAGCGAGCAACTTATTTGGGGTTATCGCCATTGGCGGATAATGGCCGATTGAGGAAGGGGTAGGGAGGATACAGCTGGATACAGGTGGGTGATGGACGATGGAGGGTGGGGACAGGGCGTGGATACAGTTGGCCATCGGTGATGGAGGATGGAGATGAAGGCTGCTGGATGGAAGGTTTAGATGGGATGCTAGCTGTTGTTGATATTATGTGATGGACGATTGCGGATGGTTGACAAACGACGATGGTTCTGGGAAGATATAAGGGTTGAAAATTGGTTGACAGGGACAGGGCGTTGATTGGGAATAATGGTTTTGATGATATTAGTCTGAGAGGGTTCAAGTGAAGATATTTCGACTTCATATACCATCAAATCTGACGGACACGTTACCATCTCATACATGGTATGGCTGGTTGGGTAACCAAAACATGACTGAATGGCTATCTGAAAGAACCCTTATTACACGTTCTTTCATTCCTAACTTAGAAATTCACTAATGCGCATGCACAATGGCTTTCAGAAACAAAAATGGCGTTTTAGAAATTAAGAAAAAAGATCACATGTAAAATCACACCACACACTGACGAGAATCTAACTTAGACATGCAATACATGATTGCTATTTCTGTAAGCACAACAAATTGTTTGAATAAGCTCTTGAAATTAGTGTTATCTTTACAACAGAATTCCGCCATGCGTTATTAACCATCGCACCGCGAGCGCGCGACCAGTTCCGGGGCCAGTCGACTAGTTCTAAACAAATATAGAACAAAGAGTTATAGATTACGGAGCTCCCATAAGACTTCTGAGGATAATGTATTGTTGAACTTTCCCACGGTTGCCGAGTGTGGCTCTCGAGATAAAAATACGATCTTCTTGATGCTGCCGATGATGTTGCTGAGGTTGTTCGGGATGTCCATGCTGATAACGATGTTGATGGAACTGTTAATGCCGATGTCAAAGTTGAGGACGATGTGCACAGATGGCGTTGCTGAGTTCGTTTTGATTGAACTCTTCCTGCGATCACAGAAGCAATATACGACTGGGAAACAACGCATCCTTTTGAGGAAAGATCGCCTCACGTACATGCTATCGCCTAGAGACGATCTCTTGACAGAACTGTGAAAACATTCGTGTATTATGTAACCTTCAATGACATTACCAACTATCTGAACAAGTCAAATGATGCTTGTTATATATTACGTGTATTGAATTCATTAACATTTTTGTTAAAATAAGAGTTTTGTTTTATTCCGAATCTTCCCCATATAGATATAATCAACGGAAGTGTTTAGGAATGCATTTCTTTACATATGGTTAGACTAACTCTTAGTCTCTGATTAGTTTAATCTTGCTAGTGACAAATAAACCCATTTAAATTGAAAGAAGAGAGACAGAGATCATTTTAGGGAGAGAGTTCAGGAACTGTGAGACAGAGAGAGAGAGAGAGAGAGAGAGAGAGAGAGAGAGAGAGAGAGAGAGAGAGAGAGAGAGAGAGAGAGAGAGAGAGAGAGAGAGAGTCTGCATAGGTGTATCTTGTGTTTGTATGTGTGTGTGCGTGCGTGCGTGCGTGCGTGCGTGCGTGCGTGCGTGTGTTTGTTTTGTAATTTACATCACACGTCGCATCCTTTAGGGAATAGAATGCGCACCATTATCCAATAGAACCATCAGATCACCCGGTGTCCTCGACTATCATGCAAGAATGAAGATGCACACATTACGGAATGAATACTGAAGCAATTGCATAAGAAAGAACGTGTGGTTTGTCTCGACACCTTATACACGGTAACATAAACTGAAACAAGGAGCTGCTCGAGTGCGGGGTGTTTCTTTCCCAATTAATGACGTCTAGATGACCCAATCTCTGGCCAGCTCCATGAAGTCATGTACGGTGCAGGGGACACCAGAAATGGGCTTAACACATTGTACCCATGTGGGAATCGAACCCGGGTCTTAACCACTAGGCAACGTCATCGCCCCCACAACACATTGATATTGACTATGTATGTAAATAGAAATAACAATTAACCCCTTCCAACACACACGCACGCACGCACGCACGCAAGCACGCACGCACGCACGCACACGCACGCACGCACGCACGCACACACACTGCACTCTTAAATTGTAGCAGTTATATGTAATATTGATATTGATATTGATATTTATGCTAAATTACGTGATTAGTAAACGTACACATGGCTCTTCTTATCCTTGGTAAAATTACATCAAAGATATTTTCCTATATTGCCTATAGAACAGGGTCGCTGGTCGAACATTCCTCGTGAAGAGAGATTTTGTACATTGTGTAACTATCAACAAATTCCAATATTTATTTAGATGTAAAGCATTGGCGAATAGGCGTTCTTCCTTTATCAGTGATTATTATTATAAATGGCCTAACATGTCAAAATGTAAGCACCATGTTGGGAATAATAAGATACATGTCCTGAAAAAACTGTCAAGATTTCTGAATGGTGTGTATGCCCTCTTGCTGTAATTTCTATATAACTATGTGTAAAATGTAACTCGTGTACCACCGTTGGAGGTTCCTTTGAGTAATAAAGTGTATAGATAAGCTGCACCCTGTGAATATCACAGGATGCATTTCACTGATTGTCCTGTCCGAGACTGTATTAAGCCCCTTGATTACCCCACGCAATCCCCTACCAACGCGCTTGTCTAGCCTAGTCCATGAAGTCGGGTCGCCCGGGTCCCCCACGAACAGCCCCATGTATCTACCGTTACCATGCGGTACACTCACCACCAATAACCTTCCTCCAAGGCTGCTGAATGATCATTACATGTATATATGTATTAATTCATTAATAAAAGATCTAGAAAAACAGTCTAAGAATCCAGAAGCCAGACTTTTATAGGGACTTGTTCATATTCTTTATATCATCAAGAATTTGTGATTTAAACTAATAATTATTGCCTTATATTGCCTAAAGACTTATGCAAGTCTATCTCCACCACGCGTGTGACGTGATGCGAAACCACCACATGAGGGTTATATTGTCATTGGGCATGACGTGGCACGCTGGCCATAAAAGGAGAGGATTTCCCAACATCGCGTTTAGTCATTGGTTGCTAACAATAGCACGGGCCATGGGATTTTCCCTCGTGTGTGTGACACAGTCAACCGCAACTATTTCGACAGTGCGTAATGTACAAAAATAACCGGGACAGTGTGTTGCAGCGTTGACGCTAAGCCACTGGTAACGCGTACTTCAATGACAAAGTATTACCGGGTGGCACGCATTTCTATTGGTCATGTTACGGGTACAAGGATATAACGCAAATGAGGATATGATATAGCTGATATCTCTGACCAGGAAATGTAACTGTTTAGATTCAGGTAGAGGCTTTTAAGAGATAGAAATGTGTTGCTTTTTTCTGTGGGATGAGGTGGGGGAGTGTGGGTCGGTTGGGGTGGATTTTTTTATAGAAGGGGGCTTCCATGTCACTGGGGGAAGGGTTGAGAGGTTATTGTTATTATCTATACAGTATCAGGTGAGACTGAGTCATGCACATATTGCCATGTCAATCACCCGTACCTGTCTCCAGTGGCTGATAACAACGAAAACAATACCTGATCACGTGAACATCTGATAGCAGATCATATTAAGATCGGGTTTGTATTACATTACAGTTGAGATTAATCATTGTCACGATACATAAAGAATAGTTAGGCAATATTCATGTGGAAATCTTCTCTCACGTTAAACAAAGTGAAGGGATTTCTATGCACTTTTCAATAAAACAGAGGGAGATAACAGACATCCTTGTTGTACACAAGGCTGTAAAGAAACACAGGTGAAGAGTAAGGTGAGAGTCGGAACAACTGAAATAATAGAAAAACATCAACATCGCCTTAGATTTCACCTAAAGTAATTAAGGTAAAATGAATGTCCTGTTTTGCAGGGTCTAAACATATTTGTGTCAGTAATTATGATCTATATTTCTGGGATGTAAATTCCTTATTGTTGCAAACATACCGGTGAATATATCTCGCGATGATTGATCAATAAACAATTAACATGACATGTGGTTGCAAACAAATCAAAGTTCCACATTAAACTTAAACCACGTCTTATCTTCACCACCTTAAACAAAACTATTGCATGACATTGTGAAATACGCAAACGGATTTCGTCACATGTTAAACGGGCTTTCAAAGAACCCAAAACCTTACCACGAACTGCCATGACTAATTCCCACCGAGAAAGGAATGTGACTAACAAACGTTTCACCGACTGTGATGTCGAGTCACGGACATACAATAAAAACAAACATTGTTGGACATTGACTAAGGATTGCTGTTGTGGTATTTTACTTCAAACGACCATTTGTTCTGAGCACGGAACATCAACTAGTGTTTGTTTACAGTCCCTTGCTTAGAATACACTCACACATTAGACAGGTTCAGATACAGTACAGACCATTATCCACAAACACCTCTCAAGTTCAGGGGTATATCAATTCATATAGAACCAGTCAGAGGAGGATAAAACTAATTAGAAATTCTTTGAGGCAGAAAGACATACCAAATACCAGAAATCCACAGTATACAAATACCTGTATTTAAAGGTTGTGTTCATTACAAGTGGGATGTCTTTTAAATGGTAATATGCTTCAGCAGGGTTTGTAGTTTACTCATTTGAATACTAGCATGAATTTACCTCGTTAGTCTCTTTATTTGAGCACCTTGACCTTTGTAAGCCTGGGGGGAGGGGGCTATTTCGTACCTCGAGGGTAATGACGTATAGGGCTCTAGTGATTCACATGGTAGGTATGTCTCTAGACCTCCACCTGTACGATATAGCCTCTTCCTCATTCCCATTTGCAAACCTCATTTTCGCAAACCTCTTAAGCCTCTTGACATATGTTAAATTGTTAAAATTGTGTTTCTGTTTTCTCCAAATTTATTACATAAAAACAGCATTTTCGCAAAGCTCTTAAACCTCTTGACATATGTTAAATTGTTAAAATTGCATTTCTGTTTTCTCCACATTTATTGCCTGAAAAAATCACTTTCGGAAACCTCTTAAACTTCTGTTAAATTGTTAAAATCGTATTTCTGTTCTTTTAGCCCTAAAAAAATATTGTGGTTCCGATTACCCGACCGACCCTTGAAAGTTCTGGTGCTTACCCTATTTTCTGAAGCGGTATAAATAAAATAAGCGTTCAGATACCATTGTTTTTCCCCGGCACCGACGGACATCGGTCATTCTGATAGAACAAGTCGACATGATGGCCGCAAGCTTGATTAAATAAACAATTACACATTGATAAATGTGTTATTAGTTTGTACTTTACTTCTAAAAAAATGTAAAAAAAATAGATATATATACCTACCCTAAATTTTAAAGAGCTGTAATCGGAACGAACACATTTTTTTTATTTGGCCTTACATAAATATTAATAGCACATAATCCGGGTTAGAATTGGCCTGCACAACCCATGCTTGTCGAAAGAGGCGAATAACGGGATATGGTAGACAAACTCGCTGATTTGATTGATGTAAGTCATCATTTATAATATCCCAGGTGCGTGGATCGAACGTCATGACGCTGTATTATAAACCGGAATCACCACAGGGGATGGGGTGGGGTGTGTGTGAAATAAAGCAATATTTATTATTTAAAACATATCATGTGATTATAAACCCAATGAAAGCGACAGAACCCATTTAACATCCATGAATTCCGTTGATACAGGAATAATGTATCCTGTTGAATTTGCTGCATCATCGTAGAGAAAGCATAAAACGAAAAATATACGCATAACAACTAGTCCCTGGCACTGCACAGAGTGAACTGAAAATTATCTATGGTTACGAGAAATCGAACGGTTTCCCAAGAAACAACAGGGTACCTGGTATCTGAGATAAACAAAATTACGACGAAGTTTATCGAATTTACCCATTCAGAGATATCGTGGCTTGCAGCAAGTTGAGACATGTCTCGTAGTGTTGGTTGCGCGACTGCACAGTCACAAGGGAGTCTATAAGCCCTGGGTCGTGTATACTGGTCGTGCTTGGTAGAGGATGGTAGTAATTACACACTGACGGTAATTATAACAGATACACAGTAATTACACCCGGATTCCTCCGTGGTGACTAACCGGGAATCGTTGCAGCGTTCAAGTTTACCGTGTCAATAAAGACGGCGACCAATGAAGATTCAGTGGAACTTCTTGATGACCATGTCTACCAAACACATACGTTCCCCATATGAGTTAACAAGTGTTTTATCTGTGTTTGACTCCCTACTACACATTAAAGAATAACACCGCTGATAATTAATTATTACGAAGAAGGTTCTTTTTAGGTAAAAAAAACCCCGAACACATATGGTACCCATCTGAGGATTCAAACCCGGGTGTTCAACACGACGAGCAAGCGCTTAAAACACTTGCCTACTTAATATACTCCTTATAAAGCCCTTAGGAGCTCTAATGTGTCAAAGCGGATAGACAAAACCAGTCATTTTCAGATGAGGTATGTATTTTTATATATGAGCGAGTGCGGTTTTTTAAGCGTTGAATGGGGATATTGGGTTCCGGAGCCTTCATAGTGTAACAATCATGATCATCTTCGGATACACAATTAGATGAGTGAGTGAAGATATATTTGTTGTTTAACGCCGCACTCAGCAATATTGAAGCTATATGGTGGCGGTCTGTAAATAATCGAGTCTGGACCAGACAATCCAGTGGTCAACAGCATGAGCATCGATCTACCCAATTTTGATACGATGACGTGTCAACCAAGTCAGCGAGTCTGACCACCCGATATTGTTAATCGCCTCTTACCAAAAGCATGGCTTGCTGAAGACCAATTCTAACCCGCATCTTCACGGGCTGACCACTCTTACCCAGAATCCCGCAGACTTCCATCAGAGGAACGGCACTGACTATATAGTTCGGTCTTACAAGCTGCCTGTGTAGCATTTGAACACAAAACATCTTCTACAGATCATCTATACATAAAACCGTCACCACAATCCCTTTGATTCTCTTCTCAGCCCCAGCAGCCTATACACGTCCCCACCGGCTCTAGAAATTAGGATTTTCGTTCCTTAATGCTAATTGGTCTATAATCTTATACACTGTACATAGAAACACTACCGTCAAACACTACCATGGCGCTACCTAGTTCCCCATTTAAACGATAACAAGACGAATTAATCTTCATGATTAGAGCTATTAAAGTGACTTCAAAAGCACATTAAATGTCCATAAGAGGGAACATTATACAGTGTTTAATTGTGTTCTTATTGTGAAAAACAACACGGAATACGTCCTCTAAAGCACGAAATGAGAGCAAATGCCGTGTAGAAAGTCTAGTCATCCCTGCGTTTATACCTGGAAGTAAACATGCAAATCACAGGAGGAAATATTTGTACCATTAAGGAAATGCGTGATACGTACATGTGCACTGTGATCTATTATTCTGACAAGTGACATGTTGACATTCGTTTCGAGCGCAATGTCCGGTTTAAAAGTATCGTACGAGTACTAGCATGTGTTGAATATTTGATAACTGTATGAATTTCTCTGTCTCTGGGAGCAATGACATATAATGGCTGAAACGCTATTCTCGAAGCATTAACTATCAGATTTCGATAGATAGTTAGCTTTTGTCAGAGTCAGATTACACATCACTGGTACAGCTTAATGACAACTTATAAGGAGTTGGGGGTCACTGTGCCTTATCATTGTTTGTGGTCTGTCACGTACACCGAATACCAGTTTTGGCTACAATTCGGTGCATCTTCTGTCGCGACCTTACAAGCATATACTGTGACTAAATGTTGGTTCATATTGAATCACGTACGGTACAAACCTAGCACACATCACGACTAACCGTTGCTTGCCCTTGCATCACGGATTGTGATATACAAGCAAACATATTGACTAAACATTGTTCACGTTGAATCACCTAAAGTGCTGCATCAGTAAGAGTATTATGACTGAATGTTTGTTTAATTAATACTCACTCAGTACTTCATCAGTAAAAGTATCAGTACTGCATCAGTAAAAGTATCAGTACTGCATCAGTAAGAGTATCAGTACTGCATCAGTAAGAATATCAGTTTGCACCAGTAAGAGTGTCAGTACTGCACCGGTAAGAGTATTATGGCTGAATGCTTGTTCATCTTGATTCACGTACATCAGTTAGGGTATTATAGATATACCTTGCTCTATGTTAATCAATATCCAAGCTGTTTAAGGAAGCGTACTGTCCACTGTACAATATGGTATGATTCATCAACTAATGTGAAATCTTGACCACGAATATACTGACGTATATAGCTCTTGAACAGTTTAACATTGCAGACTACTCGCCTTGTATTATTTCATGTCAGGATATATATCTTATATCTTACCCAAACATAACCGTAACAACTTTCTTTGGTTATATATTATAATTCACTTTCACGTGTATGAATGTCAATTATAAGCGAGGAATTTGGAAGAGTAAGTCCTGCTGATTAACCTATACATGTATATGTGTCAGTTATTCGCCTGGTATTTGTATGAGAGCGATAAAAGTCTTTCCATAATCGTACGATTTCGACTACCAAAAGCTCGTGTTTATGAATCACTAATATATGATGATATTGGGTGTTGCCAAAACGTTGAACACCACCAGTAACACCGTCATAACCACATGCAAAGGCAAGGCAAGTGTTTACCTGAACACAGTACTTATGGTATAAGTCAAAATAGGGAATTGCATTTTGCTAATATACTACCCATCAAAAGATTAGACTCACTTAAAGCACTCACTATATGTTATGTATATACATGTATGTGTGGTTACATCGAAGATGAATTTCTCCCCTAACTTGGGGAACCAACTGCAAACCTTATGCAGATGAATTGCATGAGGATCATGCATCAAATTGCTGAAAAGCATGTGCAAATATCGTGCATGTGAACAGTTGCGTTTTGGTGTAAAGTTTTGTTAAGAATTCACCAATTTTCACTGAGTTTCATCATTTATTGAACTCATGACAATAATCTTTACAACGTTACGAATTTGTTTTACAATACATCAGTTCATGTGTAAACAGTACCTCTAAACTGTATGGAATATTTTACAAAATCTAGTTTAGAACAGTTGACTGAAGTAAGTGGCTACATTTACACTAGTGAGTCTAAACCTTTGATTGGTAGTATATATATATATAACATTGAAAACCTCTAAATACCACTTTGGGAACAAATATACCCAATGCAGCCCATGCAATTCTAGAATGTGTGGCAAGTCCAGATTATCGTAGTTTTTGAAAGATTCTGGGCTTCTTTCTATTTATTTTAGGAACATAATTTAGGAACTGTTGTTCTGAAAAGTATGTTCATTTCAGAGATTAGATTTTAGTCTACCATTTTAGATATGTTAAAAAATTGGGAGGTGCCAGACTGCCATTTTATGCCAGAAATGACGATTTCTTATTTGAAAATGAAATTTTACCAAAAAATCCATATGGAGCCAAGAACAACATTAATTTCAGTGAGGCAATACAGACTTGCCAAGTCATTCCTGACTTGAGTAGGACTCCTATAGCCTGAGTGACAGATTAGACAGTCACCCTCAGAAACTATAATGAGTATATCTCCGTCACAGTAAACCTGCACGACTCAGCCATTTCATAATCCTTTACACGTTGTCGTAAATGAAGAAATGTCCTACAGATCACATGATAACTGACACCCGTGACCTTGCGACCTCTCCGTCTATCTTGTAAATAGCGTGTTGATATAAGCAATGTACATGACTCACACACCTCTCGCATGTCGGTCACGGGACGAGCCGCGCTGTGACTAGCGTGTATGGAGTTAAAACGTAATAAGTGTCACCATATGGCGAAGTAAATTGATTGTAATTTGTTTTATGACTTTCTCGGAAATTCAATTCCGGCTCCTTTAAGAGTTACATATTTAAACAACGATAAATATCCATATCGTTATCATAATTATGTTGGTTGATTTCAGCCTGTATGCAAGTAGTATTTTTGAGTTTGATGAACATGAGCTGAGATGTAGTGAAAAGGGGGTTTAACTTAGCGTTCAACATTATTGCACCTACATAGCATCGTGAATAAGTGAGTGCGTGTGCGTGTGCGTGTGCGTGTGCGTGCGCGTATTCGTGCTTGTGGTAATCCGGGTAGACTTGCACAAATCTCTAAGGTAATAACGAATAGTTTAAATAATAATTTCTTAAAAATATAAACATTCCTCCAACAATTTGTCCTCTAATCTAGACTTGCCTCTTTAAAGGATAGAATTACTATACACAGATTGGCTTAGCATTCAGTACAGCCTACGAGCAAGGCTATAATCCGTGCAAATGCAGGTTTCCATTGAGACGCTGTTCAACGGTGATAGAATATTCAGACATAGTATCCTGACCCCCAGATAGAATAAGGCTTAGTCTCTGAATATATATAGTTTTGATAGTAACAAATAATCCCATTTCAATTGAAAAGGAGCCCCAGTGAGATTGGAAATTCCTGGACCTGAGGAAAACTAGACTTGCTTTCATTTAGGGCTTAAGCATGTCAGAAAGGGCTAGGCGGTAGGAAAAATAATGTGGTTCAGGGACTGTGAGACAGACTAACTCCCAGCCGATCAGTCTCTATTGTATCATTCTTATTGCTGTGCGCCAGGCAGGTACAATTTAACGAGTGACATCTTGTACAACAGCCGACCTCCGCTCTTTGGGAAGACGCTCTGTTCACCAGACCACAGTTTGATGGGGGTTATCTTGTGGTAAAGATCACGGTTGGTTCTATATCGTTCGGTCAGAATTCTCTATCCATATCGCTTGCGACAGCAATTAACTATGGAATGTTTCTCTTCTGTATCTGGTCTTTTGGAATTTCTGTACAGATAAACATATAACTAAACAAAGGCATTAGTGTCCAACTAAAATTATACACATCTTTAGTTTTCAACTCTTTTGGCGAGTAAAATGATGATCACATGTTTTCCTCATGTTTTTCTGGGGCGATGGGGTAGCCTAGTGGTTAAAGCGTTCGCTTGTCACGCCGAAGGCCCGGGTTCGATTCCCCACATGGGTGCAATGTGTGAAGCCCATTTCTGGTGCCCCCCCGCCGTGGTATTGCTGTAATATTGCTTCAAGCGGCGTAAAACTAAACTCACTCACTCACTCCACAAGTTTTCCACGTGTGTTTACAGTTATGCTTGTAGCCAGGATGTTGGTGGTTAACACTTTGGTTAATCCGCTGGATATACGATAGCAATCAATATTGGCGAACACATTTTAGCGGACAAATATTGCATTTGATAATTGTGGAAACTTATGTCTGTATATTTTCCACTTATGATAATAATGTGTGTGTACTTATATTGCGCTAGCTTCCATTAACAGGATGTTTGCTCAAAGCATACATATACATTATAGGATGCATATACATGTATATAAGATCGGCGTGCACACAAAACCTTTGTTATTCGGTCAGTACTCGTATTTAGTCTTAATTTAGTCTTCATATTTTAAAAATGTTATTAATAATACCACGTTTATAGAAATACACCCTTTTGTTGCCCACATGCAATGATTTGCAAGGGTATGTCTATTTCCATCTTCTCTCTGCCAGATCAATGCCTTCCTGTGTAATATTGTCCTGTGTTGTGCGTGTCAACGTGGTCTGTATGTGTGGTTATTCACGTATTATTCGCCTACGTAACGGTTAACTCACAATGCATCGTTTGTTCTATTGTCTCTGAAACAATCGTTTTTGGAATATCAGGATTATCCATGTGCGTGGTACCGGTAGGTGTAGGAGAGATCCTGGAGGGGAATATGACCCCTATCGTATGATGGTATTCCTTTAGATTCTGGACTAGATTAGGACCCTTATCGTATGATGGTATTCCTTTAGATTCTGGACTGGAATAGGACCCCGTTTCGCATGATTATGTTCCGTTTATATTCTGGACTGGAATAGGGCCCATATCGTATAATGGTATTCCTTTAACTTCTGGAGTGGAATAGGACCCCGTATCGCATGGTTGTTTTTCCTTTAGATTCTAGACTGGAATAGGACCCCTATCGTATGTGGTATTCCTTTAGATTCTGGACTGGAATAGGACCCCGTATCGCATGATTGTGTTTCATTTAGATTCTGGACTGGAATAGAACCTCTGTCGCATGGTTATGATTCGTTTATATTTTCCTCCCTTTAGACCCTTCACTAGATTAGGACCTCGTATCGCCAGATTGGATTCTGGAGGAGAGTTGGTTCCCATATTTAATGATTATCATCCCTTGGGATTCCTTTGGATATTCTATTCGTGGAATTCTGGGACAGTGGAGCTCTCCAGCATCTCCTGGTTTTCTACATCTTCCAACTGTTGATTAAGGAGCCCAATGTACCTCAGGCACTCTCTCTTATCTACCCGTGAGCTGCCATAACATGTGCAGGTCTCTCTACCCCTTACGCGAGTACCCATTGAGATTCCAGATATATTTATCGCTCTATTGAATAGTCCTGTAAATTCGATCAATGTCTATTTGTACAAGTGTGTTTTAAGTGTGTACAGAATGGAGACATTTATAAACTACTGTCTGTCTTCCAGGGCAAAGTAGATCTTAAATATTATGTCCTTGTTTGGTCAAAACTGAATGAGTGGTTGTTGACTACCGTGTTAAGCGACATTCACTGCCATGCGTGTTCGTCTCAAGCGGAGTATGATTGGTGCCCAGTGTTCGCAGCTGCTTTGGGGAATCCCGTAAAAAACTAAATAGAGGCCCTGGTGTCTTTTTATTTCAGAGACCTCTCACATGTTGGGAATTTAAATCTGGTGCACATTTTTCAGTTGCGGTGGGATGAAGATGTGAATTCGCATTTTTTTATGATAATGACTTTCTATTCAATGTCCATTTGTTGAGTATTTAAAGGGATCTATTTGGGAATTACGGTTGAGCTGCAGTTGTTGGACGTGGGTGCTACAAATTGGCTCCACGTCTTTCATTTTTTATGTTTGGGTGCAAATTCAGTGATAGAGCGAACGCATCGCTTACTCGACTGTGCGTTGTCCGGGGTTTGAACATCTACAACGAATCCCCTTTTATCCAGACTGTAACTTTGCCAGTGAAACATCAGGTTAACCGATGGCACTCAGTAATGCCCCTGTTATTATAAAACCCACCAGGCTCACAACAGCCTGGAATGTAAGGGTTTCCCGACTGACAGGGTTTCGCTGTAATTATTTCCTCAACACACACCCGCACGCACGCACACACACACACACACACTGCTCCTTCACAGAGACATAAGACAAAGTCGCTTATTAAATTTTAAAAAGTGAGTTTTATTCTCAATACATTGTATTCATATCTTTTTGGTGGCTCTCCGTCACATACGTATCATACACTCCTACCAAACAGCTGACTACGATCCACCTTTCCTCATTGGTCGAGGAAACATAACCATATCTAACAACGTCCACTGATTGGTCAAACTGAACGTCAATCAAATACCATGACAGAAATATTGCACAACAAATGTTCCTTTGGCAACACTGTATAAATACAGAGACGTCTAGTAGTGTTCTATGTCCTAGGTGTCTCCATCGGCGATTCTTGCCGACGGTTGCCGATAATTACCGACCACTGCCGACTGCTATGATGTTGCCAATTTTGTTAAGGAATGATACATACTTGGTAGTACAAAATAAATTATAAATAAATACTGAAATAATTTAGTGGATTTATATACAACACAGTTTCAACGACATTGTGACATGTTCTTTCTGCATAGGTACGATCGAGTACTTATGAAATGTACAATATTTTTTTATGACTACATGCATGTGAGTCAGGTATTCTAAGGCATTGGTGGTGAAATGAACATGAGTGATAGATGATATCAGTCAAACTGTCACCCTGACATCCCTAGACGCAGCTCGACCTCCCCACGTTGTAACAATGATAAGATCCTGTGGGTGGAGAGCAGCGCTGGGGGTAGGGCGTTGTAACCGTTTCAGAAAACATCAAAACCAACGGATTACGAACAGCACCATTGAAATGGAACAAAATACACATCTAACACATAAAAAAGATTCTTTCTCTCAGTTCTGTTTTTTGTCGAGGTAGTAGATTTAAGAGTTCGATACGGCTAAAGACTCACAAGACATTCTCACTGAATTACTGGAATGACGATACGCACGCAACACTGAACAGGTGTTAACGAATAGTGGTGGATGACGATATGACACTGACGCTATGGATGACAACCGCGATTATTTCCTACAAGAACTGTTTGCTACAACGTGGATCTCAAAGGCTACTGCCATCTTCCACGGCAGAACCAGGAGCCGGAAGTTCGTGACTAGTTACAAAATGGCCGACGTGATACATCCGGCCATAAATTCATGCCCGTGGAAGAGTTCAAATGCCCGGTGGGCATGAAGACACAAGTGTTCAATGCTATCATGCGTTGCACTCTTTCAACTTTGGTCCATTTTATCGTTCCGAGCACGTGAAGATGAGATTCGACCTCGGATCATTTGGCAGGCTTTATTTTGATGGGTAAAGTTGCATTGATGACTTAATATGAACGGTCGTCCGTCCGTCCCTCGTGATTGGGGGGAGCGAGGCTTGAGGGGAGAAAGGCACGGTTCGACCTCAGATCAGACGTTGTCACCATGGTAACCGATGAGACGCTGTCACCATGACACCCGTCACCATGACAACCGGAATGTTAGCACAAGATGTCTCTGATAGAAAACCATTCACAACGTCAATGAGTGAAGAAGTCATTTGTTATCACACAGTGCTTTCTACGCCTTGGAGTTTGGGCTGTAGGACCCTCGGCGTTTCCCCTAGGTTCAAGTCTCTTTCAAATTCCATCAGCTGTCCCATGAAGTTAAAGTTTGGCGATATGATGCCGCGCTTTCCTTTGACGTATTTGTAAGCGTCTGTCATAGTCATCTTCGTATGCTTGAGAATGTAAGCGATGGTGATAGTGGCTGACCGTGACACGCCTGCGTGACAATGGATGAGTACGTGACCGCCAGTCTGCCGACAATCATCTGGAAAAAAAGATATGGAACAATTATAAATTTGCTTCATATAATGACATTTAGTCCCATAAATAAAATTATTTTATTCATCAATATTTATCTTTGAAAATATAAATAATATATAATTTCATATATGCGATAGACTTTCTCAATCACTTAACAACTGAACAACACCATTACACCAACTTCTAAATGCCACTCAAACAAGTCACTTAACACTTGAAATGGATTTTTAAACTTACTTTAACAGTCAATTGGCAGATTATACTATTCACAACTACATAAATGGCAAAATGAAATTCAGAATGAAAGTGTTAAAACCCCCTAGAAAATGAATAAATCAATGCTGTAAATATATTTGACGATGAATCACCAGATAATCATAGCTATTCGTTTCTGTGGTAACATCTACTATTTCCGTGTAAAGTGCAATAAACAAGGAAGGACTTGAACGTTTAATCACACCGTCTTATGTGAATGTGCTACACGTTAAACATACGAAAGTAGCTAAGTTGGAGCTCTCTAATGTCAAGCGGTGTAAGGAGCTTAGGTCGGATGCGCACAACTGGACTGCTCCCTGTCAAAACCAATTAGCAATGACGCATGACTCACGATACGCTGAAGCGGATTTCATGGGGACAGCTGATGGCTAATTTTGATCGATAGCCATAATGATACGAAGACCGGTCAAAATATTGACATATGTACCGAAATAGGTACAAGGAACCGATAGGATTCGATTGCAAGTAATAATCCATTTTCCCGAAGAAATTAAAAAATAAAACGTACTTTTATAACATTGGACACACAAGGTGGAAAATTCGAACAATGCTTTCCTGGAAAATCTGAAATAGCGTGCAAATATCCTCATCTAGACATGTAAATTCGCGTTAAAAGCTTAATTAGATCGATCAAATAAATGTTTATTAAATCTCACACGCTATATGACCGGACAACAATGGGTTGCTCGCGGATGCACCAATAAACACGAATAAAATGAGTTTCACATTTCAATAGTTATTGTTAGGCGTCACACACATGCTACGTGCCATGGGACATATTTTACCAGGTTGGAGTGTGTTGTAATGCGTTCTGTGCACAGGCCTGACTCATATCACTTCTATGGGCAGTACAGCTACAGCCTTCTCAACAACAAATGCTAAAGAGCCAGATCTGTTTGCTCAAATGTTTCCTGTTAATATTTATTTCCGTGTTACTCGCATAACAAATCAGCTACCTTCACAAAACATGTTTAAAATTTAAATCTTGCATCAAACACGTGTACGAATGCGGAAACGAAAAATCAATAATCTTTTTTCAAAGTCCGGTTTCAAACAATTTAGTTATGATCTAAAACATAAGTCGCGTTTCTTGGCTACTCCCTTTGACAAAGCTTGATGGAAAACGTTTTTAACTTTCTGCTAGTGTTTGTTCCCAACGTGGCACATCCTTCGCGGAGCATTTTTATTAAAGCATTTGCTATTTTAGACATGCTCCCATGTTGGCATTGGGAACACGAAGCTTTGGTGCTTATGCCCTCCTTCGGCAAACCTCTTTAATTCGGCTAGGTGCTGTTGTTTAATCGATAGCACACCTGAATCGAACAAAGGCTCTCGTCCCACCGCTTAGATGCAAACCATCATCCATACTCTGACTCACGGTGCAGTGCGTTGTCACCTCTAACTCTCCCCTCCCAACAAAACGCCGAGCGACCATCTGTCTCAAACCGAAGCCCGATAATTAGACAACATCCCCTCTCTACCCCTCGCACGTGGTCTCCATAGCAACATATCCATAACGATGAGTCATACTACCTGAGAACCAAAGCGATAATGCAAATCTATAACGCGCGCGTGCACCCCCAGCACAGGTAACAGAGGCTTTTGTTGGTAGCTGAGCCGGTAGGCCGTCTCCGCTGTCTGAGCTGTAAATACCGTTCAGACGGTGTGTTCAATATTAGCATCTTCCCCCTACTGGACAAGGTGATGAAAACTAATAGCTAACCCGCGTGAAATGTACACGTATCTTTGTGTTTACAACATCGTTTCGTGACAACCCTTTGATGTTTCCGATAAAGTATCCCCGAACGATCTTTTAATTCGAGTTAGAATTCCCACGTGCAATTCAACGGAAGACGCTGATGATTTAGCTTCACTGCTCTTTTGCTCTTTGCACAACCAAATGATTGCATAATGTAATTGTTTTCACGGCTACGATCTAATACGTGGGAGGTTTTTGACGATCCCTTCAACACATAAAATCAATCAGGCCAATCTGCAATAGACCTTACTAGCAGGCCTTTGGGTGTGACGAAGGTGATATGGCTTTGACGATGTCTCAAATCTGGTAATTGGTTGAGGAAACGGATGAGGAGTTTTGACAGGTGCTGCAGCAACTCCCGAAACAAATCAGCTGATGTTTTCGCTTGAGTGAACTTCAAGTAAGGGTGGGGTTCAAGGTGAATGAGGCAATGATGGGCGTTAATGTCACGTCCGTACGCTTGGAAACATATCGACTGATCTCATCGCTTAAAATAAACACGCACAACTTAACAGTCAAATATGGTACTACTCCGATTTTAATTATTTACGATTATTTTTTTTAAATCTGCAAAGCTAATTAAAAACCACAACGATCTATCATTTCAACCGACTTAAAAAAAGAAGAGCCATTGAGAATACACCGAGGCATTATCTCCTGCATTTAACATAAGCATATTCCTACTTGTCAAACTCGCCACCTATTGCAATGCCCCTGGGATCTGCGTGTCATGGTGATGAAGAAATATCTCCATTTCCCATTCAGATCCCATTCTTTATCGTTCAACGCGACTTCACGTTTTAACACAAAAAGCACGAAATTGCAGGGGTTTTCCGTGTAATCCGTTTGTTTCCGTTGTCCAATTTGCTGCCAGAATCGATCTGATTTGACAGCCCGGAAATCCCCGAGAGTCCCCGAGGATTACCGATGACTTCGCGCTCATCCACTGCCTAACTAGCACACAATAATATTGAATCACCACTAAGAACATGGTCAAACAATCCGCTCCTTCATACACTAGCTCCATCTCTGATTACAACCAAGAGCCTGTTTGATCAAAGCACGCCAAATTCCTCAATTATGCAGATAGAGCAATTGATCTCATTTCCTTCCCCTAGAGTTGTTAGCTTAAGTCCGTTAAATCTATCATTCGTGTTAACACCCAACATGATTTTTGTAATAAACTGTTTGTTTGGTACATAATCTGTTTCCGTCATTATCATAAATAAAAACAACAAGTGCTCGCCTTGAATTAATCTTATCGTATTTCTAAACAAATCAAAACACTTACCTATAAATTCTAATGCTTCTTCAAAATACTGTTTGAGGTTCTGTTGGCCACTATCGGAGGCCGGAATTCGCTTGTATTTGATTCCCTGTTTTTCATAATAAAGAGGCACATGTGACGTCACGTTGAGAACATGGGTAATACGATGTGAACGTAACCTGTCCAAGCTGGCAGCATCTCGTTCATTTCCTGAAACGAAATAAAAATTCACATTTAACATTGCTTACATTCATACTAAATGAATTTGATAGTTTTAAAACCACTATTCGCTAACGCAGTGAAACAAACGTATTACTATCAGGCGATACCGCACCAGTAATATATTTTCGTTTCATTAGATCCAGTTTTTTTTAATTTTCCTGATTTTCTTTGAAAAGGGGAACAATTTCAAGAAACGAAAGTTTTTAGTTGTAGACAACTCTTTCATCGTAATCCCTTACCTAATCGAGATAAACAAACACTATCAGCTACCTTCCTCTCGAACAGACCAACGTATCGAAAGATGACCCTTATTATACAACACTCAGAAGGGGCGAGGGCTGATCGCGGAAATGGGGCTTATCTCGATGACTAAGCACGCACATGCGTCCGGTACAAAGAGGTGACCAGGCGATGACCACGGGCCGGTCGAGTTAGAAGAAAGGGGGTCGGAATGTTAACAACTTCCAAGAATATAACAGTCAAGAGAGGAGTGAATCATCGGCTTGATATGCTAGTAATTATCCAAACGTAATTAAAGGACAAGGGGCTGCCCGAATATCCGCCGTATGTAATTCAGACCGGATGTGGGAAAATATTTTAATTTGAAATAATAGAGGCCAGTATTTGGTGATACATCTTTTGTGCAGGGAGTTATGGAAATTTACACCAAAGGACAGTTTACACAAGTAGCATGTTCAAGATGCATCCTGTTTGTATACAAAGGAATGTTGATATTTTACACAATTTAGGAGAATTAATTCAGAATATACGACGGATCCTGTTGATTTAGATAGGCATCAGTCGTACGACAGCGAATGACGCAGTTTCCGTCAGTATACCAAGCAATCTTCGTGTTACGGAAGTTTACGAAGAGGACACCAAACATCTGCATTTTCACAAACTGAATCATTAATTTAATTAAAACTAAAAGTCAAACTCATGTTTCAAATATTTGGTCTGAACCTTCCTCTCTGGTGTCAAGAAAACAAAAGACAATGGGGCTACACTTCATTAAGTCACCGAAGGGGTGAATCATCTCTCTCCTCAAAGCCTTCTTTGTTTGGGAGGGGAGAGAATCCTGAGCCCCTGCGAAGAGGCTTGCCCCACGCCATCCCAGCCTCCAGGAGGGTATAACTCGGTTAAAGTTTCTTAGCAAAGCTAAAAACCTATTTTGAAACTCCGTAATCGTACTTTATACACGATTCTCAAACAGAAGATACTAAAACAAATATTTTCTAAAAAAGAATAAAGTTTTGCTCACTTCAATACTTGTAAAACGCTGGACAACAAACTCCAACAAAGGATTGGCTACTCTGTCTCACAGTTTCATACCCATTTGACGTGTGTTATAAATATCCTATTACTCTATGCTACACCAAATTAATTACTCATATGTATATTTAAACAAACTATCTAGCATGTCTGTCGGGGGTTGAGAAGTATGCTATAACATCAGAGTAAGTAAACAGTGACTTATGCTTACCTAGATACAGAAATGGCAGAACTTGTGATGCTACTGCAGCTTCGATCTCTGCTGCTGATTCGGTGAGGTGGTTGGTGGGGCTGTAGAGAGGACGGTGGTAGTCACATTGGACCACGCTGTCACAGAGGTCCCCATGCTTTGTGCTGAAATCTTTCAATCCCCCTGAAACATAAATAATAATAATTACACATCAGAACTATTTAAAAAAAATAATAATAAAAACATTTTTTAGAAAATATGAACTGATGTTTAGATAAATGTAAATATACACGAGGAATATATACCCATAAACCTTACTAGAAACACGCCCATGTAAATCCTGCTCTATTCGTCATACACACCTAATTCATTATGGCAGTTTGATCGTACGCCAGACACTTTTAGTGATATCATTAAGACAAATTTGCTCGACACGATGAAGCTCAGGGGGAAGATAGTTAGCAGTACCCAACATCCCAGTGTAAAATTCGCCACATGCAGAATGAGCCTTGGATTCTTGTGGTTTGGCTCTGAAAACTGACACCAATTCGAGTCGGGGCTGTGATAAGGAGGACACTTATCCAAGAGAAAAAAAGAGAGGAACGGACTTGAGGCAACGTACACTGACTGTATACTCGGCAATGTGTTATATACACATGGGGGTGACTCACGACCACCGTACGTGGAGTTCGTGAACTTCCCAGGAAACACTGCCCCCAACACATGGGCCTAACTGCAGCTTCAGCGTCAGCCCCTCGATAAGAGAAAATTATTTCCGTGGAATTTAGAAAGTATATCGTCTGGGGTGCAAGCGGAAAGGATCTTGGTGCAAGTTTATGTTCGACACATGTGGTAATTCCACAAACCATTGTGTTGGTTGCCACAATATTGTGCTGCAGATTGTTACAGTTTTTTAATTCCTGATGCACTTCCCAAATGCATACGTTTTGGAAAACAAAGACCTCTTAAAAGTTAGAAAATAACGTGTAAATGTGTCAAAGTTATGCAACAATTGAAATAAAAGTGCTTACAGAAATAAATAAGATAATAAAGACACTATAAATTCATACTGATGTAAGCTGAGATAAATTTAAAAGGTAATTTTATTCTGAATTCAAATGTATTCTTAAATGCATTAGCGACAAGCCCGCTTCCTGCCCGAGCTAATGTATTCCACACACGTTATGTTCAGATAACATTCTTATTGTCCACCTTAAC
The DNA here is from genome assembly GCF_003918875.1 of Haliotis rubra. Lineage (NCBI taxonomy): Eukaryota > Metazoa > Mollusca > Gastropoda > Lepetellida > Haliotidae > Haliotis > Haliotis rubra. Next base: position 301,372 of record NW_025766070.1, on the reverse strand, counting down.
CTTTTATAAACTGACCAACTGCTGCATGCCCTTTGAAATTAACCACACTCAACCGAATGTTATCAAGCGCAAACAAGCTATTATGCAACAGCTGTCTTTGAGGTAGATAGGCATTGATCGGAGTTCTCACCGCCCGTCAGTAATGTATCACAGCCCTGAGCAATATAATCAACATAAACACCAATATTCTCAAGGTCCATCCCAGCCAAATATTCTGGACATTCGGTGATTAATCAGATATGTTATTTGAGGACGTCTCGGAAGGAAACCCTCATTGTTTGGCTTTGCCAACGGAAAACAACATTGGTAAACAAACAAGGCGCTCTCACTGTTCTCTCTACACAGCAGGGATGAGTCATCGCGAAATTAGGTCAGCGCTCTAGATTGGACTGGTGTCGGCGCTGACTAAGATCCGAGATACGTGGGCTATTTCTACTCGGTGTGATGATTAGGAGTGAAATTGACATGAAATATAGATATATGTGAGTTGTAACTTTTGAAATTGACATGAAATGAACAAGTTGAGTGACATGTGTTGCCTCTGTAAAGGTGTCGCGGGAAGCAGGAAGCACAGGTGTGTTCAGGGCGTCGGATGACAGGCGACACATGGCCTATTGTAGTGGACGGAAAACTTTAAGAGTTGAATAGGAAAATTAATTTATCGCTTACCTTTCAACACAAACGTTTCCCTCCCTTCTCGATGAAGCGATGAAAGCACGTAATGTAGAGCATTGTCAGTCGTGATATCACGTAAGTCGTTAGTTTGTTCATCATATAAGACAACCTCCTTGGGGAGTTTTTTATTGATGATATCTTTTCCTTCTTTCGTCGTCACTAAATCCGACACAGAAATCTTTCCCTGTTGAAGTCTCTTTTTACTGAATCTATCCGAACAGCTGATGTTGACCGCTCCGTGAATATGACTCAGGTTGAAAGCTAAGAATGGTCGACAGTCTAGAACTAACACTGGCTTGGCTTTGGTCAGTTTGGTGGCGAGTTCGTGGGGCAATATTGTCCGTGCAGGAATACTGGTCTTGTTCAAAGACAACGCACTGGTCAGAGAACATGTAGCAAAAGACATGGATTCAAACTTGCACTTTTTAGGCATGTGGTAATCGTCACGATCCCCCGCCGAGCCCCCAAGTCGTGAAAAGTCCAGTTTTAAACCAATTCTCCTCCTGTCAGGAAGATTGTGATCTGGAAATGTGATGCTGCTTGGTGCTAGCACTTCTACATCCCCTGATTCAGGCATCGGTGAGTCTGTGAGACTATACACAAATAATCCTTCCTTAATCCAACGGAGCCAAGACCATAACATGGGCTTCCCGATCAGCTGACGTGGGTACTCACAAACACTCTTTCACACAAGCGCTCGGTTTCTAATACAACAAGCAAATGCGAGTGTTTCTACCCTCGGTCGCTATATAACCATTCCGTGGAAAGTCACAGTTAAATCATCACTCTCAATAAAACAGCTGGTCTGAGTCACACACGCACAGTGACTGTTTCTCCGCGTATGAGCGAGTGTGCTTCGTTTACATGAATGAGCGATATATAAGCGACGGCCTGACTCCTAGCGGCGAAACCTCTACGCTGGGCTCCGTCTCGACATATCGTAAATATGCGCACGCTGACCATGCGCGGAGAGAGCCGGGAACCAGCTCACGAATCAGAGAGATGATGTCATGTTCGGTTATAAATAGAACTGAGGGGAATTATGATTTTGTGCGTATCGGTCGTTTCCGCGATGACTCGGTTATCTCCGTCTTAACTGTCACTGTCATATCAACTCGTTGCCAGGCGTGTTTGCAATGGGACATGTGAGTGAGTGTCGCAGTTGTACATTGCTTGATGAATCAAGGTTTGTTTGGTAGAATAAAGACTTCCGTCGCTGTTGACTACTGTTAGAAACTGTTGGCAAATGTAATTCAGGTAAAAACAACAAACATGAAAACACCAACAATAATGATGATAATACTCGTGTTTAATCATAATTAACAGGTAAACGTAAGGTAAGTTTATGATATTTATCAGTATAAGATATTTCCAAGACAATGGGGTAGCTCAGAGGTTAGGATGTCATTTTTGCCACCCCTAATACCCTGGTTCGATTACACAAGAGGGTACTCGATGTGATTTTCTATATTTATTCTGTAGAATTACCGGAATAAACCAAAACGGTAGTATCAAAATCCCTTACCCTTACACAATGTATTGCATTCTAACCAACTGATACAATCAAATAAACACTGATGTGAAAATGCACCATAACATATTTATAACCACAACAAGTACTTTGGGTGTTTCAAACATAATTCATTTTGAAAACAACTGCTCATGATGTAACAAAAGTTACGCAATAATTTGTATTAAATATTAGGCTAACGCATAGTCCCCGAAGGCATCTTACGGGAGACAGCTGAAAATCTAGACATTGTTGATGTAGGGTCATATAATTACATTACGTGAGCTGGAGGGTTAATTAACTAAATTCGGGGACTCTTACATATACTCATGCCAATAATGGTTGTCACCCCCTTCAATTTTTTTAATTGGAGTGGGGTGGGGAGGGGGGTGACATGGTCCTTGTGCGAGTTTGTTGCCACACCCCTTTGCTCGTGGATTTCACCACGTGGTATAGGTGGATGACGTGTTGTGTACTCTCCAAGTTGTGATATAACTGATATACTGTCGTGACTAATCACTTCATAGACTGAAATATTGTTGAACACGTTTCACTCTCAACAGCTGAAATAATGTTGAGAAACATCCGCTTGATATAACGAAACTACTGTTACATAATACCCTAATATGTTTTTATATATAATACAGTCACATCGAAAAGATCCGAATGAATCACTTGAAATATGTGAAATTACTAATATTTAGTATGCAACCTTAGGATATCAAATTATACATATTGTTAATGTCGTTAGAAAACTGTCCATGTATATTTATTATGCAAATTGCTTAAGAATAACTTGTTGATTAATTATTATTCTATACATATGTTGTTATATACATTTCTGCTGACTGACCACCTGTGTGAACATAGCCGTAGGCCTACATTCTTCCACCCGTGAAGATCCGGGTGACAACTGGTCTTCAGCAACCCATGCTTGTCGTAAGAGGCGACTAACGGGATCGGGTGGTCAGGCTCGATGATTTGGTTGACACATGTCATCGTATCCCAATTGCATAGATCGATGCTAATGATGTTGGTCACTGGATTGTCTGGTCCAGACTCGAATATTTACAAACCGCCGCCATATAGCTGGAATTTAGCTGAGTGCAGCGTGAAACTGAACTCACTCACTCACCCACTCACTGGAATATTTCTGAGTGCGACGTTAAACAACAAACCAAGCCAAACCTACATTCTTCATGAATAAAGATCTATATAAATTATTCATATTTACTGGCAGGGGGGTTAGTTTCAACGCAATTTTAAATATCATTTCGGAAATTTCGGATTGTGTCTGCTTGACGTGGGAGGAAAGCCCGAAGTGCTGTTAGACGCCAGTGTATACTACTTTGGTGAAACCGGACCCGGATGTGATGCTGACAGATCTTGACAAGGCGAATCTGGGATCACAGGGTTCTGATACACCTAAGGGGCGTAACTCTGCACGGATCAAGCAGCCGTAGACGACTGATCCACCTGTGCCCGAACAATAACAGTAACAGGAGAATAAAAGTAAGAATGAGTGAGTGAGTTTACTCTTACGCCGCTTTCAGCAATATTCTCGCAATATCGAGGAGAGGGACATCAGAAATGGGCTTCACACAATGTGCCCATGTGGGGAATCGAACCAGGATCTTCGGCGTGACGAGCCAACGCTTTAACCACTAGGCTACCCAACCCCCCAGGAGGAGAAGAAAAATAGGAAGAAGACGAAGTAGTAGTGAGGTTAGGCGAAATTGGGTTTAACGTCGTGCTTGAGAATATTTCGCTCATAAGACGACGTGAATGCGTGTGTATGTGTATGTGTGCTGCTTGTACTAGCCCAGACTGAAGCTGGTTTTATAGTGCTAGCCCATTGAGATACCATGCCGCAGTGAAGCATGAATACCCTACTCCGACACATTACACTGACTCCGAGCCGACCAGTCCTTGTTGTACCCATTAATGCCAAGCGCCAGACTGGGACCAACAAGTACCATATTTTAACGTCTTTTGGTATGACGCGGTCGGGGATCGAACCCGCGACCTTCCGCTCTCCGGGCGGACGCTCTAACCACGAAGTAGTAGTAGTTAGTAATAGTAGTAGTAGTACAAGTAGTATTAGTAGTATTTGTAGTATTAGTATTAATAGTAGTACCAGTAGTTGCTGTTGTTACCGTTGTAGTAGCAAGAAGATCATCATATAAAAGAACACAATCATATCAGACGCAACATTCGCAACGATATTAACAAAGGCAATATGACAAAACACATGCATAACACAAAGCGCATTAGGTTGTGGTTTTAATACACCCAAGCTAGCGTGTGCACGGAGCTGCCAGTATCGATGCCCTTCTGTGATAATAGACGCCACCTAACCCTCAATACACAAGACGGAGCACCGTCGCACACCTGGTGAGGAGCGATGTGTTGCGACAATGACCTGACCCCCCGCTTACCTGCTCCACTGCGCCCGATCCCCTTTGATCCGACAATGCAAATCTTGTTGGCTTAGATCCCTCGATCCATGCACATACATACTCGGAACAATACCCCGACTAACAGCACCCGGATTAATTACACGAAATATTAAGCATAGGTTTCCGTAACTGTTGCTACACTACGGTGGGGAGGGCACTCGGCTTGAACGGGATACATTGTTGATATACGACACTAGAGCTGACACCTTGGGTGAGACATTGGTAGCATTGCATTGTCAACCCGCCGATAGCATTGTCTATATAGAACAGGGCCACTGGAGGAATGTGAGTACACACTTTAATACCGCATGACAAAAATTGTTACTTATGCGTGGAAACGTAAATTGGTGTTAAATCGTATACCATGTAATATCAATATTTTAGTATATATGTTATTCGAGATATAAGTGTTTGGTAGATATCACCTATATATAGATTTCCCTACCTGTCTACAACGTCAACCTATCTATATGACGTGTGCATACGTATATTGGTGAACTCAATTCAATATACCCTTGTCTCACATTATGACGTTACATCGAATATATATATATTGATTGTTACTTATTATGTATATGACAAACATATTATTGGTTTGGTTCGCCGCTTTTAGCAATATTCCAGCAACATCACGGCGGGGAACACCAGAAATGGGCTTCACATATTATTACTGACAACTACCTATAACATTTATATGGGTCAGATATTTTCGAATTTATAATATTTACCTCTGGTACAATTGTTTCGCGTTTACCTTGGATGACTGGTACACATTCTGTGTATATCATCTTTAGCCGAGGTCTATTTCAACCTGAGTACCCTGTACAATATTTACCTGGATGAACGGCATTCATTCTCTGTATTTTGTGTTTATTTTCCATCTATTCTAATTATACAAAACTTACATGGATATATGTTGTTCGTTCTTGGTAAATGAAGTTTACCGTTTATATTTGTTATTCATACTAGGTATGCAGGGTTTTCCTTCGTTGCACTATTTATAGTAAGTCGGGGTATATGATATTTATCCTTGGTATCAGTTATTCAATCTGTATATGCAATATTTACCTTCGTAACAATTCATTGTGCGTATATGATATTTACCTGGTTATTGACAGGTATATGACGTTAAGCCAGAGTATGTTATTAAAATTCTTGGTATACAATATTTACCTCGTGTATAACCAATTCTGTGAGTATACGATAACAATGATACTTTTCATGTCCTGGAATCTGACCACCGAAGCAGTCGTAAGTCAAAATCTCAACATACTTGAACTTGACAAAGGTAGTTTTAGTTTTCATTTTAAAAACAAACCAAATGACGGCTATAGCCACTAAAACCCTAAAATATACTTCATATAATGCAGTAAACCAGCATTTGCAATGATATCATTCGAAGAGATACGCACCTGAAACGTTTGCAGTGACATTATTCGAAGAGATACGCACCTGAAGCGTTTGCAATGACATTATTTGATAAGATACGTACCTGGCCTGAAGCGTTTGGTAATGACATCATTCGAAGACATACGTACCTGAAGCGTTTGGCAATGACATCATTCGAAGAGATACGTACCTGAAGCGTTTGGCAATGACATTATGCGAGGAGAAACGCACCTGAAGCGTTTGCAGTGACATTATTCGAAGAGATACGCACCTGAAGCGTTTAGCAATGACATTATTCGAAGACAAACGCACCTGAAGGGTTTGAAATGACATTATTCGAAGAATGACATTATGAAGCGTTGTATATTGACATTAAGAGATACGCACCTGAAGCGTTTAGCAATGACATTATTCGAAGAGAAACGCACCTGAAGCGTTTTATATTGACATTATTCGAATTGATACGCACCTGAAGCGTTTACAATGACATTATTCGGAGAGATACGTACCTGAAGCGTTTGGCAATGACATTATTCGAAGAGAAACGCACCTGAAGCGTTTTATAATGACACTATTAGAAGAGATACGCACCTTCACTAAAATATCACTTTGTTCATTACATAATCCCAGGGGCAGAGAGGCAATCCCCTTTATGCATAATGCAAGGCATTGCAATAGACATACAAACATGTATATGTAGATATATACACGCCTATCATAGGCCTATATATATCATTATATATGTTGTCTATTAACTGATTTGATTGAATACCCCACCAGTCACACCGGTGTCCGCATGGGACCCCCCAAACAACAACCCCCCCAGCACATATCAATACACCCGGTATCTAGCAGCCGCAAACTCTCAGTCGTAACTTGGCGATTAGAGGCTTGAAAGGCAAATGATATTGATTTTTGTCCTTACCAGATTTTGTGTAAATAGTACCCGAAAAACCCAACGTTTTTTGCTGGGCATGTAGGGAACATTAACAAATTTACTTACATCACTAAAATTGTGTCTAATGCAACTCCATGTTTGAGATAAGTTAAGTTAGAGTAAGTAATATAATATGTCCCCGTATTTTCATGTCGATACTTGACTTGAATTTTCACGTGTCGTCACCTTGTCGCAAACAAAGTTATTTTCACAGTTTGGTAGTGATTCATAAAAATACGTTCGTTATCTACAATGTAATTGGAATTGTATAATTCGTGTAGAAATGACTTTTATTTCTGAGTGAGTGAATGAGTATAGTTTTACGCCGCTTTTAGGAATACCACGGCGGGGGACACCGGACATGGGATTCATACATTGTACCCATGCGGGGAATCGAACCCGGGTCTTCAGCGTGACGAGCGGACGCTTTAACCACTAGGCTACCCCACCGCCCCTCTTATTTCTGAAGGTACTACCAGTGGGGAAGGATACGCTAAACCTTTCCTCACCACCTGGGGGGGCGGTGGGATTGCCTAGTGGTTAAAGCGTTCGCTCGTGACGCGGAAGGCCCGGGTTCGATTCCCCACTTGGGCACAATATGTGAAGCCCAATTCCGGTGTCCCCCGCCGTGATATTGCTGGAATATTGCTAAAAGCGGCGTAAAACCAAACTCACTCACTCACTCACTCCTTACCACCTGGCAGCATCGGTATCTTTATGAGTATTGTCGTGTAAATAAAATGTTAACATTTAACATGAATATGCTTCGTATCTAGTCTTTGATTGGCATTTAGAGTTGGAGAAACAGTAGTAGATAACATTATTTGTCGTGACGACGTTTTTGGGCCGCCCCGTGTCCCTAAAACAAAGGTCTTGTATCTTTTTCGTGTGTGTGATTTCCTGGTATATCAGACAGCATCCGACAATGCATGTGAATGACGTAGGTTCGTGACGTCATCCCGAAATGCCGTTACAGTACATAAACTGCTATAATGTTTCACATCTTTATGTTCTATATTTATATCATAATTTTGGCTAAACAATGCACCGCACATGACATTACAGGGTATTATTATTGTTTATCGAGTAACTCTTTATAACCCTTGCCAGAAAGACTATAGAATTACTGCAAGTAAGGCAATATCATTGTTAAATAGTGTCATTTATGCCTTTTCTAAAATGACCACTAAAACATGTTCATTAATTCTTTTAAATGTCATTGTCATGAACGAGTGAGATAAATGTGAAAACCAGAACCTTTTCGTGGAAGAGATAGTATTTGTGTGGCCGTGAACGCGCACGACACACAAGACGTCACGATTAGACTCAGTAGTAAGTTGATGTTTTCAAGTGAACGACCAAGATGATTATCAACAACCTTGAAAAATCACGAACTTTAAATGACGTCGCTGTTTTTCAGTAAAAGCTTCAGGTCGTTAAATAGCAAAGTAGGCGGCGTTTTCGGAGATTCGGAGTTTTAGTCACTTTATTGTGCCCTAATCAATTTCATTACTCCTCTCCTGCCACTTATATCGCTCAACATGGATGACGGCAGCAAATAAATCAAACTATATGAAACATACGTTACTAATAAGGCCATTTTGCGTTTTTAATTATTCCCCAAACCTATCAAACAATATAATATCAACAGACACGTACACACATGGTAGAAACGGCCGACCGATCGTCTTGCATGCGTGTACATTTCATATAGATTTCACGTGCAGCCCCTCCTCCTTGTCCCTGATTGGCTGAACATGGTGCTTATTGCAGTTGGAGGAATATCGCTTGCCTGACTGGCAAGCATTGTCACATCGTATCTGCGGCAGTGCCAGCGACAGAATCGCGGATTTGTATGCAGAGGTATGGCCAGGCTCATAATATCTTGTGCCCAGATCGAGAATATATTTAAATAGTGTCTGTAGATGATTATACACGTCTCTGATGGAGAGAAAGAAAGAAAAATCGGATGATGTTATTCGTCAGTTATGAGTCATGAACTGAAACAGCAAGAGGGAAGTAGTCTGTTAGCCTGTTGCCCGGGTCTCTAAACAATGTCGCCTGATATTTGATACCAGGATATGATACATTAGTGAAATACGTCAAACATTTGTTGCCCACGAGTTAAGCCTTACATTGCAGGACAAGGAGAATGAAACTATTGCGCACATTCGCTACAAACAAATAGAATATTTGCTTCAGTATAGTATATATTCATTTCAGTATACTTAAAAACATGAAATAATGTACCCAGAACATGTATATATCCCGATCGTTGCATGATATATATTAGCTTTAGTATGTACAATAACACGTGATATTGTACCATCAAACGTGTAATTTTCCTGAGGGTTATAAAATAAACTTAAAATATTTTTTAACGCGTATTTAATGTTGTTCTTTGTTATGTTATTGTTCAAGTTGTAATGAAATATAATAGTTTACATTAATGCTTAAAAGACAGAACATTAAAAATATATAAAAAGATAGCTAAATTAAATATAGTTAAATATACATATCCATGAATGCAACGTATCCATGTCATATGTATCCATTTTGACCCATTATTGTCGCCGCCAACATCGGTTATAACGAAATCGGATGAAGCGAATAGTCGAAAATAACGAACCATGTTCCACATCAAAGAGTGGTAAGTGTTGAATATGTATATGTGAGTATAACGAGCTTCGGATATATCGAACTGGTTCCGAAGGAGGTCGGTTCGTTATATGCAGACTGTAATTAACGACCAAATTAAATCCTTCATGATTTGCATTTGGAGACAGGTGCGCGTCGACATACATGAATACGAGTGCGACTCCCGCTTAAAATGATATACATGTTAATTAGAGATAGGAATATGCAAGTGATAATGCAGTGCCAGATGCATGCAACATGCTGCATGTGTAATGCATCTGCACTCAGCGACTCAGATTGCGTATTGATAAACTTCCCTGACATTTCACGGATGCGATGAAGCGTGATTCAGGTGATTATACGTTGAAAACGTTTAAAACATCAATGACGTGTACGCAGGGTACAAATGCGTAAACAGCTGTGCCTGGTAAGTCTGTGAATGGTAATGTTTGAAAAAGAAAATGTTTTATTTGAATTGTAGATGACGGTGATGTCATCATTACTGTTAAGACAAAGCAATGAACAGTTTCGTTGTTATATCAAAGCCTCAATGTCTTTCTACTTAGTTATGATGAGTGCCTCCCAATACCGAACCAGAACAATACACATAGCTTCAGGCTGACAAGACGAATACTTATTTGGTAATGTAAATGCGCGTATTTTGGGAAGAACAATAATGATAATCATGATACACATAAGAGCCACGGAACCAACAAGAATATTATTCGTATTATTTGTTTCATCATCATCATCATCATCATCATCATCACCACCACCACCACCACCACCACCACCACCACATCACATCATCATCATCATCATCATCATCATCATCATCATCATCATCATCATCATCATCATCACCACCGCCACCATCATCATCATTGCCCAAATATATTGTATTATGATAAGCTGAAGTTTGATATTGGGGTTTATGTTTCAAAGGAAATCAATTAAACTAACACCAGCAAATATCACCAAGAACCCCAGAATATCACACAATGTCCTTATATAGTCACCTACAAGATGTAGCGTGACAATTGCTTGGTACCATCACCCAGATCCCCTCACAGGTCGCCACCTACACTTGCACAAGCCTCTAAGATAAAAATGAATACTTTAAATGATAATTTCTAAGAAAAAATAAACAACAGACTGGGGTCTTTAGATACTGTCCGCTTATCTTGACTTGCCTCTTCGAGCGATATAATTACTATACATCCATGGGCTCAGCATTCAGCACAGCCTTGGAGCAAGGCTAGTCGCCACTTAATACATCTCCCAACTATTGTCAAGCTCCTCTCCTCCCTGGCAACGCTCACAGTATATATATGCCATGTATAACAAGAACTGTTCTCCGTGAACCCTGGGGGTAACTCAGCCTTGTTTCCGACCGGTGCCAAGGTGTCTCCCAGTGCAGTGAGCCAGCGCACACAGTGCTGTATCACCGTGCACGGTGTTCAGTGGCTTATCACATGACTGGTACGAAGCTGTAAAACTGACAGCAGAGACCATATACTGTCAGTCACTGACGAGCTTGTATTTACACTTCCGAGTTCGAACCTTTAGGGGAACCTTTTGTATTTGCATTGTCTTTTTGATATATTTGGTGCTCGTGCGTGAGATTTGTTTATAGGTATAAGTATTTTTGTCGGCCTACTGAGGCAATGAAAATAAAAACGGTTGAAATTTTAAAATGTTTCGGTTTATGGAGTTCACAGTCAGCATTCCCACTGTCAAATTTTCTGTGAATGTAAAACACTAAACTCATTTTAAATCGCTTTAAAATGTAAACTCACCAGAATGACGAGTTTTTATTCTGAGCCTGGAAAGAATCGACGGGGTCAAAATGGCATCTTATGCTACGGTGGCGTTACAGATATGTATAAATTCTAAACATGTTTAGGTGATAGGAATGTTTAGTCCAGGTGGTGTTTAGACTGTGACACGATAGATCATTGCATGTGTTTAGACCATTAGTATGTTGAGACTGAACACACCAAATATGTACTCCATTTAGGACATAAACCTTCTTTAATATGTTCAGATGGTATCATGTCCTACTTGTGATTACGTATTCAGAACACAGTTTCAGCGCCAACTTCGGATAAACACTCAACAACTTACATCATTTCCTTATATCCTTCCGTATTTCAATGAAAATCTTAAATCTAAATAGTGTGGGCCATTCCTATTATTATGTGTTTCTTATCTCTAACTTCAGCCAGCAAGAGAGGGGGCGGACGAAAAAAAAACAACCAATAAAATATATTTCACTATTTCTGTAACTTATTTCATGAATTTTTAAATATAAGATCACCTCGTCAGCTTCCGTTAATGATTCATTTGAATTCAGGCACGCGTCACAGTTGCCTAACCGCTCTCTTCTGACGCAGAATGTTTAAACTAACTGAGTAGTGACATTCCAGCAGGGCATAAATAATTAATAATAATTATAAATTATAATTAATAAAGAGAATATTTTTTTACGTTAATGCCACAGAAAAATCAGTTTCGATTTTCTGCTGAGCAAGATTCAGCTACATTTAAATATGAGTGGATCACCAAAAGCCGGTGATGACGTCACGTCACATTATTGTATAATGATGGAATACTAATACACCAGGGATACTAGTTATCGTTGGAAATTCGGAACTTATCTCAGTTCCGGGATTCATAGAAATCCGGAAAAGTCCGTTTTGTACAGATTCAATGTATACAACATCCTAGATCCTGGATCCATTACAACGTACCACGCATGCATATTTAAGCTTTAGTCCGAAAGGTATATTAGCCTACATATTTTCGTGCTATTTATATTATTTTCATCATGAAAACCACATCCGACCTTTGCTGTAGAATCTGAACAAAAAAACAACACTGTACATAGTGATCAAAACGCCGCATCCAATATGTGTAAACTGCTATGAGTTATCTTTCATTAGTGGTCCTCATAGGAATACAAACACACACACACACCCACCCCCACCCCGACATACTCACAAAACAAACCCCATCCCCATCCCCAAAACAAATACAATACAATGCCCCAAACAAACAAAACCCAAAACAGACAACAACCTCAAAACATTACAAAATAACAACAAACAAAACAAATACAAAATGTCTCTTCCCCCTCCCCCTCACGCCCCCAAAACAGTAACACAAAACAATAAAAAACAAAAAAAAAACAAATTAACCTAGTGCTGAATAAAAACACTAACTTCTCAAGCAAGTTCGTAGGTAATAATCATTTGATAGTCATTCCATACAATTCCATTGTATAGAAACACTTCATGCAGTTAATGTGATAATGTGACCCAAAACAAAGCACATGTAAGACATAATATGCCTCTGTTCACCCAGCAGTGAATGGGTACCCGGTGGGATGACAAGGTCACGCGAGTGTTAACCCTCTGGCTTTGGTTGTACTGAACACTGATCCGCAGACTGATGTAATAATGTTAGCGCTTTGGCCACACAACTTGTGGAAGCTAATAGTGGTGATCCGATTAATTGAAATAATCGAAGATTGGTCGCAGTGACTAAACGACCAAGCAATCGATCATGTTTTCTCATATTCGAACACAAACAATTCTTGAACACTTGTTTTCATGAACAATATTTTTCACAAGGTTGGTTTTGTCTGTTACATTTCATAAGCACTATAAGCTCGTTCCAAGTCATGATTGAATTTATCTTAAAGACACCAACAATTTCTGTTCCTAACATACTAGTCATCCTTTAAAGATGTGAAATTTGCCCAACACCCCAAAATAACTACATATGCTTTGCCTTATTTTTTTGTGCATTAACAAATTTCATAAATGACGCTAACCAATTATTTTGGATGATTGATCGGTGGTAATGAACTAATCATCAATTATGAGATTTTAACCAATTCCCAACACTAGAAGCTAACGCAATATAAGTACACATATTATTAATATTCTAAGTGTGAAATATATATGCATGAGTTTCCACAATTATCACATACAATATCTATCTGCTAAAACATGTTCACCAATATAGATTACTTTCTTATATCTAGCAGCTTTACCAGAGTATTAACCACCAACGTCCTGGGACCCGTGAAGATCCGGGTTAGAATTGATCTTCAGTAACCCATGCTTGTCGTAAGAGGCGACTAACGGGATCGGATGGTCAGGCTCGCTGACTTGGTTGACACATGTCATCGAATCCCTATTGCGTAGATCGATGTTCATGCTGTTGATCACTGGATTGTCTGGTCCAGACTCGCCCATTTACAGACCGCCGCCATATAGCTGGAATATTGCTGCGTAAAACCTCACTCACTCACTCACTCACTCACTCACTCAATCAACGTCCTGGCAACAAACAGAGCTATTAACTCAAGCATCGATTGAATGAACCCACTTCAAGCGTTTTCCCAGCAAACCATAAATTTGGATAAAGATGCCATGTCACAGTGAAAAATGTTTACATGTATTATAATTTTGAAGTTACTAAGTACACGGTGATTTTAACCTAATGTCACGGACCCACGGCGATGTCAGTATAGACTTGCATAAGTCTGCAAGGAAATATTCAATAGTTCAAATAATAATTCCTAGATTATATAAGTATTATAAAACCAAGTTGTCCTCATAAAACCGCAGCGACCTCAGACTGTCCCGTTCTCTAGACGTGCCTACGGGGAAGGATTATATTACATCTATGTACTTATGTTTCAGTACAACCTTGGAGCAAGGCTTACAGTAGGATATATGAACAAACCACACTAGTCTTTTAGCAAAGGAAACGATTCACACACTTCCTTGCATTAGTAAATACAGGAAAGGGGTGTGAGAGTGGGGGGTAGGCAACAGGTCCGGGAAGAGGGAGAGGATGCGAGGGAGGCTTATAGGCTTGGGGTAGGGTCAGGGTCAAGCGTGATGTGTAGTGTTCTCGGTGATGTCAACACAGTATTATGTACACTGTAGGTGCATGTCAGGAAATAGGCTCATATCTGGCCTTCGTCAGGTTATTAATGATTAAGACAGCGTGATGCACCCAGACAGGTTAGTCAGTGCAGTCTGTGTGTTTATTAGAGTCATAGACTCATGATGTTGTGTTTATATATCATAATTAACCTTAGGCACTGGGGGAGGGGAGGGGGGTGGGATATAATTCATTTGTGCGATTACTGTTGCAATGTGAGTGAGTTTAGTTTTACGCCGCTTTTAGCAATTATTCCAGCAATGTCTTGGCGGTGACAACAGAAATGAGCTTTGGACATTGCACCCATGTGGGGAATCGAACCCGGAGTAAACGCCCTAGCTACTAGGCTACCCCACCGCCCCAGATATTAGATATTAGAACCCTAGTCTTCAGCGTGACAAGAGAACGCTTTCACCATTAGGCTACCCCATCGCCCTTCTGTTGCAAATTAAGCATCATTATGTGTATATAGATCACATGGTCTTTTTATTGTATTGTATCTTAATTAATGATTATAATAAGAACTTTTGTAAAAACGAATTAAAACGTTCATTTCCTTTGTCTCCTTTGATGACATCAAGAACCAAAGTTTTATTACCTTTTAAAAATATTCTCAATCCGCTTTAAAACAGAATGTACAAAAATGTTTAAAAAATACACCAAAAGTCTCCTTAGTTTAATTCAGAATCTGAATTCGACCCTGGCTACATGGGGAATTGAACGTTACAGATCTATAGCCATTAAATGAAACTTGTAGCCAAAGGAAACTGTTTTGTGTAAAGATTTTCCAAGTTGATGTAGTTTTATGAAAGTAGTCACTCGTTTGCCAAGGCTAACCGTGTCAATAAACATCTCTAAATTCAATTTCCTACCCATGAAACTGTAATCAAACAAGGGTCAACGTGACCCCGTGTGTTTAATCGTGTGAAGACATACTCACAAATGTTTATTAATTGTTAGCTATTGAATGGTGACTATGGGCCCGTCCCAACATTTCCGACTTCTTGAAATCTTTCAGCGTGACGGAAGAAATCCGCATTGATGTTTCACACTGTAACGTGATTCGGGTTCTTGAGAAACAACATCTTTTCAGAACGTAGTTTTGTAATGAAAGGAAGCACCACAACGAGTCATCATGACTCAATCCGATTCTTTATTTCTGAACCGTAGGCCAGAGGCCCGAAGTACGAGTAAAAACGGTTATGATGGGTGAGTGGTACAAGCGCGTTTGCGTTTTAACAGTGCATGGTGTATAAACGTAGCAACATTCTGTAGAGGCTTCAACATATTCGGTTGAAGAATTTGTAAAAGGAGTCATCATGACTCCGGTCATGATCCATTTAGTGTATGAGTGTATGGTAAGGAAGCTCGGATAAAGTATTAATCTCTCGCTCACTCATTTTAAAACATACATAGGGTAGCCCTGTGGGTAAAGCGTTCGCTAACCGGGTGTTAATGTATGTGAAGCAACTTACAATTCATTTGGCGACCCGCTACCCCTTCTGTTTAATACTGTTCGTTCCTAATATCTGGGGCGGTGGGGGTAGCCTAGTGGTTAAAGCGTTCTCTCGTCACGCCGAAGACCCGCGTTCGATTCCCCACATGGGTTCAATGTGTAAAGATATAAATTACAAATAGCTTTGGTTAGCAATACCGCTGTGTTATCGGTTACACGGTCGACGTTTATCCAGATTGTTCACTTTACGTGAACACCTGGTGTCAATCGTTTTGTCGCCTCTATCTAAAACAATCTATTGTCTGTACTCTCTCTCTCTCTCAGAGATTGGGTCATCTAGACGTCATTAATTGGGATAGAAACACCCCGCACTCGAGCAGCTCCTTGTTTCAGTTTATGTTACCGTGTATAAGGTGTCCAGACAAACCACACGTTCTTTCTTATGCAATTCCTTCAGTATTCATTCCGTAATGTGTGCATTTTCATTCTTGCATGATAGTCGAGGACACCGGGTGATCTGATGGTTCTATTGGATAATGGTGCGCATTCTATTCCCTAAAGGATGCGACGTGTGATGTAAATTACAAAACAAACACACGCACGCACGCACACACACATACAAACACAAGATACACCTATGCAGACACTAACACTCTCTCTCTGCTCTCTGTCTGTCTCTCTCTCTGTCTGTCTGTCTCTGTCTGTCTGTCTGTCTGTCTCTCTCTCTCTCTCTCTCTCTCTCTCTCTCTCTCTCTGTTGTGGAAGTTTTGTTATCATATTGACCATATTACAAATAGTCATAATGAACTAACGTTTTACACACCCACCTATTTTCACTGTAATCCTGGTCGTAGGAAATAGGTCTTTTGAAATTCACCATATGCATGAATGTGTCACGTACAACTCCCGCTTCAGAAACATGCATTAATCATACCCTTGTGACAGACGATCAACCGATAACTCCATGTGTGGAAGGAACACCATGGCTTCCTCTCCACGAAGAGTTATTGACAAGCTATTGACATAAATATCCGGACCACGCTGAAGTTGACGAGTTCAGCTGGCAGTTCGTGCCGCAGTGCATGTAACGTACAAGCGTATATGTACATGCGCTAAGTCTAAGGTAGTACATACAGCTAGATGTATTTACATTGCGTATACGAAGAAAGCAAATGCATTACAATATCCACGCATCCATGGTCTTGCTTTCTGTTCTATTAAAGAACCAATTCTTTGGCGCTTTTGGAGTGAGTGAGTGTGTGAGTGAGCGAGTTTAGTTTTACGCCGCACTCAGCAATATTCCAGCTATATGGCGGCGGTCTGTACCAGACCAGACAATCCAGTGATCAACAGCATGAGCATCGATCTGCGCAATTGGGAACCGATGACATGTGCCAACCAAGTCAGCGAGCCTGACCACCCGATCCCGTCAGTCGCCTTTTACAAGCATGGGTTACTGAAAATCAATATTCTAACCCGCACCTTCACGGGTTCACTTTTGGACAGGATCAATGTGAACACGTTCCTGTGTTGACGAACGCTTATAGTCTCTGAATGTATAAAATTTGGATAGAAACAAACAATTCCTTTTACATTGAAAAGCAGTCCCTATGAGAAGGGAGATTCACAACCTGATCCTCGGAAAATCTAGACTTGCTTTATTTAGCATGGCAGAAAGGGCTAGGCAGTAGGGAAGATAACGCGGTTCGGGGACTGTGAGACAGACTAGCTCCAGTGTACTGTTATAGGGACTACTTCAGGACAACAGACAGTCCAAATATTGAACTCGTACTCCTTCACTCTCTAGATGTGAGCATACTAAGTATATATACAGGTTTTGACAACAATGGACAAGCGACGACTCATCAATGGACAGACAGAAAAACAATAGCACTTCCTTGACCAGTTGATGTGATGGCAGACACGGCCAAGGGGGATGACCAATAAAGGTTATAAATGTCATATACAGTAATTAATGAGCTGACAAGTCAATGTACAATGCGGTAGTCATAAGGATGTACAGTAGTGATTGAAAATACAGGTTAGCGTCATATATATATATATATGTATTACAATAAAGTCTCACATGTCTTGAGTACATAGTTTTGGACTTTTTAAATATTTGGACGATGGCTGTCCTGAATTAGTCCGTATAACAGTACCAATGGTGAAACAAAAGGGCCGGAACTGAAGGTATATTGCTCGACATAAAACCATGATTAAACTGTCCAAGATATTTTTATGGATTAAACTTCTTTGTAATTTTAATCCATAAAAATATCTTGGACATCAATGTACAACTTCTAAATGCCACTGAAAGACATGTTTCAACTATTCTAAAGAACATTTAGACTGGGTCATGACATGAGATGTATAAACTGTGTTTCCATCTACAATGACTAATTATTATAACCATATAGAGATGACATCTGGTTTTTAACGACAGGAATGAGTGAATGCTGTAGTCTGCACTATTACGGTGGTAGACATCAGAATTGGGCTTCACACTGTTATTATGTTATTATCAACTCGATAGCATTTAGATTACATATCCTGTGCTGGGTTCAACTACTTGTGTGAATAGTTATGGAGAATGTTCTCACAATGTGTGTTTTCTCACAACCCAATTTTGTGACTTGTGTTAGTCACCAAATCTATTTAAACCCGCTGTTTCCTATGATGACAAATAGTCTTGGTTAGGAATCATGACGTAAAGGTCTAAACAGTCCTGTGCTCATTTCATATAATCATTAAATTACTACCATGGTACACACCAGATGCAGATCCAAGTGCACAGTTTCGCTTTCCAACTCTCAGAGTGACATCACGTCACAATGGTGAAGATAATGGTTCAGTCATCTACACAGCCATAGGTGTCCGGAAGTCACATGACCCGGAAGAGGAAATTCACACTTGCGCACATATGTCAGCAACGAACGTCTGTTCTCTTTAGTACTGAAGATCACAAGTGTTCCCGAAAGTGTACATGAAGTGCGTTATATCATTGAAATCGACATCAGTGAACTGAAAAAAGTTGTTTGAAATCATCAAAGGAAAGGCCTGGTCTAATGATAGACTAACAACAAGTCTCTGAAATGAACATATTTTACAGAAAAGCAGTTCATAATAAACAAATAAATAAAATATAATGAAAAGGAGCCCTGAGACTTTCTTCATTTTCTGAAACTGTGGAAATCTAGACTTGCCACATAATCTAGACTTGACTTGCACATTTTCTAGACTTGATATACATGGATATATTTGTTTCAAGGCCTTTATGACAGACTAGCCTAATGGACATAATTTTGCAGCCTCAATTTTGCACTTAAATTTGTGTACGGGTATCAATGATGTTATTGCACATATAGAAATGGTCATTTTGGTTGGCTGTTTTAATGATACCAGTTTATATAACACTGTTAAAGGCCCTCTATGATACTAACAAATGTTTGATAAAAGCATTATGCATAATGGTTACTTGTTATCAACATACATTACACATATGTCTTCTTAAGTGGCTTATGTGAACATATATCTATCGGGGCGTATAATGTATATATATTTTCAATACATTTTTGAATCTGTATATTTCAATACAAATGTCTCTTGTTTTCTTCCGAATCTACTTGAAGCAGAGGGCATTTCAAACTGTGACGCAACAGGGACAAAACTGATGCTCTTGATTTGCCTTTGCATGCGTTTGTGACAAGTGCGACCGGTGTGGCAGGATACGCTCACCTCTTCGCAAACACGTGGACTCGTTATTTGATGCTGATTTTTGAACACATGTTTCTAATATATAGTCGGAATCGTGCGATCTACACCGCTTTTTAAAAAAAATTATTTTTATGATTATGTAAATGTTTATGTCACTTATACTCAGCAAGAGAGAAAAGTGAAAATGCGTCATTCTTTAAAGTGAATATGTGGAACTTTACAGTTGGGGGCGGGTAGTTGAAATACTATCAAGAAAAACATGAACACTTCCTAAAATGTCTTCCACAATATACAGTGCTTTTAAATCTGCTCAGATCAATGTTGCATTTTAACCTAACTACCAAATAAATATAACATTACTTCAACAACCTTTAAGGTAAATTTGTTCACGTGGCCAACTGCTAACAACATTAGTTACATACAAAGGCTGTACATCGATGCAAATCGTAAAGTAGCCCAGTGCTACTGCTACCCTAAAGTGCACTGATATGAAATAATATTTCCGTTTTCACTCTGAAAAGCACGTAGTTTTCTATTCGTCTATCTCGAATGTTCTCAAAATGTGTGTCTCACAACCCAATTTTGTGACTTGTGTTAGTCACCAAATCTATTTAAACCCGCTGTTTCCTATGATGACTTGTGTGAATAGTTATGGAGAATGTTCTCACAATGTGTGTTTTCTCACAATTTTGTGACTTGTGTTAGTCACCAAATCTATTTAAACCCGCTGTTTCCTATGATGACTTGTGTGAATAGTTATGGAGAATGTTCTCAAAATGTGTGTTTTCTCACAATTTTGTGACTTGTGTTAGTCACCAAATCTATTAAAACCCGCTGTTTCCTATGATGACTTGTGTGAATAGTTATGGAGAATGTTCTCACAATGTGTGTTTTCTCCCAATTTTGTGACTTGTGTTAGTCACCAAATCTATTTAAACCCGCTGTTTCCTATGATGACTTGGAGAATGTTCTCGAAATGTGAAATCTATTTAAACCCGCTGTTTCCTATGATGACTTGTGTGAATAGTTATGGAGAATAGTCTTGGTTAGAAATCCGGACATAAAGGTCCTGTGCTCATTTCATATAATCATGAAACTACTTTGGTACACACCAGATGCTGATCCAAGTACACAGTTTCGCCTTTCAACTCTCAGTTGTTTCCTCAGTAGTATCTCGCGACAGATAACCAAAACTATTCAGTGTCGAAATGATATATTACAACAAATCTGGTCCGGAATCAGGATATAACATAATTTGGATCAAAATATTTGCTGAAAGGGGAAAGGAGTAACCTTGCTCAGTGTAGTCGGGTGATATCACAGTTTATATTGTCCAGCATGAAAACTTTATCAGCTTCCTGTTGGTGTTTATTGACCAGCAGATGTTGTTTTTTCAGAATAGCGAGGTTTCCATATTAACGGGGTCCACTGTAGACAGAAGTGTGTGGCAGCATCTGCCAGCATGCCTATCACTGTTCGGGTCCGGTATAATGACATATTCCTGGCTGAGACCTACGAACAAGCATTTGTGTTGTTCACGCGTAGTCATTGTCGACCTAGTCTGTAAACCTTGGAGATCCGGGTTAGAATTGAACTTCAGCAACCCTTGCTTATCGTAAGAGGCACTAGCGGGTGGTGAGGCTTGCTGACTTGGTTGAAGCATGTCATAATTTCAATCACTGGATTGCCTGGTCCAGATTCAAATATTTGCAGACAGATAGATGTAATATTACTGACAACGGCGATAAGCAACTAGCAATCAAATAAATTAACCTTCACCAGTGCTCTTTTTCATGGTTTAAAACGGGTTCCAGATGGCCAGGCACATACGGCACCGAAATTCGCTGTACAGAATTGCGTCCCTTAGATGTATAAGGATCCACTGTCCAATTCCAGATTAGTCCCGATTGTGACCGTTGTTTTTGCAGCATCATACACGTGGTCGTGAGTTTTACAAACGTGGTATTGGCCAATTGATCTGTTTGGGGGCTTTCTTTGGTATCCTGAAGATTTGGTAGCTTAGTAATTTCACGTTTCATTAAAAAAGTGTAATCCTATAAAACAATAGGTAACATTGTGTACTGGCCTTCACACTGTACAATGTCGAGTGGTCGGGTAGCCTAATGATTAAGGCGTCCGCTCGTAACGCTGAAAACCCGGGTTCGATTCTCCACATATAGGTACAATGTGTGAAGCCCATTTCTGGTGTCCCCCGCCGTGATGTTGCTGGAATATTGCTAAAAGCGGCGTAAAACTCACTCACTCACTTTACAATGTCCTTGTATGTCGTCAAACTAAATTATCCACAGAATATGAACATGCACTCGGAAAGGGCTTAATATAGTCAATATTTGTGTTAAATATTGTTAAATATCCATAATGATATATTACCATGACCATAAGAATAAAACCAGCCGCCCTTGACACTAATCTAACCTATTCTAACCCACACGATCAAATAAAAGCAAAAAGTCATTTTTAAAAATATTCTTCAGAAATCTCTGCGAAAGCAGAGTTCATTGTGAGTTCATTCATCTGACTATATCACATACATGGAAACATGGGCGCATAGGAAAGTTATATAATATGTCTCCGTGTTTTTCATGTTGATACTTGACTTGCCTTTGCACGTGTCGTGCCCTTGTCGCAAACAAAGTTATTTTCACAGTTTGGTAGTGATTCATAAAAAACACGTTCGTGATATACAATGGAATCGTATAATTCGTGTAGAAATGGCTTTTATTTCTGAGTGAGTGAATGAGTATAGTTTTACGCCGCTTTTAGCAATATTCCAGCAATACCACGGCAGGGGACACAAGAATTGGGCTTCACACATTGTACCAATGTGGGGAACGAACCCGGGTCTTCGGCGTGACGAGCGGACGTTTTAACCACTCTGCAACCCCACCGCCCCCGATGACACCATGGCTTTTGCTAAAACGTGATCGTATGCTGCCCCACGATTTGAGTGATTGAGTGAGTGAGTTTAAAGCCCGTTCATGGAGATCATGCCCTCCTTTACGAGTACAGAGACTATTAGTTTGTATGTGTGAAGAAATCTCCTTTCAGTATCACCAGGAGGGTTGCGTTTATAGAGAAATTCCAGATTACCAGGGTTGCCTTACTGACGTGGGTCACTGTACACAGCAACATCTGCCATCTAGTATGATTAACACAAAATCACAAACATTTGTGTTGTCCACACATGACACAGCAATGATTAACATTTCACTATTATCACTTATCAGGGGCGAGGATTACATTTAGATACTTCTGTAACAGGGGCCAATGATATAAGGCACTGTAATTTTGTTCTGTGTTCAGACGGATGTTTCTTCAGCAAGTATAGTTCCATTTGTGTTGTTTCTTACAATTCGCCCTGATACAACTGAAATTTTGTTAAAAGCCTCTTTAACCCAACACACTCACTCACTCGTTGTGTATTATAAGTGATTTGGTAAATCGAATTATCTCTAATTTATTTTGCATTTTTACAGCGACAGATTTGATTTCATTTACGAAATAATGAGAACGTGAATGGTCTGTTTAGCTTCGTTGTTAAAGCGTTCGCCCATAATTCCGAGGAACAGGTTCCCTTCAAGGGTACAAGTATGAAAGCCTGATGACAGGAATGATGCTAAAACATGGACAATTGAATAGGGTGGATATGTTTGATTTAACGCCGCCTTCCTATTGATTTGCGACGTCGTTGACAACCGCACCACCCAATGCTCCAGAGGCGGCTGTGTAGCTCAGTGGTTAAGCGTTCGCGCTTCACGCCGAAGACCCGGGTTCGATTGCCAACATGGGTACAATGTGTGAATTTGTTTTTTATTTTATTATAGAATATTTATACAGCGCACATATCCATGCGATTAGTACATGCTCAAGGCGCTGGAGTGTTCCTTTGATCAACGGATGTCTTTTATTCTGACATTGTTTTAACCAACTCAACACCCTAGGGAATATTCAACTCATGCAGCCTGTTAAGCGCAGCGAGTTATCACACAGACTAATCCAAGGTACCCATTTTTGCAGCTGGATGAACTGGGACACATAGTCACAGTATTTTGTCCAATGATACTGCTCGTTACTATGCCCGCAACGTGTCTGCACGTGTTCGTGTGTCCACCATCTGGTCACCTACTTTTGGATGAGTGGGTTCTTTCAAGTGCACAGGGTTGTGTACTGCACATAAGGGGTTGTGACAACACTGAAAGAGCCTGGAAGTAATATTAGGTCCAAGGTTTTTACACCTGCTCACAAGTGGGGATCGATCCAGGCATGCACCTACCAGCGCGGCGCCTTAGACAGTTCGCCCACCTTGCCTTTGTGTGAAGCCCGTTTCTGGTGTCCCCCCGCCGTGATATTGCTTAAAGGGGAGTAAAACTACAGTCACTAACCCTATGCCCAACAGAACATTAACGTCTATACCAATATATCATGTTTCCAAAAGTTGAATTATACCTTGTTTTTCTTTATATAATATTATACATACCAAATAAACTGTTTGAAACATATCAAGGAGTGGTGGAATATAAATGTATCAGACCATACCCTATTTAACTCACATGATTCACACGTAGGGGATAGTTAATGGCTGCTTTGTAATAGATACGACCTTTAAATACTGATGCTGACTCATTTATTTTCTTCCTGGTCATCTTGTCTAATGGTCTATCTAAATATCTGTTTTCGATCGTGAACGATTTTGTGTTTTTCACACCATTTATCTAGTCATATGACTATTTACCTTCTAGTGCCTCATTGACAGCTTGGGTTATCCGGGGTAATAATTCAGCGCTTCTGAGCAGTGCTCCATTGGAAAAAAAGATATTATTTATTTATTTATTTATTTATTTATTTATTTATTTATTTCTTTCTTTCTTTATTTCTTTCTTTCTTTATTTATTTCTTTCTTTCTTTCTTTCTTTCTTTCTTTCTTTATTTCTTTATTTCTTTATTTATTTAGTATGGTGCTGACAAACCAAGGAGATGAAAAGGGCTACTCGAGAAAACAATTTCACATTAATTTGAGTATTTCTTCAAAATATATTATTTTCTCATACTATTTCAGCTGATATGTCGGCAATTCCAATAAGTACTTGACATTAAAGTAAAGTGTTGTAACCATAGACATTGACATGAAGGGTTCCTGTAACGGTATCCCTTAGACATTAAAACAAAGGGTTGATAATTACTAATACGCCAAGACATTAACATGAAGGGATTACCATGGCTGTAACCCCCAGATATTAAAACAAAGGATTGATAACTACTATAATTCCTAGATATTAACATAAAGCGTTCACAATGGCTGTAACCCCTAGATATTAAAACAAAGTATTGATAATTACTATAATTCCTAGATATTAACATAAAGGGTTTACAATGGATGTAACCCCTAGATATCAAAACAAAAGATTGATAATTACTATAACGCCTAGATATTAACATAGAGGGTTTACAATACCTGTTACCCCTAGATATCAAAACAAACAACTGATAATTACAATAATTCCTAGGCATTAACAAAAGGGTTTACAAGTAAGTAAGTAAAACAAATACTGGTAAATACGACATTGAAAACCCTATCAAATCCCTTCTTCTGTTTCCACAGCTGCATGTGATGTATTGTGCACTTTTACTTCATGAGGACACCCATCCTTATCAAATAATTACAAGATGACCTTACATAGTTTGCCCAAAAAGATAGTTGACCTCCAGCCTTTCAGACGCATCGTCGCCGAGCCATGTCTATGACTCGCATACTTAGTACAGTTACACCCACGTTAGATGTCACACACCATAGTTAGGGCCATTAGTTGTCTAACGCCTGTCCCAGATCGAGTATATGTATCTAGCCTGCCCGCCACAAGTGTAGCAACTTTGAATGTTTGTCAGTGTGAGTTGCAACCCCCCGCTCCTCCTCTCCCTCAATGTGCGTCAATGATCGAATCAGTCTCACCCTACCAATGGACGCATTCTTGCAGGTTACGAATAATGCGGGTGCTGACGAATGACATCACGCCAAGTCACGGTCGTGATTAATACTGCTTTCCTCATGACTTACCTTTGAATAATGTCGATGTGTAAGGAGTCTGTGGGCCCCTCTGTACAGTTAAGTGAGTGAGTGAGTTGAGTTTCTAATTCTAAGGTATTTCAGAAAAAAAATATTTGCACAAAATTTGTTGTGTGCCTTGTATACATACAACACTTGGTACAAATATACTGTGAACAAGATTTTATCATATGTACAGCTTTTGGGAGTCTGGTATATATAGAAACTGACCAAGAGGGAAATGAAGACAGGCGTTAGAACGGAACCAGGTTGAAACCAGGCACCTTACCAGGAATTCATCGTGTATCATTCTGTGTGTATGACTCAAGAGGCAAGTCCATGACTGACGAGGAAGAAATGCAATGAAGCGGCCGAATCCGCATTACGTCTTAATTTGATTACCATGAGGCAGAACAGCATAGTATTTCTGTGTGTGACATCGTCCATTGAATAAAGAATAGAGAAATATCTTTATTTTCCATGTATAGATGAAGCGCTTCTTTAACCAAAACAGGAGCGATGGGTCAGCTAGTCTGTCATACAGACTCTGAAGCAAATATATCCAAGAAAGCCCACGCAAGTCTAGAAAATGTTGCAAGTCTAGATTTCCACAGCTTCGAGAGTCTCACTATGAGCTATTTTTCTGTAAAATATGTTCATTTCAGAGACTAGTTGTTACTCCATGGGTCAGCCTAATGGTTAAAGTGTTCACCCGTTGTGCTGAAATCCCGGGTTCGTGCCAACTTTGTTGAAAACCGTTGTCAAGCACATGTAAGCATCTACGGCTGAACGTCGTATGTGTTTGCAATAGAGAAGTTGTTGACATAAAAGGTGTTCCTCTTCATCATACCAGCTTCTAATGCCACTTGAAGAAGACACAACTTTGTTGCAACGTGTGCCGCCCAATTTCAATGATATACTCATGCCAATAATGGTTGTCACCCCCCTCCCCACCCCAACCCTACCCCCTCTCCAATAAAACAAATTGAAGGGGTGACAACCATTATTGGCATGAGTATATATTGCTAAAGTGGTGTTAATCAACACACTCATTCACTTTGACACTCATCAAAACAGAAATGAAAATGAAATAAACTTTGAATTTGTACAAATTTATGTATTTCTGACGTAAATATATGTGTATTTTGCAAAACCCGAAATCAAAATATAGTTTAATGAACTGTCCATATTTAGCTCATGTCAATTTTCAAAAGTGTCTCACTTTGTTCTCAAACCAATGAGAGTCTACTGATTATTACAATACATTTTGTCCTTTACATATTTATGTATGTTTATAAGTAATGTAATGCCATAATGAATTCAATCATATTCAGTATACAATATAATGGCGTTATAAAATTTACATTGAAGTCAGTAACAAAAACAATAGAACTGTTTCATAAATACGACCATTTATTCGCGAGGATGACTATTTGTATAGTGCATCACTCCGGTTTGATCAGTGGGATAGAATATCGAGGTGCGTACAATGTGTATTTGGAAATAGGTAAAACTATATTAACTAATACAGTTTTGGATTATCACGAAAGCATTGTAACGAACGATAGACATCAATACCGCAGAATCGCACCATGGACTATCGAGGGTCAGCTTTAAATGAAATAGGTTTAATAAAAGAAAATTCAGCATAAAGAAATTGTTCGATTAAGCGTTTTACAAAAATATAATTTCTTCTCTATCAAGAAAACACGTTGTAAAAAGCGCCTGGGCACGCAAAACTCAACTAACAACAGTTAATTATGTCATGTAATTATTTTTCCAAGCAAAATATAATCGCCAATCAGGTCCAGAATTCGCCATCGATCACAGGTCAAACCAACACGATTACAATCAGCTGACTGTTAACTTTGTTGGCTATCATGTGAAACTGTAAACTGATCTTGTAAACGACCGCCGTTGTGTTTGGACATGTTTCTCCTCCTCATGTATTAATAATGCTTTACTCCCTGCTAAACACATCGCAAAGAACAGCTAAGCTAATTAGGCGACCTCCCTTAGCGAACAACTTGTAAGATTCTAGTGTATTGCGTTTCATTATGAATAATTACTGTATAATAAGCTTAATTAGCCTAGTTAGACCACTGGACCGTGTCAAAGAAGAAAACGGACAGTTCGCAACGGCGACAAAGAAACACAAAGCACAAAGTCAAAACTTTAACATGTAATTTTTTTAACTGTAGCAGAGGGAATAAATTATTAATTGATTGTCAACGAATATAAAGAGGCGATGGGTGTATTTGCACTTGTTTTAACAGATGAAGTCTTGAAAAGCTTTTGCGACATTGATTTAATTATGTTGTTCAAATTTCCCACGGTTTTGTGAACATGTTGTATTGAATGACTCATGTAACTTGTTATGGGTGATTGACTCTGCACGTGATTCTCGTGCAACGCGTGAAATTGCACAGTTATAACAACAACGTGCTTTTAGCTTGAAGCGGTTGTTATGCGATCTGTTTGAAAAACTACATTCACACAACTATCTATTATTTATAAACAGGTGTATTAATGACATGGTAAAACAAAAAATATGCGTCACACTTATGCACTGCTTGTTCTTATATGGTTGGGCGACTAAATCTTGAATGAAACGTTAAATGTTAAACTCACTTAAAGTTAAGTTAATTTTAAAATGTAATTTATTGATTTAATTATTGCACATTTTTGAAAAATGTTTTGTCCTTTTTCACCTGGTGTCATCACTGTTTTTTGGTAATCCATTCATTTAATTTTCACCGATATTTTGCCTTTTATAGATTAATCCTAGTGCAATCTGTTCCAGTGGCTAGTCGAGATTGAATATTTAGTTTTATTTGTAACTAAATTTAGAAGTCACGATGTTATGTATATATTGGTTGGTTGTTTAACTCCGCACTTAGAAATATTCCAGCTAATATGGAGGCAGTCTGTCAATAATCGAGTATGAACCAGACAATCCATTGATCAACATCATGACCTTCTATCTACACAATTGGTATTAATACATAATGGGTTGCCCAGTGTTTTAAACGGTGACACCGACACTTACTCAGTCATATTCAGAATATGTGAGTTGTTATTCAGTTACCATTTTCAAATATTTGCCAGAACATACACTCTCTAGTCTCTAGTATTTTATTTAATACCAGAAGCCGAAATCATGTTATTTTGTTATTTATGTGGAAAATAATAATTTTGAATTATACCACGACTCGATTGTTTGGACCCGTAGTATAACCAATCTTATCTTGTGACAATAATATCACAAAAGTACCCCTATGTGATATTCATTAAATATCAATTTTTGTCCTTGATAAAATATCATTATTTGCCTTACCCCCAATACCAAACAAAATAAAATGAATAAAATAGAAATTAAACAATATCTGAATATGTGCGTATCCGATAGCACTGACAATATTGATTTATTTTCATAGACATTCCGTTATATTTCCGTGTAACTTGAAATATTCATAATCTGTGAATCAACTGCTGAACGATGACGCAGGTATACTATTCTGACAAAGCATCGGCCACGTGTCGATTGAATTTTATCCACGAGCCATGTACATATCAATTACACATACCATATATGAAAATACAATTCTACGCAGTTGGTTTAATGGCCATCTAATAAATCTTACCTAACAAACAAATATACGCGAAATATTGTATAAACGCGGACTTAGCATTGTTTTCGCGATGGTAACAAAAATTAATTTCAATCTACATGATATATTTTATGTTGTATTGTTCTGTCATATTCGTTATCGATACTGGACATGTCACAAAGCGCCATGACTTCCACGTGGCTAATGAGTTAACTGTTTATTTTACCGATGTGTCAACAATTGCTCATTCTGTAAAATGATAATCGATCCCGAACATGAGTCCCTCTCCATATATAGCAACGATACACGTTCACGAAATAGGGGCAAACTATCTAATTATATCCATGTCCATATCAAGATAAAGATCAAGATAAAGATCAAGATCAAGATCAAGATCAAGAGAGAGAGAGAGAGAGAGGGGAGAGAGAGAGAGAGAGAGAGAGAGAGAGAGAGAGAGAGAGAGAGAGAGAGAGAGAGAGAGAGAGAGAGAGAGAGAGAGAGAGAGAGAGAGAGAGAGAGAGAGAGAGAGAGAGAGAGAGAGAGGAGAGAGAGAGAGAGAGAGAGAGAGAGAGAGAGAGAGAGAGAGAGAGAGAGAGAGAGAGAGAGAGAGAGAGAGAGAGAGAGAGAGATTGCATAAAAGGTTTAATTAGGGGTTTCATCCGAGATTAACCAATAACACATTTCCCTATTAAACCAAAACTATTGTATTTCATGCTGTCTCAATCTTAAGTCTAAGATTAATCAGAATATCCATAATAAATAATAAAAATCTTTTCTTGTCACATACATGTACCGATATACATTGGTATATATTTATCTCACCTAATACTCATAAACATGTCAGTTATCTAAAATCACAATTATTAAAATAATTACAATAATTCCCACATACATCAAAGAATGTTTTGCTGATGTTAACTGTCTCGAAACTTCTGAATGGTGACTGTGTTGTGAATATCGACGTTGCCTCACATCGTGCAATCCCCACCACAAGTGACTCACCAGCTATTTACATGAAAATAGACACGCTAATCTGCCTCATATCTGACAACCTATCAGACAT
The DNA here is from genome assembly GCF_003918875.1 of Haliotis rubra. Lineage (NCBI taxonomy): Eukaryota > Metazoa > Mollusca > Gastropoda > Lepetellida > Haliotidae > Haliotis > Haliotis rubra. The sequence goes on along the minus strand of NW_025766070.1, from coordinate 270,895 downwards.
CGGATTAGAATAGCTTGTCACTAATACATACTTTATTACTTTAAAGTTCAATAATGTTGAATAATTCTCTTATTAATGTATAAAACAGTATTTCCAAGGGGCATTTTTTATGTCGTAGCAAATTTCCCGTTTAGTAGTGAAATAATGATCCGAAGTTTCTTCTTCCATGGAATACGAGTGTGAGTGAGTTTAGTTTTACGCCGCATTCAGCAATATTCCAGCTATATGGCGGCGGTCTGTAAATAATCGAGTCTGGACCAGACAATCCAGTGATCAACAACATGAGCATCGATCTGCGCAATTGGGAACCGATGACATGTGTCAACCAAGTCAGCGAAACTGACCACCCGATCCCGTTAGTCGCCTCTTACGACAAGATAGTCGCCTTTTTATGGCAAGCACATGGGTTGCTGAAGACCTCATCTACCCCGGATCTTCACGGGTCCCATGGAATACGAAGGCAAAACCACACAGAACACAATGACATAGAAATTACAAAATTGATGGATTATTGACGGGATTTCAGATAATCACATCACAAATAATTAATTCCGACCAAAAAACCCATAACAAAAAACAAAACAAAAAAACAACAAAAAACAAAACAAAAAACAAACAAAAAACCACACGCACACTTTCTTTCGTACACAAACAAGAAACGAACTGAAACTGATTTAGGAGTTTTTACTCATATAGCTTGAAGCTGGATTTATTGCATGTAGGGGCGATGGGGAGACTAGTGGTTAATTCGTTCGCTCGTCACGCCGAAAACCCGGGTTCGATTCCCCACACGGGGACAATTTGTGAAGCCCATTTCTGGTGTACCGCCGTGATATTGCTGGAATATTGCTAAAAGCGACGTAAAACAAAACTCACTCACTTACTCACTCCTTGTTTCACAGTCTTTCCCATAGTGGACATTTGCATGCATAGCGATCATGCATTCATGCATGGCACTTTAATCGTAATTGTAATGTACATGCATATGTATGTTGATGATACTATATTATGCATGTCGGCTTGGCATGTGCTGCCAGATGGCGCTATAATTAACACATGCGCACTTTAGCTAACTTGTACTTATCGTACAAAGGAAGCTTGATGATAAGGGCTTAGCTAATCGAAATACTATGTATCCCACAAAATTGGAACTGAAATGTATTAATTACACTTTAATGCATGCATCAAATTCGATCATTTGTAACTCGGGCTTCGCTAGCCCGGACACTTTATATTCCGCAAAATTAGTATATAGTTATTACTCTTTAACGCACCTAGCACAGCTGAACCCTGGTAATGCGGATATGGCCAATCTGGGCACTTGATATTCAGAACTTGAAAAATATGTTAAAATCATGTTTAAGTTTTAAGTCAATGCAACTAGTACATTAAAACTTTGACTGTACGGGCATCGCTAATCCGTATTCTCTTTCACGTAGGGGCGATGGGGTAGTCTAGTGGTTAAAGCGTTCGCTCGTAACGCCGAAGACCGGGTTCGATTCCCCACATGGGTATATTGTGTGAAGCCCATTTCTGGTGTCCCCCGCCGTGATGTTGCTTGAATATTGCTAAAAACGGCGTAAAACAATACTCATTCACTACTCTTTCACGTGTTTTGTTATCTTTCAAACTATTAGAATATATCTAATAAATAATTATCGCCGCGGCCAATAAAACAGAAAGAAACGCGAAATGAATTATATACCGGCCTGTTCTTGGCCATAGGATATAATTGTTTCATTGCTAATGGTGGCAATATTTTCGAGAAGTTCAGCTGAAATTGTAACCAAGTATGGGCACCAGTTCAAAATAAAAACTAAACACACTCACTCAAAGTCTCGCCGAACATGAAATATCTCTAAACAAACACAAACCTTCTTTGACAAACTTGTTTGGGGTATAATTGTCCATTGGAACGATGTCTTCCACATCAACCAGCTCATACTACATTCTTTTTTTCTGTTGAGCTAATCCCCTTAGAGGTAATGATAGGGAGTGATATACACGTGTATGTGTAAACCATCCGTTGTCACGCATGATCCAAAACGACTGTTTTCAAATGTTATTTGTAAATCTGGAACTTAGTACATGGCTTAGAGAAACATCCTGAAAGTCTACGACTCATTAATGAGTTCATTTAAGTAAGTTCAGGAAACGGCAGATGTTGTGTTGTAAATAATTGATATATCACGTTTCCTCGTCTGGTGAAAGATGGATATTGAATGTCTATGTCATGGTCTATCTCAACCCCTTCCCCTCAAATACCCTACCCCCTCCTTAATCGCTAAGATTTAGGATAGCACCGGGGTCACTCGGTGCAACTCGCTCCCAGACAGCTTGAGGAGCGTTGAAGACGCATTCAACAAAGACGGTAATTCAAACGAAGTGTTAGTTACCATCAGCTGTTTACGGTGTCAGTTTCCCGGGCAGACCCTGTAACGATCTGTTGGATTCAATGAAAGGAATACACACTCACTATTTTCCGGTATTCAAACAGAGCAATGTCCCACATATGCCTTGTTGGCCAGATTATCAGGTGCTTTGATGTCTTTGTAGATATCCGTCTCGGGCGATTACTCATCCATGTCGATTTCACTCTAAACGGGATGGGAAGGAGTAAGTAGTTGAGATGCCTGTCCGACTAGTTGTTGGTTGTGTTACGTCGAGCTGAGAGCAACTCACTGATCCTGTTTTGAATCGTGTGCAGTGTCTGTTAAACACTAACGGTGGATAAGATTTGAGGTGAATTGTTTGTAGGGAATCTACGATAGCTGCATTTTTTCATGATTAATGATGAAGTTGTTGGTAACAGTTGTTGGTAACAGTAGCATTTGAGTGTTAGTTGATTGATTGAAATCACTACCTCGTGAATTGATCCAGAATGTCGCAGACATCAGATTTAGATTACAATAGAGTTACAATTGTTAGTGATAAATGTAAACCATCTAATTTAGCATATACATTGTATATCAGTGTATGAAATAAAGCCCGTCCGACCGCCCGAGACGGGCTAGATTTCTGACGCACGGTCTAAGTTCACAGCTAGCCAGCCCGTTGGTCTGGTAGAAAATTTAGATAACATGTTCCATACATCATTCTGACTAAATTCACCATCTCTTAAAATCTATTTTTTAAATTGAGCAATACATTTAGACTTGACAGTTACTGTTTGAACATTCAACTGTGGTATCGCAAGCTCAAAGCACTGCGTTGACATTTCTAAGATGCCTAGCAGTTAGAACAATCGGAAAAAAAATACATTATCAGACAATAAAGGTATAGTTTTTTGATGACGTAACAATTGAATGACGTTTTCCCGTCACTGCGCTATTCTAGTGTGCCCCCTCGTAATCGAACCATTTTACATTACGTCACAATGTAAGCGACGTCACGATGCATGTCAGTTGTCATCGCCTCGTACGGCCTCCTACAGTAAACTACACCGTTGCATCCAGTTTCTTGGTTTGCTGTTGCTTCACGCAGCTAACATCACTGGTGGAAACATTACGTTTATGTTTTACGACGGTTAAAATGTGTCATTTCGACTCACAAGTTTTCAGCGACACGGTAATGTTCGTAATGTTTACATTCCCACAATGCAATTGTGGAATGTCGCTTGACTACTCAACTTCCTCTGGATGTACTGATCTAAACTTACGCTGGTAGTAGAAATGCAACGTTCATATTGCCCCATATGGTTTACGTTAATGACAGATGTAATTAAAATAATTCAGAGAAGATATTTAATCCGAACGTAAACCGTCATCAAACTGTTATCATTTTTTTTTTCTGGTAACGTTCGTCTTAACGTAGGGGGCAGACACATCAATAGAACAGCGCGCCAGTTAGCCCTGTGCGAGGATTCTTAATTTAGGTCACCGACAACGTCGTTTGTTTTCTGCCTTAAATTAATCGTAATTATCTTTAGAAAGTATTAAATTTGGCATCTTAGAAAAGGAATACACTTCGCCCTACCTCCATGTATAGTGTAATAAAACACACTTTCGCCCTGAACTATTATAACGTTAAAGCACTCGGACGCAAGCGTCCTCGTGCTTTAGCTATAATAGTTCAGGGCAAAAGTGTGTTTTATTACGCTATACATGGTGGTAGAGCGAAGTGTATTTCTTAAATATTATGGCTAAAATAGCGACACCTATCGATATTTTGCAGTAAGTCTCAGGTTCATTAAATTATTCATTGTAACTAAAAATTGAATTATTTTCTTGATAATGGGTTCAATACCCATTTCAGCTTGATTATTCTTATTGTTTTGTCAGCACAAATGACATGTTTGTGTATTCAACGAAACCGGTAAATCTTCATCACTTAGGGATTTCTGCCCACGATACAGTGACGATATTATACAACTGAAATATTTTTTAAACTCGCTTTGAACACACTCACTGTTTACACCATGTTACAATGCTATCATTGCTCACGTAATGATAAGAGAGGGAATATCATGTTTAGTTCCCTGCTTAAAGCGTTTGCTCGTTTTGATACCAGTGAATCATATTCAATTCCCTGCAAGGACAAAAAGATTTCTTGATGCCAGGAAGAATTCTATGGATGATCTGAGCGACTGAGAATTCGGCTGGAGTCCTCATTTGTTGTCTGAGTCTTCTGGGTTACTTTTCCCTCACGAAACCTACAAAATATACGTTTTTAAGAAAAAAGCGGAAACATGCCTTAGCTCCATCTGGACATAAAGGGTCGCAGGATCCGGTCGTGCAAAGGGCCGCAACTCGATACACGGAGTTGCCTCTAATGGCTTTTCTCTAGATTTGTCAGTGCTCGTGGTAATACAAACTACACAATAACATGAATTTGTAATAAGTTCACAGACACAATGTCGTCGAGAAGTTAAAATGGCTGAAGCACGACTTTAGCACTGTTTACTGACAAGAGAAGATTCCGCACTAACAGCTGCCTGCATGACTAATACAGTTTACGACAAGGTCGGAGAGTTAGATATGTCTGGATGATAACTGTAAACAAGTAATTGTGTTGTCCACGCTTAGTCACCATTCAATTGTCCGGGATTAAAACGGGGACCCCACGTGGGCAGGTACATACGGCACCGGGATTCTAAATATCTTTAGAGTTCTCAGGATGGGACCCGTGAATGTCCGGGTTAGGATTGATCTTCAGTAACCCCTGCTTGTCGTAAGAGGCGACTAACGGGATCGGGTGGTCAGGCTCGCTGACTTGGTTGACACATGTCATCGTATCCCAATTGCGTAGATCGATGTTCATGCTGTTGATCACTGGATTGTCTGGTCCAGACTTGATTATTTACAGACCGTCGCCATATTAGCTGGAGTATTGCTGAGTGCGGCGTCAAACTAAACTCACTCACTCACTCTCAATATGGGGCCATCCAGCTTTACTTTTTGTGTTTCCCATCTCAATCAGCAAGAAAGTTGACTAGCGAATTAAAAAGCCCACTTATGTAAGTTACTTTGACTTATTGGGGTGGTGAGGCACCCTAGGGGTTAACGTGTTCTCTGGTCTACATGATCGCATTTTCTTGTACCGGAACCATATATGAGTTTCATTTGTGATAACTGTGAACACGTAATGAGAGTAGTTTAGAGTAGGCACGAACAAACCCGATGGTCATGGGTTCGAATCCCGGTTCGGCCGATTATGTTTTAGGTGTGTCAGCACCTCATCCGTGCTCTTGGGCTTCACCAAAGTGGTAAGCGTCTATAGATGGCCTGCATGCTCCGGGGTTTACTCCCACATTAAACAGACACCGTGATATTACTGGAGTACAAAGCAGCGTTAAAACCAACTCACACAATCATCCGATTCCAAGTTGGCAATACATCCAGAATTAGTCACTGCGGTGAGGCTCATTCACATATATCGTTTTCACGAGGAGCCAATCTTTCGGCAGTTTCACCGCTGTTTATTCAATAAACACGAGAACACATTTTTCCAGTCTCGAGAACCATGGATTCACGTTAACGGTTTCTTAGAAACTAAAATCACTATCGCTCCATTCATAATTGATATGGAATTCATAAAAATTAATAATTCACTCTGAAATGCCACGGATGATATCATGCTAAATCAATACTACATTCACGATCATTAGTTTAATTTCTCGTTATCAATTGCCAATGCTTTAGGGAGGTAATATCTCAGCCCAGCTCCCTGACAGCGCGTCTTAACGATGGAACTATAACTCCAGGCTAGATCTCAATGTCGTCAGGTCGTTAGGGTTCGCTGAGGCGGAAGAAGAGTGTTGCGGGGAGCTTAATACAGTTTAATTAAAACGAATAGTCCGTTTTTCGAGTGTATCGGCATGCCATTTTGAACCGTGGATAATGTCCATAGAGGATTTTAATCAAAACGCTTACAATCATTTTTATTTGACCTGATCATATTCATCATGCTGCAATTGTATAATTTCTTGCACTTAGACGTAAATCTTATTTTAGATGTGAGTGCGATTGGTGCACCAAGGAGAAATCAAATGTTTGTTTTTTTATTGAACGTTTTGATCTAAACAAACTTTATGCCAGAGAATTGTTCTTTGTTTGTTGTTTTACGCCGCACTCAGCAATATTCCAGCTATATGGCGGCGGTCTGTAAATAATCGAGTCTGGACCAGACAATCCAGTGATCAACAGTGTGAGCATCGATCTACGCAATAGGAATACGATGACATGTCAACCAAGTCAGCAATCCCGAACATCCGATCCCGTTAGTCGCCTCTTACGACAAGCAGGGGTTGCTGAAGATCAATTCTAACCCTCTTCACGGATGCAGGATATTGTGAGATGAACGTATTCAGTTGTTCCTTCTAAGCATGGGGTATGTTTACTCGGGTACATATACATGTCAGCTCTACCCCACCGACCCCTTTGCTCACGAAGGCCACAATTGCACGTATATGATGTAAATAAGATAAGGCCAACCTTGACATGATCTCGCAAGACATAAAAAAGAGATAGATTGCGTAATGTATGTTATGAGTCATTCCTGACCTACACTTGCATTACGTCGGCGACAATACCAGGGGTACTCTCCTGTGTATGTAACTACCGTCCACTGTATGTAACAATTGTACAATGCATGTAGCGATGTACACTTTTTGAGGTAACGTGGTCAGAATGTACCGTGTGTATGTATAACATGTACTTTGTACAGTGTATGTAACTACCGTCCACTGTATGTAATGATACCGTCTGCATGATGAATGCTGTATAACGAATGGTGTATTCTGCATGCTCCGTGGGTTACATGATATGGTCTACAATGCATGTAGCATGATATGGTCTGCATGATGTGTACACGATTTGGGGTGAACGTGGTGCTGTAGAAATCTGCCATACCGTGTGGTCTGCATGATGAATGAATGATGGTACTGCTGCATGATACAATGATGGCGAATGGTGTAATGCTGCGTGGGTTACATGATATGGTCTGCATGATGAATGCTGTGGCGAATGGTGTAAGGTGTACATGATATGGTCCTGATGAATGCTGTATGGCGAATGCTGCATGCTGCGTGGGTTACATGATATGGTCTGCATGATGAATGCTGTATGGCGAATGGTGTATTCTGCATGCTCCGTGGGTTACATGATATGGTCTGCATGATGAATGCTGTATGGCGAATGGTGTATTCTGCATGCTCCGTGGGTTACATGATATGGTCTGCATGATGAATGCTGTATGGCGAATGGTGTATTCTGCATGCTGCGTGGGTTACATGATATGGTCTGCATGATGAATGCTGTATGGCGAATGGTGTATTCTGCATGCTCCGTGGGTTACATGATATGGTCTGCATGATGAATGCTGTATGGCGAATGGTGTATTCTGCATGCTCCGTGGGTTACATAATGGTCTACATGATATGGTCTGCATGATGAATGCTGTATGGCGAATGGTGTATTCTGCATGCTGCTGTATGAATGGGTTATGCTGCGTTAGGTTACATGATATGGTCTGCATGATATGGTCTGCATGATGAATGCTGTATGGCGAATGGTGCATGATTCGGAATGCTCCGTGGGTACATATATAGTCTGCATGATGAATATGGTCTGCATGATGAATGGTGATGAATGCTGTATCTATGCATGCTGTGTGGGTTATATGATATACTCTATTCCGTATCATGCTTGGTCTGCATGATGAATGGTGTTCTATGCGTACTCTATTCCGTATCATGCTTGGGTTACATGGTGTGATCTTCATGATATTGAGATCTATGATATATCCAGCTTCAAATATTAATTTATAACCAGGTAGCGATCTGTTCCTCACGATGTATTATTCCTCAATTCATCAGTCCACCACAGTATTGGTTGGGAAAATAACCTTCACCTTTCTCTTATTTTCCAAACACTGTGGTAATGAAACTAATTAGTGCAAGGGGAGATAAGCCTATATTTGTGATACAATATAACTGTTTTGCTTATCAAACGGCGATGAGTCAGACCCGAAAAGTCAATGATCATTCAACATATCCTTCTCCTAAACAAAGCTAATGTACCTGTTTTTTATTATATTCATCCAACATTCCATTAATCACAATGTCATACTTTTTAATCAGCGTCGTAAAAGGAAGCCCAGGGGTGCCACTGCCAACCAATTTTCCCGGCTCCAAAACCAAGAACACAAAGGACTGTGTTGTATCACGTATTTACGCTTACAATGCAAACACTACCTGAGTAATCAACAATTAATCATTTTGCTTGTCAATTTCGTCCACCGAAACACGTTGGCTTTGTTGATGTGAAATTAATCACCACGTGTCCTAGACGTCAGTCATGATACTGTTTAGAAATCTGGTTATTGACAAGCTGCAGAGGTTTGAATGGCAATAGCAGTAGATTCTCCTCGTAGGGGTATTGATCACGGAGGAGTCGCTTCATTTTCTAATGTGGCTTGTCAGAGGATGTTCATTATTTGGAGTAATTGTTTGTGTGTTTGTTTTTTAAACTTGGAAATCGGCTGCATTTTCATGCCAATTTCCAAATTTCCTGTTTAATCAGTTTTGACAATGGGGTTTCGTTTGCCCCAAAATGATATAATTCTCGGGATTATGTCAGATCGACATGTGTCTTGCGGTATAATTTTCGTACTGAATGTCATTTGCATTTTGGGATACTTAATTTTATGAATTCCACCAATGGTTATTGATTTAAGACCACGCAACATCACACTTTTAGATCTTAGTGATGAAAACTATCACATGATGTTTGATATCTCCCCTAGAAGAGATGATTTATGTCAAGTTTAGTTGTATTTTATAGCTTTTGATGCATATATCAGATTTATAACAACCCAGTGTAACTGCTCAAGGCGAGTTTCGTCTTTATTCATTCTAGGGGCTAATGAAACAGTTGCCTGTAAAACTATTTATTGTTTTCCCTCAAACTATCACACAAACTAATGTTTATTGTGTATATTTCTAAAACACAGTTTGATTTTGTTTGATTTTTACAGTCATAACTGTATTCAGTCTCAGCATGCCAAAACTGGTCTATTTGCTCATAAATGTCAATATCGTGTGTTGAAAACCAGTCATTGGTTGTGTCTCTTAAACAAGAAACACACGTAAATTAAACATTGAAATGAATTCAAGCAAATTCCTACGGATTATTTATAAAAACTGAAGTATTTCCTTGGGTGTGACAATTTAATGTGTATCCCTAGCAACTTAAGTTATCAGGTGTTAACTGGAAGAAACGGCCCCAGTTCGCACATTCAACTGTAAATTTAATTTTTTCAAAAATCAATTACATGTTTTTAATTTAAAAGGAGTTTCTAGCTTGTCATACAACCCGTTTACATCTAAATTAATTAGTAATTTGATATGTTTGGAAAAAATCGATGAATATTTAAAATCAAAAGGACGCGATTTTTGAAGGTCTTTAGTTTCATTGTAGACAACTGATTTGGATTTTTCGAGACGAGAGTCTCTCATTGTCCAATTAAAGTATCATGCATGTCCTATCCCCGGGCCCTCTCAGCCCCCATCCCCGACTCGCTACCCTCCAGCGGACTAACAATTAACCCTAGTGACTCATCCCCACGTGCAGGACATCCTCTTAATGAGTGAACGAGATAATTAGCATATGGTTTCCTCGGCAATTAACGAAGCTTGTACTCTTTATATGTTATAATCACTGTTATCTACCATGCTATCTAACGTCTCGCATGACATCGTGTTTTATCCCGTCATTATTTTCAGCTAAAGAATAACGAGATCTTTACATTATTAACTGGTTCTAGATTTGTGTGCGAGTGATTGACAGTTTCCCACACTTGTCGATAGCAGAGAACCAGTTGCTTGCCCCACAACACTGCAGAGGTTTCAGAAGCTGAAGGGAATACAAATTACTTTAAAACATTTTGATAATACCGTAAGAACAATAATGTTAATCTCCTTTGAAAAAAAAATCGAGGGAATTGGATGTCATAGGGACATTGCAGGCAACACAAGTAATTTACTTGACATAAAACCTCTGTTACACTCACTACACAAGACATCATACATACACATGCAATCACACTCGCATGGGCACGCACACGAGCACGCACACGCACACGAACCTTGGAGGGGTGGGGCTGTAGAAAATGCTTGCTTCTATCTGTTAAAGACTTTTCTAAAATATAAAATACATTGTTGCTTGTTTCGAATTATATTTAGACAACAGTTTTACTTTTTAAATATCTTGTTAAAAAAGGTAGCTGAACAAACATCCAGTATCCATACAAAAGTCTCGTTATATCACAATGTGTACACACACAAGAGGCCTTCGCGCCATTAGCCGTTATTTACTTGGTATTAAGTTATTGTTCTAGCCAACCAGTAATTCTACCATGACTTCAGTAAATACTGGATTATGATTGGTTAATTAAAGTCATTCAGAGGCATATAATCACGTTATATAGCTCTGATTTTCCAACACAATATTTTTTGAAATCTTAATAACGGGGTTATGGTAGATTTATTTTACTTAAAACCTCACGCTACGCATTCGGTTTTAAATCAAATTTAGAATTATTATAATTTCGTTAGATACCTCTGATTTTCCAACACAGTATGTTTATCTCCTAATTGAATCTACAAAACTCTTGAAACTTTATTTCTATCATTCTCATATTCAACCGAATAGTTCACGAAAATATACATCTGTTTATTGCTTACGACGCATACTGGGTGTACTGAGTGATACCGTGTTGTCATCCAGCAGTGCTGCACACGTGTGTTTGTGTGTTTGTGTGTTTGTGTGCCACAATAGGAGAGAAGATACCCGATATCGTAGCTGGGTAAAGAATTAGCATCTTACCACATCACAAACAATCATAAACGTTATAAAAACATTTAGGATGTCGCCGAAACACTTAAGAATCAAATGACAACTAAGATACCCAAACACCTGGTATTATCACCATTTGCTATAGGTATTCGTACATATGATCATGGTAGCAACATGGTCAAAGCGTTCGCGCGAAACCCCAGGTTCGAATCCCTCAACGGATTCCCACATTCAATAGAACACGTATGATATCTTAAGCGGCCTTAAGGGCAGGGCATGCTTAAGATGCTTGTCATCGCGGATTTTAAATGATCCTTTCGGGGAGGGACGTCGGTAGCCTCTCTGTTAAAGCTTTCGTTTGTCACACCAAAGATTCAGATTCGATTCCATACATAGCTACAATGCGTGAAGCCCATTTCTGGTGTCCGCTGTGATTTTGCTGGAATTTTGCTTAAAGCGGCGTAAAACCATTCTCACTTTCCTATTTTGTCGTTTGAAAGCTCTACTAAAATAATAGCAATTTTCTCTTAAAAGATATAATAACACACGCCTGACTTACGGCTGTCAGAAAAAGCTGTATACATGTACCTGAGTCACTTTAAAGTGTACTAATTATCAATTCAGATTTCTATGATAGCTAAAAATGTGAAACGAGTGAAAACATATCGCTCATAAACAGATATAACTATTATATTCTGTGAAACGAAATTCCTGCAATTTTGAAAATAAAAGCTCCACTTGCGTGAAGGTAAAGCTATGCGAGAAAATAGTCAATTCAAAAATTATTGAATTTTTTCAAGCAGTGGCCTTTCCTTGAATATGATATTTAGAATGAGATCGTCTTTAGGTCGCAAAACCAGTTCACTTAGTCCACCAGTCAAACAACGGCAATTCAATAACCCTCGCTCTCCGATGACGCATGCGTCATATGGTCATAGTCACAAGAATAAAATTATCAATGACAGCTTGAAACTGGTCATTGTTGAACGATCCCGAAAAAATAACCCTGACTTAATTAATGCAATAAAATAAGTGCCATGGTAATTGGCAAGCCAAAAAGACCGAGGCTGAAGTTGGAATAGGGTACGTTCGATTAGATAACACCGTGTCCATTCCAATCGCTCGAGCCCGACATGCCGACTTTGGTTATGTTCGATTGGATGGCACGGTCCAACCATCGTCGCCGTGCGATCGTATTTAATCGAATTCATCAGTTATCATTTGACGGAAAATCTAATTTGTTGTCAATAGATAAAAGGATAATGAAATAAACGGGCTCGTGAACTAGCTAATTTTGTCAGATCAATGGGATATATTCAGCTTGATACATTCCACGTGGAGGCAATCGTCAACGGAACCACGACCAGCGTTGTTTTGGCAACATCAAAGATGACGTTTTTTGAATCGGCAGCATAGTAAAGCTGGAGGCCAAAAAGGCATTTAGAAGTGATCTGAAATATATCTTTTATATTTAGCCACATCAAGCATGGAGGTATGATTTTACTTTCGATGTCATCTGAAATTCCAATCAATTAAAATTATATTCATTCACAAGTATATTTAATCAACGTTAAAGACGTACCATTTTCATTCACTGACGTTCTTCTATACTTTTGACATGAAACATTTAATGCACACAATTTTCCCCAAGCTCTGCACAATGATGTCGACACCCCTATCGGCAGCTCAGTAGATACACTCTTTTTTTTGGCAATGAAAGTTTCCCCAATGAGGCTCGTTGACAGATCTGTTGTCTGAGATTAAACAATTGAAATTAAGATTAAGAAGTCAATAAGGGAAAATACAGCGCCCTGTGGTAGCGTAAAGTACAATATTTACACCTGTGCACTAAGAATCAAAGTGACAAAAACTCTCTACAAGACTGTAGATCAGTAGGGTAGTCTAGTGGTTAAAGCGTTGGCTCGTCATGCCGAAGCTAGACCCGGGTTCGATTCCCCACATGGGTACAATGTGTGAAACCCATTTATGGTGTACCCCGCCGTGATATTGTGGGAACATTGCTAAAAGCGGCATAAAATAAAACTCACTCATTCCACAAGACGGCATGACAAGAGGGACTTTAACTTTCAAACTGTCCAGGTTCCCTTTATGTCGAGCAATGTTTCAGCAACACAAGCCTATGGCGATAACACTTCACAACCTTTGAGATACAATCGAGAATGCTCTCTCTGTGAGGATTTGAAAGTGCGCCATACGAGATGAGTATCTCACTAAATAGAAAGGCGACCGAGCCCTTTCCGTTATCACAAATAGAAATGACATAACCCTTTCCTTTGCCACAAGAAATCTGTGCTAAAGGAGAGTCGATTGCACGATTACGACTGTACCAAGGGCATGTGTTTATGAATCACAACCAAATAGCTATGATACCAGGTGTATGGGTGTCTTAGTCGTGTTTAATACCAAGGTTTGCAGCGTTTCGGCGTTTTCAGACAAGCAATATTTTCATAACGTTTGTATTTTTTGGGTTGTTTGGTGAGATACAATATGGTATAATTTCCCGAAGAATGTAATCTTCTTCTGACGTAAAATGTTGCATCAAACGACGATTAAAAACAAACACGTGGCACACACACATACACACACACACGCACGCACACGCACACACACAGCTAAACGCATTCCCTTTGTAACAAGCATGCCGCCTCCACATGTGCAGCTGTTAAACGCATTCCCTCTGTAACAACATAACAACACCACCATGTGCAGCTGTTAAACGCTATCACTCTGTAACAAGCATAACAGAACCTCGCGTGCAGCTGTTAAATGCTTTCCCACTGTAACAAGGATACCACAACCAACGCATTCCCTCTGTAACAAGCATAACAGAACCTCGCGTGCAGCTGTTAAATGCTTTCCCACTGTAACAAGGATACCAGAACCAACGCATTCCCACTGTAACAAGCATAACAGAACCTCGCGTGCAGCTGTTAAATGCTTTCCCACTGTAACAAGCATACCACAACCAACGCATTCCCTCTGTAACAGGCATAACAGAACGTCATGTGCAGCGGTTAAATGCTTTCCCACTGTAACAAGCACACCACAACCAACGCATTCTTCTGTAACAGGCATAACAGAACGTCATGTGCAGCGGTTAAATGCTTTCCCACTGTAACAAGCATACCACAACCAACGCATTCCCTCTGTAACAGGCATAACAGAACGTCATGTGCAGCGGTTAAATGCTTTCCCACTGTAACAAGCATACCACAACCAACGCATTCCCTCTGTAACAGGCATAACAGAACGTCATGTGCAGCTGTTAAATGCTTTCCCACTGTAACAAGCATACCACAACCAACGCATTCCCTCTGTAACAGGCATAACAGAACGTCATGTGCAGCGGTTAAATGCTTTCCCACTGTAACAAGTATACCACAACCAACGCATTCCCTCTGTAACAAGCATAACAGAACGTCATGTGCAGCGGCATAACAGAACGTCATGTGCAGCGGTTAAATGCTTTCCCACTGTAACAAGTATACCACAACCAACGCATTCCCTCTGTAACAAGCATAACAGAACGTCATGTGCAGCGGTTAAATGCTTTCCCACTGTAACAAGTATACCACAACCAACGCATTCCCTCTGTAACAAGCATAACAGAACGTCATGTGCAGCGGTTAAATGCTTTCCCACTGTAACAAGCATACCACAACCAACGCATTCCCTCTGTAACAAGCATAACAGAACGTCATGTGCAGCGGTTAAATGCTTTCCCACTGTAACAAGCATACCACAACCAACGCATTCCCTCTGTAACAAGCATAACACCACCTCAGATGCAGCTGTTAAACGCATTCCCTCTGCAACAAACATACCGCCACCAACACGTGCATCTGTTAAACGCATAACACTACCAAGATGTACAGCTGTTAATGCTTTTTCCCTTTAACAAGCATACGACCTTGATCAACTTATTATTCAACAGTGTTGCCCAACATGAAAACCAGTCCCTGGAAATTTCTTTAGTGGTTTCAAGACGTGTATGTCAACATTCCCCATAGCACAACAACACATACATCTCTCTCGTTATACCGCGGAGTTTCCATATCACAATAATCAAATACAATTATTCTAAATACTCGTGTATGAGATGAGTGATTGTCGTTGACTTCAATTCCCTCCCTCCCTCTCTAGCCTGCCTAATCAAGTAGAACTCCCGCACTAGCTAAAACACAGACCGAGCTCACTAATCGATAAATAATCTAAGTATAGAAAACGACGTCACCCTCTCGCGTACGTGCCTTATTATGATTATAATTTTCCATAACGCAAACAGATGGCAATTCCAAGATTTATAACCCAATTAACTGCTACGTACAGCCTATAAACAACCAATCATATTTGAAGAGTGGCTTTATATGCAATTTTTCGCAGCGTGTGTTTTGTATGGTTTGAAAGCCCCATGCCGTTCCCACGGGCAATGACACAGAAAATCATGCTAAATCGATTTATTGCAAAATGATGTGATATGCTAAATTTAGAGGCTGATTTGACATGCAAATAAAAAGCATACAAATTTATTTTATTGGTAGTAAAATGCAATCATTTGTAGATTAATCTCAGTATGAAACAACAGGTTGGAGGTTTGTTTTGCAAATAAATATCTGCATTGCTTTTACAAGTTTAAACAGTTTTGGAAAACGATTTATAACGATAAAAGAACCGCAGCGCATTTTATGAGGGGTACGCTCTGCGTAAACACTGTGTTGACAATCTGTGAACCTGATCTGGCCTGATTGTGGCGAGGAGCAGTCAGTCTGAACCAGTGTGGACTGGTTAGAATGACGTAGTCCCACCTTCGCCAAATGCCCTTGCTCCCCAGGTGTTTTTCACACCAAATGACGAATAGTTTAGTAAATCTACAAACCTTATCTGTAAATGACGCATGTAAACGTTTCACCTGCAATTTACACGCGTTGTCAATTACACCATCAGCGTGTCAGTGATATTAACAAGCCTTGCACCCCGGAGAATCATGGCTCCGGGTGTATTATTAAAGTGTTGATGTTCAAAAGTGTTATTTCAAAAATCGTGTATGGTATCTGTCTCTGCTCAGTGTTAAGCCAGCCTCCCAGTTTGGTTCCTTTGGTGTGTCGCTTCTTAATGCATCGATTGAAGCAAGGTCCTTGACAGCCCAGCGATGACATCTGTATTCATTGGTTGTCAAAATCTATTACGCTGACTTGCACCAACAATACTGCATAAACCGAGGTACGAGACGGTTTAAATCCTTTACGCATATGCATATAATACATTTCATTTGGTACTGATCCATTAGCTTTGTTCCGTGTCCAGTAACTAAAAAGTATATATTTCAGCGTCATAGCAAAACAGTGCAGTGCAACTGTCAGTTTGCACATACCAAAAGGCAAACAGCTGAATCACACAGAAACTGTTGTACAAACGGTTGCTATAGTAACCTGCGTGTCGTGTAGGTACTAAACGTGACTATCAACAGACGTATATCTTTTTCGTGTCTCTGTACTACTTGTCAATAGTCATGTGCTCCCAAATGCAAGTCACAAGCACGAGCTTACTTGTTTGTTGACAAAATGTCAGCCTCAAACTCATTATCGGGGCATGGATGACATCATCTTCAAGCTGACGCTATTTATAGACACACAGCGGCAAGGGGAAAACCCGATTACTGGTCTCTGATTGGTTGGTGGTTACGTTGCTTCGACCCAGACTGTTTACCTTACCTATTTGCGCGACTGCCCTTTCCTTGAACGTATCCTTGTTTATCAGTTCGTGTCAACAAACATTGACTCTTGTACATATCAGGGAGGTCGACGCTGAAGGGCATGAGGAAAGACGGAAGGTTGGGGAGTAGGAAGGGGAGACAATGACTCATCGAGCTTAAGTACATCACTTATGTATACTAATGGTGTTAAATCTAGGCTAATGACGTCTTTGTGAAGTCGGGATTTACATCTGTAGTCTTGTTTATTTCTAATGCATGTGCATGCAAGTTTGCTAATTACCGAACAATTTACATGCTTTAAAGTCGATGATTTATGTAAAAGCTTTGGAGCAGTTGAAATTGAAAGCATTTTAACGGTCTGTGCTGTATATAACAGGCATATCGAAATGGATGGTTTGTTGCTCTGGAACGCTGGGGAATGCACACGATTAATCATGGCGATTAGTGATCATCTTCATCATGATCATGGTAATATTATCATAATTATCATCATCGTCCTCCTCCTCCTCATCATCATCATCAGCAGCAGCAGCAACAACAACAACAACAACGTCAGTACTAGTGTCACCCTTGTATTCATCATCAACCTGCAAATAACAGAAACTGAAAGACACGTGTACAACCTTTTAACACATAAATGACAGTTATCATACAAAGGAAAAAAGCGATATGTACATTGATAATATAATATCGATGATAATGACAATAAATTGTACAGACACATCACAGCCCCAATCTGCTTTCGAAAGTATGATATCCCCCCCCCCCCCTCCTTCAAAACGAAATAGCACACGTTTTTATTATCAAGGATGAGAATTAAATGATGATGGTAAATGAAATAATAGTAAAACATATATACCTGTACTACTGATAATCAATCAAGAAAATCACACATCAATAAAGGTATAACACGGTGTATAAATGTCACTGCCAGTTAGTAGGCAATCCGTCAACACGTCCTGTCAAACATCTACAATCCTCAGTGCGTCATCGAATGCTGTAACAAACAGTTTGAAAAGAATATTTAATTGAAAAGTGAAACCGAAGAAAAAATGTTCACGTAGAACTCCATTGTGATATTGCCTCGGCTGCTGCCAAGATTACCTGCATATGAGTCATATTTCCATCATAACTTGCATTATCTCTACCTGTAATTAAATCCTCTGATAATAAACCAATCCAGATTTATCCCAATTCACCGTTATTATCAAACCAGCGTTCGTTAAAACACTTTCTCAAACACGTGGACTGCTTTCTGACAAAACATAACCCTATCTCGCCGCCATCCTGTTTTAATCTTTGTCACGGAGTTTCTCAAACAAAAATCTTTCTGCTACACGTATCCATACCTGAATTGTCAAACAACAAACAAAGACCTTCATTTTTTTCACCTGATTTCGTTTGTTTTAGCATAGTCCCGTAGAAAGCCTGACAGCGACTCGGGGAGGCAATTCTTTGTTACCAGATGACTCATAAGTTAATTGCACAAGCTTCGCTTTTCTTAAACCATCAATAATGAATACAAGAGGTGGCTACACCTAGGCAATTAGTCTGTGGGATGCTGTGGACACGGGGAAGAAAAGGGGTGGGGGTACCTCCCAAACGCACGCCGAGCGCATGCATCCGTAAGCCGCAACAGTTGACAAAGTTCGTCATATTCATCGCTATCGATTTTTCTCTCCTGGAACAATTGTCTCTTTACCACGGGTAATGGCGGATGACTTTGATAAAACGTGAATGTTAGGTGCAAAATTCGGTAAAGTAAATTGCAATTATTTCATGCGCGTTCAAAGGGGGCCATCTGTTGTAGTGCTGCATGAGTCATGCCGTTTTCTTGTTTTTTAAAATAATATTTGGCACTTTAATTAAAATTGATAAAAATGATGAAAATAAATAATGAAAATATAACACGGGGATGATGAAATTCAGGAGTTCAAATGTTATTGCCACAACGCTAATAGCTATAGCTGACAGATAAAAAACAGATGAAACGCAATTATAATGATTGTTTGAAAAAGACGAGAGCAGAGTTGAAAACCCTGTCTGACAGAAATACAGAGTTCAAACATAAGATTGATGGTTATGTTCCTGGATTTATCATTTGCAGATCTGCGTTCTTGTGTTCCGCCAAAGGTCCCGTGAAGACCTGGGTTAGAATTGATCTTCAGTAACCCATGCTTGTCGTAAGAGGCCCCTAACGGGATCGGTGGTTAGGCTCACTGACTTGCTAGACACATGTCGTCATATCCCATCTGCGTAGATCGATGCTCATACTGTTGATCACTGGATTGTCTTCTCCAGACTAGATTGTTTACAGACCGCCGTGATTTAGTTGGAAAAATTAATAAAATCAAGGACTTTGGAGAACACCATTTCGTGAATTAACAAGTGTTTTGAAGTTTAAGTTTATGAACACCTGAACAGTCAATTTCAGCGAGTTCACTGTTCCAACATGTGTTGTCAAAGTCAAAGTCAAAAGATGTTTATTGTATGAAAGGCCTCCGGCCCATATACATGAGAGTTACAGTGATAAAGGAATATTCTGGATATTTACATATATATTTAAGGGTATACAATTCGCTTTATAAGAAGATCTCTTTTAGCTAATGCATATTTTATATATAAGGACAATTGAGCAAGAATATTTTCATTATTGGTTTGTAACAAAGATATATATGCATAATGGGGCTGCTTTGCAAGAAGATGGTGCGGTATATATTTCTGTCTTAATTCTGTCTAAATCGTTACCACACATCAAAGTCCTTTGGGGTAAAGGTATGGCGTTCAAGAACATTAGCAGTCCCTATTGTCAAAAGCATATTTTCCTGAAAATTCCAGATATACATGCGTTTAAAAATATGTCCGTATTAATTTCAGAAAGCAATAGACAGCCAGTTTCCTTCGCTCTCACCATGAAGGACTTCGAGGTAAAAGACGAGCCGCCTTCTGAAATCTCGCAGGCCTATGACTTCCTCTTCCTGTTTGATAAAGCTTCCGGAAGTCCCAAGGTCAATTACTTCATGGTCGATCCTCGTCATCCGTCTCAAATCTTTCCTAAGATGAACGTCTTCACTATGAACGCCGTCAAAGGCATCTGCAGCTACCGCGTCGTCGTCCTCGACAACTGCATTTACATCCTGGGGGGTAAAGACTGGGAGACCGGCAAGCATGTAGCTGATGTCAGTAGGTTCAACCCCTCCACCAACGTCTGTGAAAAGTTATCTCCCATGAAGAGCCCTAGGTGTCGCTTCTCGGCGGAAGTGGTTGGCAGCCATGTTTACGTTGTAGGTAAGGATGTTTTTATGTTGCACAAACTACCGGAGGATGTACATTATGTCACTTGGGAAGGCATTATTGTCTGAGGTACAGCAATTGGATGTTGCATCCACTTCCCAAACCATGTCACGTGGGCCCTGGGCCGATGAAACTTTCGCCCTGACTACGAATTTTGACCTGTTAGCACAATGCATATTCCTGTTCGGAGTGTTCCTGAAGTACTGTCGGAAATAGAACAAAATAGGTTTTTTTTGCTGTTACTCTGTATCCCTAAAATTTACACAATTGCAAATAGCATATGTCGTAATAACCCACACCGGCCTAACTGGGCGTTCAGTGGGATGCGTAATTGGATATCCAGAAAAGCATGTTTACTCGTGAAATCGGGCAAAACTTAAAAAGGATACGAATAGCTGCTCAAAACAATAGATCAGACTATAGGTGACAATTAGGTGGCTCAGACATGCATGAAAACGGACCCTCGACACACCAAACATGAAATGCACGTGCTGCCTACAGGCACAAGGGGTCATCTCAAAGATATTCTATGCGTTTTCTTGTGTGTTGAATATGTCTCATATATTGATTAACATCTAAAGTACTGTCGGAAATAGAAAAAACCCTGTTTTTAGGCTGTTAATTATTCTGTATCCCTAAAATTTACACAACTGCAAATAGCAAATGTCGAAATAACCCACTTCGGCCTAACTGGGCATTCAGTGGGATGCGTAATAGGATATCCAGAAAAACATATTTACTCGTAAAATCGGGCAAAACTTAGAAAAAATACGAATAGCTGCTGAAAACAATAGATCAGACTATAGATGGCAATTTGGTCGCTCAGCCAGGTATGACGACGGACCGTCGACTCACCTGGCATGAAATGCACGTGCTGCCTACAGGCACAAGCGGTCATCTCAAAGTTATTTTGTGCTTTTTCATGTGTGTTGACTAAAAATGTATGCCTCATGTATTGATTAACATCTTACGTGTCTTTCTTTCATGAAGTTTATGTTGAGATATGTAAAAGAGTATGATACCTGATAACCATAGAAACGCATCGCATTGAATGTATTAGGTGGCATGACCACCCGATCGCGAAGATCGACAGGACTGGATATTATTTGTAAATTGTTATGACATGCCGTGTACTTCCCCAGTATAATTACCCTAAAGGATTATCTTATCTTAGCTGATATCTCTATCCCCAAGCCCTACCCCAACGATCGTCTGCGACACCCGTCCAGGTTTTGCTTTTGAGACGACCCCTCCTACCTGTTGCTTTTGATAGTGACAGTGAGACTCCATTGAAGCTACATCCTTAATAGTTTCAGCATGGAAGTTATTATTTTTTACGCCAGCTATCATTTATAATGAAGCTATGTCTAATTTCAAACCAGTTGAGTCGCGTTGATATACTGAATTTTATCACACAGCAGTCAGAACGTTAATAGTAAAGTCTTTGCAAGTGAGGTGAGGTGAAATTGGGTTTAACGTCGTGCTTGAGAATATTTCGCTCATATGACGACGTTCTTTGCAAGTAAAAGAAGTTGATTAAGACAGAGGTTAATCCGTTTAGAAAAAAAACAACCTGTTCGAGAAGATAGCATGTGTAGTGAAGTCCCATAGGATTAAGTAAGTTTTGTAAAACGTTGTATATAACTTGTGGATTTCATACATGCACGCACGCACGCACGCACGCACGCGCGCATGCACGCACGCTCGCACGCACGTACCCATGTACGTATATTCATAAATACGGATTTTTCATTTTCCAGACACCATTTGAAGATTCCTTAGATAAATGATGATTTTGATTTGTAATTAGTTCTACATTTCTACAATCAATGGACAATAATTACTTTACGAACGAGATCTAATAATATTTGCTTGCTGGTGATCCTCTATCAGTGACTGTTTGCCGGGCTCGCCGTCGCTGCCCGGAAACCCGTTTGCCCCCATCTAAGGTTAATGTTCCCCGGGGGATGACGGCAGATGTTTAGGGGCATAATTTATGAATATTGTCCTCAACATTCAATTTATGGAAAACGTTGTGCCGCGTTAAACCCTGAATCACTTCTTAGTGCATTGACGACCACTCACAACATTTCACTCGGGGAAATTCCTTTTAGACTTTAATTTCCTCCGAGAGATGAGGATGTGTAGGAATTTCGTGGGGCATAAGCTATCTTGTGACGCTTCATTTGAGTGTTAGCGGGAATCTGTCGGGGAAGCTGATCTGATTGGGTTTTTCTGCTCAACTGCCTCCAGAGGTGCCCATTTTTCAAAGGAACGCTAAGAAAACCAAAGGACCTTTCAGCAAATTTTCACGCCGTTTTTGATTTGCTGGAAAATTTAGGATTAGCTACTGATATGAGGACCCTGATTTGATTTTATTTGATCTCTGTGAATTGACGGGGAGGAGTCAGTGGTGGAGTGTGTATGATGTCATCGTCGGAAACGGTGACGTCATCATACAGATATGATGATGCTGTACGTTTTAATTATTGTTGTAATAACGAAAATGCTCCTCATCATCTTCATTAATGGTAATTAGTTTAGAAATGGTTTGTCAGAGGTTTATTAATATTGTTGAAAACATCTGTATAAATGTAATTACATAAATCATGCAGTTTGAGTTTCGTTAATTCATTTAAGTATCAGGTGAACTGCACATGTATGTGTATCTCACCATATGTTTTGACTACGTCTCAGGGTCCCATCGCGTTTATGACCTCTTATCATTCTCACCAAATGTCTCAACCACGTCTCACCGCATGCCTTAACCACGTCTCACCGCATGTCTTAACCACGTCTCACCGCATGTCTTAACCACGTCTCACCGCATGTCTTAACCACGTCTCACCGCATGTCTCAACCACGTCTCACCGCATGTCTCAACCACGTCTCATCGCATGTCTCAAACCACGTCTCACCGCATGTCTTAACCACGTCCCTCCGCATGTCTTAACCACGTCCCTCCGCATGTCTTAACCACGTCCCTCCGCATGTCTAATAACCACGTCTCACCGCATGTCTTAACCACGTCTCACCGCATGTCTAACCACGTCTCACCGCATGTCTTAACCACGTCTCACCGCATGTCTAACCACGTCTCACCGCATGTCGCCAACCACGTCTCACCGCATGTCTAAACCACGTCTCACCGCATGTCTAAACCACGTCTCACCACATGTCTTAACCACGCCCCCCGCATGTCTTAACCACGTCCCTCCGCATGTCTAACCACGTATCACCGCATGTCTAACCACGTCTCACCACATGTCTAACCACGTCTCACCGCATGTCTAACCACGTCTCACCACATGTCTAACCACGTCTCACCACATGTCTAACCACGTCTCACCACATGTCTAACCACACACCTTACCACAATTTTTTTATCAAGTCTCACGTCACACCACACATAACGCCAGATGTTATTAACTTTGTATCACCAGATGTCTCACCATCTCATGTTTTAACCATATCTAACCATATTGCCACATGTATTTGATCATGTATCGCCATACATCTTACCAAATACTTTTTACCATGTCTCACCATCTTGCCACATATGTTTGATCACGTCTCACTATCTTACCACACGTTTATGACCAACTTTTACCATCGTACCACAAGTGTTTTACCACGTCTCACCATGTTACCCCAGTTTTTGACAACGTCTCACCATCTTATCCCGGTTTTTGACGTCTCACCAGCTTATCCCGGTTTTTGACAACGTCTCACCATCTTACCCCAGTTTTTGACAACGTCTCACCATTTTGACAACGTCTCACCATCTTAAAACAAGTCTCACAACGTCTCACCATCTTACCCCAGTTTTTGACAACGTCTCACCATCTTACCCCAGTTTTTGACAACGTCTCACCATCTTACCCCAGTTTTTGACGTCTCACCATCTTACCCCAGTTTTTGACAACGTCTCACCATCTTACAACAAGTCTCACAACGTCTCACCATCATACCCCAGTTTTTGACGTCTCACCATCTTACCCCAGTTTTTGACAACGTCTCACCATCTTACAACAAGTCTCACAACGTCTCACCATATTACCCCAGTTTTCTCCCTCTTACAACAAGTCTCACAACGTCTCACCATCATACCCCAGTTTTTGACGTCTCACCATCTTACCCCAATTTTTGACAACGTCTCACCATCTTACCCCAAGTCTCACAACGTCTCATCATCTTACAACAAGTCTCACAACGTCTCACCATCTTACCCCAGTTTTTGACGTCTCACCATCTTACCCCGGTTTTTGACAACGTCCTCCACCTTTCAACAAGTCTCACGACGTCTCATCACGTGTCGACTCAACTGTCATCACCACGTGGGCGATGAATAGCTGGATTAAATATGCAGCATAAAGACTAAATATAGATTTACTTGATACATTTTCTAATTCTATTGTAACGGCAACACTGCTTTCTATAAATATGGATTTCACCTATATCCCTGTGAGACTGCATGACTCATACGCAGGCTTGAAAGAGAAGTTCATACGTCAAAGCGGCTAAAAATTAACTAGAAACTGGATAAGAAATAGGATTAGGTATTTGATTACAATCGTAAATCCTTTTTCGGCCTCTGAGAAGTTCTTTGATGATGCCAATAGTGAAATTTAACTTACGTAGATGGATTTTATATGTATTTTATCCAATCACTGGCCGACCCGAGTTTTAAGGAAGTTCAGCTAGTGAGTGAGTTTAGTTTTACGCCGCTTTTAGCAATATTCCAGCAATGTCACAGCGGGGGACACCAGAAATGGGCTTAACACATTGTATACATGTGGGGAATCGAACCCGGGTCTTCGGCGTGAGGTGCGAACGTTTTAACCACTGGGTTACCCCACCGCCCCTCAGCTTAATAGATATGGTAGCCTAGTGGTTAAAGCGTTGACTCGTCACGCTGAAGATTCGGGTTCGATTCCCCACATGGGTGCAATGTGTGAATCCCATTTCTGATGTCCCCCATCGTGATATCGCTGGAATATCGTTAAAAGCGGTTTAAAGGTTTAATCACTCATGATATCGATCACAGGTTTGTCTGACCCAGAAAACGATTACTATATGCATGTAGTGATAATATTGCTGTGAACACTGTTAACAAATAAACGAAACACACAATCTCCAAATAGTGACCATGTCATATATACATTATACTTGCACTAGAGCAGTTAATGCAGATAACAATATTTAATCATGGCTGCCTTTGAATACCGGAGTTATAGAAATAGAATAGAAAAAAAATCAAACTAATCGCCGAACATTAGCAATGACTGGCGCCGTTAGGGTATGACGACCTGCCAACAGACAGGTAACCAATCGTAACCGTCCATTCCCCATTGTAATCGGATCATACGACACGGACATGGAGCTTGGAACAGATTTTACCTCGGAATTCTCTCAAGGGTATCCATTCATTGGATCAGCATAAAAACACTATTCACTCAGTCGCTTAGCGCCATATTCAAAACAACACCCAAATTCCTGAATCGCTCACTACCAAATTCAATACAATCGTATCCACTCAATTACTCACTCTCATATTTAATAAAACCCTTTTCAGCCAGTTGCTCACTGTGATCTTGTGACTTGGTACAAAAAAACAATTTTTTTAAAAAGAATTAATCAGTGAACATGACTGTGTAAAAAAGAAGGAAAGCATCTTGTAACAATGTACATTTTGGGGTAGACAGCTTCTTTTCAATAGTCTCAAGAAACCCTTTTCCTCCGTCGGATACATCATAGCCAGTTCGGGGCGGCGGGGTAGGTAGCCTAATGGTAAAAGCGTTCGCTCGTAACGCCGAAGGTCAGGGTTCGATTCCCCACATGGGTACAATGTGTGAAGCCAATTTCTGGTGTCCTCCGCTGTGATATTGCTGGAATATTTCGAAACACTGCGTATAACCATACTCACTCACTCATTCAACATGACGTCATTCAAACACGCGCATCCTAATTGGTCAAAGGCACCACAGTGCGTAGTTGCCTGGGGTAGGTGTGTCAGGATTCGATAACCATGGCCTAGAATTCATTGTTCATCCCGATTATTAGTCACAGATCAAAATTTGTGTTCCGCCAAGGTGGCAAATGTTACACCTTCGTCCGCTGTGATAAAGCGGTTATTGTGATTTGAAACCTGCAATCAGAATTCGAGTTTTTAAAGCCATGGTAGACATGTTCAATTACGGGTTTGACCGTTCAGGGGCGGTAGGGGAGATGATGGCTTAAGCGTATGCTGGTAGCATCTTCCGTGTTGTTGCTAGAATATTGCTGAAAGGGGAATATAAATATATTCATTAACTCATCAATCTGTTCTTGTTTGTTGTTTAACGCCGCACTCAGCAATATTCAAGCTACATGGCAGCGGTCTGTAAATAATCGAGTCTGGACCAGACAATCCAGTGATCAACAACATGAGTATCGATCGACACAACTGGGATAGGAGCCTGACCACCCGATCCCGTTAGACGACTCTTTAGGACAAGCATGGGTTGCTGAAGACCAATTCTAACCCGGATATCCACGGGTCCACTCATCAAGTTGTACATATACATTAAGCTAAGAACTGCAGACATGTTGTTCACTTAGTAACTCACTTGATTTAGGTATTTCGGTAGGGATGTTTTGGAAGGAACTCGATAACATGAGTTAACGATTCCTAATTTTATGAAAACTCAGAAGCTATGCGTACGATTCCATGTGGTTTTGTTGAATGTTGAATTTTTGAATTGACTGTTGAACTGCCGAATTGATAAGTTGACTATTATTGACTATGTGGAGAAAGACGTAATATACGTATCAATATAGCTCCCAAAATGTGGCGAACTTTAAATCAGGTGGTTATTGTGATTTGAAACCTCCATCTGAATCTATTTTCCAAAGCTGTGGAATTATTTGATTGGCAGTTAAATGTACATGTTGAATTGACTGCTGTATTATTGAATTGATTGTTTCAGGCGGAGAGACTAAGAAAGGCCGTATAACCGATTCTGTTGAGCGCTACGACCCTAGCACAGACACCTGGATTGATGTAAAGGGGCTGCCACGCCCCCGGGCTGACCACGCCTCCTGCTCTGTAGGGGGTAATTTGTATGTCACAGGGGGCATAAGCAACCTCAAGCACCAAAGCTCAAATGTTTTCTGGTGAGTATGCTTCAGTATTTGTCCTGATCACAGAAAAAAAAGATAGTGAAAATATCAACACAAAGCAGAGGTGATGCATAACGGCAGGATTCAGTTAAATGTGTGTACAGTGAATACGTGAGTTTAGTTTTACGCTGCATTGCGGTCTGTGAGGTGAGGTGGTGAGATGAAATTGGGTTTTACGTCGTTTGGAATATTTCAGCTCATATGACGACAATGTGTATGTGCGGCTGCTTGTATAGCCTAGACTGAAGCTGGTTTTATAGTGCTAGCCCACTGAAATACCATGCCGCAGTGAAGCATGAATACCCCACTCAGACACATTATACTGACTCCGAGCCGACCAGTCCTTGTTGTACCCATTTGCCGAGCGCCAGGCAGACCAACAAGTATCATATTTTAAGGTATGACGCGGTCGGGGATCGAACCCGCGACCTTCCGCTCTCCGGGCGGACGCTCTACCACTACACCACGGCGGCGGTGTCGCGGTCTGTAAATAAAATCACAGAAATGAGATACGATACGTGTGTCAATTATCCGCAACTGACCAAGTTTAGAGATTGCTGAAGATCAATTCTAACCCGGATCTTCACGGGTGTCCTAAACACAGAAAAAGATAATACAATTATCAACACCAAGTAGAGGTGATACATAACGGCAGGATCCAGGTAAATGTATGGACAGCATAATCACAAACCAGTGGTTGATAGTATGAACAAAACTTCCGGACACCGTGATAAATGACCATGTTTGGCAACTCTCACGCTTTTATGTCACGCTCTCAAGACAAAACGGTAAATCTTACGCCAAAGTGGGTTCATGTGAAAAAAATAAATTTTAACCACTTAAAATCACACAAATAGGCCTGAATACATCATTTTCACTGACTTCTCCCTCTGAGAAGGGAGGTTGCAATTATGCGTTGGTCTTAAGGTTCATGCGGCCCTTGGACTCAGGTATCTCAAGCTTGTTTCTCCCTTTGGGTTGCAAGCTCTGAATGATGGCGAGAGTCACTTATCCAAGCTGGATGCTTTCGTGTAATTTCTTGATGTAATTTCAACAACCTGGCTGAAACGCCACCGTAACAGGGGAGATACAATGCAACACGGAACGGCACGGTATCGACACGTTGACGACACAGTAGTCTGTATATTTATTTCAGTACTTAATAAGGCCACGGGCAAACAGTTTACAATACAAAATATACAATCAGACATAGTATAAAAATATAAATAGAATTGTAAAAGCTCATCCAGCTAGATTGCAGACTCATTTTGTAATTATGTTAAATCTGTACATGGAGGCATGATAAATGAACATAGCTAAATCTTGCCGAAAAATAAATAAAACTGAGTTACATTTGTATGGAATGCTGTAAGGGACATTCTCGCGATCTCGCATTCTCGCCAATATTGCCAAAAGTGCGAGATCGAGAGAAAGCGAGATTTTGGCCAAATATCGCGTTCTCGCGATCTCGCATTCTCGCACTTTTGGCATTTTTAGCTTGTTCCAAAGGTCGAGATCGCGAGAATGCGAGATCGCGAGAATGTCCCTTACAGTATTCCATACGTTTGGGTATGTAAAGTAATAGAGTTTCTGATATCTTTCTCTAAGTTGTAAGTAAACAGGCCATACAAGCAGAAAATGATACTCATCTTCAACTGAACTTAAGTTACAAAACATTACAAATTCTTTGGTCCCGACTAATGTTTTTATAACGTCCCGTTTCAATAAACAGATCATGAGAGGAACATCTAAAACGTGAAAGAGCAGTTCGGAACTTTTTAACAGCAATATTATAAAGGTAATCTTCCTGAATTATTTGTGATTTAAATAGTTTGTAATAAAAACACTTATTATTTAAAGCCAGTGAAGCAGTCCATGTCTGTAGTCCTGTTAAGATTCTGGTTAGAACTGGTCTTCAGTAACCCATGCTTCTCGTAAGAGGCGACTAACGGGATCGGGTGGTCAAGCTCGCTGACTTGGTTGACACACGTCATTGCATGGCAGTTGCGCAGATCGATGCTCATGACGTCACTCCACTGGATTGTTTGGTCCGAACACGATTATTTACAAGCTGCTGTCATATAGGTGATTAAACAGTAGCAAACAAACAAAGAAAACAACAGCATTATAGCAACACGTTTACAACGGTTTATTATGTATTTCGAAAACACTGACATTGTTGTTTTTTTGGTTTTGTTTCGATACAAGGAAATAACAACTGTTTGATAATCCCAGGGCAGATCAAGGAAATCCTGTTTCTATATCTTTACCAACCGCCACGATGTTTACTTTCCGCGAGAATTTGTCACTTTATCAAGAAACCTGGATGTTTACATTTAACACACAAACAATCGCAACGCATACCAGTTCGCATTGTCCGCGCATAGCTTGCGTACCACACTGAACCACTTACCGATGTCATTATCAAACTTAACATGCAAAGGGGGGTAACCGCTGCTGGAGGTTACGACTTCATGACGTCATGGTAAACTTGAAACAATTCTGTCACCAGCTAAAACATAGGATTGCTTTACCTAAGCCAGCTTTGAGGCCTTGTAAAATATTAGATTATTGAAACAAAGTTTTGACAGGCAAGCTTGCACAAACAAGGCGCGAGCAGACGACAAGCCCAGCAAACAACAATGGGGAATGATGTATTTCCGCCAAAACAAAACAAAGGCAGGCATGACTCGTCACTGCCCTTGAACAATGAAGGTCGTGCGTTTCTCATGGAAACTAGAAGTTTCTGATACAGCTGACGCATGCAGCGTCAAGGACAATATCCCGGCACATAGCCACACACTCAACCAGTGGTCAATCATAGGGATTATGTCATAGGCCCGGGGAAACTTTGCCCTTGATAAGTCATTGTTTCACTGCACATTGCGAGAGGGGTTCATGAAAAAACAAATGACACAGCGAGAGATTGGGGATGCCAAAACATATCACAACTAATATAGAGGAAGGGGCATGAAAACAATGACTAAGTTATATTTTTGCAAATTAAAATAGACATTCGAAGATTGTTTGGGGACAGATCATTAGATCATTCATTACTGGGGGAGGGGAAAAGGATATACATGTATGTATTTGGTGGGGAGGGAGGGGGCATGACAAAGCGAAACTATTAGAGGGGAGTGGGGGGCGGAGAGGTAAGGGTTGATAAAGGCCAAATACCAATCTGAACGTATCTAAGTGTTTCCGCGTTGCTTAATTCATTTCACAGTGAGTATTGGGTAAATTGGATATTATATAGATGTATTTGTAGTCTTTTGTTGTTACACTTAAACCTTCGCAGACATGTTTGTGAAACGTCATTATTGTTGTTGATGATGACGATGGTGTTTTTATCAATACTACGACGATGGTGAGATATGGTGATGATAATTATAGTGATGATGTTAATACCGGCGATAGTGATGCAATATACTGATTGAGATGATGATGATGATGATGATGATGGTGTTGCTCACGACGGCGGCGAAGGTGATTTCTAAAGATGATGATGATTATGTCGGTGTCAAAAGTGATTATAATAATGATGATGGATTACGATGATGCCTTTCTGTTCACCGTAACACATAAAACAAAATCTTTTTCCCTTAAAAATATTGATCTTACACGAGGATGTCAACAACTAAAAGATTAGTAAACTTCTTACAAAAGCATGTTAAACATTATGGCAGGCAATTCGTTTGACACAAGTGCAAAAAAATATTTTAAGAAATTAATAAATTCAAATAAATGCATCCCAAAGCCAACTTAACATCTGATACGCTCATCAAAGCTCTATCGTGTATCAGGAACTCAAACATTGCCATAGTTTCACTGTGATTACAGACGGGTTTTAATTGACGGAGTAAAGAGATGCTTTGAAGCATCTTACTTCATGAAATATTAATTTTAGAGATGCTTTCATATGCCACAATATGACTCACGGTGTGCTGATTAGTGCTCAAAAAGTGCCTATCGGATCTCGTTGCACAGATTTTAATTTCAAGTTAAAAGCGAGCGTTTTGAGAATTAAATCATTTTTCGTTGTTAGTATCACGAGCGACAAGTTTGCGCCCGGCGTGGCAATCCGACCAATATTCCCGTCCGTGTTCTAGGACCATGAGTCAGATGGTGGGTGTCAACGACTCACTTAGCTCGAGGGGATGAAATGCATGCCAACAAGCGTCAATTAAAACATACATAATTCTACGCTCAACAACTGTCAACTGATGCTATTGACATTGCCCATTGCTTCCTTTGATGGTGGCATTAGATCAGCTCATATTTGATATTTAATAATTACATATATTCCATGATATTTCATATATGATGTGCATTTAGGTTATGAATATGTTTAAGATCACTTTTGCTCAATATATTTTCAATTGTAATATTTGTACATAGCATAGAGTGAAACCTCTCCAGACTGGATTCCGTAATCCAGACTTTCCAGAATCCGGACAGTGAAAGGGGCATAACTGGGAAGAAATGATTCGACAATCTGGAGAATTCTTAACCTGGAAGTTTTAATGGAATATACCGATCGGATTTTGTTTGTTTTCGTTAATAGTATAGATATGAATATATACTGGACAAAAATGTTAGGGATATATGTAAATCTTGAAATTATGAATAATGATCTAGTTATTCATTGACACATTGATCAAATATCAATCATAAAAATACCAATATCCCTAACTTATTTTGTCCAGTATATATGTAACTACATCAAAACCTAGGAAGTGGAATAAGTTTTATTCCGATTTTGTTGATTTGCACGCTCCGGTCAGATGGTTATACGGATATAGAATTAACCCCTTAACTGCTTAAAACGAGTGTATTTGGTGCACTTTCCAAGTTTGTTGATTAAAATTAGGAACTTTATTGTCCATAATTTAATCAAAGCTTTGAAAACAAGTAGGTTTCCAAATGAACACGTGATGCAGGTACTGGCTACATCTTTACGTCAAAGTATATCAGTCTATGAAGAATTAATTTTGTATCTGTTAAAAATAACTGTATATAATTCTACTATATGTTATGACCTGTTTATATGGATTACGATACTTTCCAGGCTTAACAATCAGACAGATATGAGATATGTTGAATATTGGTACTTGCCAATTTGAAAGAGATTGCGAGTTTCTTCATGAAAGCATGAACGATTCTAGCTTTTTCATGTACTATCAATGTCGAGCCTTATAATTCTACACAAATATACGAAATCACCCGATAACGAAAATGACACAATTTCCGATTTGTGAGCAAGCTGAAATTTTGAACTGAGCATGATTAATATTTCCTTGAGGAAAAAAAAAAACTTGGCGTGTTCTAACAATGAAATTTTTGTTGGGGCAAGAGGCCGGACATGTGTCATCGTTTCCCCAAGACAAAAATTACCCTCTGTGACGCGGGATTTTTACAGACCGACGTAATTAATTTCAGTCGAGGATTTCGTTTCAAAATGGCGGCTGAAAAGGCTGCTATTTAGTCTCGCTCATCGACGAGAGATTACGAGATTTGGGGAAGCATCTTTCTCGACAGCCCTGATGGATTAGGGGCACACAGAGAGAAAGAAAACGACAATTTAAAATCAATGAAACTAGACGCTATGTGTGTCTTTCTAAGTGCCTCTGTGGTTTCAGAGATGTGTAGGCTTTACCTGGGGGACCTCATTTGTTTTACGCAGTTTTAAAGTTCATGATGTTATGATCTTCTAATATGATCAATTAGGATGGGCAAAACAGTACACTTTCTAACATAACGACTCCTCTCCTTCAGAGACGTTATCTTTCTCACAGGAACTTGGATGCGTCACTGCCTTTCTTAAAAGGAAGTCTTAGCCTGTGTGTTATTAATATTTGCCATTGAAGCTTTTCTCTGAGAAATACCAGTTAAGTTAAACAGGGTTCATTTTGAAACTGGGGAAATTGCAGCTGTGTCGTAAAGACCAGATATGTTCCAGAAAGTGATCAAAGCATCAAAACAGTCGCAACTCCCCTCTTTTAATGACACTTACGACAGCCGTAGCTTCGCGGGATGGGGCCCTGGCCTAATTAAACAAGTGGGCGATAGTGTGAAGCCCATTTCTTAGCATCAGTCCTATAAGAGTTGAATGCTGCGTACGGACTCTATACACTCGGACGAAGTTTTTTATGTGATCACAGCCGTCACAAGTTCAAGAGACCTTTAAAGGTGGACAAAAATGATTTCTATAAAATGTTGTGTGGAAATGTGTGTTAAAATAGTATGTTGTGTAAAAATGTATGTTGAAAGAATGTGCTGTGAATGTTAACATGATTTGCTTTGTCTGACATGCGTAACTTCGGCTTTCCTTCCACACAACTCAGGTTGAATTCCGGGCGAGAGTATGTCCCTCATCAACAGGTGCTCGTCGTGAGGTGAGGAAGTGGATCGGTTGGTCACTCCCAGTGGCTTGGCTGATTGTGTATTCTCGTATCCCGACAGTGTCGGACGCTGCTCATCATTTCAATCACTGGTTTGTCTAGTCCAAACTCGATTAGTTTCAACGCGCCGTGATATTTATGGAGTGTTGCTGACTTCGGCGACAAACAACAGGCACTGATACATCCTACTACATAACGTTGACTCTCCGTGATGGAACAAGAAGCGTATTATCACTACTAGAATGGCGGCTGAATAGCCTGGTGGATAAAGCGTTCGCTCGTCACGCTGAAGGCTCAGGTTCGACTCCTCACATGAATACAATATAGTAAAACTGATGTCTGGTGTCCCACGCAGTGATATGTCTGGAGTATTGCTAAAAGCGGAGTAAACCCACACTCACGCCAGATGGATGGGACGCTCCTGATATATAGAAGGGAAATACTAATATGCATCTGCGATATGTCTATATATTACAAGGTATGGAACAATTCCAGTCAAACCAGCACCACACGAAAGTGACTAGCTTCTTGCATGAATGGTGACTAATAGTGCATACTGTGTAAATCAGACATGTAAAACAGCGGACAGCGAGGCCAGTGGTCACAATTATTATCCCTTAGCTCATAACTAATAATAATAATGTGTCCATTTACATAGCGCCAAACTCCACACTAGGTATGCTCATAGCGCTAACAATCAAGGCACAGCACATTATTACCCCGGATAACCCAAGCTGCCTCTTAGGCGCTATAAGGTTATAGTCATATGACTTTTTCCACCGGGTACCCATTTCCTAATGGGTGAACAGAGACAATTTTGAACAAACTCACTTGCCTAAGGTGAGACCACATGTGTCACATGTGCTTGGTTGTAGGGCAGGACTCAAGTCCTAGAAACTCTCTGGAGTCAAGCTACTACTACTTTATCTACTACTGCTGCAATGCATAACTGATATCTGTCACTTTGTGCTGGCCCGCCGTTTTGTAATGGAAATATCATAAATAGAAATATCTATATCTTATTCTAATCACTTGCACTTGGCAAACGAGAATACACCGATCTTCCAGCCAGTCAATATGCCAGCGATGTCGTGACCACCTATCTGCTTGGGCGTGTCTAACTCATAAGTCAGGGCCTCGCATCTGGAGTCTATCAGTACTCACAAGACGTGTCTAAGGTATACTGCGCAAAGTCCTCGGTAGATATTTATTACTGGGCCCAAGTTACCATAAACAGTACAATGGGAGTTTATTGGCTGAAGGGAGATAACTCTTGTCACTCCTGGATGCAGGTGTGTTCAGACATGATCTATTCATTGTCATCTACAAACGTATTATATATGTGGAATTCATGAGCCCAGAATAACTTAAATAATCTGTAATGTTTTTGGCGCACATAGACTCATCTAATGATTTGCCTGGTTTAGAAGTGGCCGGCGTTATCAATTAAAACAAACAAAAACCCAAACAAGTTTTAAAACACTAAAACTACAACAACAAAATGTGCAACCGAATCAAATAATTACAACAAGCTATTTAGACACGGAACGTGCATATACCTATATCCCAAGCTGCGAAGTGAATGCCGAAGACGGTTTAATATGAACTACATCGCATCAACGTGAGTGTTGCCGCTATTTTATTACGTTTTAGATGTACTTTTATTCTCGGGAAATATCGCTAATTATACCACAAAACGGGTAATACCTGACTCCCATCGAGTCATCTTAACCTTCTTCTATTAAGGATTCTCTGTGAAATCTATTAACGTTTATTTTTAAGAGATACAAATCGGTAGCAAATTAGACCCTTTAAACATGGATTTGCCCCTACCATCTACTATATGATGTAACACCCATTATCAATGTCATATAATATTTATACCTTTTAATAATCATTTATTTTTACCTTTTCATAATGATTTTTAAATTATTAAGTTCAATTTCACTAATTTATAACGTATTTCAGATCTCCATTGCTATATGGCGACGACCTACTAAGAATACCTGAAATTGACATATATACCGTTAATTCAGTTCCACGGATTTGCAACTTAAACCACACGTTCTGACTCCAACCTTTGCTCAGTTGCCCGTAAGTGTGCGTCATAAAAAGAAATAGCATTTTTTCTCAATGTAATCACTTTTTCCTGGCCCAGATTTTCCTTGAGGTTGGTGAACCTGGTGCGGGTGCCATATGTGGCCAGAAGGAACGCTAGCCTGAATCTTCTCCACAAAGGGGTGTGAGTCATGGGGCAAGATTTTCGCTTGTGGGTTCATTAGGTCACGGTGGCGAATAGGCTAGAATTCGTCGGTGCCATTAAAATGCCTCGTTTGCGCAAATTATGAGACAAACATTTGTGGAAAACGATAGAGGTTGGTTAAAATTGGTTACAAAAACAAACTTTACGAGTTATGGCTGTGTTTGAATGACCATTAACCAATATGACATCATGCTAATGTAAAGATCACGTAACAAGAACATACACATGTGTGTAAATATATATACGTGTGTGTGAGCGTGTTCGTGTGTTTGCGTGTGTGTATGCGTGCGTGCGTGCGTGCGTGCGTCTATGTGTTTTCCTTTGTGGTGCATCGGAAAATTCTTCGTTCCGAAAAAAGGTGTTGGCGTGTGAGATAATCGAGTCACATGTTTGCTATCAAAACATCCCCGAATCAATCAGGGCTTATGATATATGATGATCTATTGATGCTATTGTATTTTGTTCTTAAGGGTTGAGTAATAACTGTTAACTTTATCAAGTTAAAAAGCTTGTTTGGAAATCGCATAAATTGATATTGATGTGGACAGTTCGCGAAAATTTATCTCCGTCGATAAAATGTAATTTGAAACAAATTTTCACATGTGATAATATCGGAATAATTATTTTGATGTGAATTGCATGTGGTGTTACTGTTATTCAAATCTTCTTGAAATTTATTTCCTGTAGTTTTATGAATCAGACTTGTTAAATGCATAGTCGGCCGTGAAAAGCGACGGTTTTTAGCCAATGGGTGTTCGGAAGTTGTGGAACATGATTTAAACTTGAGGGCTGTAAGGGCGGTTGGTTTCGACCTCAAGCCCGCTTAAATCACTAGCAAATGTAGTCCGAACTTTGTCATTTGAAATCGCTGATGATTCACATGACAATTTGCATATTTATGCATAGAATTATCATCAAATTTCAAACATTAATTTTTGAAACAAAAAGAGAACCTCAAGTGTGGCATAAATCACTCTGAGATGAGATAGCACAACGACAATGCGCTCACGACCCGAGCACTAACTCGGTTCATTATCTAAATCTGTTTCCATGTGTGCAAATATTGAGACCCTCAATTGTCCATGCTTTGAACAATATCTGTACTGCAACCCCCTTTTGCTAGCCGGTTTGAGTGGCTAAATGATGTGTAACGCTGCAAAATACCCCCGCCAACCCCTCCCCTCGCTGACCCATCCCGCCGTTCACAGGGGTACAACGAATGAGTCACAATAACTTCGTTTCGTTTTGGGACAATACAAATTTTGTTAGAACTCTTTACAAAGCTGATATTAATGATAAATGTTAGTGATCTGCTCACACCCGTCACGCTGTCTGTTTGATAGCGTGACAATGTCCCGTTATGACTTTTCAACGGTGGATTAACCCACATAAGCTGAGCCTGTCTTAATTAAGTCCTTTTTAAATAACCGTTAAGCCAATAAAACGAACAAATGTATTTTTCCTCATTCGCGTTGCTCGTTGTGAGAATAATGATATTTGTTTTAGCTGATTTCCGAATGGAAATAAATGTTTGTACGAACCAAAATACATTTATTTAGCCGTGGTTGATTTTGGTAGATAAAGCGTTGAAAATTAGCTTGAAGTGTTTAACCGGATTCTTTCAATCAACCCATGATGACAAACACATATTTACGGAACTGTGATGACAATGATATTCCCGTGAAACAACATCTACGGTCGACAACGACGATGGTGTTACTGACTGATGTGGTGTCAAGGCGCTGATGTTATTAACAATGATGTTATTTATGATAACAGTGATGTTAAGTGATGATGTAAAGGAAGATCGTTAGTTATATAAGTCTATGATAATGATTGTATAAACCCCAATACGTGGGGAAGTTTCTAAAAGCGTATATTGTGTGTACAGTCTAAGTAAACTTAGGCTCAGTATTATGCAGTATAGCAGTGTAACGAATAATACTGAGCCTACGTTAACTTGGACTGATTGCGTGTAAATGATTGTAAAAGTAAAGTCAGACACTCGCATTACGTTTTGTATGGCATTAAAATTAAATTTAATTATTGCCCCAGAAATTAAAATGCTCATCTAATCTAATGCAGACATGTCATTTATGACGCCTGTCTATTGTGGATATTTAATGCTGCTTCTGCTAATGATGATTATGAAGAAGATGATGGTGGTGGTGGTGGTGGTGGTGATGATGATGATGATAATGATGATGATGATGATGATGATGTCCACTTGTTAGTGTTTGATCGTACTAACAAAGAACGATTGAGAGCCCTTCTTTGAAGATGCCATCATAATGCAATAAAGTTGATGAAGGACATACGAGGTTCAAAACGCTCCAAACCCCAGTTGACGATGGAAATACACCGTTAATATCTTTTCCACGCGGCTTAAGATTTATAGAGACGCGACATTCAAAATTTTCCGGGAAAAAGGATTTGTGAAAACAGTGCGACATGATATAGGGGATTGACATGGTGCGTTAATGCCTTCCTAATTACAAACATACACACGCACCACCAATGATTTTCCTTAAGAGAACAGTTTCAATTTTTTACAACTTTCCAGACAAAAAAACATACACGTGTTTTAGTCGGCACATGAAACAAACTAATTTTTATGCCCCAAAAATCTAGTTTAATAAAAAGTGGGCCACCGCAGTAAACAGCCCGACCATCATTCATAGCACGCCTGTCACATGATGAAGGGGCAACCTTTACTTGCTTTTCTCTGTAGTCCTCAGTCATGATGCGGACATGTTCTTCTGTCCAAAATTGAAAATCTGATTTAATTGTTAATTTCTGTTTTAATCGGCCA
Organism: Haliotis rubra; assembly: GCF_003918875.1. Lineage (NCBI taxonomy): Eukaryota > Metazoa > Mollusca > Gastropoda > Lepetellida > Haliotidae > Haliotis > Haliotis rubra. The sequence continues at coordinate 231,936 of NW_025766070.1, read as the reverse complement.
CCACTGTCCCCAAAGCTCGTCCTTCCAGCATTGACTCACCTTCTTTCTGTGGGTCTCTTTGAGGGGGGTGGGGATCGCATGAGGGGACGGGGGAGCCTCCTGCATGTGTCATCCCCCGTGACAATGGTTTGCTATTTAGATGTCGTTGTAGGCCACGTTCCTTCTGGAGATGTCACGTGACGCCTCGCTAGTATTTTATACATGAAGAGTTGCAATTTGTCATGAATGGTCTTCCGACCCTTTTACAATTGTTCAAACCAAATTGTTCTGTTTAATCCGATTGTGTTTTTTCGATGTTATCTGATTTAACAAATAGTCTTTAGAAATTATGATTAATAAAAGAAAGATATGTAGCTTTAGAAGACTTTGAGCACAAATGGTGATAAGCGACGAAGGCTCAACGGTTCCAGTGTTGCTCAGATGATGTGATCCTGATGCTTAGCAGTGCCAGATGTTGGGTTCTCGGTGGATGTATGCGTCATACTTAATGCTCAGTACCAGGGCTTCCTTACTAAAAGTTGCCTTTTAACAAGCGTTTGTCAATTAAACACGGCAATTAAATACAAAAGATCAATACACATTTCCAAACATTTCTTTCCTAAAATAACATCATACGCATTGTTCTCTTAAAGCATATACGTGTAACACTCTTTGTATATAGAACTACTTACATGTTATAAGCTTCTTTGTTCCCTGGTTTACGTTATTCTTTAAGTAATATTGCTTTCAAGAAATATATATTTCATGGGATTGTTATGTTAGATTACGGAAATATACAATCACGGCATGATTATGTACGATAAAGGATTTATGTTTATTTTGTAAGCTCAAACACGTTTTTGAAATATGTACATTATTTTGATTATAAATATCAAATATTTTCATCATCTGGATAACTTGAACTTTTAACAGTTTGTAGATAACTTTCTTTAGGACAAGGTGCCAATGTTATCTGCATAGGTATGGCGGCACTTAAGGAAATCTGTATTTTGATTTCCGCATTAATTGATGCTTTGTAAAAATGAGTACAAAACAAGTCCTATATTTACCCGTATAATTGTATTCTTTGTACAACTCTAAAATGTACCGTCTAGAAGGAACACGTTGAGGTCTTTAATGTATACACATTCTTTGAGTTTTGAGTAGAATCTATATTTTCATTAAGTGATTAAGTGACTGATTTAAACTTTGTACAACTTCCACGCATTTTTTACACGTGATTTGAGCTTTTTTGGTGAGATTTTTTATACATACAAGTAAACTATTTAAGTGTACACTGTACTGGCATCTGTTTTAAAGATTATATTTATTACTGTAAGTCAACATTTATTTATTTTCTTTGATAGCTTGATAAGTGCAGACCTTATTCTTTAAATTTTCTCGGACACTTGTCCTTCTTTACCAAAGTCAGATCTAAATTCAATACATTAATTGTCACGATTCCAAAATATTTACAAGAAAAATCGCTTTGATTCTGATGTTTCATTAATAAAAAATCGTATGAACTTGCATTTCATCTCAGACTGGAAATCAAAGGGATTTGGCCCAAAATAATCTCTTATTCCATAACAGGCAAAGTGCTTATTTCCTTCCACTGGTTTGCTCACTTGAATTAGATAATAAGAGAGACCAGTGAAAGCGCCTCAAGTATATATTTCTTATTTAGATGCATGTACAAAGATTCGGAGTGATACAAACATTCTCCATCAGACTGTATAACAAAGGCTGACTTCATCTTTCCAATAGTCAACATCCATTGTGTGTCGAATGGTCGAAAGATTCCGTGTCTTTCTTTCACAACGTTCGAGGTACGACAGAGCATGCTTTCTGTTCGAATGTTTCATTGAGCGTCTTACGAATCTTGCTAAAAATTTGTTTGATCAAGATCAAAACATTCTAAGCTTCCGTAAAGCTTTCCTTGACAATTCCATATGTTGTCTGGTACCAACCATATGTTCCCCTGCTTACAATAGTATTGTAATAGTTGGTCGCAATTGACTATCGATATCGCAATAGTTGTTTCCCCCTCAATAGTCACCCCTGATTAATATACACACGGTCATGATAAAGTCAGAATTGTAAAGCGGACTCTCATTTTAATTCAGCACACATTTCTTATGACTATTGAAATGGTTTTACCTCTAATTATTTAATACAATAACAGGTTTCAGAAGTAGTAGCTTACAAACTACCGACAACGTAGAAAGACATCTTTCGACAGCATGGCCCCTCCAAACATTGATTTCAGACGTGCAGTTATGAAAATCTCTATTCCAGTGATTAAGAAAGTAGCTTTTAACCCTTTAACCATCATGGGCGAGGTCATGAGTGTTGCTGTGCGCCTTATAATATTCGTGGAGAGCGGTGATCGAGATACGGTTTGGAATTCATATGAACACATCTATCAGGATGAACGAAAGTTCTACTCATTTCCTAAATTTATCGAACTGACTCTCGCCACCCCTCGGTATTTGCTTTAAACATACTCCTTTATCAAAATTAAGTCAAATTATGTGAAATAGGTAAAACATACATAGCTTTCCCCCCTCCTTAACAAGTTTTCACATGAAAATAGACTTTAAAAAAGACTTCTTATTAAGTGTATATCTAAGATGATTGCTGAATAAAGTAAAGGCATCGCCACAGAGAACTCTCAGACAGTCGTCGTAGTTAATATATTTTATCTACTTTTGCCCAGTGAGCATTCCGGACAGAAACAGAGAATGGGTTAACAACACCCTATGTTTGTGGTAACAGCCAGCTCAAATGAGGTGAAGGTGAGGTGAAATTGGGTTTAACGTCGTGCTTGAGAATATTTCGCTCATATGACGACGTGCATGCGTGTGTATGTGTATGTGCGGCTGCTTGTACTAGCCCAGACTGAAGCTGGTTTTATAGTGCTAGCCCACTGAGATACCATGCCGCAGTGAAGCATGAATACCCCACTCAGACACATTATACTGACTCCGAGCCGACCAGTCCTTGTTGTACCCATTAATGCCGAGCGCCAGGCAGGGACCAACAAGTACCATATTTTAACGTCTTTTGGTATGACGCGGTCGGGGATCGAACCCGCGACCTTCCGCTCTCCGGGCGGACGCTCTAACCACTACACCACGGAGGCGGTCAGCTCAAATGAGGAGGTATGAGTAACATATAAGGAATGGTTCGTTGTTCATGACATCAACCACTGGTATGCCTGCCCTGACTCCGTAATAAACAACTAGACATGGCGGGGCTTGGAGTGGAGTTACCTTTGTGTAGAACATCAACCACGAGCAGGTTTTGGTTCAGCGAGGACCGGACAAACGAAAACGAAATCTACAATCCTATTTCCTAGTTTGTGTGAGTGACAAATCAGGACAGATGATGCTATGAATAGTTCTCACATCACATTGTACCAATGTGGGGAATCGAACCCGGACCTTCGAAAACATTCCGCGTGACGATCAGCCTTTTAACGACTAACCCACCGCCCCAGTTTCAATTTAAATTTCCATGTCCAATCCGTCATAGGCGAAAGTGAACATAACCCTACATGCATTTCACGCTCAAATTTCATCAAAATCCGATGACGGTCGAAATTTGAAAAATCCGGTGTCCAAATTTTCTCTCATGCCAACTGACAAAGGCAAGCTTGCGATGACACATAACAAGCTATGAAATTAATGAAAATAAAAGCATAAGCCTCACTTAACGACAACTTCTTCTGTTTTGTCCGGCTCTGGTCTCAACTCTTATGCTGACAATAATCCCAGCATGCTGATTCCTCGATTAATCCGCCGCTGTCACCGAAGCTTCATTTGCTGCAATGGTTTGTGGGCAGGGTGCTTCGCCAACTCAGGGTCACGGGTTAACATCCACGAGAGGTTTTTGACAGTAATTGTAAGATTTTTTCTCCATGTTTTGACCCTCCTATGAAGGTTAATTCAATTGAAAAATTCGAAATTGTGAATTAGACTGGAGTTGTGTCATTTTGTAAAGGGAAATACATGTCTTGAATAATTAATGCTGGTAAAGAATTATTCAAGAGGTATTCTTGGTAAGATGAAACGAATGACATGTAAAAAATAATAAACATGATTTTTTTCATAATCTTAATATATTTCATAATAAATTGAAATATTCATTAAATCCTTCCTATACCAGTCAGCAAATATCCCCAAATAATGTTGTATATATATTATCAAAATGTCATAGGTGAGTGTTATTGATTTCAGTGTAGTTTTGTATCAAGGCGTGATTGCAATATAGATCCCAATACCCCCGTGAAGATCCTTGTTGGAATTAGCCGACAGAATTCCATACTTGTCGTAAGAGGCCACTAACATCGTGTGTGTGTGTATGTGTATGTGTGTGGGTGGTGGTGGTGGTGGTAAGGTTTGCAGATTCGGTTGACGCATGTCCTCGTGTCCTAACCGCGCCGTTCAACCGGAAAAAGTTGACTATGCGATTATGCACAGAACGCCATTAATTAACTGGAATATTGCTGTCTGCGGCAAAACATACAATTTAATTTAAAATAACCTACCCCACCCACCCCACACACACACACACTAACCGTCACCCCAAATAAAAAAGTAAGAAAAAAAAAGTATGAAAGCCATAAAAACACACAAGCAGTGTACGTTAATGACAATGGTTGTAAAGCCATATTAATATTTCGAAAATATACTTTATCAGTTATTTCATCGTAATAATGGAATTACAAATGTATAGAATTATCAGTGTCAGCTCATTTCCGAAGTCGCACGAAAAGGAATAGCATTAGCCGAATATAGTGCAATGTTTGACTCGACAAAAAAAAAACAAAAAAACCAACCAAACAATCATGACATTTATTTGTGAAAATCCGCTACAAACAAATCAAATACAACGTTGGTCCTGTTGTTACCGTTCAAATACCCTTTTTTCAGTTTGGACCGCCTTCGAATTATTTTTCTTCTTTTGGTAAACGACTTTCTCAGTTAATTACTTCCCCAACACACAGTGTAAAGCCGAAATCGCACAATAGGCCCGAGAAAGAAGGTTTCAGCACAATAAGTTTATTGTCGTGTGCTTGTGCGGGATTGATTCGGGAAATTTCTCTGAATGAAAACCTCTTTTGCACCCTGTTCAGTCAACGAGAAATAATTGAAGGCTTTCTTAAAAAATAAACCCACTGTCAGTTATTACAAAACTACCGGCCAGCTTTAATCGTCAATATGAAGAAAACAAATCAGGCAAAGGATGAAGTCCACTTGACCGCCTCTAAGCTTATCTCGCTATCCCCTCAAACCCTCTTCTTCACTATGTTCGGCAGATTGATCTGAACACAGTGCAAACATTTGGAAACTATTAGCCGTCGCTCACTTTCCGTTTTTTGTTCCATTGTTCCGCATGTTTCTTCAATTCGGTTAAAGGTTAATCCATATTTTGGAAACAACCTGCCAACGGCACGGCTCCTTACAGCTCACCTGATTGTAATTATGTTTGCGGAGCATGACTTTTGGAAAGCGTCAGGAGCTGTAGAAGGGGGAAGTCTTGAACTATACAGAAGTCAAGGGTTTAAAAAATACACCATTTTGTGTAACAAACACGTAATTAATGAAAATGTCTGTTATTGCATGAATTTATATACAGAGCTTTACATGCCTCACTATCATCTTTATCATATCAATTGTGCTAGTGTCATCGTCGTCGTCGTCATCGCAGCCGTCGCCGCCGTCGTCAAGCACTCAAGGTCAGCCTAGAATGTTCTCTCAACATGTATTATTGTCAACCTATTTCCCAGCGCACAACGCCCTGACCTCACGCGCTACCTTACAATGACGGTACTCACAGCGGAGTATCTTACGTTAAACGTACTCATAGCCGAGTACTTTACGACGAAATTACTTACAGTACGCCACAGCGCGCTACCTTACGATAAAAGTACTCACAGTGGACTACCTTACGATAAAAGTACTCACAGCGGACTACCTTACGATAAAAGTACTCACAGCGGACTACCTTACGATAAAAGTACTCACAGCGCGCTACCTTACGATAAAAGTACTCACAGCGCGCAACCTTACGATAAAGGTACTCACAGCGGACTACCTTACGATACAAGTACTCACAGCACACTACCTTACGATAAAAGTACTCACAGTGGACTACCTTACGATAAAAGTACTCACAGCGCGCTACCTTACGATAAAAGTACTCACAGCGCGGACTACCTTACGATAAAAGTACTCACAGCGCGCTACCTTACGATAAAAGTACTCACAGCGGACTACCTTACGATAAAAGTACTCACAGCGGACTACCTTACGATAAAAGTACTCACAGCGCACTACCTTACGATAAAAGTACTCACAGCGCGCTACCTTACGATAAAAAGTACTCACGATAAAGGTACTCACAGCGGACTACCTTACGATAAAAGTACTCACAGCGCGCTACCTTACAATAAAAGTACTCACAGCGCACTACCTTACGATAAAAGTACTCACAGCGGACTACCTTACGATAAAAGTACTCACAGCGGACTACCTTACGATAAAAGTACTCACAGCGCGCAACCTTACGATAAAGGTACTCACGGCGGACTACCTTACAATAAAAGTACTCACAGCATACTACCTCACGATAAAAGTACTCACAGCGGACTATCTTACGATAAAAGTACTCACAGCGTGCTACCTTACGATACAAGTACTCACAGCGCGCTACCTTACGATAAAAGTACTCACAGCGCGACTACCTTACGATAAAAGTACTCACAGCGCCGACCTTACGATAAAAGTACTCACAGCGCGCTACCTTACGATAAAAGTACTCACAGCGCGCTACCTTACGATAAAAGTACTCACGGCGGACTATCTTACGATAAAAGTACTCACAGCGCGCTACCTTACGATAAAAGTACTCACAGCGCGCAACCTTACGATAAAAGTACTCACGGCGGACTACCTTACGATAAAAGTACTCACAGCGGACTACCTTACGATAAAAGTATACCTTAAGATAAAAGTACTCACAGCGGACTACCTTACGATAAAAGTACTCACAGCGGACTAGCTTACGATAAAAGTACTCACAACCTTATAAAAGTACTCACGGCGGACTACCTTACGATAAAAGCACTCACGGCGGAACCTTACGATAAAAGAACTCACAGCGCGCTACCACGATAAAGGTACTCACAGCGCGCTACCTTACGATAAAAGCTCACAGCTCGCTACCTTACGATACAAGTCACAGCGGACTACCTTACGACAATAAAAGTACTCACAGCGGACTAAACCTTAAGATTACGATAAAAGTACTCACAGCGGACTAGCGCGCGACCTTACGATAAAAGTACTCACAGCGGACTACCTTACGATAAAAAGTACTCACAGTACTCACAGGACTACCTTACGGTACTCACAGCGGACTACCTTACGATAAAAGTACTCACAGCGGACTACCTTACGATAAAAGTACTCACAGCGCGCTACCTTACGATAAAAGTACTCACTGCGCGCTACCTTACAATAAAAGTACTCACTGCGCGCTACCTTACAATAAAAGTACTCACAGCGGACTACCTTACGATAAAAGTACTCACAGCGGACTAACGATGAAAGTACTCTCAGCCTGCTAATATACACGTGTTCTTGGTCGACGAAAGTTCGCTTAGTGTACATCTTAGTTCAACTCAAGAAACCCTTACTTAATTTTACGTCCAAAGTGCACGTTTGTCTTTGGTCAATACAAGTTACGCCTATCTAAGGTCAGTATACGTACCGACAGTAGCTCAGTGTACGTCTTTCTTAGGTTAGTACACGTAAAGAGTGACTAATATTGCTTAATGCCGCATCAGTAATTTTGACGCTGTTAGCTACGAGTCCACGGACTGGCACCGATAAGTTCACGTCTTCAAAAGACATATTGACATATGCTTTTTAAAAATATGCTTCTAAATCTAACTTTATATATAAAAACTCTAAAACAAAGATTCTTTGTGGAAAATCATCCATCAACAAAAAATGATAAAATAAATAATTTCAATCACAAATGGAGCCTTGTCCCCCCAGTACTTAGTACTTAGACTCCAAACTGTATCGATTTGTACCTGACTATCTATACGTCTATTGATTTATGCAAGGAATTGAGCTCGACATACGTTCACTCACTCACCGACTGACTGACTCACTCACTCAAGATGCCCTACATGAATCTTTAAGCAGTGTCACACTTCTAGGTTCCCTACGTTGTCATTCAGCTTGTACCTCTTAATACTATGTAAATACTTTTTATCCGTACAATATAGTGTAGATCTAACCCTACAGGAAAGGGGTATTTCAGAGTCTTTACTCCGGGATGACAGCCATTTGATCCGCGCTGGATCCCCAAGCATGCTGGCGTCTGATAGCAAGAGGTCTTATTGCCAACATTTCCTCAAGACTGTTTATACAAAGAATTTATTACTCATTTCTCTCCAAGAGGGTCTTCATCAAAGTAATCCGGGGAATTAAAGCCAAACCCAGGCATAAATGCCACGTGCCTTATCTTCAGATAATTCGACTGACGGACAAATCATTGCCTTCTACTAAATAGGACTGCCAAACCTCAATACGACCCGTAACCCAATGATAAGACTAATAGAAAACTCGAAAAACCAACGGGCTATTGGAAAGCACTTTGTCATCGATTTTTCTGACAGATCGATATTCCTATTAAGGCTATGACTGTAGGGCTCATTTCAGCATGAGACCGGACAGAAGAATCCTTCAATGCCGATGTTGGAGCTATTAAACAACCACCTGTAGTGCCAGGAATCGATGGATCGGTGCTGAGAAATGTCGGCAGCCAAGGAAACTCGACATTTATCAGTCAGAGTAATACATGCACTTCAACGACACTACAATACGGGCACAAAACGCATTCATCTTTAAGGCCAACGGGCTTTGGGGAGAGTCACTCTTAGTTTGTAAAAAATCACAGTAATCCGGCATAAGCCGTTATGAAAGGGAGGACTTCTGTGCAATGAGGACCATGTCACTTCAAAGCTCCGTGACAGGGCCGGGCGTGAGTCATACCTCTTCTCCACATATCTCATACGTAACTAATGATGTCGTGTTTGGCCAGGGAAGGAGTTTAATTTGTCTCTTTCAATCCAGTTCTGAACTGTCAACAGATGATACTTCCCGACACGCACCGATTTCCTTGCGTTTATTAGGAGTTGTGTTCTCTAACGCTATATTTCGTTTTAACCGTTCGCTTTTAAGTTAATGTAGTTATGATCAATGACTGATATCTGGCTCATCTCAGGCGGCGAGTAATACAGTGCGGATATTTGACAGCTAAGAAGTGGACAAATCAAATACACTTTCAAACATCAAAAAGCGGCCGTGGAACTGCCAACAACTTGGAAAGGAAATTCATGTTTAGACCGACCTTCCTGGGATTTTCCGCTGAAGACTTTATTCATCTCTGTGTAAAACCTTGTCGTAACCAAAATGTTTCCTCGAGAAGCTGACATGTATTGGTAATTTCCATACCACCGCAACGGTATGTCTAAGTGAGTGAGTGAGTGAATTTTGTTTTGCGCCGCTTTTAGCAAAATTCCAGCAATATGACGGCGGCGGACAGCAAAAATGGGCTTCACACATAATACCCATGTGGGGAATCGAAGCCGAGTCTTCTGCATGCGAGACAGTTGAAGACGTATTTGCAGGGTCTCAATTTGGTCCTGTTGCATGGAACAGTCCGCGAATTATGATTCAAATAGTAATTAACAAATGGTGATTGCAGTCGAAGTTCACTCATAGATGATAGCACACTACGATTACTTTGAGGTGCGATGACAATGTCATCTGCTTGTCGACACTTAGTCAGCTCACGGTCTTCCTTTGTCGACTCTCACGAACAACGTACATGTTTGGTCTGGGTCCCGTTCCAAAGAGCGCTCCTAAGATGATCGTAACTCACCTACTTACGCTGCGGCAATTGAAGCGCTAAGATCGCTTTGTACAACGGGGCCCTGCCCAAGCACATGAATCCAAACGCTATCATAGCGAATTTGGTTGAGTTGAAACGAAATATATTTCTATTAATCCCCTTACAAACTTTGGCTTGTAGTTTTGGGGCATACGACAATATCCCTAAAAAACATTGTCCTGTATATGTTAATTGTAGGATGTACGACCCTGACAATATATGAATACACAATGCCATTTAGAAAGTGGTCAAATGTGACATGTTATCTTTGGGAATACACTTTCTCATAAAATTACAAATTCGAGACAGTACTTTTATCGCCAGCACACAAAGTCAGCGCTCTAACCCACCCAGCCACAAAAGAAGCCACGGAGGCTGAGTGCGTTAGATCGCTGACTTTGTGTGCTGGCGATTAAGTGCTTTACTCTTAGAGTGGGGGTTCGAATCCCGGATGAGACTCAGTCTAACAGAAGTATTATCCTGTATATGTTGAAGGTTGTACAACCCTGACCCTAACAAACATTGTCTTGTATATGTTGTAGGATGTACAACTCTGATGACGACGTTTGGTCGGAGGTGTCGGAGGGTCTCGCTATGCCCAAGGAGAGAGAGAAACATAACATGGTGCCGGTCAATGGTTCCGCGATCTTCATACTTGGAGGTAGGGGGATCGCGACATTGGAAGTGTCACACAGATGCGATTATACGGTTATAACGAACTCGAAGGGGCCGATAATGTTAGTTTTAACCATAGTTCGGTTTATGCATTTCGGCTGAAGCTGACAGTAAGTTGTCGGGGAAAACAGTTAAATAAATCCGCCAATTCGTTATAAACGTAGTTTAAGTAATATACATCTTCTGATATGTCGAATGAACACCACTGGTTACGACGCGCTAAATGAGGTGTATGCTTTCTATTGAGCGTAGAACGATGTGATTACAGTGAGTGAGCAAGTATGGTTTTACGCCGCTTTTAGCAATATTCCAGCAATATCGCGGCGGGGGACACCATAAATGGGCTTCACACTGTACCCATGTGGGGAATAGAACCCGTATCTTCGGCGTGACGAGCGAACGCTTTAACGACTAGGCTACCCCACCGACCCGATGCGATTACAATGCAATGAATGAACGTTTTGTGAGAATACATGGATGCTCACACTATCAACCACCGGTCTCCCTGTTTCTGATGTTCTGGTGATGTGATACAGGTGAACTGTTCAAACTGCAGCGTTATGCTATGGTCCTAGTCTGAGTTCCTATTCCAGGACGTAGTTTCGACCATGAGACGTTTATGGAGAAGGACGAGGGCTCGGTCTGCCAATACAGCCTGATGCAGGAACCCGATGCACGCCGGGGACCACCCTGGGAGCTCAGCCACGCCCCTCTCCCTCACACCAGGACGTACGCTGGAGCCGTAGCGCTTGGTAAGGAATATGCACTTAGGTAGAGTGACTCACGCACGCACGCACGGACATCGTATAGAGTTAGTCAAAAGCCGTAGTGCAAGGACTGCTCTTTAAAACTACACCAGTTTTTGAAACTTTCGTAAGTCAGTATGAAAGTATGTGAGTCACGATCCTTTTAGATGTGATAACACCAACCCTCAACATGATCAAGTGACCCTATCTTGCTTGTGTTAGTTTTATCCACCTTCAATCATGACTGTATATACTTTCCTTTTGTAGATTTGTTTTAGTTTCTATAGAATACGGATGGCTTTTAATTTATATTCACTTTCTCATCTATTGGCTAGGGATCCTATGATGATGGTGAATATAAAACTGTGAACGCTCGGGAACTCACAACTCGTGTAATCTTTTCCCATTTCATGTTTGAAAACCGGAAACGCTCATGTACAAATATATACCTGATCTACCTCACTGGGTTTGTTTAGCGGATTTGACACATTGGATATACTGCATACATTCATTAAAACATCACTCTATTTAAGTTGTCAAAAATAATGTCATCGTATCCCAATTGCGTAGATCGATGCTCATGCTGTTGATCACTGAATTGTCTGGTTCCGACTCGATTATTTACATACCGCCGTCATATAGCTGGAATATTGCTGAGTGCGGCGTTAAACAACAAACAAACAAACTATATTAAGTTGTGGACGTTTATTTTCAGGGAAGAACATCTGGGTATTCGGGGGTTTCAGTCACTCTGCAGCCAGTCATGTTTCCCGGGTTGCCATGTACGACTCACATTCACGGCGATGGCACGAGACGTTCTCCCTTCCTCCTGGCAACTTCACCAACGTGGAACTCTGTCGCCTCAGCATCCCCGTACACAATACGAGCTTCACCTTCCTCGACAAGTACATCTGTAACAAATGGGTGCTGTGGTGACGTCATTTCCTGAAACCAATTACTCAGGCGCATCGGCGAAAAACGCGGATGTGTGACTGACGGATGCGTAACGTTTGACCTGACTCGCTGTGATAACATTGAATGTTTCAGGGAGATAAAACTGGTGAAATGTACATTACAACTGTTTACTATGGACATTATTGGTCCATTCATACGGGGTAGTGATGATTAAAGGTAGTCGTCTCATTTCAGATGCTGCTTATTTTACGACCACGTTGCTGTTTTGCGTTTCTCGAGTCACGGTTTTATTACACTCAAGGTTTCACTGCAGATATGGATTCCCATTAGGACGGGTCACGTGTTTTTGGCTTTGTTTGAAAAGATGCTTCAAGTTGGATATATACCGATAAAGAAAGAAATGGGAACAGTTAAATGATTAGTGTAATACTTGGTGTAACATTACGTAATAACTCCTAAGAAAACGATGTATACTTTGGCAATGTAAGGAACACGTCACACGGTAACTTAACAGTCAGTGCTATTTAAAAATAAATATAAATAGATGATAAGAGCATTTGCATCAAACAACTATAATTAGCTATGCGATGCAGATTTTTCCATCAGTATGCACAAGATGTGAGGTCTTGTTTCTCGTTAGCAAGTGAAAATTTGAGAATATGTGACAGATATATGCTAATCGTAACAAGAGCACATAAAGCTGTCAAAACATTGAACAAGAAGTCGGTTTAGGGGTAGTGTCGCTTAAAGGAGGACAATTTAGGAAACATGTCGGGATAAATTTAGGAAACATTCCTGTGATAAATTTAGGAAACATTCTGTGATAAATTTAGGAAACATCCTGTGATAAATAATATTTCATGCGTGACCAAATATACTGTGATTAGACACATTGTGGTCTTCCCCAAGTACTGGTGGGTCAGTTACCTGTGATATCTGTGTTTATACCACATTTTGACGTGATGTTTATGTGCGTGATGACGTGTCACCAGCTGTGAAACCGTAACAATGTACCGCTCCCCTTGTCCTATCCGACATCTACATGGAGTATATATCCATTATTAACACCCTACCCTAAAGCATATTTCTGAATTTCAAATATCACCCCTACCATTCTCATCACCTCAACTGTAGCGTCCTTACTACTCTCCTTTTAAGAGACATGATGGTCCTTGTCTAGAAATTTGACCGTATATATATAATTTCATTTCGGGTACTACATTTGATACTAATCCGAAATCTATGATGCTTTTGGTACAAGTTGAGCGGCGCATAGCTTGTTTTAACTGAATGCTGCTCACACGATTCTGGAAACGCCCGTTTTTGTGAATGGCTGTTGTACAAATATATAACATGTTAACAATATTCTGTAAATAAAGTTGGTCATATGTTACGATGAAATATTGACTATATGCCATTGGTAATCAGTGACTCAGCAATGCTAACCTGACTAAACACTGGCCCTGCCATGTTTTATAGATGAGTAAGTCTCATCTGCTTCACCTCTTTCAGCCACTAAAAGGATATCCCAGTGGATTTCGTATAGTGTCCATTTTCAGGAGTTTTTGCAAGGACAGTAAGTGAAGGAGATCTAAGCTAACTGTAAACTGAACACTAACACTATGGGTAATATTGATCATACGATAAACACTATATGAAAGCAAATAAGATTTGATTTTGTAATCCACAGCCCTCCCTAACGAGTGATTGAATGTGGCAGATCACTGAAATGCGATCAAAACAGCAAATGACGGAGTGAATGTCGTTTTACGCCGTTGTAAGCAATACCCCAACTACATTCCAGCAATCGGGTCTGGGCTCCTGGTTCACCTTTATAGGCTAGAGGAAATTAGGTTTAACGTCAGGCTGAAGATTACTCCACTTCTATTTAAGAAATACAGTTCGCTCTACCACCATGTATAGTGTAATAAAACACACTTTCGCCCTGAACTATTATAGTTAAAGTGCGAGGACGCTTGCGTCCGAGTGCTTTAACGTTATAATAGTTCAGGGCGAAAGTGTGCTTTATTACACTATACATGGTGGTAGAGCGAACTGTATTTCTTATCTAAGATGCCAAATTTAATACTTTCTAAGCATAATTACGATTAATTTAAGGCAGAAAACAAACGACGGTGTCGGTGACCTAAATTAAAAATCCTCGCACAGGGCTAACTGGTGCGCTGTTCTATTGATGTGTCTGCCCCCTACGTTAAGACGAACGTTACCAGAAAAAAACAAATGATAACAGTTTGATGACGGTTTACGTTCGGATTAAATATCTTCTCTGAATTATTTTAATTACATCTGTCATTAACGTAAACCATATGGGGCAATATGAACGTCGCATTTCTACTACCAACGTAAGTTTAGATCAGTACATCCAGCTGAGTAGTCAAGCGACATTCCACGATTGCATTGTGGGAATGTAAACATTGTGAACGTTACCGTGTCGCTGAAAACTTGTGAGTCGAATTGACACATTTTAACCGTCGTAAAACATAAACGTAATGTTTCCACCAGTGATGTTAGCTGCGTGAAGCAACTGCAAACCAAGAAACGGGATGCAACGGAGTAGTTTACTGTAGGAGGCCGTACGAGGCGATGACAACTGACATGCATCGTGACGTCGCTTACATTGTGACGTAATGTAAAAATGGTTCGATTACAAGGGGGCACACTAGAATGGCGCAGTGACGGGCTAACGTCATTCAATTGTTACGTCATCAAAGAACTATACCTTTATTTAGGGGATAACTGTACTGTGTTTGACGAATTGGGGACGTATACCGGTGGTTATATAGCCGCAAATTTAGTTATATCGGAGACGCGTAAGCGGAGCCGATATAACGTTAAATTTGCGGCTAATTCGTCAAACACAGTACAGTTATCCCCATTCTAATTCAACTCGTTTTACGCTGTTTTTTCGTGAAAGAAATTCATTATTTAAACCAGGTCAAAGTTCCTCTAGGTCAAAGGTTAATCATATCACTCCTTCAACTTACACCATCGCCAGAGAAAGTAGTTCCCTTTTCTAACTACACACGTTTATTATGTGCACACAGACTAAATTTGACAATGATGAATAGATCATAGTATTATAGATAAAATGGACGGTATTATGATGAAACCGCCCTCTAGTTACAGAAATGAGCGGCCCGCTGATTCCTCAACTACGGGCCATTATCAGTTGTTGTCAAATGACGTCATAGCAGGTGACGTCACGCTCCATAATGACGTCATAAACCTTGTTTCATGATCTAACAGTGTTGGGTCAACAGCCCGTTGCGAGTAAGTTGTTTGAACTTAAAATTAAATTTATGATACTGTTTTGTCTTTTTTAACACAAATTCCACCCATTTTAGCTGGATAGGGGAGTTAATTGACCAATGGCTTCTGCAAATGACAATGTCCTGAGAAACAGCATTACCCCAATAGTGTAGGGATACTTTCAAAGGTTTCGGTGAATCGGTTTTCAAATTGCGACCGTATATGCTGATTATACGGTCGGAAATTTATAGCATTGACCAATCAGAACTCGTGTTACATACTAAGTTGAATTAGAATGTCTGATAATGTTTGTTTTTTGCGATTGTTCTAACCGCTAGGCATCTTAGAAAGTGACATGCCTGTTGGTTGGTGGGTGTGTTGTATAACGCCGCACTCAGCAATATTCCAGCTATATGCCAGCGGTCTGTAAATAATCGAGTCTGCATGGACAAGACAACCCAGTGATCAACTGTATGAGCATCGATCTACGCAATTTGGACACGATGACATGTGTTAACCAAATCAGCCAGTCCTACCACCCGATCCCGTTAGATCATAGACGCCTCTTACGACAAGCATGGGTTGATGAAGACAATTCACGGAGAGTGCCATGTCTATAGTTCGGACATTCCCCGTATATATACAGTGCTTGTCCACCGAGACACCATGCAACAGATTGAACACGGATTCCCAACTAAGACACGTCATGTTGACCCTGAGCCGACAAGACCTTGTTTCATCCCCTACAAGTATAGTGCCAGGTCATATAACCATCTTGAACGTCTTCCCATGAGCCGGCAACTTCGATATATGCGCATGCGCACATGGAAGAGGAAGTCTTGACCGCATGTTGACATTTTCTAGCTTGTGTGCACACTTGTTTAGTTTACTTTCCATTCGTATGAAATGATTGACAGCAATTATTTCGAATATTCAATACTTTTTCTACGCGAGGCGATTCAAGGCTGCTCGGATATTTGAAAGAAGCGCGGATAGTAATGCGCATGGGCAGTAGAGGTCAAAGTTCGCTGATACAAAAATGTTGCAGTTTCATAGTCTTTTGTTGCCGTTTTCACTGTTTTAATGGTAGGCCTGAGCTTTATCCAAAACATTTTGTAACGATCCAGTCGTCAGACTCAAAACCAGTCCGGTCAAGCACTGTGTCCACCAAATCCACGAGACCGTCTCCGTGGTGTAGTGGTTAGAGCGTTCGCCCGGAGAGCGGAAGGTCGCGGGTTCGATCCCCGACCGCGTCATACCAAAAGACGTTAAAATATGGTACTTGTTGGTCCCTGCCTGGCGCTCGGCATTAATGGGTACAACAAGGACTGGTCGGCTCGGAGTCAGTATAATGTGTCTGAGTGGGGTATTCATGCTTCACTGCGGCATGGTATCTCAGTGGGCTAGCACTATAAAACCAGCTTAAGTCTGGGCTAGTACAAGCAACCGCACATACACATACACACGCATGCACGTCGTCATATGAGCGAAATATTAAAGCACGACGTTTAAACCCAATTTCACCTCACCTCACCAAATCCACGGAGTATTGGGTATTTTCGATTCGTCCCCGAAAAGGGTGCCTCGACAGTCGCCAAAATACATTCTTGTCTAATTAAAAAAAAATCAAAAAAATCGAGCCCCCTATCCAATCTAAAGATTTCTGGATCTACCTTGATCTGCAATAGAATTGTCAATACCATTGCAACGTTTCTTTTGTTTAAACACAAAAACGATAAATTTCCATTTTTTTCGTAAATAAAACTTAGTGTCGATGGTGGCTAAATGAAACAAATGGTATTCGATGATTATGTACATGATACGGGTCTCGTCGTTTTGCTTTGGACCTGAAGTCGGCGACTCTGAAACCCGTTTTTGCGAAAGTTCAAGCTTTCTTGAGTCCGGCAACATATTTACCACATAGCCATACAGATTATACTACGCCATATCAATTACTATCTGGTGATTTTTCCAGACATCATTACGTTACTATGAAAACATTTGGTTTTGTGTAACCTTCATGATCTGATAACCAGCTCGAGTCGCCACGTCAAAACAATGTTGTATCAATGTCCACGAGACCATGCATGGGAGTGGGTTATATAGACAGTCAAAGGCGCATGGTTATCCTCGAAACTTAATACGGCACTAAAACCAGGATTAATAACTGTCTATAGATAGTCATTTCGTCTTCCTTGCACGACACGAGTACAGGCCCAGCGTAGGCTAATTTAAGTGGGCGGTTTGTATTTAACACCATATTTAGCCGCAATGTTCAGCGGTTTAATTTTATTACGTCGCTTACGGATCCGCCGACCAAACATTTCCCAAATGTGGAATAAAATGCTAATTTGAGAAGAAAGTGTCTTTTTGTCACTCTGTTAAATAATTCAAGACATTACAGAACACAATTAAGTTTATTTGGCAACGGAATTGGTCCTTTGATTATTCTGACTATCTTCAAAAGATAACATTACTTTTCTGATTATCATTTTCCTTATAGAATAAGCAAATTCCATGTACTAATCTAATGTATAGTAAGGTGTTCTTTCATGTTTCACGTATGAGGTGGAAGGGAAGTAACTCTTCCCTTTTCATAGAGTGGTTTCATGATGAGGGAAACAAAGATTTCGAGTTCGAGTCCGCTGATCTCTTCATACTGACTACAGTGGAAATATCTGTATACGTATTCAAAGATAAACGCACATTCACGTCAAGTCAGTAAACCGCCAGAGTGGTAACATAGAATCGAGGATCCAGCACTGTCTAACTTGCTCCTAGCGAATCCAGGATGCCCTAAGACAGTAACTCAATGGAGGAGGAGAATAACGTGCGACTGAAACTCTAAAATATTTCAAACACTGTTCATGTTATTCCCTCTCAGCCTAATCCGGCATAATTACCAAAACCTGTTCAAACACAAGTGGTATTACTTGGAGAATTTTCAACTTCAATATCGTACAGACTAGAATTGACATGGGACAAGAACGTGTCAAGAGTTGTCTCCCCTACACCGTTCTAATAGCAACACCAAACTTGCGCTTGTTCGTAAAGGACAAAAGGACATACTTACCCTAAACACGTGGGTTCAAGCAAAAAACACGTGGGTTCAAGCAATAAACATGTACAGGAGATAAACATACTCATCAATATTCAAGCTATATGGTGGCGGTCTGTAAATAATGTAGTCCAGAAAATCAAGTGATTAGCATCATCGATATGCGCTATTGGGATACGATGGAATGTGTGAACCAAGTCAGCGATGCTGTCCACCTGATCTCGTTAGTCGCCACTTACGACAATCATGGGTTGCTGGAGGCCAATTCAAACCCGATCTTCACGGGTCAGTACATATGAAATTTGTGAGTGATTTTATTTTTACGCCGCACTCAGCAATATTCCAGCTATACGGCGGCGGTCTGTAAAAAATCGAGTCTGGACCAGACAATCCAGTGATCAATATGAGCATCGATCTGCGCAATTGGGAACCGATGACATGTGTCAACCAAGTCAGCGAGCCTGACCACCCGATCCCGTTAGTCGCCTCTTACGACAAGCATGGGTTACTGAAGATCAATATTCTAATCCGGACCTTCACGGGTATATGAAAGTGGTGAGGTGAGGTGAAATTGGGTTTAACGTCGTGCTTGAGAATATTTCGCTCATATGACGACGTCCATGCGTGTGTATGTGTATGTGCGGCTGCTTGTACTAGCCCAGACTGAAGCTGGTTTTATAGTGCTAGCCCACTGAGATACCATGCCGCAGTGAAGCATGAATACCTCACTCAGACACATTATACTGACTCCGAGCCGACCAGTCCTTGATGTACCCATTATAGCTAAGATACATATAGCTAAGATACATAGCGTTCACTGACATGAATAGTGAACGCTATGTATCTTAGCTATACCCATTAATTGCCGAGCGCTAGGCAGGCACCAACAAGTACCATATTTTAACGTCTTTTGAAAGTGGAACAATCTTGAACACAACGTTAAACCCCAATACACGTCACCTGACACCTGAGTAAGTCATTCAGGGGGAGATCAAAACAAAAACAGGGGAGTCAAATGGAAACTGTTTATTCATCTTCTTCATCAACAAATCATCACCATCTGGTTAACAAATACACCGAGATACATAAATGTTTAAAAAATAAAACAATTTGAGAAATGGAAAACATTTCATCCATGAGTGTCCATCTCCTTAAATCCTAATCAGAATATCTCTCATTAGTTTTAATTCTTTGCTGATAAAATACTGCACTTCTCTAACCATACGACAGCAGCCTGTTAATAATCAAGTCTGAACCAGACAATCCAGTGATTGATATTATGCAAAAATCACAATCGAAACAATGACCATCTATGAATCAAGTTATTGAGTATGACCACCGGATCATTTACATTTGCCTCTTCCAACAGAAACCGGCTTCAGTGGAACACATCTATACCAAGTGAGCCAGGCAAATCAGTGACTGACATCAGTCAAGCGAAACAGTATCTGGGTGGGAAATCCAGAAATGTTGGGACTTGAACCTGGGTCCCTGATGCCTTAACACACTATCCACGTGACTACTCCACCACCCTATTGTCACTATGTTAATATTATTCTCATGTAATACATTGGCTGGCATTAAGCTTCTGTTACCATTAGTTCATATAGAACTACAATAAAGGTGTGTATGAATTTAAAACTCTTAATAAAAAGCTAGGTTTGTACAGATTTCGTTAATTAAAAACTGTGGGTACAAAGACATAAATTTAAAATACACCTTAGATATTTAAATACATCAATAGTACATAGCCTTCCATCATTTTCTGATATTTAAATATGTACAATATATGGGCTAATCAAACATGTTAAGATCACAGATTTTGATTTACGGATTTTGATATACCAGACATAATAAACTAATTGATATACACTAGTGTTGGGAATTGGTTAAAATCTAATAATTGATGATTGGTCCATTACAACCGATCAATCATCGAAAATAATTGGTTAGCATCATTTATCAAATGTTCCTGTTATCTTTGTTAATGCACACAAAAATATATAGAAAAAACCATGGGTTTTTGCAAATTGCACAAAATTCATTTGCAAATTTCGCATATTTAAAGGATGATTATTAGTATGTTAGGAACACAGATTTCCTGGATTCTTTAAGATAAATTCAATCATGACTTGGAACGAGCTTGTAGTGCTTATGAAATGTAAATTTAATTGACACAGACAAAACCAACCTTGTGAAAAATATTGTTAATGCAAACAAGTGTTCCAAGATTGGTTGCGTTCGATTATGAGAAAACATGTTCGATTGCTTGGTCGTTTAGCCACTGCGACCAATCTTCGATTATTTCAATTAATTGGACCACCACTAATATACACTAATATTCAAGTATGGGTAATATAATACTAGCCATTGATTTAAACCAGTCAAAGGAATATTTCCGAAGACATGTTGTCTACAGTCGGTGTATGTCTTGAAGTTTGGAATAATTTGACACCGAGAGTAAGTGAGAGCAGTTTTACACCATTTGTAGAAATATTTCAGTGTTATAATGGTGGGACACACTCATGTGACAGGCTTAAGACTTGATGACAAGTTACACATTAAGACACATTAACTCAACTTCAAATATCTGAATAATGTATGACCTTTACTATTGCATTAATGCATATACTCAACAAAAAAAGTTAAGGACCACCCCAATATTCAATATTTAAGTATTATATGGATCGTAATATGAACTATTAAATACTTTAATATTGAAAATTGGGGTGGTCCTTAATTTTTTGGAGTATATTTAGGTGAGTATTCATAATTCTGCTTATGCTCCACACAGGAACCATTAGCTTAAGGAAATCTCTCTGCCTAAACATGAAAGTCAGCACATTGAATCACTCTGGTGCAAGTATGGAAAACATAATGGATGACTGAGTGAGTGAGTATGGTTCAACTCTGCTTGAACAGAAATTCGGTGATATCTTATTCTGTCAGTGAAGCAAGACATAGATTCACAGAGTATTCTTACTTGTCAATTTGTTAAAGGGTTAAGCTCTTGGTCATATGGACAAGGTGCCTGAACTTGGATTAGAAGGTCCATGGTTTGAATCCCTTTATGGGCCTTGGAAATTTTACAGCAGTTTATGTGGGAATAATGCCCAAAATGTTTGATATTGGAACTCAAAAGAATGAAATCGCTGTTGACATGCTGAGGTTCTTGATGAATGCCATAGTGTGATTTTAATCATGACAAATCAGGATAACATATCTTGTTTGAAACCATTAGTCCTGTTTTGATCTCGATTATAAAGCATTGTAACATACTTCTTATCAACTTTCACAAAGATGAGGTAGGCCAATGGCCCTACTGGGCTGACTGGAAACAAATTTTAAAATTTATCCCCTGAAATAATCCCCCCTTTGTCCTCCTGTTTTGATATGCAGCCTGATGTCACTGATCACCATGTTGTGTGTGACGGCTTTACACATATCGTAGATGGTTAGCGCTGCCATGGAAACGGCCGTCAGGGCCTCCATTTCCACTCCTGTCTGACCTCTAGTCTTCACAGACGACCTGATACGAATACTATATTCCTCTTCCTCGAGAGTAAATGTCAGCTCAACTTTCGAAATAGGAATATTATGGCAAAGAGGAATGAAGTCGGCAGTTTTCTTTGCCGCCATTATGCCTGCAATTTGCGAAACTGTCAAAACATCACCTTTCTTAATTCCATTTTCCTTTACAAGATCAAACACCTCCTTTCCTAAAACTATTCTCCCTTCTGCTGTAGCAATCCGTTCAGTTTCTGGTTTAGACCCAACGTCCACCATCATTGCTCTCCCCTTCTCATCAGTGTGCGTTAACTGAGGCTGGTTTCTAGAACTTGGCTCAAGGTCGATGTCGTCCTCCTCCAAATCCTTATTGCGTTCTTTGAAGTCAGCCTCCCAGTATCTCATCTTGTCATCACCATATGAAGAATATGACTTATGAAAGGCACTAAATAGTCTGATGTGATTAGTGGAGGGAGACCCGGCTCCCATGGCAACACTTAAAATATCTCTTGAAAGACAAACACTGGCAGGTTTATGTTTATAAGACCATTTTCTACTATATATGGGCCGTATCACAGATGAAGCTGCTGACTGTATGTCTAGGTGGTTAAAATGATCAGTCTTGGCTAGGTGATCTGAAATATAACAACATACAAAGTTAAAGTTAGTGTGTTTGGTTTTACATAACTTTGAACCATATTGTAGTTAAATGATGGTGTGTTGGTTAAAAGTATGTTGAAAGCAGAAAGCGACCCAGTTCATATACATTCATCACTCATGAGCGTGGGCAGGCAAACCTAGCAACCTCGAACCCTGATTCAAACCAAAAATCCTAGGTTTTGTGAACACATAAGGGACACAACTCTGCACAGCGAACTATTGCATCTTAGACGACCTGGCCGTCTATACCACTTCAGTGAGTGAGTGAGTGAGTGAGTGAGTGAGTGAGTGAGTGACGTCCTATCCTGTTTTGGAAGGATGACACACACAACCAAGTCTTTTAATCCAATGATAATTTGACAGTGTATAACAAATGTGCAACCTGCCTATGGTGCAATATGTATGTATTTAACAACAAGAACATGGTAACTTGGTGGTGGCAGTATGCAGCCGTCAGGTGGAAAGATTCATAACTAGAGGTTTCAATCCAGTGATGGCTTATGTGACTCTTGCGGCCTCTAGTTGTTGCAGGTTAAGGTTCCTGCACGTCCTTACCAAACTTCACTTATTGCAAATAATTCATCTTTTCTTCCATAATAACAGGTATGTTCAGAAGAATATTTGCATATTAAATTTGACTTGTAAAGTTTTGGAGTGTAACATGCTCATAACAAACTGACACATATAACAAACTTGTAATTTATTTAATTTCTAAATACATCCCAGTCACATACATGTTATTAACAAAAATTGGTCAGATCTTATATTTCAGAAGTGTAAGCTTTAAACGCTATTACCAGTCAGTTATCTGTGTAAAACTAAGCATGATGATCTGGACGAAGGTGAAAGTTTTGGAGTTGTGTATATGTGTGTCACATAATGATGTACATACGTGAACAAAAGAACCATCGTCACCCACCAATCAGTATCATCGGCCGATTTTTCATCTTGGATAAATTCAGCATTCCTGAAAAGATACAATGTTATGCATTGAACTGAGTCTACAATGCATTGAACTGAGTCTACAAGACAATATGTCTATTGGATCACTCGACAAAGTCTTTATTCTATAACACATGCATAAATTTCTACAAGATACGGACACAACAGGACATCTGCTCTACATCATGTCTGTACTTCCAGATGTCTGTTCTGCAGGACATCTGCTTGACAAGATGTCTGATGTAAATGACATCTGCAATAGATATCCACTCTAAAAGACATATACTCTGCAGAACAACTGCTTGACAAAGACTGATTTACAAGACATCTGCTCTACAATATGTCTGATCCACAAGACGTCTGCTCTACAGAACAGTTGCTTGACAAGACGTCTGCTCTACAATGTCTGATCCACAAGATGTCTGCCCTACATGACATCTGCTCTACAGAATAGTTGCTTGACAAGATGTCTGCTCTACAATATGTCTGATCTACAAGATGTCTGCCCTAAATGACATCTGCTCTACAGAATAGTAGCTTGACATGTCTGTTCTACAATATGTCTGATCTACAAGATGTCTGCCCTACATGATATCTGCTCTACAGAATAGTAGCTTGACATGTCTGCTCTGCAGGAAATCTGCCTGACAACATGTCTGCTCTATGAGATGATTGCTCTACACAATGTCTGATCCGCAAGACATCAGCTTCCCATGAAGCTCTCTCCACAAGAAGTCTGCTCTACCAATACCAAAGACATCTGCTCATTTCCTGAGTTTCTGCTCTTATTTACGCCATGTACTCGCATAACATCATCAAATCTGTAACTCAACACATATCACTGAACCGGAACTGATAACTCCCCACAACCTGACTCATAATTCCCCACAAATATCTCCCTGATTCTGTGCACCTGCATGCTGTTTCTTCTTCCTCTTGACTGCAGCCCCAATAATCTCCAGCATCTCCTCCTGCGGTGTGTTGTTCCTCAGAGCATCTCGCAAAGACACTTCCGCCTCTCCATGGAGGCACACCTACAACCATGGGGTTAAGGAAACAGGTAGTGAGTTGGGTAACACAGGTTTTAACAGTATTCCAGTCAGGGGCCGTTCATTTATTACAAGGATGAGAGGAAAACAGATGGAAATAGGAGAATCATACAGAAACATTTTATACATATAAGCATTGACAAGGGGAGGTGCTTTTACATTTTGTCAGGGTTATGAGTGAGTGAGTGAATTTAGTTTTACGTTGCTTTTAGCAATATTCCAGCAATATCATGGAGGACCCCAGAAATGGGCTTCACACATTGTACACATGTGGGGAATCGAACCTGGGCCTTCAGCGTGACAAGCAAACGCTTTAACCACAAGGCTTCCCCAACGCCCCGTCAGGGTTATGAAAAACATGTACAAAGATATGGGAGTATCATCTAAAAATAGGACAAGCATTAAGGAGCTGTCATTATTTCAAGTACATTTAATGCAGTAAAACCTCTGACTGCCTGCTCCCACCATCATGAAACATATTTGGGGTACATCGAAATGCAAACCCATAATAATAGGTTCCTAAGGGAGGGAACTCTGCAAGGCAAACTGCACCAAGAACAGATGAAAAGCACAAGTACAGGTTTCAGGCAACTACTGCTTAGGTGAAATGGGTTGCTTGCAGGTGGTGACAAGTCAGGATCAGAATTCTACTTGTGACCAGTGGATTCTGGTATATGTATGACCAACTGACAGAGGGATTCAGCTCTCAGGGCTGTGCCCCTCAAAGGTAACTCTCTCAGCACTATTTTACTGTGCCTCATAAAACACTAGTTGTTTATTCCTTAATGGAAATAGGGGACTGAAAACAATCACTTTGTGGATTGATGCCCTGGTGGCTGAAATGGCATCACTGATGTCAAAAATGCAGACTATTAATAACCCAAAGGTTGTGCCACAGGGTTATATCGTGATCAGGGTTCTGTGAATTGGTATAGAAATGATGACTCACTTTGAGGTTGCCATCAGCTGTCATCCTGAGTCTGTTACAGGTGCCACAGAAATGTTCGCTCATTGACGTGATGAACCCAACCTGTCCTGCAAATCCTGGGACTTGGTAGGCCTGAAACCATGGTAACAGAAATAACAAAACAATTAAACACTTTGATTTTAAAGCACTGACTAAAAACCTATTTATTGTGAACGGTGACGTCTGGTAAAATGGGGCTCAATGTCGCAGTCAAGATTCTTGCACTAATCCAGTGATGTAGTCCATACAAATGTCAGTTTTAGAGTGCCAGCCCACTGAGATGCCATACCTCATTCAACTGACGCTCCACTTTGACTCTGGTCCAGCCAGTCCATGTTATATCCTCACAATCACGTTGAAGCAAAGGTCCTGGCAGGGTAACAAGTTGTTTTATTTTTTCACATTTTTGTATGACTTGGCTGAGTATCAACTAACAGCCTTCCACTCTCAGCCTTCCACTCTTAACGCAAACACTCCATCTACTACTAGTACTAGATCGTGCCAGCAATCCATAAACACTCCATGGAAATAACTTTAAAATTGCTACTCGGTACAGTGGTCACTAGATCATGCAGCCGTTTTCTTGTTGATTTTTTAAATAAACAACATAATTAACATTGGAAAGTCAACTGGACACCTACAGTGTGATATACAAAGCTTGACAGAAAAAACCACTGGACTTGCAATGGGTTCAATGTTGACACTATCTTGAACACAGTGATGAGCCGCATTTCATCTTTAACTGTGTTAAATTAGTGTACAATAATGTGTAAGAAAATTTGTCTAAATAAATTCCTTTCAGGTCATGATGCAAGGCACTCACTTTAGATGTATCATTGGGATGGTCAGAGAGCCGGTCAAAGTCTGGCCATCGTGACCTGATGATGTCCAGCATCTGCTGGTAGGACACTAACTTGTTGAAGTTCCACTTGTTGCCTCCAAAGGGCATGTACTCAATGAAGCGGATGTCCACTTTCTGTGGATCAAACATACAGATATACATGCATGGCAACGAAACGGCACCTGGCAACAGGGCGACACCTGGCAACGCGACATGTCCACTTTCTAGCAACAGGTGGCAACAAGATGACACCTGGCAACAACATACAGACCTATGGAAACAGGACACCTGAAACAGGACGACATAGCAACAAGACGACACCTGGCAACAGGACGACACCGCGACACCTGGCAACAGGACCTGACACCTGGCAACAAGATGACACCTAGCAACAGGACGACACCTGGCAACAAGATGACACCTAGCAACAGGACGACACCTAGCAACAACACATTATTTTTGTTCAAACACTAAATAAAGAAATGATACCAACAGTCTCGTAATCTCAGTAAAAATTAACTTTTCAGTTTATAATTGATAAGGTAAACATTTCATTCTGATTCCCCAAATTGACATGTCACATGTTTCAAATGAGATAAACTAGCCTGTGACGATGGATAGAGGTAAATCCCTGTGAATCCCATTGTCTACACCTACCTTGTGTTGTGTGAACTCCACGAAGTCCACGATCTCCTCCTCATTCAGGCCCCTCATCACAACACAGTTCACCTGAAATGTAAAACTGCCTGCAGAAAGTCTTGTCTACACGCTACCACCTTCCTCAGTAAATGAGAGTAGTCAATAATGTGTTCTACAACAAATCCTAAATGTGTACAGCATTCATGTCTTCAACCAGGCTCTAATCATGGTCATGTGAAATTTGAGATACTTCATATACTACTAATAATAAATAATAATAATAATGTATTTATAAAAGCACCTAATATCCACCATAGAGATGCTCAGTGGCGCTGTGACAATATTGGGGAAGGAGATAGATCATATAACTTTTACAGAAAGGCAGCAGTGAAAAGATGGGTCTTTAGCAGAGATTTAAAAGTTTCTTTCGATGAAGTGTTCCTGATTTCCTTTGGAAGAGAGTTCCACAGTTGAGGGGAGGCAAAGGAGAAGGCTCGGTCAGATAGTTGGTGTGGAGATCTGTGTTGGGTGAGGAGAGAGTCAGAGGAGGATCGGAGACTTCGCTGAGGTACATACACAGAGATGAGATGTTTGAGATAGTCGGGAAAGTTATCGTAGAGGCAGTCATGAGTCAGAATGAGGATTTTGAAGGTAATTCTTGCAGAGATGGGGAGCCAGTGTAGAGACTGTAGTACTGGGGTGATATGGTCATGACGATGAATGTGGGTGATACATCTGGCAGCGGAATTTTGGATTCTTTGTAGGTTCTGGAGAAACTACATACTACTATGTAATACTACTAAAAACATGATATGACTCCAGTATATTTATCCCCATGATACCCCCATTTGAGGGTTTTTAACTTGTTAAACTTCCTAATTGACTTGTACTACTTTTTACAAATTATCTGGTGCTCAGCATCAAAGGATAAAACAATGACTGGCTTGCTCTGATTGAGAATCAGTGTGGGTGAGTGAGGTGTTCATATGAAAACTGTGGCAAAGTATCTTAGTGGGCTCTAAAACAACTAAAGTATGCATGCAGTAATTGTGAACTTAAACCCCATTTTACCTCTCCCCACCATTTCCACTATCATGTCTATTGTAAAGCATACGAAGCATGCTCCTACCTTCACTGGATCATATCCCAACTCCAGTGCCTTGTCGATGCCCTCTAGGACTTTGTCAAAACCTTTCCGTCGAGTGATGAATTCAAACTTTGGGGGTACTAGAGTATCGAGACTGATGTTTAGCTGGTCCAGGCCTGCATCCTGGTACAGAGGTAGTCTTCGGGATAACGTGATTGCATTGGTTGTCATGGCAATGGACTTCAGACCTTCAGATCGTAAACTGTCAAGCCCCTCTGAAAAGAAACATCTTGAGTAAGTTTTCGCCTTAAGACTGACTGACTGAGTTTAACAATATTCCAGCAATAAAGGGGACAAGAAATGGGCCCTCGTGAAAAGAAACATCTTGATGTAAGTTTTAGGCTACCCACCGCCCTTTCGCCTTAAGAAGTAGAATAAGTAACATGAAAAAACTCCATAACTTGTAAGTTGTATTAGTACAGTCTTGACCAAGTCTTCATGGAAGCACAGCCCAGTCAGGTAATCAACAACTAACTGTCTCAGCTAAGGAATAAAACACTGCCCAATTTTAGGAAATATCACAAAATCATAGACAAGGTTTCTCCTGGTGGAACCTCCTACCTATAGAATGACAGTGATATCAAATATGGATGAGTTGAGTTGGGTTTTGAAGATGATGATGATTTGCATTATTAAACGTGTCATACTGACTGACTGAGTTTGGTTTTACGCCGCTTTTAGCAATATTCCAGCAACATCACGGCGGGGGACACCAGAAATGGGCTTCACACATTGTACCCATGTGGGGATTCGAACCCGGGTCTTCCGGTGACGAGTAAACGCTTTAACCATTAGGCTACCCCACCGCCCCTAAACGTGTCATACACAAATCTAATTGCCTAAAGTGTTTTCAGATCACTAAATTACCCTGGCCAATGGATCAGAGTACTAAATTATCCACTCATTCTCAGCTCCTGGGGAGAATATAAGTTGTTTAAGCATATAAGGCCTATTTGGAATGCAAGAACCACCTTTAAGGAGTCATAAGGCTCCTCTAAATGAAGGACAAAAATAACAACCTGGTCTGTTTTGAAGGAAAGAGTTGATCACTAGTAACCCATGCTTGTCGTTAGAGGAAACTAATGGGATCGGGTGGTCAGGCTCGCTGACTTAGTTGACATTAGTGGTGTGACGATTGATATGCATCGATGCATCGATCCATGGGCCGCCGACACAGTGAATCGATACAAACGTTTACATTTTCGTATATCCAGATACGATACTTCAAATGGGCCACGATACATCGATGTTTAACTCGAATATTGCTGAATCGCAATATCTGTCAAGAAAAAAGACTCACTCTTGTTTGATGATTGAAATATATGCTTACTTATATTCCCTTCATAAGTAGACGTTTTCTCGGAAATTCTTGTGTCAAGAACTACTGTATACCGGGAAATTTTCAAGGTATATAATTTTCGAGGTTTTTTCAACGCAACCTCGAAAACATTATATCCATGAATTTTTCTGAACTTCAAACCTTTGGGTTGGATTTCCTATCGATAAGCATTTCATCTGCGGGCAACCAATGACTTCCTGACATGAGCAGTAACTCTGTAATGCCTGTCTACAACTAATCTTAACGTTCAGTGACCCTGAACGGCCTGAATAAACAAACAACAGAAATACGGTGTCGAGACTATTTAATTGTGTTGTAATTGTTGGTCCAGAATAACATGCATTACCAAAAATATGTAATTCAGTCAGTGTCTTACATGTAAAGTCAAACCAACTGTCAATACACTCGGTGTCACTCTCTGGCCAAACGGACTGCATCGGCGATGCCAGGTTTGATGAATGCGCGTCTTTAAGGGGCTTGTTTACACAAACATCCTGGAGCTGTAAGGCATCCGTGCAGTTGGTCAGTTTCGCTAAAGAGGTCAACTTGTCAGCTTTCTAACAACAACATAGTTTCAGCAGAGACCCATGCATACATGCTTATAGTTAGTTGTTAAAAAAACAATATCGTCTGAGAAAAAATGGCCTCATGTTTGAACTTCGCCGACAGAGTGTTTCATGGGTCATTTATCACAACAAAGGATCAAAGGGTTGTTTTCATTACTATTATTTCTGCCATGGACTGGTATACCAGTAGTTATAACAGTCAGACGGCAGTTATCACTGGATACTAGTTTTGCCGATAGTTCAGTGAGTATTGGTCCGGTACGTCATGTTTCTGGCCACTTTCTTCTATTAAACCTCGAAATTAAAATTGTCTAAAATATTTATATATTTTAGGCCCCCAAACCTCGAAATTTATATCACCTCGAAAGCTCTGGGGGTCTCAAACCTCGAAATTTTAGTACCTTGAAAATTTCCCGGTATACGGTATGTCAAGACATAGCTCTAGCATGTTATTAACATTCACAAAGTCTGTGTATAAACTTAACGAAATACTTTAAAATGGTTTGTTTTGGTATTAAGGTGTTTTATAGTTGGTGTTGGAATTAAAGATTTTAGTATCGTGATACGTATCGTATCGCGACCCTTATATTGGGATTCGTATCGTATCACAGCTTCAGTGCACAATACTTTGGCAATATATCGTCGTGACTAAAATTTTAGTATCGTGATGTATCGTATCGCAGGTTGTATGCCAATACCAGCACTAGTTGACATATGTCATTGTATCCCAATCAAAATGTTCAAGCTGTTGATCACTGGATTGTATGGTCCAGACTCGATTATTTACAGACTGCTGCCATACAGCTCGAATATTGCTGAGTGCGGCGTAAAACTAAACTGACTCACTCGCTCATTTAAGAAGGAGACATAAAGTATCTTTGAATGAATGACAGGTATGACAACTAACTCACTGAGGATATCAACCAGGTCCTTCCTGACCGTGGGCTCTCCCCCTGTCAGTCTGATCTTGGTGATCCCCTCCTTGACAAACATCTGGGACAGTGCTAGGATCTCGTCTGTACTTAGCAGCATCTGCTTGGGGGTGAGCTGCACCCCGTCCTGGGGCATGCAGTACTGGCATCGGAGGTTGCAGCGCTCTGTCAGGGAAATACGCAGGTACGTGTGTTGACGTCCAAATGTATCGGTGAGGAAGTCGGAGAACGAGGGATTTGATTTCTGCTTTGGTTTCAAAGCAGGAGACTCTACCTGAGAACAGAAAATGGGGATTATAAGTGTACATGATATTGAGTGAGTGAAATTCTGCACTGTAAGTATTGTGAATCACAGCATCAAGTTGAACATTGCAGAACAAATAGCATGGCTGAAGACAAAGAGTTTATACTTCATGTGTTTCCATATATTATATACTTCTAGTACTACGTTTCTCATCACTTGTGAATACATACAGAAGTTTTGCATTCTGGTCACTACTTTTGAACTCACGAATCATGGCACGACCAACAAGTGAGTACTTGGACCTTTAGAATCAAATAAAATATGACTTAGTCACCTTGTAACAGAGGTGATGGTAAATACAACATCGTCTCCTGTTTGGAACTGTTCCAGTCAAGTATAAATTATGTTTCATAGATAAATCACTCTTAGCTAAGATTACGTGGAGACATTCAGGTGGAGACAAGATTAAGATGTTTTTTTTAACAACACTAGATTCAGACTTTTCCAAGAACATTATCATGTAATGTGGAAACACAAGAACATTTTGTCAATATTTATAATAGATGTATTGTACATCTTCAAAGTCTACACTTTAAAATGATTCCAATGAGTAACACAATGACCACATGCTTATGATGGTCTAACAGCGTCAAGCGATCAAATAATGTACACAATTGTGCCAAAAAACAAAATAACTTTTGTGTAAAAAACACTGAAACATTAAAAAAATAATAAAATGCTTCAACAAAAAACATTAAAACATATCATTTAAAAGTTAACAGATTATGCAGTAAAACATGGTAAGAGACAGGGGAAATCTCGAATTTCGTAAATTATTTTCTAAAAGGAAGGAGGACTGCCTCCGCTGCCTGACACTGACAGACTCTAAAACTTGTACTGACATGAATGTTTTGAATACGTTGAACACAAATTGCCAACAAACTCAACAATGACAACATGATCATCTGATGATTGGGTGTTTCGACATACGTTTTCTAATTAATTCTTTTTTATCAGCCTTGATACCTTTTCATTCACCGCCTCGCTGACGTTCGCCTTCGTTAGTGAACAAGAGTGTCGATACACCTGAAGGAGGTTTTCTGCACCATCTCGGCAGATCGTGTGTCGGAAAAGTTCGAGTCCTCTCCGTCCCAACATTGTATCTGATATTGTCAGTTCGCCATGACTATGCACAAATGTGGCCGAGCACAGGACCCGCTTACAGCATTCCTATGAACGCCGGTTAACTGCGTTCAATAGACACTCAAAGCATTATATCGAGGCGACGCATCGCTTTCTCGCTGTATGTCACGTTCTTGGTGTAAGCTGGTCCACGGCTCTGCCTGCGCATCGTTATGTAGTATTTATGAAGAGACAGAGCCCAGCGCAGTTTCGCGACCTTATCAAAAATGAAGGCTGATGTATATTTTGTACAAAATGTGGAATTGGTTTAATATTCGGAAACGGATCAGGTAAATTGAATGACGTTTACAGACGTTCTCAATAGAACGTGTTATCTCTAGCAATCCCAGACTGGCACCTAATGAAATATATAGCTGTCACATATTAAAACTACGCATTTAACTCATTCTGTTGTGCAGATTGTAAATTACAGTGCATATATTATTCAGACTGTAACATAAGATACACAAGCCATTGTTTCGTTGATATCATTATTGGATTAGGATTCGACCTGTAACCACACGGTGTCGCCCTTGGATAACTGCCTTATGCTCCTTTACACCCATTTCTATTCATATATAAAATATGAATACCCACTTTAATATGTTCATTTTAATAACGATCAAATCAATTTTCCTTCATCACCTACATTATTATATGGATATTGTGAACGAAATTGTTAATAATCCGAAAATCTACACATTGTATGCGACCAATAAACAGGTTCATACATATTCATAATTTTGGTGTGAGACAGATTGAATATAAACTATTTATTCTGTAAACCCCGTTATGCTAAATCTATTGCTATCTCACACCAGAGATGACAGTTGTTTTTGCGGAGCGGTGAGGTATACCCTAGTGGTTAAGCGTTCGCTTGTCACGCCGAAGACCCGGGTTCGATTTTCCACATAGGTACAATGTGTGAAGCCTATTTCTGGTGACCCCCGTCGTGATATTGGTGGAATTTTGCTTAAACCATACCCACTCACTCTTTTTGTAAATGCGAACTATATTTACCAGGGTTGCATACATAGGTAAAAGGGCCCATAGTCAAAACGGGAAGGTTGCATTAAATGACATAACCAATTGGTTATCTGCGAACTGTTTGTGAATTTAGGAAATTGGAGTGTAACGGTAAAAGAAAGATATTCTAAGGATGACAACATCTTTTATTCTATTAATGCGACGTATCGGTATTGTAATTTATGTTTCTGATTACCCAATGTAAATTTGCCGTGTACGAGACTAACTTCACCACTGTCGAAAGGTTTACACAAGCTGTATCTTAATCGTAGATGTCATGTCACAATGAAAACTTCACAAACCGCCATAAATGATAAGACAAGTACATATGTTTGCGATACTACCAGTATAAATGACAGAACCATTACAAATATGCAAGCCTTTGTACAGCCATATTTTTAGGCTGCTAAAGAAAATGGTGTTACAAATACGGTAAGCTGAACTGGACTTCTGAAAGTTTGTCAGTGGTCAAAGGGAGACTACTCTTCACAACTTAGAGGCCCAAATTGTAACGTGCCAATTTATATAGACACAAACGTCGCAATTATTCAATTGTAATGCAGTTTAATGTCCCTGCACATCACAGTTAATGCTATGAAAACAAACCAAAAATACATAAAAAAACAAACTGAACGACCCCCGCCCAGAACATACTCCCCCCACCTAAAAACAAAACAAAACAAAAACAACAACAACAAAATAAACAAAAAACCCCAAACCAAACAAACAAAAAACAAGCAAAACAGCAAAAACAAAAAACAAAAACAAACAAACCAAAGAAACCAAAAAAACAAACAGTGTACTCAGCCAGAATGTTCAGTGGAACATGTGAAGTGGGTGTTAAATATCCCAGATGTCTGACGGTGTAAAGACTCATATCAGTAATAACCATCTTGGATACTTACTGACGGTACACTGGCTCATATGGGTTAGTCGTTTTGACCTCTTATTGGTCAGTCTCACTTTTAGACATTATGAATATCTATATACCGGTGTTTACTACTTGGTAAAACCAACGAGAGATTATATCTACATGCTGGCAGAAGACCTGGAGAATATTTGTATATTTAGTGTCGATTACGCACCAATTACTGTTCACTCATATAGGTTTTCGTTTGTTTGTTGTTAACCCAAACTCAGCAATATTCCAGCTATATGGCGGCGTTCTATAAATAATCGATTCTGGACCAGACAACCCAGTGATCAACAGCATAAGCATCAATATACGCAATGGGAATACGATGACATGTATCAACCAAGTCAGCGGGCCTGACCAATCGATGCCGTTAGTCACCTTTTACGACACGCACTGGTTGCTAAGACCAATTCTAACCCGGATCTTCACCGGTTGTTCTAGGGTAGCTTGTTATCAAATGTCGTCCTTTGGTTTCAAGGCGACCAACCTCTCTGATCTGTTGATAATGGTCTTC
The DNA here is from genome assembly GCF_003918875.1 of Haliotis rubra. Lineage (NCBI taxonomy): Eukaryota > Metazoa > Mollusca > Gastropoda > Lepetellida > Haliotidae > Haliotis > Haliotis rubra. The sequence goes on along the minus strand of NW_025766070.1, from coordinate 196,847 downwards.
ATAATAATTCGGCCTTTCTACAATTTCTATTAAACCTAAGATGAAAAGCAGTTTTTATTTGGCTAGATACCTAGCCATCATTGGACAGGCAAATGAAATATCCGTTAATCATAGGCGCAATTGCTGTTGAAATGACATGTATGTCTGTAAAAGTAGATCAAGTTCTCGTTTGTGTACATCCCAAGTGTCAGTTTGCAGAAGTTTTCAGCAACTGTCAGTTATTTCTTCCATATTTGTATTATTTCTAGTTATTGTACATTCTTGTATTCAGGATCTTTGTATTGTTTACTGTCCATCAATATCACAGAAGGTCACATGAAATCGTTCATATCTGATGGACAATTGAATGTAAAGTCTTGTATTGACCCACGACTTGATCATTCTGGTGAACTTTCGTGAACATCACTCTCCACTGTTCCGTTATGTTTCTCATCACAACCACCAGCATCGTTCATCTCGGTACTCTCCTTGTTCGCCCTCTTCTTCTTCTTCCACAGGTTGACAAGTGATGCCAGGAACATGAAGGTGCAAGCGATGATGCCGACGCTGAGCCACATGGTGGCGATTCCCACAGCTAAAGCCTCCTTGTTGTAAAGCTGACAGAACTGAGCCCCCTCCGCCCCTCCCCACAGCTCACAGGCCGAGTCGACCACCACGCCCACTACCACAGAGGCGGGGATGCTACCTGAAAGTATAGAAACAAGGGTGTTACGACACCACTGTGAATGTATTTTGTCGAAACGTTTAAAAACTTAATCGTAGTGTCACAATTGTAATAAAATTGACGTAAATGATACAAGTATATGTTTGCAAAATGTACCATTAAATATGCCTTTTACAGCCATAATCGTAAAGAAAATGGTAAGTTGCGGTGAAAGTTTGTAGTGGTCAAATATGTACTCTTCACAACTTAGAGGCCCAAATTGTAACGTGCCATTTATAAAGACACAAACGGCGCATTTATTCAATTTTAATGCAGTGTAATGTCCCTGCACATCACATGTAATGCTATAAAACAAACCAAAACTACATACAAAAAACAAACTGAACGAACACCCTCCTCCCCCGCCCAAGAAAATACCCCCTAACCCCCAAAACAAACAACCCAAAACAACCAAACTAAACAAAACAAAAGAAGCAAAACAGCAAAAAACAAACAACAAACACCCCCAAACCCCCGCCCCAAAACAAACCAAACACCCCCAAAACAACAACAACAACAAACAAACAAAAACAAACAAAAAAACCCAAAAAACAAAACAAAACAAAAAACCAAACAAAACAAAACAAAAACAAACAAAACAACAACAAAAAAAACCTAAGAAGCAGACCTGGAGAATATTTATATATTTTATAGTGTCGATTACCCACCAATTACATTTGACTCACGCTTCCGTTCATGGGTTTTCGTTTGTTTGTTTGCTGTATAACGCCGAACTCAGCAGTATTCCCGCTATATGGCAACGTTCTGTAAATAATCAATTTTGGACCAGACAACCAAATGATCAACGGCATGAGCATCAATATACGCAATATACACAAGTCAGCGGGCCTGATCAATCGATCCCGTTAGTCGCCTCTTACGACACGCATTGGTTGCTGGTTGCTGGTTGCTGGAGACCAATTCTAACCCTGATCTTCACCGGTTGTTCTCACAGGCCCTCGTGCCTTTGCGAGGATTAAAGACTAAAACAATATTTAATATTATTTTTGAGATGACCCCCGATTCGAAATCCTTCGTGCAGTACAATACATCATGACCTTTTGTAATCCCCGCAAAGACACAAGGGCTTGTGGCTGTTCTTGGGTAGCTTGTTATCAAATGTCGTCCTTTGGTTTCAAGGCGACCAACCTCTCTGTTCTGTTGATAATGGTTTTCGTAATTATAATAATTTGGTCTTTCTACAATTTCTATTAAACGTAAGATGAAAAGCAGTTTTTATTTGGCCATATACCTAGCCATCATTGGACAGGCAACTGAAATATCCGTTAATCATAGGCGCAATTGCTGTTGAAATGACATGTATGTCTGTAAAGGTAGATCAAGTTCTCGTTTGTGTTCATCCCCAGTGTCTTTTTGCAGTAGTTTTCCGCAACTGTCAGTTATTTCTTCCATATTTGTATTATGGTTAGTTATTGTACATTCTTGTATTCAGGATCTTTGTATTGTTTACTGTCCATCAATATCACAGAAGGTTCGTTCATATCGGACGATTAAATATATCGACTTGATCATTCTGGTGAACTTACGTGAACATCACCCTCCACTGCTCCGTTATGTTTCTCATCACAACCACCAGCATCGTTCATCTCGGTACTCTCCTTGTTCGCCCTCTTCTTCTTCTTCCACAGGTTGACAAGTGATGCCAGGAACATGAAGGTGCAAGCGATGATGCCGACGCTGAGCCACATGGTGGCGATTCCCACAGCTAAAGCCTCCTTGTTGTAAAGCTGACAGAACTGAGCCCCCTCCGCCCCTCCCCACAGCTCACAGGCCGAGTCGACCACCACGCCCACTACCACAGAGGCGGGGATGCTCCCTGAAAGTATAGAAACAAGTGTGTTACGACGTAAAATGTAAAAAAACGTAAATTGTAATTAAAATTGACGTAAATTGAAAACGTCGGGGTACAGACGGACGTGGGGAGTGAAATCATGGCAAAGAAGAGATCAGTGCCTTTATACCCCCGAAAATACCCCAAGAGAAGGAGGATTATAGAAAAAGACTCTGATGAAGAACAACCCTGTTTCAGGATTCAGAATAAACATATTTTTACCCTGAATATAGCTATCCTTGTTTTCTTTCTTTCTTTTAAAATATCCCAACGTTGTTGGTTTTAAAACTGTTTGAATTGGTTTAAATTTGCGGAAGTGAAACATGACGGAGTTAAAACCAACTTGCCGATGTGTGACATTACAACTGCTATTTAGGCGATGGTTGTATTTAGATAGTTGACATTCATCATTGCATTCACACATCATCACCATCATCATCATCTATTTAGGTGTCGATAGAACGCTCTCTCACACTTCTAGATTGACGTGTTACAACATGTATCTTAACTAATCAATACCATAAATGACACATATTGATCTTATCTAGATGAACTATTATGATAACTTGTCTATGGTGCCCGTTTGTTCACATCGTTTGAATGATGTGACGTCACATCCACTGACCAATCAGAATCGAGGGTCCTTACTTTTATCTATTTACATATCACGTGACTCGCTTTGACCAATCAAAAGACGGGGCACCTGCGGCACCTGTTCCGGAAGTACCCTTTTCTTGTCATCAGAAATAGTTAGAAGAATGTTAAAAAATAAGCGACAAATAATTCGAAAAAAATCGAACAAAATATTATTGTTTCTCATCACTTTTTAAAAAACATATGGGTCCGGCGGGAGGATTTTTTTTTACATTCATTTCTGAGGAAATTTACACCTTTTCCTCGATAGAAAATCAAAACTTAGAAGTGTGAATAATGCATGCACATTTTGAGAGTCAAAGTTGCATTTTCTCTAGTGTAAAAAATCAAAACAAAATCTTAGGGTCGGGTGGTAATGAGAAACGAGAATATTTGCCTTACGGCCTTATATGAATGATGCAAGCCTGTTTGATCAATAAACGTGGAACTCTTTCTCCTGAAAGGGATCAGTTAGTGTGTAGCATCTAAACTGACGCACAGAAGAAAGCACACACCAGATTTTTTAAGACTACATTGTATTTCCAAAAAACAACGTTAGCATTTTGAATGGTGTTTTAATTGTGTTTTTTTTGCAATACATACACAATGTTTGTGCCTGGTAAGTCAAAACATGTACGTTGTTTAAAAAATAATCCCAATACTTTCCTATGTACGTCAGTATATATAACTCGTTTATAGTTCATTCTCCATTTCTTGGGGCGGTGGGGTAGGCTTGTGGTTAAAGCGTTTGCTCGTCACGCCGAAGGTCGGGTTCGATTGCCCACATGGGTACAATGTGTGCAGCCCATTTCTGGTGTCCACCGCCGTGATATTGCTGGAATATTGCTAACAGCGGCGTAAAACCATACTCACTCACATTTCTTGCATCATGATTTCAGTGTTAAAAGATCAGCATAAAAGATCTATTTAAAAAACCCTTACCTATTACCGCCATTAATATCATTTTTATACTAAGAGCAAATGCCTGGAGATCTTGTTCCACACACCTGTGCAATAAGAAAAAAAAGTTGACGAATTTCAGATAAATGAGTTATTACCATTGCCAAGATTGTCAAACACTAAATATATATCACAGCAAATGAACACATCTTATACTGATCCGTCACTTTAGGCGACAAAACGTTACATTTCAACAATTATTAACAATAGAGCGCCCTGAAATATACACCATAGGTAAACTCTGTACACACGAAAAACGTGGCAACATACATATAATACACATAATTATAGAGGGAGACAGGACTGCACCTAAGTGTACTTAGTTACAGACACTAGAGAAGAGGGAGACAGGACTGCACCTAAGTGTACTTAGTTACAGACACTAGAGAAGAGGGAGACAGGACTGCACCTAAGTGCACTTAGTTACAGACACTAGAGAAGAGGGAGACAGGACTGCACCTAAGTGTACTTAGTTACAGACACTAGAGAAGAGGGAGACAGGACTGCACCTAAGTGTACTTAGTTACAGACACTAGAGAAAAGGGAGACAGGACTGCACCTAAGTGTACTTAGTTACAGACACTAGAGAGAGGGAGACAGGACTGCACCTAAGTGTACTTAGTTACAGACACTAGAGAAGAGGGAGACAGGACTGCACCTAAGTGTACTTAGTTACAGACACTAGAGAAGAGGGAGACAGGACTGCACCTAAGTGTACTTAGTTACAGACACTAGAGAAGAGGGAGACAGGACTGCACCTAAGTGCACTTAGTTACAGACACTAGAGAAGAGGGGAGACAGGACTGCACCTAAGTGTACTTAGTTACAGACACTAGAGAAGAGGGAGACAGGACTGCACCTAAGTGTACTTAGTTACAGACACTAGAGAAGAGGTAGAGATTGACTGCAACCTAAGTTTACTCAAGTTACAGACACTAGAGAAGAGGGAGAGAAGATTGCTCCATCCCATGTGTGCTCAGTTTCAGAAAGGTTATACCAACTCAAGAAGATACCGTGTTTGTTTTAATGATACAAGTGACAGAAGCATGATGCTGCACCTACCTGAGTGTTGTAAAAGTAGAGAAAGTGGCGCAAGTGATGATGATGATGTAGACCAGGAACAAGCAGGGCATGACGAGGTACACTTGCCAGCAGTCGGTGGTACATTTACCCGCGGTGGCGGTGGCCAGAGCATCTGTCACAGTTGTATTGAGCCCAGCTGCTATACAGCTGCAGTTGGTGTAAGTCTGCAATACAAGGTCGACTTAGTAGCAGCTTCTCCAGCAGGAACATGATAGTGCAAACATCTCTACACAACTACATCATCCGGGATACCAGTTAGTGAGTACATCTCTGCATAACTACATATTTCAGGGTAAAAGTTAGAGGACACATCTCTTCACAATTACTTAATCCGGAATACTTCAGAGAGTGCAAACATGTCCACACAACTTCCTAATCCTGGGCCTAGATTTTCGAAGCTCTCTTAGCGCTAAGATAGTCGTAAGTTAATGTTAATGTATGGCACTTACGACTATCTTAGCGATAAGAGAGCTTCGAAAATCTAGGCCCAGGTTAATACCATTTCCCCAACAACACACACGAACGTACATAACTAGAAATGCTCCTACCATGACATCCCCATCGCTGCTGCTGCCCAGACAACCTGCGTGGCAGGGGGAGAAGTAGACGAGGCCGTTGCTGCTACAAACAGGACTGAACGTCTGACCTTCACACTGGCACTGACCTTGACAGGACGCGAGGAAGCCTGACACATCGCTGGAACGAGAGGGTCAAATGACATGATCCTTACCATTACAACTGTATCTCTAATGCTGTCTAGACTGCCTCAAAGAGTTACAGGATGAAATTGACTGATTGAAAGTCGGAAAATCATTAAAATATTTAGATTTACTATTGTAATCTATTAGTGTAGTTTTAGTCAGCTCCAGGAAAGAGAACGCAAGGAGACATTCAGAAATGAAGAGAATCGGTCCATCCATCAGCCAGGCTTGACGGAACAGGAACGGTAAATTAGTAAAGGGTAAATTAGTAAACAGAAAGGCAGAATGACCTTGTTGAGATAGTGATCATGAATCCCGTCTTTACACTGATTCGCTATGAGTTCAAATGTGTGTTGTAGCACTTGCGAACACAGTGATAAACATCCTAGACTAACGCTTAGTCTCTGAATATATGTAATATTGATAGTAACAAACAAGCCAATTTGAATTGAAAAGGGGGCCCCAGGGAGACCAGAGAGTCAGATTCCTGAACCTGAGGAAATCTAATCTTGCTTAGGGCATTTAGGGCATTAGCACTGCAGATAGGGCTTGGCAGTAGGGACAGTAATGTGGTTCAGGGACTGTGAGACAGACTATAAACATCCCTGTTGTTGTTCCAAGTTCCTCTTGACATTTATCGCAATGTTCAACCAGCTGAGCAACATATCCTGTAATCCCCCTCCCTCTTTAATGACCCTACCTGTCTCCAGGATAGGGCAGATCAAGACCAATCATCTGGATATCAGGACATGCAGCAAAGAGACAGAGGCCTAACACTGTGGCAAGCACGAACAGACCGGTGACCATTCTTTCCATCCCTAGCAAGTCGAGCTTGAACCACTTTATCAGGTACCCGGCCAGGACGTAACCAACTGACCCAACGATGGCCTTTGTACCTGTTTGAAACAGACACATTTATAATTATTCAAAATTCGAATGTTTTATGCCTACGGACGTGACTGCGTTAAAGCATTAACGGGATATGCGGACCGTCAGAGCTCCACTCACTCGTTTACCCAGAAATGCCCCTCACACAAGGACACTTACCCCTCACTCATCAAAACACTCACCCACTCACTAACCCATTCACTGGGAATATGTCTTACCTACAATATATCCGACTGTTTCATAGTCCATACCATATTCATGGTTTATAAACTTGAAGGCAAACATTGCCATTCCGTTCACAGCCACACCTTCTATTGCTCCGGCCACACTGATGAACATGAATTCCAAATCGAACACCTGAAATAAAACCACAGTCTTTTCCAACACACAATACATTTGTTTGGTTTAAGGCTACATTCGTCTGTATTTCTGTACCCGCGAAAAGTCAGGTTGGAATTGATCTTCAGTAACCCATGCTTCTCGTAAGAGGCGACTAACTGGATCGGGTTGTCAGGTTCGCTGACTTGGTTGACGCATGTCATGGTATCCCAATTGCGTAGATCGATGCTCATGATGTCAATCACTGGATTGTCTGGTCTAGGCCGCCGTCATATACATGTAGCTGGAATATTGCTGAGTGCGGCGTGAAATGACAAGCAAAGAAATCAAACACTCCCTTATACAACTCCAATCATGAACGAACGTAAAGTAAGCTGCCATCGTATCCCAATTGCTTAGATCGATGCTCAAACTGTTGGTCACTGGATTGTCTGGCTCCATTATTTACATACCGTCGCCATATAGCTGGAATATTGCTGAGTGGGCGTTAAGCAATCAACAAAGAAAATATTCTACTTTAAAGCCGGTGCTCTGTAAATGATCGAGTCTGGAGAAGACAGCAGGAGTGTTAGGGCCAGTGGGCTAGCTTAGTGGCAAAAGCGTTCGCTCGTCACGCCGAAGACCCAGGTTTGATTCCCCAGATGGGTGCAATGTGTGATGCACATTTCTGGTGTTCCCCTCCCGCCGTCATATTGCTTGAATATTGCTAAAAGCGGCGTAAAACCATACTTACCCACTCACTCACTCAATCATGAACATCACACTCACTAACATGCGAAACAACCTACCTCAACCAGGTAGGTCAGTGGACCCGATTCCGGTTGTTGGCTCTTTCGACAAGTAGAGTCTCTTCTTGGACAAACATGGGTTGCTGAAGACCAACTATAACTCGAATCTTCACGGGTCAAATTGGGTAAGTAAGCTGTGTATTGAGTATAATGATGACTGGAAGATCGTTTTGAATATGCAGTAGTCATGAAATGCCACGAAGGACATGCCCTTCGTATACTTGACAAACATGAGATACACAAATCCGTACCGGTTACCGACCAATAGATGTACTTACAAGTTTAAAGAATGCCTTGAAAAAGTCTGTGACAGCTTTCTTGAGATAGGACAACAGGTTTTTAGGGACCTTCTCCTGAGCGCTTTTTTCCAATTCATCTCGATGAGGACTGTCTGAAATGTCAATAAATCAGCTCTGTATCATCTCTCTCAGTAAACGGGCAGCTGGCCACTTCGAAGACACGGGTTCGATTCCCCACATGGTACAATGTGTGAAGCTCCTTTCTGGTGTCCCCCGCCGTAATTTTGCTGGTATCTTGCTAAAAGCTGCGCAAAACTAAACTCACTCATTCACTGTAAGTAAACAAAATAAACTGACGGGTAAAGTCGATTATTTCCCTTGCTTCCCGAACACTAGGCGTTGAGCTTATTCACATATATACACATGACCATTAATAAAGCACCACGCATTTGGATATGATTAGGTGATGGTCATACATGCAATAAATGTGACACATCAATGATCGGGAGCAATATAGTTGTGTATGCCCATGGTCCAGTACAGTAAAAGCTTGTTTTTGCAACGGCACCTTAATTCGTGCACCTGTCACCTACATCAGTTAATGTATGACTATTTATTGTTGATTTCATTGAGAATTGTTGGGGTTTTTTTTCAAAAATATTTCTTCATTCTTTTGTGTTTTTAAACGAAATTGACTTTAAACTATAGTAAATATTCTTTTGTTCGTCAATTTATTGACAACTGAACTTTATCTGATATACCAGTTATTCAAGCTTTCTCATTCAATGAACCCTGGAGTGACAGTGGTAATACCGGGAACTACAGCATGTAACGACACGGGCTAACCTGAAGCACTTGTAAAGCATCAGGGTTGGAAGATATGTTACTTGTTTACTATGTACATACGAGGGAAGGAAAGAACTGGTATATAGCATTTTGAAACACAAAATCATTTCATTTATCAGTTATATAACATCAAAGTGTATGCTTTAGAATATATAGGAGGTACGGCAGCCTAGTAGTGAAAGCGTTTGCTCGTCATCCCTGAGGCCCGGGTTCGATCCTCCAGCTACGCACGATGTGTGAAGCCTTGTCCCTCGCTGGTGATATGGCTAGTATACTGCTAGATGTGACGTGATACTCTGGTTATTCACTCACTCTCTCTACCAACTAATATGCACGGGCATGACTCACTGGAGAAGTATTTGGGGAATCCTGAGAGGGGGAGTGAGATGACGGTGATGATGATTCCAGTGATGATGTATCCAATCCACCACGCTCCCACCCACCGTTGATCCCGGGCGTCAAACGGCAAGCTATGACCATGAGAAACAAAAGAAAATAAATGTGTGATAGAAACTTGTATGGACAGATTCAGTCAACCCTGGATATAATGCCATGTTTTTGCCAGAACGGATTTCCTGCTTATATAATACCCTGGTTTTAATGCCAAACTGGATATAATGCCATATGCCAATGGTGTTTGGAACAAAAAGTCATTTCCCCCTGGTTATGTAAAGGCTGGATATTTTGTCCTAGTCTTTTGCACAAGTAGCCCAATATCCTGCCCTTTACCAGCTATCTGATAGGGTTCTGGGGCTCAAGGCACTGGTGCCATGGTCTCCATAGAAACAGTTTTTTAGCCAATCCCCAGGGGCTATGATGTCACATGACAGGGGCAAGAGGGAGCGTGGGACCCCCAAGCCTGAAATCTTCCTCTTTCTGCCTGCACTGTCGAGGTGACAACAAGCCAGCTTGTTTTTTAGGTAAGAACCTCAGTTTGCTTCCATATTGCAACTGGGTCTTCTTTATAAAATTCCAATGCATAGTTATGTTGTTAGCAGGATAAGTAATTATCTGCGGCTTTTAGATTAATGCATTATTTAATTTGATAAATCACAATTAAAACAAGTGTTGGGTCACTGTCATCAATTATTCTTGCTGTGCCAAACTGGCGAAAGGTCATTCATCTGTGACTGTCCAAACGTGCACTCGATGGCAAGAATAAATGACATGTACTCATTGTAATATATTTTCATCTAGAAATTCATTTTAGTAAAGTACTTTGTGTGTTTAGCATTAATTTGCTTAGTTGACCTGCCAGTCAAAATTGTCTCTAGCTCATTGCTAAATTCAAAATTCCATTTATTTACAACTTGTTGCTGTTAACAACAGAACTCTTTTGCCATTTTATTCTAAATTAAAAAGTGGCTGTATCACTGTCCCGGTTTCCAAACCATGTGCTCAGTTAGAGTATCACGGTATCAGCTGGAACCAATTTGTGGCGGTCATGCTCACTGACCAGTGCTGACCTCTCCACTGAGCAGCACACAGCCTGGGCTGTCCTCGGCTCTCCTCGGCATTCTCCGGCTCCCGTCCGGCTCCATTACAAAATGGCTGCACCGGATGTAAACAAACCTAGGGTCCGTCGTCTGCTTCATGTTTATTCTAACATAGCAAAAGCCTACCATCATCTCATGTCACTTTATCAAGTATATCTGTAAAGTGCTTCTGATGGGTAATAGCATATTCAGCATTTGAATATTGTTTATTTTCTGAACAAGATTATTTTCTCGTTCTCTTCGCGTCTGGCGTTACGCGTATCATCAAACGTAATATTTCTACATGTTGTTACATCAATCATGTTTTAGTATGTTTTCCCCACTTGATGTGAAAGTGAAGTCACAGTTTATTCAATAATAATATAACGTATTATATTATATGGCCAATAATATACCTACAAATTGTAGTAATATAAATCATGTAATATCCGTTATTACATATTATCAATTTATTTACTATAATTAGGTGTTTATTCTGGGTAGCCCCAAGTGGTGTACCTACTGGGTGTATTGACGTTCTGTTGGAGCTAGCCTCATATTGACTAGTATGATCATCCAACAGGCAGTCATACCCCATTTCCCTTAGCCACATGTGTCGTACAGGCCAGGTGTCCCGTCGTGGCTATTGTTTATATTAATCAAACCGGTTTTCATATATTCCAAATGTGTTGGGTATAAATTTTGCCCCACTTTGTGTATATATATGTATTTTTTATATTTCCCATTGGCCCTTAAAGTTAATGTGACTTTCACCTCACCTCAGGTGGGGCCCTATGTAAATCCTCTGATAGGAGGGGTGTGACGATTCTTTTGGGTTATATAATTAAAGTTATTTATGTAAATACTCTTTGGGGTTGTGTGCTCAAATATGCACATATACTTTTGTTCCAATATTGTGTTTATATATTCTCTAAATAGACCGATCCAGTCTGTCAATCAAAACTGGCGCATGCGTCAATTTTGGCCAATCAGCAGGCCGGGCGCGCTGTGTGGATTTGTCAGACTTATTTCCGGGTCAAACGATGCATCCGAAGCGATGTGCTTCGAATTATGCCACTTACACTCGCTATATTTATTACATATTGCTGCGATTTGATGTGTACCTTAACCAAACCATTACGGTCAAGACAACAAAAATGGAGGCGGATCAAGAAACGCGATAGGCCTGACGATCAGTTAAATGTCTGCACCATCGTTCAGGAAACCTACGTCTGCCTGCTGATGAGAATTTGCACGAATTTCCACACTTTTGCACATGGTCAAAATCATTACCAATTGATGACAACAAATAGCAGTTTAAGACTTTGCAAGTGTTATAAACACGGACAATTCTTGTAACTACAAAAATGTTTTTGCTTAACGTTTTTAGTCACTACTAGGCATTGAGTTGGTACGCCATAAGGCTCAAATGAGACAGGCGAGAAAGCCGTGACACAATGTAAATAAATCCTCATTTCGGTTAGGGTCAACCGAAATATCAAACTTGTTACATGAAAGAACAATGTGGCGGATATTGTCCCGTTCGCTCTTAGATATTCTTCAATTTGTCACACATTTTAGGATGTTTTTAAGTTTCATAAGCACAATCCGAAGGCCTACAGTATCTTGTTAACAGAGCGAAATATTCGAGGAGTAATATTTTATATTCAAACGGAAATATTGTCAGTGTCAGCAGTTGCCTATCATGCCATATCCAAGTATCAAAATTAATTCATATGAGTGCCTATAAAACCATGCTTTAAATATTTCAGATTTTTTTATAAAGAGTTGCATGGGACTTTGAACTGAATAACCTTCCTCCAGGTTGATCGAATACGAAAACTATGTGAGAAGAACAGTGACTTTCTGGAGTATTGGACGGAGTGAAAAAAAGTGTATATCTTAAATATGAGAACATTATTTGAAGTTTTGTTACCACATAAATTATTCACATATATTGGTACATTTTAGGAGTAATATTACAACTGTAATTTTGATAAATTCACTGGAAGTGATAGCAAGGTATGTTTTAACATCTTGCTTTTTTTAGTAAACGTGGAAGGGTAATAAAATTAATAAAAATCTAATCAATAATAAATAATTATTTAATTGATTGACATATTCTTATGATTTTAAGACAGAACTAGGCAAACAAACACCATACATATCATGGCAGGACAATCACTTGGTATTAATTTAGTTTCTTGGCTCCTGCTTTTAGATGGGTTTTTTAAATACTACATTTACCTAAGAAGATAATTCTGAAAGTGATTGCTAGTATCATAACTCATTAAAGTTTTTTCAACATCCAGAGAATTTGAAAAAGAAAAGGCTACGTTTTGGTCACATCCTGGTCAGGCATTATCCAGTCCTGGTACAGAATAACTTACAAAAGTCTCAGTTGACTTTTCATGTAAGGGAATAAATATTGAAACATATATTTAACCCATATTTGATGTAATTCTTCTGATAAATCATCAGTGTTTTAGGAGGTTACTAATATTTGATTCTTAGCAAAAGTTAGTGTTTATTAAGATGATGGATTTGGACAAATTGTTCAAGGTTTGTTGATGGTTATTTGGAAGATGAGCTTCATATTAAATTGCACACTGGTTTGTAGGAGGTGAAGGCTTCAGGACATTTTCATGTCTGTTTTCCTAAACCTTTGTTATGACTTTTACCAAATTTTGAATCAACTTTACTATAATTTTTATGGCACCAGTAAGTATCTCAGAAAAGGAAATAGATCAAAATCAGTGTTATGTCTAGGGATATGGTCTCAGATCTAATGAAACAAAGATTATCATTGTTTAAGAAGCAATAATGTCAATATGTAATTGTATTGACAAAAAGCTTTGAACATAGGATAGTTTCTTTGCACCTTATTTACACTGGTAGTTAGCAGTTAAACATCTCTGATGAAGAAACAATAGATCTACATTTGTGTAACATTCTATTTCAATGCTAGTTAATTGTTCGGATAACTATGGATCGATCCTCTGTTCCAAGATTTTGCATCACATGTTTCCTATTTCTGGAAGATGGCTTAGCTAGTGTACAGGTGCAGACTGTATCTTGGATCTTCTTTGTGTTCTGGTGCTGTGACATACCTGTACATAAACGATGGCAGTTCATGAAGTCTAGTATTGTGGAAGTTTGTATGTAAATTAGGATTCCACAACAAAGTACATATAGAAAAATAAAATGGAAATGATGATTACAAATATGATTTCCTTATATTCAGTGTCATTTTATCATGGTGTAAAGATTTTGAAGAGAGAAACTTTACTGAGAGTTGCTGCAGATCAGCTGTTGAATATTTACTTCTGGGTATGTCCAGACACGTCCATGGAAACATACTGTTTACAAGCCCAATTATCTTTTCCAGATTTCCAAAAAAGATCAAATAGGTTATGATGTGATTGATTTGTTTACATTAATAATATACAGACAAATAAGATGCATGAAGTAGTAGACGGGAAATATTTTTTGCTTTTTATTTACCATTCTCTTCATTCATTAAAAGATAGAAACCCATGTTTTCAGATTATTGAACTAAATTTGAACAACGCCAACGGATAAGTAAAGGCGCCCCGCGCAGTGTTGATAATCTATTTATAGATACCGAAACGATCTGCAACATGAACATGTGGTTGTGTTCCCGAGTTTTATAAAATTATAAACCCAAACAACAAAATTCAGTTACCTTTCTCCTGCTAATATCTGTGACGAAGGTGAATTGCCAGATAGATTAATTGATTCGAAAGAAATTACGCTTCCTACAGTCTCAGCAGCTAGTCGAGGCGATTGTTCATCGGGCATGTAACTCATTTTCACTCGCCATTTGCAATCTGCCAGCTAAAATACATTAAAAATCACATACGTATAACTTGCCTCTTTAAATAACATTCACAAACGACGGACACCAAAGTATCACAAGCAGAATTCATCAACAACGCTCGCAATCACTAACGTTTAGCCGGCGGTGACGCCATTGTGATTTGTCAGTGGTTGTCCCCCCTAACGTCAAAAACGAAGTGGGCGGGGCTTATCGGCCCGGACTGGATCGGTCTATTTCAGTCACTGTTAGTGACATCGATGCACTTTACCCACCCAAGAGACTTTGTATCCTGGGCCCCCTTTCACAAAGCACTATAAGGTGATCGTAAGTCATTAAGGTATCCTTAGTGCAATGTTAAAGAATGGGAGTTAAGGTTATAGTCCGTTTGGCTCAAAATCGGACCGATGAATTGCAATCTAACTCGAAAACTACTAAACATAATAATACTCAATGAAACACTGATCATAATCAAAACATCAGACCAACATCTGTGATATTTTTTTGTAGAATTTATGTCCTAAATATGAAAATGTTGTTTAACAAACTATCATTAATTTTTTGACACAGTTCACTATTTGTTACGAAAGAAGGGTACAAAGAGAGTCGGGTGTGCGAGAAAGGATGGATTTAGCACAGCACAGGTAAATGATTCAATAACTTTGTGCTCGGCGTACACCTGGCTGTTCGTCTCTTTGCAGTCCTCCCTCGTAACAATTAGTGAACTGTGTCAAAATTTTAATGATAGTTTGTTAAACAACATTTTTATATTTAGGACATAAATTCTGCAAAAAAAATATCACAGATGTTGGTCTGATGTTTTGATTATGATCAGTGTTTCATTGAGCATTATATACTAAGTAGCAAAAGAAACGTCAGTTTGGAATTTCCCTTCGCAGAAACGGATAACTGTAAACTCATTTAATGTTTTCATTGTATATTTTTGACAACATCTCCAACTTTACCTGAGCAAACACATTCCTTCCCAAACTCAGAATGGAACCCAGGAAATGGTATCAAAAACGCAACCTGACCTCGGAGATGGTACGATGTTCTCCATGTTTTTCATGCAACTCATGCTGCACGTGCTGTTCACAAGGACCAGCCCTTTAAAATGCACCCCCAAACCTGGTTGAAACATTCACATTACAACGTCAGCCGGATGCCGCGACTCACGACGGCTCAGAGGAACCAGGCGCTAGGGAGACTTGAAGCTGGCCACACTGCACAAGCCGTTGCCAATCACTTCCAGGTCAACGTTCGGACCATCTACAGGCTGCAGCAACGTTTCCTGGCCACCAACACCACAAATGATCGCCCCTGTACTGGCAGACCAAGGGTGACCACAAGACGACAAGACCGCCATGTTGTGCGACAGCATGTACAGAATCCCTTCATGCAAGCATCCGAAACAGCACGCCAGACAGTGGGAACACATGGAAGACCAATCAGTACTGATACACTACGCCGACGTCTTAACAGCGGGAACCTCCATTGCCGTAGACCTTACCGTGGACCTATCCTCGCCCCTCGTCATCGGCGTGAACGTCTACAGTTTGCCCTACAACACCAAAACTGGCGATACAGGCAATGGAGAACTGTTCTGTTCACAGATGGCAGAACAAGAATATGGCGACGTCGTGGCCAGCGTTACTCAGGCCAATGTGTTATGGAAAGAGACTCATGGGGAGGTGCAAGCATCATGGTATGGGGTGGAATAGGCCTGAACAAGAGAGTGGGCCCTGTGGTGTTCCAGAACCTTGGTCCAGGGAGAGGAGGCGGCATCACAAGCTCTCAGACCCAACGTCATACCACATTTCGCCAGTCACCGGAACAACATTTTCCAGCATGATAACCCCCCGGGCCCATACTGCCAGAGCTACACGGGACTTCCTACAGCAATACGGTGCCAGGTGCCAATGACCTTTATCAATTGATTGGTGCACTCCATGCATAGACGCTGTGCTGCAGTTATTGCCACTCGTGGTGGTCACACTAGATACTGAAGTCAAGAGTCTGAATGGACTGCAAACGTTCACGTAATGTCTTGAAATTGTGCTGAGTTATTCATTGATGTGTCAAGATGTACACAAAAATGTTTTTGATCCGCTTATTATGTTCATTTCTGTAATGATTTGATTACAGTGCCTATCTAATTTTGAATTCGTACTGACGTTTTTTTGCTGCTGAGGATATGTTTAGTAGTTTTCGAGTTAGATTGCAATTAGATAGCCAAACGTACTATAACCTTAGTAAAGGTTACTTCGTGAAAGGAGCCTCTGGTCCGATGAATATGCCGGAACTACTTCAGTAAGCTCTGTACGTCGATGTGGGTCTTTAGTTGCTCAGATACAACTGTACAAAGTCACCTAAATTATTTGAAAGTATTTTCCTGTCTTAAACGTTTATGCAAATTTACATAGTTGCAAGTCATTGAACACCTCTATATAGGGCGGTTCACTCACTTTACATATTCCTACGCAATTACTAAATTACTATAGTGAATAGCAGTATGGGTTAAACTTTGAATATTTTCAAGTTATTATCATAAACAGATTATTAGCTTCGTATGTTTTTGATTTCATAAATTTGATACATTTTTCTGGCTACACAATCTAATATGCAATCAAGACATATGTAGATATGGTAACCTGTGGCATCATGTTAGCTTTCTGTAACCAGATGATGAACTACACCGACCTGTCTGTATCCACTCTGTCAAAGTCCACATACAGGTACTCGATGATGCTCCCACCAACCAGGGCGCTCAACGCTGCACCAACGACTCCCACGGTGTTCAATGCTCCTACAAAAGGAAACAGTTTCCAAAGCACAAACACATATCCACCAATAAGGGTCCACTGTTTAATGATATGAAAGATGTAGCCGGATTTAAAAAAACATATTTCAAGTATGAAAAGCAAACAAGTATTATCAAAATACAATTTGAAGACCCCACCAAAACAGGAAAATATTAATTGTCAGACCCTTATAATTAACAGTAGATGTGTCAATAAAAGTGACAAACCCATATCCCAAATTCTATGAAATCTCTGCTTAACAGTAGGGACTACTCTACGATTCCGACATTATAACGAGCATGTGAATATGAATTTCTGAAATAGTGGTGGTACCTGGTGTTAACGAACAGATCTAAGAGACCTGGCGAGTCCTAACAAGTTTCATTTGGTCGACCAAGCACAGTAAACTACGGTTACACGAAGGGACCACAGCTTTTAGTTCGTTATAATATTTCGATATTATGTATTTCGCCTAAATATACATCACATGCCGGAAAAAGGCCAGTTTGTTATTTCGCCAACTCGTCATAAGCGAGTTCATTATAAGAAAGGTAGGCTACTTTATGGATGTCATCTGCTGTATTGTATTAAGATGTTCGTTATAACCTAGTTAACTGTATAATGATCCTGGGCCTAGATTTTCGAAGCTCTCTTAGCGCTAAGATAGTCGTAAGTTAATGTTAATGTATGGCACTTACGACTATGTTAGCGCTAAGAGAGCTTCGAAAATCTAGGCCCAGAATGCTGAGGGACAAAGATGCTACCGCGATCTCATGACACGCTGCTGCTGATCAACTGTGTGTCAGAAAAGCCAAGGAGTGACACGATCAGTAGAGCCCTACCACCCAGTTGTTCGTTCATTGCGTTCTTATGCAAACATTTGGCACAAGGGTTCTGTTCTGATAAGATCCCCTTCTTAGATCCCCAAGTCCATGTGACCTGTTACAAACGTTTGGTGTTTTAAGTGTAGGCCAAACTCACCTATAAGAATTGCTGCCATGGCAACAGATGCATTATTGTCAATATAGGCGAACCCCAGCGTGAAGATAGGCGAACTGCCGATACCCGTCAGTATGTGACCCACAAGCAGGATGGGAAAATAGGCCATGTGACCTTCACCTTGTGCTGCTTGAACGGAGCTGTGATTAGAGGCAGAGGAAACGTTGGTCGGGCAGATGGATGCCCCTTCCGTTCTGTTCATTACTGAAGACAACAAAGACATTTGCTAGTGGATAGAAAGTCCTGCAGATATAGGTAATAGCATAAATCCCATTAGGGATCTTCACGGGCTTCCTAAATAATAACAAACCTATTTCTATTACGTCAATAGAAATGCTAAATAAGACCTCGTTTGAAATAGACACGTGCTATCATCAGAATCCGATGAGACGAGGGTACACTCTATTCAGGGTAAGTGATTATAGCGGGAGGACACTAGGATTGGACGAGCGAGCCTTTAATCGCTGTGCCACACTATATCCATGTAAGACATTCATTGAGTGCAGGAGTGAATGAATATTATGGTCTCACGCCGCTTTTAGCAATATTCCATCAATATCACTAGAAATGGGCTCTGTAATGGGCACTGTACTTCTATTGGGGAATCGAACCCGGGGCTTCGGCGTATTGAACAAGCGCTTGAAGCACTGGGCTACCCCACCGCCATTGAGTGCAGGACATCGAGAGAGAACCCTGTTGTACAGGGTGCCGTTGTTCAAAACAACCATACCTTAACAAAGACTTACGTCAGTCTTAGCGCTAAAGTTGTTTTGTACAACGGCACACAGGATTGCCTCCTAAAGTCAAACAGGTGTACTTCTTCACTCCCTTAAACACACCTGGGATTTCCATTTTCAAGTCAGTGTCTCTCCCTTTTCGCTGTGCACTCACCGTGTGTCAAAACTCAGCCAGAGGGTTCAAATCATGACAAGGTGATAAAATCTCTAAATTATACTGCGTACCAAAAGAGGTACATTTAATTCACACACATCACTTACTTCTTTAAATGTCACAGATGCACATAATGTAAATGAAATACTCTCAGCTCACCCAAGGAGGGTCGTACACTCACCTTGACTGGAGGCCTTGTAGGGCTCCAGCAGATAATGTGGCAGAGAATTCAGGGCCAGACCAACCCCGTACAGAAACGTGGAGAAGGCTAACGCCTTGACCTTGTTGTACTTGCTGCCGATGTAGCTGACGAAGGCTATGGCGCAGGTGCTGCTGAGGCTGTTGGCTGTGCCTAGCGTGGCGATGACGGTGCTCCGCAAGTGGAACTGTTTCTCTATCTGTTCCAGGGATGTTCCTCCCCAACCTGATGCAAACCCCATGGCCACATACACGAGGATAATACAGAACATGAAACTCCCCATGGTGTTGAACCATTGCAGGAACCTGGAATAAAATACACCAACGTACTGTACATGGGAATAATCAAGCAATAATCGAGTTTGGACCAGACAATCCAGTGATTGACGTCACAAGCATCAATCTACTGAATTGGGATACAATCAAGTGTCAATCAAGTCAGCGAGCATGACCACCCGATCCCGTTAGTCGCCCACAAGCATGGGTTACTGAAGACCAATTTTAACCCGAACCTTCATTGGCTCCCTCAGCTGGGATATACGTGACAGGTTGTTGAGCAGCAGTCACAATAGGGACACGGGTGTAGATCACATCATTTTCTGTTATTCTCTCGGAAAGGTATTTTTACTACATATAGACTTAAATGTATTGTTCCATTTTTTTATTGTTTGCAGGGAATCCCTAAGGAACATGATGTCATTTGAACATTTGTTGCAACTAATTTGAAAATGACGTAATCCACTGATGTATGTTTGCACTGTTCCGAGGGAGCTGCTCTTTTCCTTCAGTATCACAGAAAAACAGATATAAATAAAAATACTCATAAATGTCTCTCTCATGGGCCCAGATCTTTGTACATGTATATTTAAGCACACACCAGGGTGTGTTTGTTATCTCGGTGTTTTATATGCTAGATTCTGATCTATATCGTAAGTTGTACCCGTACATGTTACCTGGGTTTAAAGGGCCCCCAGCCGTAATGCGTCACTCGGTCTTCTTCCTTCTTGCATTCCTTGTCATCACCCTGTACACAGACCAAACAATTAGTACCAAAATATGGAAAACAACCCATTGATTCTACATACAATTAGGTACAATATATACTAGGTTTATAACGAACATGCCTCTAACGAACTTACGGATATCAGTGACTTTTCGTTTTGGTCTCTTGCTTTATATTATATACAAACACGACACCAACAACATGGTGGCCAGTCACACTGATGACCGACTATAAAGTGCTGACCAAGGGAATGACTATAAAGTGCTGACCAAGGGACCGACTATAAAGTGCTGACCAAGGGACCGACTATAAAGTGCTGACCAAGGGACCGACTATAAAGTGCTGACCAAGGGAATGACTATAAAGTGCTGACCAAGGGACCGACTATAAAGTGCTGACCAAGAGACCGACTATAAAGTGCTGACCAAGGGACCGACTATAAAGTGCTGACCAAGGGAATGACTATAAAGTGCTGATCAAGGGACCGACTATAAAGTGCTGACCAAGGGAATGACTATAAAGTGCTGACCAAGGGACGGACTATAAAGTGCTGACCAAGAGACCGACTATAAAGTGCTGACCAAGGGACTGACTATAAAGTGCTGACCAAGGGAATGACTATAAAGTGCTGATCAAAGGGACCGACTATAAAGTGCTGACCAAGGGACTGACTATAAAGTGCTGACCAAGGGAATGACTATAAAGTGCTGACGAAGGGAGCGACTATAAAGTGCTGACGTAGGGACCGACTATAAAGTGCTGACCAAGGGACCGAGTATGAGGTGCTGACGTAGGAAACGACTATAAAGTGCTGATCAAGGGAATGACTATAAAGTGCTGATCAAGGGACGGACTATAAAGTGCTGACCAAGGGACCGAGTATGAGGTGCTGACGTAGGAAACGACTATAAAGTGCTGATCAAGGGAATGACTATCAAGTGCTGATCAAGGGACGGACTATAAAGTGCTGACCAAGGGACGGACTATAAAGTGCTGACCAAGGGACCGACTATAAAGTGCTGACCAAGGGACCGAGTATAAGGTGCTGACGTAGGAAACGACTATAAAGTGCTGATCAAGGGAATGACTATAAAGTGCTGATCAAGGGACCGACTATAAAGTGCTGATCAAGGGACCGACTATAAAGTGCTGACCAAGGGATCGACTATAAAGTGCTGACCAAGGGAACGACTATAAAGTGCTGACCAAGTGACCGACTATAAAGTGCTGACGGTGGGAACGACTATAAAGTGCTGACGTACGGACCGACTATAAAGTGCTGATCAAGGGACCAACTATAAAGTGCTGATCAAGGAACCGACTATAAAGTGCTGACCAAGAGACAGACTATAAAGTGCTGATCAAGGGACCGACTATAAAGTGCTGATCAAGGGACCGACTATAAAGTGCTGATCAAGGGACCGACTATAAAGTGCTGACCAAGGGAACGACTATAAAGTGCTGATCAAGGGACCGACTATAAAGTGCTGACGTACGGACCGACTATAAAGTGCTGACGTAGGGACCGACTATAAAGTGCTGACCAAGGGACCGACTATAAAGTGCTGATCAAGGGACCGACTATAAAGTGCTGACCAAGGGTGGACTATAAAGTGCTGACCAAGGGACCGACTATAAAGTGCTGACCAAGGGACCGACTATAAAGTGCTGACGGTGGGACCGACTATAAAGTGCTGACGTACGAACCGACTATAAAGTGCTGATCAAGGAACCGACTATAAAGTGCTGACCAAGGGACCGACTATACAGTGCTGATCAAGGGACCGACTATAAAGTGCTGATCAAGGGACCGACTACAAAGTGCTGATCAAGGGACCGACTATAAAGTGCTGACCAAGGGAACGACTATAAAGTGCTGATCAAGGGACCGACTATAAAGTGCTGACCAAGGGACCGACTATAAAGTGCTGACCAAGGGACCGACTATAAAGTGCTGACGTACGGACCGACTATAAAGTGCTGACCAAGAGACCGACTATAAAGTGCTGACCAAGGGACCGACTATAAAGTGCTGATCAAGGGCCCGACTATAAAGTGCTGACCAAGGGACCGACTATAAAGTGCTGACGGTGGGAACGACTATAAAGTGCTGACGTACGGACGGACTATAAAGTGCTGACGGTGGGACCGACTATAAAGTGCTGATCAAGGGACCGACTATAAAGTGCTGACCAAGGGACCGACTATAAAGTGCTGATCAAGGGACCGACTATAAAGTGCTGATCAAGGGACCGACTATAAAGTGCTGACGTACGGACCGCCCATAAAGTGCTGACCAAGGGACCGACTATAAAGTGCTGACCAAGGGACCGACTATAAAGTGCTGACCAAGGGACCGACTATAAAGTGCTGACGTACGGACCGCCCATAAAGTGCTGACGAAGGAAACAACTATAAAGTGCTGACGTACGGACCGCCCATAAAGTGCTGAGCAAGAGACAGACTATAAAGTGCTGAGCAAGGGACTGACTATAAAGTGCTGACCAAGGGGTGGACTATAAAGTGCTGACGTAGGGACCGACATTAAAGTGCTGACCAAGGGACCGACTATAAAGTGCTGACGTAGGGACGGATGTTTTAGTGCGCACTATTACTATACACTTCTCACGTTTTGCGCCCAAATGTGTGATCGTTGTAAAACACAAACAGTGAAATATCTCTGCTCCTTCATTCACAAAATAAAATGAAAAGTTTGGACCCTAATTACAGAAGTAGCATTGAATTAAAACTTCATAGTTCATCTCTGAGAAAGTTAAATTGTCAAGACTTACCATTTGCACTATGGAAACAGAAGACAGAATTTCTTCTCTGGCCGTCCGTTAAAGCTTTATTCACAGAGTTTCATTAAAAAAATATCGTACCCTCCGAATAGTGAACTCAGTGACGAGGATGACAGCGGACAACAATAAATCTTAAACAGAAGCACCAGTAGGTCAGAAAGAGGGGCGGCACGTGATTGTTTACAAGGATGATAACCCAGGACCTGGATGTCGTGAAGACAGTGTGTGTTTGTGTTGTGGGTAGCTGGTTGCCTAGAAACATAGACAGTGTCACCAAATAAGGCGTCCACTATTTGGTCACATGGGATATCGAAATGTCACGGATTTTTCAAGGTTAACTGAAAGTTGTGCTCCACATTGAACTTTTGTAATTCTCCATTCCATATCATGGTTATGAAGAACTATACAGAAATAGAATGTTTTGTCCGCCATTTTATCTATCATCCTCCATTTATAGATGCCTTAATTTACTTACAATGCAAATCCTCAAATGCGGTCAGAAAGAAATATGCACGCTAAGTGCTTTCCTATGCTTAAGTTTGTGCCAAGTTTGCAAGATATGCATTTGGACGAACTGTTTTAACGGTGGATAATACATGAAACAAACATGAAATGGTTACTCAGAGGGTGACCAGTTTGATCAAGGGTACATAGTGTTTTGATGACTTTTGGGACAAGTGAGCGAGGTGGGGGAGTCAAGTCAAAACATTGATTCTCAGTAGTCGCGTTTCCTGCTGACTGGGTTCCATCCTATTGCGCAACTTAGTACAATAACCAGTCTAGAATTTTGAGACCAACTCATTCAAATTGATATATAATTATTAATCAGTATTATTTGATAATACTTTAGGCGGTCCTTTACGGCCTTGATACTATGTGAATCATATTGTACGTTACGAAAATACACTTGATAAGCGCAAAGAACACATAACAGGTGTAACCAGTGAGCCAGATGAATTGTGAATAATTTTACGACCTCATCAAACAGGGGCAGTCTGTGACGTCTTAGTTAACGTCATGCTGCCGAAACCTTGCCATAAAATATAGAAATACGATATTTTGAAGTTTAAAATTAAAATTCATTTGTAAATACCATTTTCTTTTGAAACAAGGAATTGAACTTTCGTTTAACCATAGTTCGGATCGGCTGAAAAGTAGGACATTGTCTGAATTGGTTAATGAGACTCATGTTTCGGTTTGAGTGCGTGTGTGTGTGTGTGCGTGCATGCATGCGTGCGTGTGTGTGTGTGTGTGTTTAATCAATGATAATGATACAAAAACTATCTGCTTTAGTGATTTCATAACACGGTTTGTAACTGAGACTGACCAGGCAATAAACACCCTTCAGCTCTAACAGTGGGTGTTTAGGGACACCCATCTAGACACCTGCTCACACTTTATAAGTGAGTGAGTTTAATTTTACGCCGTACTCAGCACTATTTCAGCTATATGGCGGTGGTAGATGATCGAGTCTGGACCAGACAATCCAGTGATCAACAGCATGAGCATCGATCTACTCAATTTGGATACGCTGACATGTGTCAAGAAATCAGCGAGCCTGACAACCCGATCCCGTTAGTCGCCTCTTACGACAAGCATTCCAACCCGGATCTTCAAGGGTATATCACACATTCGCTGTTTTTTGCATTTTCATTATCAAGCAGACCAGGTCCACAAGTTGAAATATATGTTGGAGAAGGGCACCCAGCAATCGATGACGGCAGGCATTGGACGTTGCTCATTTCATCATCCACTCGTTTGTCAGCTCGAGACGTGATCAATATCAGAATAGCTACAGACTGAGGTGTTAAACCACAAAGCGCTGATAGTGTACCAGTATCTATAAAGCAGCTGTATTACCTATACAGAGTTGCCATCAGGGACACAATGCCGTAGTATCTAGGCTACGGACATCTTAGAACAGGTAGGCACTGGGTACAGACCCAGCAGTCAGTCCCTGGGCTATCAAGGACCTGATAAAAATAGTATTGTTTTTCATACCTTTCTTGGAAACTGTATGAGCTAGATTTTCATATATATTTATAAAATATAATTGATTCTGATCTAGCTCATGCACTTAACCACACAACTTTCGGGTTTAAGTATGATCGGACGGGTTCAAAGCCAAACTGACCATGTAAAGAATTTTCTACAAATCTGAGTGACGTATGTGGAACAATGGAACAATGGAATCCGGAGCCCAAATGTAATTTGAGTTTTAAAAAGTGGGTTTCCAAAGAGTAGAGAAATGAAAACGATACTGGAGGCAGCGACATTTTGCGGCAGATCCGTAATGTAAAACAGAACTTTAACTTTAACAAGCCTTATTGTCTCCCCGTCTTGTGGTGCTCTGTTTACTAAATGCGTAGCTGCTGCAGGCACTTCTATGGTCTGGCCTGGATGGGTGACACAGTGCTGAGGCCACGGAGCTAGGGTCAAGGCGTGTAGAAACTGACCGACTTCTTGAGGCCCTTGTCTCATTTCATGCTACAGAATGGTAAGTCTAAAGTAATGACAACGTCTTTGGTGGTTCCATTGTAAATACTGATGCTATGATTAATTTCTGTTCAGTATATAATATATGCAATCTAATATAGAACATCGGTGTCGTTCAAGTCAAAGCTGAGTGGCGCTCGGCATTAATGGGTACACCAAGGACTGGTCGGCTCGGAGTCAGAGAGAGAGAGTGTCTGAGTGAGAGTAGAGGGAGAGAGCTTCACTGCGGCATGGTTTCTCAGTGGGTTAGCACTATAAAACCGGTTTCTCATTCTATAGTACAAGCAGGAGGACGGATAGACATCACAGAAACGGGTAACAAGAATTCAAAACATTAAATACCATACTCAGCAGCATGTTGTTAAATAACATATATACGTCTAGCCTCATAACTCCAGTGATAAGGACATCAAATGTGTACCCTACATCGATTGTTTCAAGTGTAAAGGTATATATTCTTGGGATATATACTCATAAAAAGACTGTTTATTATAATGCTTTAATTCAGGATGCAGAACAAAATCCCTTTATTTCAGAGAACTGATAAAGAAGACAAAGACGGTGAAAGTCGGGAGCTATGGTATGGCTGGGGCCCTGTTAAACCAAGGTAACCAACAGGGCTACACAGTCGGGTAACTAGTTGGGCACAGTTAAACCAAGGTAACCAACAGGGACTACACAGTCGGGTAACTAGTTGGGCACAGTTAAACCAAGGTAACCAACAGGGGCTACACAGTCGGGTAACTAGTTGGGCACAGTTAAACCAAGGTAACCAACAGGGGGCTACACACTAGTTGGGCCCTGTTAAACCAAGGTAACCAACAGGGACTACACAGTCGGGTAACTAGTTGGGCCCTGTTAAACCAAGGTAACCAACAGGGGCTACACAGTCGGGTAACTAGTTGGGCCCTGTTAAACCAAGGTAACCAACAGGGCTACACAGTCGGGTAACTTGTTGGGCACAGTTAAACCAAGGTAACCAACAGGGACTACACAGTCGGGTAACTAGTTGGGCACAGTTAAACCAAGGTAACCAACAGGGACTACACAGTCGGGTAAACTAGTTGGGCCCTGTTAAACCAAGGTAACCAACAGGGACTACACAGTCGGGTAACTAGTTGGGCACAGTTAAACCAAGGTAACCAACAGGGACTACACAGTCGGGTAACTAGTTGGGCACAGTTAAACCAAGGTAACCAACAGGGACTACACAGTCGGGTAACTAGTTGGGCACAGTTAAACCAAGGTAACCAACAGGGACTACACAGTCGGGTAACTAGTTGGGCACAGTTAAACCAAGGTAACCAACAGGGACTACACAGTCGGGTAACTAGTTGGGCACAG
The DNA here is from genome assembly GCF_003918875.1 of Haliotis rubra. Lineage (NCBI taxonomy): Eukaryota > Metazoa > Mollusca > Gastropoda > Lepetellida > Haliotidae > Haliotis > Haliotis rubra. The sequence continues at coordinate 169,969 of NW_025766070.1, read as the reverse complement.
TTAAACCAAGGTAACCAACAGGGGCTACACAGTCGGGTACACAGTTGGGGTTAAACCAAGGTAACCAACAGGGGTTAAAACCACTAGGTTAAACCAAGGTAACCAACAGGGACTACACAGTCGGGTAACTAGTTGGGCACAGTTAAACCAAGGTAACCAACAGGGACTACACAGTCGGGTAACTAGTTGGGCACAGTTAAACCAAGGTAACCAACAGGGACTACACAGTCGGGTAACTAGTTGGGCACAGTTAAACCATGGTAACCAACAGGGACTACACAGTCGGGTAACTAGTTGGGCACAGTTAAAACCAATGGTAACCAACAGGGACTACACAGTCGGGTAACTAGTTGGGCACAGTTAAACCATGGTAACCAACAGGGACTACACAGTCGGGTAACTAGTTGGGCACAGTTAAACCATGGTAACCAACAGGGACTACACAGTCGGGTAACTAGTTGGGCACAGTTAAACCATGGTAACCAACAGGGACTACACAGTCGGGTAACTAGTTGGGCACAGTTAAACCATGGTAACCAACAGGGACTACACAGTCGGGTAACTAGTTGGGCACAGTTAAACCATGGTAACCAACAGGGACTACACAGTCAGGTAACTAGTTGGGCACAGTTAAACCATGGTAACCAACAGGGACTACACAGTCGGGTAACTAGTTGGGCACAGTTAAACCATGGTAACCAACAGGGACTACACAGTCGGGTAACTAGTTGGGCACAGTTAAACCATGGTAACCAACAGGGACTACACAGTCGGGTAACTAGTTGGGCACAGTTAAACCATGGTAACCAACAGGGACTACACAGTCGGGTAACTAGTTGGGCACAGTTAAACCATGGTAACCAACAGGGACTACACAGTCGGGTAACTAGTTGGGCACAGTTAAACCATGGTAACCAACAGGGACTACACAGTAGGGTAACTAGTTGGGCACAGTTAAACCATGGTAACCAACAGGGACTACACAGTCGGGTAACTAGTTGGGCACAGTTAAACCATGGTAACCAACAGGGACTACACAGTAGGGTAACTAGTTGGGCACAGTTAAACCATGGTAACCAACAGGGACTACACAGTAGGGTAACTAGTTGGGCACAGTTAAACCATGGTAACCAACAGGGACTACACAGTCGGGTAACTAGTTGGGCACAGTTAAACCATGGTAACCAACAGGGACTACACAGTAGGGTAAGGGTTAAACATAGTAACTAGTTGGGCACAGTTAAACCATGGTAACCAACAGGGACTACACAGTCGGGTAACTAGTTGGGCACAGTTAAACCATGGTAACCAACAGGGACTACACAGTCGGGTAACTAGTTGGGCACAGTTAAACCATGGTAACCAACAGGGACTACACAGTCAGGGTAACTAGTTGGGCACAGTTAAACCATGGTAACCAACAGGGACTACACAGTAGGGTAACTAGTTGGGCACAGTTAAACCATGGTAACCAACAGGGACTACACAGTCGGGTAACTAGTTGGGCACAGTTAAACCAAGGTAACCAACAGGGACTACACAGTCGGGTAACTAGTTGGGCACAGTTAAACCATGGTAACCAACAGGGACTACACAGTAGGGTAACTAGTTGGGCACAGTTAAACCATGGTAACCAACAGGGACTACACAGTCGGGTAACTAGTTGGGCACAGTTAAACCATGGTAACCAACAGGGACTACACAGCAGGGTAACTAGTTGGGCACAGTTAAACCATCAAGGTAACTAGTTGGGCACAGTTAAACCATAACCAACAGGGACTACACAGTCGGGTAACTAGTTGGGCACAGTTAAACCAAGGTAACCAACAGGGACTACACAGTCGGGTAACTAGTTGGGCACAGTTAAACCATGGTAACCAACAGGGACTACACAGTCGGGTAACTAGTTGGGCACAGTTAAACCATGGTAACCAACAGGGACTACCACAGTCGGGTAACTAGTTGGGCAACAGTTAAACCATGGTAACCAACAGGGACTACACAGTCGGGTAACTGGTTGGGTCAGATAGACCAGGGTAACCAACAGGGACTACACAGTTGGGTAACTGGTTGGGACAGATGGACCAGGGTAAATAGCCGTGATTAAAGAAAGGTGAAGGGATAGAGGTCTTGTTAAGAGTCCAGGTATTGGGTTTTACGTCGTGGAGAAATTTCGCTTATGTGACGGGAGCCCAGACTTAAGCTGGTTTTATAAAGCGTAAACAGCCCACTGAGATACCATGCCGCAGCACGAATACCCCAACTCAACACATTATAGGGACTCGAGCCGACCAGTCCAGTTTGTTAAACCCATTAATGCCGAGCGCCAGGCAGGGACCAAGGGTAAATAGCCGTGATTGAAGAAAGGTGATAATAGAGGTCTTGTAAAGAGTCCATTAAACCTCGCTAACAGCTAGGACGATGACCGTGAAAAACACCTTCGGATATGGCTAGCGAGTCGAACAACCATTCCTACCAGCCGGGGTATGGTTTCACACACGTGAAGATTATGTTTAATCTGGGATATGGTGTTATGAACACTACAGCCGGCAGCATGTTTTTGGTACGACCGAACAGCTTTATAATCAGGTCACAAACTGGGTGTAGATTGGCAATCTTCAGGGGTATTTGATGGGTTTATCATTCAGGGGGTAAGAACTGTACCTACAGTGGGGTGATGGATGATGGTAGAAGTGAGTAGGCCCGCTATCAGCAAACAACCCAGTAATATATGGAGACCGTTAGTACAGGAGCTTACGTCTGATCAAACGGACTTGTTGATTCAGGAAGTTGAATTATTACAGTCAATGTTTATTTTGTCCCTCGAAAATTTTACATTTTCAAGAAATGCATGGTCATAAAAGTCAAGCTTGAGCATATCTACCTTGAGTAATCATGTTTTCAAATCTATAGATAAGTAATTATTTATATAAACCGTTCAACAAGAGCATGAGCTTTCAGGTACATATTAGGTCTGTGTCTAGACTACCATCTTGCAACTGCTTTCCACTATCTGGTTACTGATTCCAACTTGATCTGGATGCGTGATCGAGATAGGAGTCTTTATACTCGTGTAATGTTGTTAAGCATTAAGAAATCGTTTGGTTAGTTAGCAAAATGAATTGATGTAAACTATCATGTCCTACTGAACAGAATGAACAGATTTTCCCTCCACTGAATATGACTTGCACGTTTATGAACGTATAAAATATTGTTTAAACTGTGCTCGACTCTTCACATTGAACAGAAAGACTAAAACCGATAGGTGAATTTACCAATTTTGATACCTTGCCTTTATAAACAGCCTGATATAATGTACCAGCTTGCTTCTGTGAGGTATGTAATGATTTTAATGAATGTCACTGTGTATACACAAAATGATCTTAACGAGGCAGGAGTGTCCGTTAACGTCCAGGGTCCCGATCCACAAAGCATTCGTAACATTATGACCTATAGTTTGTCATAGGCTTACGAATGTCGTAGCGCTACGAACGTTTCTATATGGGTCAATGTAGACTCTTAGTCTGTCATTGTATTGTGGTTTTCAGGTTCTTGCAGTGGTTCAACAGCCTGGGTTGTTTCATGCCTTGTGTTATCATCTTATACTTCACCATGGGTTTTGCATCTGGCTGGGTGGGAACTGCCTTGGAGCAGATTGAGAAGCAGTTCCACCTGCCAAGTACCATCAGTGCCACGCTGGCGACGTCCTCAGACCTGGGCAACTCCTGCAGTGTGGCGTTTGTCGGCTACATCGGCAGCAAGTTCAACAAGGCTAAAGGACTTTCGTTGGGCATGTTCCTGTTTGGTGTTGGCCTGACTCTCAATTCGCTTCCTCATTATCTGTTGGAGCCATACACAGCTTCTGGCCATGGTGAGTACCTATAGGTATTAATGACACTTGATCAATTCAGTAAAACGGGGTTGTGTCGAATTTACGATTGTCTCGAATCAAAAGCTTGGTTCCTGACATTAAATTTAAGGTTGTTTTGAACCTCGGATAACTCGAACCATTTGTGCAGGTCCCTTCAACTTCTACACAACGAGGCCCGTGAAGATCCGGGTAGAATAGATCTTCAGCAACCCATGCTTGCCACAAAAGGCTATTATGCTTGTCGTAAGAGGCGACTAACGGCATCGGGTGGTCAGGCTCGCTGACTTGGTAGACACATGTCATCGGTTCCTAATTGCGCAGATCTATGCTCATGCTGTTGATCACTGGATTGTCTGGTCCAGACTCGATTATTTACAGACCGCCGCCATATAGCTGGAATATTGCTGAGTGCGGCGTAAAACTTAACTCACTCACTCACTCGACACAACGGCGACTGGGTGTATAACACAACTACTAAAGTAATTTAAATATCAAAATAGGATACCAAAATCCTGGATCCGTCGTGGAGTTTTAACCAAAGTTTGATATGTCCGAAATAGATTAATCTGAGTCAAGGCCATGCAATATCAGTCTTATTAGAAATCCATATATAGTCCTAAAACCGATGGAGTCCTACGTTGGAGACAAAAGTACAACGACGTTATTAAAAGTAATGTTTTTAGCCGTGAACAGATCACACGAACAGTCTACAATCTGCGCTACCAACTCGTCATCTTCTGTGAACAGCAGCTTGGGTGGAGCTGACCAAGGTGAAGGTCACATGAGCTACTTCCCGATGATGCTGGCGGGTCAAGTGCTCTCGGGTATCGGGAGTACAACTTTCTACACGCTGGGAGTCGCCTACATTGACAATAATGCACCGGTTGCTAAGTCAGCTGTTTTTATCGGTGAGTCACTGTATTATTTTAGTTAGATGGTTAAGAAGAAAGCAGAGAGACGCAGGCTTTCAGTGACCACGAACAATTTAGATGATGGACTGAGAATTCCAAAGAACTATCAGCGGATCCTTGCACATCTGTGGGACGCAACTCTGTATTGCGAAATACGATGCCACTAATAAGCTGTGTTCTCACTTTTTGGAGACGTAATATTATAATACACTACTGTAATGATACCGATATAGAGGGTCGAGTGAGAATTACCAGCGGCTCAACACCCAACACATGCACAGTGTACCCCTTCGCAATGTTGCCGCGAGGGGAAAAGCATCCTCATTCACACTCATTCGTTCACTTTCGTTTTGGCATTAACCAATTTTGACTTGTTCCCGTATTGTTTACATGCGTTCGTGACAGGTCCTTGTATCATCCCCATTTTATAGTGACTCATAAACACATGCTCATGATACGGGAAGCAAACAATATATTCACATGGCTTTGGAAAGGGTTTTGGAGCTTGTATTTACAAACTACACTCACACTCAAAATGAATGTGTGACGTTTACCCCTCAAGAAAATCCATCCGTTTACGTTTAACCACAAACGTTTAAGAGAGAATCGTTTTTAACGGTTTCAACTTAACATGTGTTATATACTGAACCACAAAAGAAACGTCGTTTTTCAAAACCAAATGCAAAATTTTGTTCTTGCAAGGTGGTGTTTTATTATAATTGTACCGTTTTCTTAACATGTTTTTCAATCCAAATTGACAGTTATTACCAACATCAGTGTGTTTTCTGTTCAAAACGCATATCGACCAAACGCACCGAAAGAAGTATACATGGTAAAAGGTTCCGTATGACATTCGTGAAAATGAAAATGCCCGTGCATGTCGTGACAACCCTACCAATGAAAGCGAGTCCCAAACTCGACTGAAATCATTTTCGTTTTGACACAACCACCATGCCACGTCTTACGAGAGATCAGAGGAACCAAGTCTTGGGACTATTGCAAGTTGTAAAGACTGCACGGAGGGTAGGCAATCATCTTGTTGTTCATGTTAGGACAATCTACTGACTGCAGGAGTGGTATCAGGTCAGTAACAGCCTCCAACACCGTCCACGCAGTGGGCGACATTCAGTAACATCGCAACGTCAAGACCGACAGATTTTGCGCCACCATCTGCAGGATCGCTTCCCCAGAGCGACGGAAACAGCATGCCAGACTATTGGGACTAACAACAGACCCATCAGTGCCGATACAGTGCGTCGACGTTTCCGCGGAAGAAACCTCTGCTGTCGGATACCCTATCGTGGTCCTGTCCTCACCGCTCATCACCGCCCAAACCCACTGCAATGGGCAACTCAGCATCGAAATTGGCGTTATCGACAATGGAGAACTGTGCTGTTATCCCATGAAAGCCGATATTGTGTTTCGACAGTCGATGGCAGAGTGAGAGTATGGCGAAGGCGTGGTGAAATGTTTTCCAATGAGTGTATTGTTGAAAGAGACTCATGGGGTGGTCCAAGCATCATAGTGTGTGGTGCAATGGTCTGAACCAGTTAGTTGACACCGTGGTGTTCCAGAATCTTGGTCCAGGATGAGGAAATGACGTGACAGCTGCTCGCTATATTGATTAAGTCATAACACCCCACGTTGTACCACATTTTGGACGTTACAGAAATCACATCTTCCAGCAAGACAACGGTCGTGCCCACACTGCCAGAGCAACATTGGACTTCCTAAGACAACAAGGCATTCAAAACCCTACAATAGCTTGCACTAAGTCCGAATTTAAGTCCAATAGAACATCTTTAGGACGAGATTCAAAGAAGACTGAATGGCCTCCAACCAAGGCCGACAACGGCGGCTGGACTCTATCAGTCATTTCGCAGAGTATGGACAAAAGTGCCTATGGCCTTCATCGACCTGCTAATTCATTCCATGTACAGACGATGCAACGATTCCATCGATGCCCTATAGAGGCCACACACGATACTGACTTTGGGGTATCTTAATGGTACCATTTTTGGTGATTTTGTTTGTGTGAACTCTAAATGTGATTCCCGAAAATGTGTTAACCATAACTGTCAAGTTTGAACTCAATCGTCTGTTTTGATTGTTCATTAGAATATATTAAAGTGTGTGCTTTAACGAACCGCGACATTTCTTATGTGGTTCAGTATATTGTGGATTACGCTTTCTCAGTAAAGTACAGATTCGAACCCACACGTCCAGAGTCAGTCATATAATCGTCATCTTGGCTGGCGATAGGGTGCTTGATTTCATGGATTTTAACTTATTCGTGAGCCACATATTTTTCAGGAATTATCAACACAATGACTACAGTGGGTGCTGCTATGAGCGCTCTAGTCGGTGGAAGGATGATCCTCTACCTGTACGTGGACTTTGATAGGGTGGACACTGACAGGTGCGTCAGCAGGTGCTTCTTGCAGGATGATCAGTTTCATCCTCGTCATACTGATGAGGATGAACCCAAATGTATTCTTTGGGATGGAATGTCCTCTGTCCAGCATGTTTTGCTTTACTTGATTTTTCCAATCCCACTTGGTTCTTAATAAAGCAGGATCGTGTAAGTGTCACTGAGACTCTGATTTTAAAACATCGAGTGGACATTTCTCAATATTTGTATGTATTGCATGCCTTTACTTTGTTTATAATAGTTCATTCATTTCCTGTATTGGTCCTCATTGGTTATTGAACAACGTCTTTGCTTTCTGAAAACTCACTATTACCAACACTATACACAGCAATCTGTAATTAATCCAATCTGGATCAGGCAATCCAGATACTGGAAGCCCCGCCACGGTAGCACACAGCCGATTGTTTGTGCCTGACTTCCCCGTCCAAATTCAGCTCTTCAGTCATACCTTGTCTTTGCATCACAGTTTGCCTTTCGAACCTGGAGACCAGCGTTGGATTGGGGCGTGGTGGTTCGGCTTTATCGTGTGTGGTATCATCACTATGGTCTTCTCCCTTGTCATTTCAGGATATCCTAAACGGTTCCCAAGTGAGTCAGAGTCTGTTATATTCTAGTTAGTATTCCTTTGGTTAAGAATCATAAAGGTTTAAACAATAATTCTCCTGACCATGCGGACCATGTAACAATACTAGTGTGCTCCTGACTGTAAGATCACATGACGTGATACAGACTGAAATACTGTTAAATAGATTCAAATAGACCTTCGGCTGTGCAAGGAAACTGAATGGACTGGCTTGTTGGTTGCAGGATAATTACAGCGTTAAACAAGAAACCTACAAACATTGGTAACTATGTATGTAACTCACTGACTGACCACCATTTCAGACAGTCCTAAACCAAAGAAACTGGAAGCACAAAAAAGTGGACGAGGTTCCTCAAAACATATTTCAATTCCTCAAGAAAACGATAACCGATTTTCTGAAGGCTCTCTTTAAGCTTGTAAGTATCATTCCTAACTTTCTTATACATCGGTGGTGGTGTTTGATATGTGGTGTGTGGTCACAAACCAGTTGAAGCTAAGCAACGTAGGTTGTCCTTGGATTGGTGACTGTGTTTGGCAGTTTGACGCTTGAGAGTTTCTAGGACTTCCGTCCTGCCCCACTACGAAGCGCACGTTACACATGTGGTCTCATATTAGTCGATGAATGTGTTCAGAATTGCCTCTGTTCACCCAGCAGTGAATGGGTACCGGTGAGAGGCGCTTGGGTTAACCGGGGTAATATAATAATATCAGCGTTTTGTCCTTAGCGCCACTGAGCATCTTTGAAAATGACATTACGCGCTCTACAAATGAATTATACGTTATAACAGCGCTGACAACGATACTCTTTAAATTCAACTGCTCTTTTGCTCGTTAAGGGGGGTCCACAATCACAGTGGTAAGCGTTCACCTTTGAATATGTTTCAGTTCAATCACTATGGGGATAAATATTCTCCTGTTTCAGATATTCGACTTGGAGTTTGTGTTTATCAGTATTGGGTCGTCTATAGAAGGTGTGGCCATAGCTGGGATGTCAATATTCATCTTCAAGTACACCAGTCACGAATTCGACATGGACTATGAAACAGCAGGGTACATCATAGGTATGGTATAGTTTAACTGGAGTCACAACCACAGCTGTCCAAGCACAGGAGGGCAGGGTCGTTGCATTCTGGTTAATTGATCAAGGAGCTGTAAAGTTATATGGTACATTAATGCAGGAATTAACCGCGGTGCCTTGGCACATATTTTATCTTGACATAAACTTTCATGTGCCTTAAGGTCTAAAAACGACCCCAGATGCCAAGATATCGAATGGCCCCTTCATTAAATATATCCAAGAACAACCTTGTTCAGCAAAATGACTTAAATCTTTCTTACTTCTCATGTCCATTTTGGAAGAATCCATGAGCTCGCATGTCTGATCCGCCATGTTTTATGCAAATATATGAAAATATTGCATATACAGAATGGTCATTTTGATGGGTTTGATATTGTGCTAAGAGACACGACGTCAGTTCAGGCACGATGTTAAATTATGGGCCCTGGGTATTTATCCTGTAAAAAGTATCATACTGTGGATAAATGAGGGTTGATAATTGGATCCGGGTGCCACGGATCGCAACAGTGAGGTGGCCGAAAAACAGGCGCAATGTTCAAAGCATACGCAGACATTTGAGTATATGTTCCAGGTGCCAAGGCTATAGTTGCGTCCAGCGGCTACATATTGGCCGGGTATTTGATCAAGACCTTCAAACTGGACTTGCTAGGGATGGAGAGAGTGACCACCGGCCTTTACCTGTTCGTGTTGGTGTGCGGCCTCTCCATGTTTGCTGCCTGCCCGGATGTCCGTATGACAGGCCTGGATCTGCCCTATCCGGGAGACAGGTACTGGCCCTCTAACATAATCTTGAGTACATAGTGAATTCAAAACCCCAGTTACAATAGTATAGTCAGGCTATGTCGCGACTGGATGTAAATATGTTCATGTACAAAAGAGAGTACACGCCTGGGATTATTTTCTAAGAAAACAACGTAAAACGTTTGAAAAGTGTTTTGACCGTGAGAAATTGTGTTGCCTAAACACCACAGATATCGTACCCACGACTTTGCCAGCAACTCACGTTCCTCGCCCAACGTAGAAGATTCCTGACACACCCCGAAATGGTCGATAAGCCCGTAAGCACCCAGCCATTTCATCACGATGTTGCTGCTGCTGACGTCACCGTGAGCATCCGGTTGTGTAGATGGTGAATTAGACTAACAACTAGTCTCTGAAATGAACATATTTTACTGAAAAAAAGTTCATAGTAAAAAAAAATATATAATGAAAAGGGGCCCTGAGACTTTCTTCATTTTCAGCTGAGGAAATCTAGACTTGCCACATTTTCTAGACTTGCGTGGGCTTTCTTGGATATATTTACTTCAGGGTCTGTCCGACAGACTAATGGTGAATGCGCAGGAGATAGTCATCATGCGATCTGGCCTATTCTAGCACTGTCTGGCTGGTCTGGTTGACGCGATGATGGATTGCCTTGTACAGCCAAACGTTCTGAAAATAGCTGTTCGAATAACATCCAAATGCCTCGTTCTCGTTCCACAGCTGGTAATCTTGGCATTTTGATGTGCGTCTCTGACAGGCATGCCACTTAAAACCTGTCAGTCGATCATTCACGTGCAATTCAACGAAATGATGATTTTCATGACATCCGATACCGTCAGTGTATCTGACGGTGTTGTATCAAAATGGATTCCACATACGGGTGCCGGCAGTGACTTTTTCATTCCAGCGATGTGTCAGGATTCCTCGCGTCCTGTCAAGGTCAGTGCCAGTGTGAAGGTCAGGCGTTCAGTCCTGTTTGTAGCAGCGACGGCCTCGTCTACTTCTCCCCCTGCCACGCAGGTTGTCTGGACAGCAGCAGCGATGGAGATGTGATGGTAGGGATGGCCTTGTCAATAGTGATACCACACCAAATTCTGTCTTAATTATTTCTATAGATAATCAACAACTTTATAGGAACCTGTAAGGTCGACCGCTCTTCAGGTTACCCTGGTCGTGCTTTCAAAATTAAGATTTAACCTGATTGTGTAAAAATATATAATACATCTATATCCTAGGTTTGTCAGCATCATACTCACTCACTCACTCACTCATACCGCAGTGGTAAACATCTGACGGCTTTGGCACTTTCACTTCGCCATCAAGCTGACCAGGCATAATGTATCTAGGTTGTTCTTCAGAGAGCCGTAAAAACAATTCAGACACTCGATGAATCTCTGAAATACATCATATGTGACCATACGAATAAATATGCTTCCTCAATCCGTGAAACTTTGATCACTGATGGAAAACGGCCTTCAAGAACAAATATGTTATGGCATAATTCGGTTGAATAACCATGTATGTAAAAAGCTGAAACAATTAATTTCGAAGGTGTGTAAATATGTTCGTCCTGAATGCTATCTTAGGATATGAATTTATGTAGATACATTGGCACTAACTGTAGTTTCCTGGAATAGAAAGTTGTGCAGAGAGTTGCGGTACCTGGAGAAGCTGCTACTGAGTCGACCTTGTATTGCAGACTTACACCAACTGCAGCTGTATAGCAGCTGGACTCAATACAACCGTGACAGATGCTCTGGCCACCGCCACCGCGGGCAAATGTACCACCGACTGCTGGCAAGTGTACCTCGTCATGCCCTGCTTGTTCCTGGTCTACATCGCCATCTTCATCTGTGCCACGTTAACTGCCCTGAGTACACTAAGGTAGGAACCGTTTGGGAGACTAGTAGCCCATTCTCTGCCCTCGTTATACTTTGGAAGGTACTGCGTTGAGGATCGGTGGACCATTCTCTGTGGTAGGTACAGAGAACTGATGGACGTAGCTCTAGTAGCCCATTCCCTGACCTCAAAACAGACGGGTATCTACAGCTTTTGAGACAAGTGGTCCCTCCCTTGCCCTCAGTACATTTAGGAAGGTATTGCATTGAGGCGGTCCATTCCCTGTCCTCGTCATACTGTGGTAGATACAACATTCAGAACTGGCTGACCATTCTGTGTCCTCATTAAAGGCAGATGGGCACATCACTGGGGACAAGTAGTCCATGCTCTCAGTACACTCAGGTAGGTACTGCATTAAGGCCCCGTGGTCCCTTCTGCGCCATCAGTACAAGTACTGCATTGAGGACGTGCATGTGCACCATTCCCCACTGTCTCTACGTTTAGTAGTACAACAAGGAGGACTGGTGGTCCATTGGCTAACCTCAGTACACTTTGGTAGATAGAGCATTAAAGGGCCACTGATCCAGAGCAATTTCCGTTAACAATAATCGCTCTGGATCAGTGGCCCTTTAAGGAATTCGTTTGTCCATTTTGATACCTGTGTAGTCCAGTAGTAGAGCAGGACACTGTGACTTCATGTTAATGTGACCCTCGGTTTCAGGGGCCTTGTCATGTAGCTGGGATATCGTCGACTGCAGCATAAATCAGCATACATTCACTTACTCATTAATGGTCACTTATATACAATTTATCCATAGATTATATTTATTGAAAGCAACGTCATTACTTTCCATTTTGTTGGCAAGAAAGTCTTTGAGTATGAACCAAATGCCAGTTTGATTTTCTGTGATTCTTCCATATGTAAAGCTTAGTTTTACGACTATTTTGCCTCTTATGAAATGAAAATGTAGACATTTTGTGGAATTTCTCCACAACCGGCCTCGTGAAGAAATTCCACAAAATGTCTAGGTAAATGAATGGTCGTTTAGGCTTTATGTCTACTTATTGCAGTGCAATATCTGATGTGATAATTATTTGACTTTGTACATATCTTGAACAGGTGCGTGGATCCAGATATTCAACCCTTTGCCCTCGGAATAAAGATGATATTTGTTAGGGTGATAGGTAAGTTTGATGTCGTTTGTATGTGAGGACTAGCCATGATGTAAGTACATGTGGGTGAAGGATGTTGGTTTGACGCTGCTTTGAACAGAGATTCAGGTATTTCTTGATGTGTTATTCAGGTGAAGGTTTTCTGCCTGTTGTGTCTCACTTCTAAATGCCAACTTCTTTATGTTATAACTAAGAATTAAGATAATCAAACTGCCCTGGTTGTCGCTAGATGGCGTGACGACGCCTATGATATTTAACCTCCACATCATCACATCTGGATAATGAGAATTAGTTTTATTATCAGAAAAAAATAAGATTAATGCCTCCATTTAAATTAAGCTGTTCTGTTATGCTTGATACATCGGTCCAATCGGAACGTCTTGTAGCATGCGGCTTACCAACGCAAGTCTAAGCATTCTGGAAAAAGATATTTTCCTGCCAATTGAATATTTACAACACCATTCAAACTGGATTAAATACATAAAGGGTTTGTGCAGACGAGGCTGTATATTTAGAAATTTGATTGGGTGCTTAAAGCTCATTAGCGAGAGAGAGTGTTCTGTTGGTGTTGAGAGGCAGAGATTGAGCCGTCACTTGTGATCTACTCTTATGGTCACAAATGGGTTCAGGAAATATATTAGGATTGAAATTTATACAACTGGAAAATCAAAAAGGGTATTTCGGATCCGAAATACAGATCAATTCATTTTCCAGGTACTATACCAGCACCCCTGGTAGTGGGCGTGGTGGTCGACTCGGCCTGTGAGCTGTGGGGAGGGGCGGAGGGGGCTCAGTTCTGTCAGCTATACAACAAGGAGGCTTTAGCTGTGGGAATCGCCACCATGTGGCTCAGCGTCGGCATCATCGCTTGCACCTTCATGTTCCTGGCATCACTTGTCAACCTGTGGAAGAAGAAGAAGAGGGCGAACAAGGAGAGTACCGAGATGAACGATGCTGGTGGTTGTGATGAGAAACATAACGGAGCAGTGGAGAGTGATGTTCACGAAAGTTCACCAGAATGACAGAATCGCGGTTCAATACAAGACTTCACAAATAGTCCAGCCAATAAAACCCGTCACATGTAGCCCTCATGTGGCAGGGATGTCAACAAATACAATCACCCAGACTTGTCTAAATATTGAAGAACTGTCAAAAACAAGCTCTCTTTTCAAAATATGGCCAAATAGCTAAAATGTGTGTTATGAATATGTACTTGATAATCAGATATATTTACAGAAAAGACTTTGAAAAACCTGAACATTATTATCTTTTACTTAGATGACAACACATGTCCAAACCTTGATCAAATTGTATATTCTAGTTGTAGAAGGAAGACGTGTTTTCTCTTGAAGCCGGGTCTGCCAATAGATTTTACGAGCTGGACATGCTGCCAACAGGGGAGCCTGTAGCCATGTTAACACCCCATGTGAGAACTCGGAGCTACTGGCAAATCAGAATATTGTTGAATGCGGCGTAAAACTAAACTCACTCACTCACTGGCAAATCATATAGCTAGATTGTACACGATACACGGTTTTCACGAAAAGGCAACAGATAACATGTGAAGAATAATGTTTGACGGAGGAAAATAAACCAATTCGTAGATGTGACATCTTCACTGTTAACGAAACCGAATTGAAACATTCTGTATACGTTCTGAAATAAATTCCAAAAAGTAAGTATTAAAGTTATGGATGTGTTTTTGTGTTAAAATAATATATTGCTTAATTTGCGAAACATACCACGTTCATTCTTTACCAAGAAGCTTTTATTGCATGAAAGGCCGTAAGCTCATATACATGATGTGCATATGGTGCAGTATAGGATCATTTTAACAAAAGATTCACATTTAATTTCAATCTGTTTCTGCTCTTGAAGGCATATTTGAAGTATGACACATAACCACAAACTATCCAAATTAAACATCTGTTATGTTTTAAGGCAAATAAAGAGTTGTGCTGAAGGTCGAAGTAAATATGTATTTGGTATGCATTGCTGTCGAATGTTCTTTGGGATGGGCATATAAGCAGCGTTCGAAATAGCTACTGGCCAGCTAGCCAAATGCTAGCTGATTGTGAATCGGGCCAGTAATATATAATAATTGTTAAAGCTATCCCGACTGACTAGCTGAAAATCTCAGATAATTTGTTCTTTGTTTCATGCACATGAATATGATGATGTCAACTATTAAGGTGATAAAGTCCGTCCGCAAATGTTTCGTGATATTTATTATCTCTTGTCACATGAAGATCTCTATATAGAAAGTGTTAATGGGGTTGCGCAAAAGAGGTTAGGAATTACAATACAAATGTAACGTTTAACATCTTCAGTTACCAAACATCACACTAATTCTGACTGCATATTGATATTTTGCAGGGCCAGTAAAGTATGATGTGGGCTAGCAACATTTTTACTTAACTGGCCCTCCTGGCCAGTGACTTTTCAAAATTAATTGTAAACCAAAAGTCACCGTGTTGTTTAATCTGATTGGATGACAAACGTGATCGAATGGTATTCGATTCCCGGAAATTGCAAGACTATTCGCTACGTATTATTACCTGCAAACATCGCACACACCATTGTATTGTTGCGTCGTCAACAGTGGTGACGTCATTCAAATCATATTGTGACGTAAAGTCGAAATGACGTTACAAATGAGCAGTTCCAGATGCTACCATGGGAACATTTCACTGCTGTACCCGTACTCGATGTCAAGGAGTGCCGACAGTAAAACCTATGTGGGCCTTTTGGTTTACTTTTGTGTTTACAGTGTCGATAAACATCATGCGTTTGCCAATTTCCGGGTGTTATTGTGTATTTGAAGCACGGGAATATTTCATTCCCGTGCTTCAAATAATCAATAACACCCGGAAATTGGCCAACACATGATGTTTATCTCTTCATACACAGCATAATAAGGGTGAAATGATACAGATTTTCGATATTGTTCAAGTAACAGTATCTACATACCCTTTCAGACTTTGCAATTTTATGATGTCTTCCGGTATCAATATTTAGCCTTGTACTTCCAACTCCAGCACGAGCAAAGTCGGCTGCAAGAAACACAATGTGGAATCTATTACTCTTCAAGGCTAATCTTAAAACTACCATAGCATTCATATCTAGTGTTAGATGCTAATATATTTGTCCATTTTAATCTGGTTTGAAAATTAAGAAAGCTAGCTATATATCCATCGTCCTGGCAGATCCAAGAATATTATTTAGCTGGTTCTTATAATTCATAATTAGTTGATAACCTATTTTGATTCTTGAGTTAAGTATTAAGTATATGTAGAATAGACAGAGTGTTCTGCACCACCTGTCATAAGGAATGTGCTCGGCGTAAGAGGCTACTAAAATGACAGGCTCGGCTTCTCGGCAGAATGCATGCCACTGTACCATGACGGCGCGAGATGCTGTTACTATATGTCAACCACTTTATTAATTCAATGTCATACGTAAACAGGCCGGGGCTTTGCTTAATACTTTTTGGTTTGAAAAGGAGGCCTTCTTTTGTATAGACCATAACCATATGGGCGACCCTTCAATACTTGCGTTGTGTTAATGTGCAACCTCATTGCGAATGTTGCGAAATAACAACATATGCATGGATTCGATGCTAATATCTGGTTTTGGGGTCTGTTTGAAACAGATCCTTGAAGTCATGCATTTCACTTACCATTCATCTGAAATAGATACTCCTTGGAAGATAAATAGTTGGTTGGTGTATTTGTTCTTTAAGGCCACACAGCAATATTCCAGCTGTATGGCGGCGATCTGTAAATAATCGAGTCTGGACCAGACAATCCAGTGATCACTATATATAGTATCTGACACACGTTTGTAAAATCCGTCTCTGTGGCTCCAGACATACATTAAGTCATACGATTGCAATTCCATGATTACTTTATTTTAAACTCTGCAGAGTTATGTATACAAAGTCAATGTTACAAGTCTTGATGGACTTCTTGTTAGTGAATGTGCATGACATGCCTACAGTCAACACACAGGAAGGCCAGGACCATCAATACTTGAAATATTTCCACAAAGCACAATCTCAGCATAAGGTATTGGAAAGAAAAAGTCAACCTCTTGAGGTCATCTCATTGCAGGGGCGGATCCAGAGGGTGTGTGCGTGCGGGGGGTTGCATTTCCCTCTTTCCCTTTGGACTTCATGATTTATGTGCACCACCCCTCCCTCTTCTCCAAAATCCTGAATCCGCACTGCATGGGAAAACCCATGTCAGCAATTTCTTTCTTTATCTCGTGTTTTTAGGTTCATCCAAATTCAACAAGAACAATCTTCATTTATGATTGATTTATTCATGTAATTGAGTAGGCATAGTTTAAAGCCGCTTTTAACAATATTACAACAATACTATGGCCGACTCCACATATAGAGGTTCACAGATTGTACCTGTAATCCAGATTCTTAACTAATATTTTGTCAACAAATGAGTGAGGGTTAGTGTGAGCTGTTGTACAACCCAGCAGTATTCCACGACATGGCAACCTGCCAATAATGGAGTTTGAACCACAGAATCAAGTGTTACCGATATTGTGAACAGTGATCCATGCCATCAGGGAACAATGACAGGCAATCGAAGGAATTACGTTGGTTGGTTTTGTTGGTTGTTTAATGCTGCACTCAACAATATTCCAGCTATATGGCGGCGGTCTGCAGATAATTGGGTCTGGACTAGACAATCCCTTGATCAACAGCATGAGCATCAATCTACTAAATTGGGATACGATGACATGTGTCAACCAAGTCAGCGAGGCTGACCACCCGATCCCATTAGACGCCTCTTACGACAAGCATGGGTTGTTGCCTATAAAACCAGCATAGGTTGCTGGGGACCTGTTCTAACCCTGAATACGCAATTTTGTAACCCTTACACTATTGGTTTAGAAAACCAATTCTGTTCATTATTTCCTTAATGAAAGCAGTTCTGATATAAAGCATTGTAGTACCCTTATGCTATATCAGCTCTACATTGTTAAGATGAATGCTGTAGGATTTCTCCATAGACATAACATATATGGGTTATGAATTCTGACCCCTAAACCTAAGGACAGACACATCTCATTTCTATATCCAGCAAAACTATATTTGGACAGGGAAACATTTAATACACCTGTTGACCTCTTACAAAATATAGGCACCATACAGTACAGGATTTTAATGTAAACAATTTGTTTACAGGTACAACAATCACAGTCAAATCAAGAAATAAAGTTTACATAAACTAAAGGTGCTGTCATTATTTCAAATCCTGCTTTGCTGAAACAACATACAAACATCGTGGGTTTTGGGCCCATATAAAACAATATATGTAAACTATCATAAGAAAGAACTTCGGTCAATATTAAAACATTACCAAGGTGATTTATTTGATACCACTCCAAACTTTGCTAATTACATACGCACTCCCAACTTTGATGATTATATTCATGACATGACTAAAGGACTGTCGGAAATAGAAAAAAAAATTTTTCTTCGCATTTATGTCTACAGTTTAAGTAGTTAACATGTGAAAGTATGAAATATCTGTTAAACTAAGTTCGGCCTAACTACAGTCTCAATGGTAGGGAGATAGTAAAGTCCTTTTTCTACACTTTACTGAGAGATTAGTGCAGAAATTAGCAATGCCGGTTTTTCAAAGAGCAATGCGACTTATTTGGAACTATCCATGGCTTTATGTATTACAAAGGACACTTTTAAATTCCCATTTTGAAATTA
This sequence comes from Haliotis rubra, assembly GCF_003918875.1. Taxonomy (NCBI): domain Eukaryota; kingdom Metazoa; phylum Mollusca; class Gastropoda; order Lepetellida; family Haliotidae; genus Haliotis; species Haliotis rubra. Next base: position 151,578 of record NW_025766070.1, on the reverse strand, counting down.
AACTTAGCTTCATTATAAATGATAGCTGACATACAAAATAATAACTATAATGATAAAACTATTAAGGATGTAGCTTCCACGGAGTCAGGTAAGAGGGGTCATCTCAAAAGCAAAACCAGGACCAGTGTTGCAGACGGTGGTAGGGTGGGGCTGGGGCATAGAGTTAAGATAATCCTTTAGGGTAATTAAACTGTGGAAGAAAACAGCATGTCATAATAATTTACAAAAAACATCCAGTCCTGTTGATCTTCGGGTGGTCATGCCACCTATATATTTTGAGACATTTAATACGATGTCTGATTTAAGCTTTTCTATGGGTATCATCCTCTTTTACATATCTCAACATAAACTTTATGAAAGAAAGACACGTAAGATGTTAATCAATAGATGAGACATGTTCAACACACATGAAAAAGAAAAGCATAAAATATAATTGAGATGACCCCCTTGTTTCTGTATGCAGCAAATGCACTTCATGCCAGGTGAGTCGACGGTCCTCTCATACCTGGCTGAGCGACCTAATTGCCATCTATAGTCAGATCTATTGTTTTCAGCACTTATTCGTAATTTTGCCCGATTTTACGAGTAAACATGCTTTCCTGGATATCCTATTACGCATCCCACTGAACGCCCTGTTAGGCCGAAGTGGGTTATTTTCGACATGTGTTATTTGCAATTGTGTAAATTTTAGGGATACAGGGTAACAGCCTAAAAACAGTTTTTTTCTATTTCCGACAGTACTTTAGTGATAAACATTGATAGTCATTATTGAACAATAAACAAAAATAAAATCATGCATATTCCAGAGTTTCTGTAAAGAAGACAGATCCCTATTTCATGTTCAACATGTTCATTAGGTTATTTACAATGTAAACATGTTTACTATGAAATCTGTTAAAGCAGGTCACAAAACAATGCTGTCAGTTTATATGAAGTGTTGTGCAAATACACATCGATATAAAAGTGTACATATAAAACTAAGGCCAGAACCATAACAACTCTCTGGCTTGGCCCAAGGCTGAAGTCAGTTTCAAAGCTTGGACCTTTACCTTCTCAACAAAATCTTTAAAAACAAACATAACAAGTTTCACTCATAATTCTGTCATATAACCTACAAATAATTCTGTCATATAACCAAAATGGCAACTGACCATACTGAGTAAATGTATTTTTATAATTTTTTATTATTATTATTATGCTACAAATGAGGTTTTTCCCTCGTTCATTGTTATCTCCCCTTTATCGTGACCACAAAATGGCAGCCACTGACCATACTGAGTAAATGTATTTTTATAATTTAGTGAATGAGTGAGTGAGTTTAGTTTTACGCTGCACTCAGCAATATTCCAGGTATATGGTGGCGGTCTGTAAATAATCGAGTCTGGACCAGACAATCCAGTGATCAACAACATGAGCATCGATCTGCGTAATTGGGAATCGATGACATGTGTCAACCAAGTCAGCGAGCCTGACCACCTGATCCCGTTAGTCACCTCTCACGACAAGCATGGTTTACTGAAGGCCAGTAATCTAACCCGGACCAACACGGGTATTTATGATTTAGAATGTTGAAATAAGACCTGCATGTACAATTAAGCAGTAGTTCCTAACACGCATGTATTATGTGTAATGTATCTGTTTTATGTTTTGATTTTTACCGTAGGTGGTTTTGAGTGAATACAGATTGATTGATTGATTGTAAATCACACTAACGCGTATATCATTATAGATACCAAATCACAGCATATTGGAATTTAATTTTTGGGCCAATAAGCACCCCTACTGTCAGTATATACATAAATACCCTGACATTACTGTTTATTCATTAAGTTGGAAATTAAGCCATCAGTATCAGTTCAAAGGTACAGTCCAGGTTGACAGGTAGTTACAGTGTAGGATACATGCAGGAACAGAATGTTCCAACCCTGAATATCTTCTTTGGTACGTTATGGTACAAAGGTCGTCTTAACTTCTCCAAGAAGAGGCACACAGGAATGTTTTCAAGAAAATATTGCTCACACCCTGTTTGGTAGCGTTTCCCTGAAACTTTTAATGGCTATAAGGACTACAAATCCAGACACACAATGGACTAGTCATTACCGGTAATTACAGGCAGGGATGGGACAGAGTGAGCGAGTTTAGTTTCATGCCGCTTTTAGCAATATTTCGGCAATATCACGGCTGGGGACACCAGAAATGGGCTTCACACATTGTACCCATGTGAGGAATCGAACCCGTGTCTTCGGCTTGACTAGCGAACACTGTAACCACTAGGCTACCCCTACCGCCCTGGGATGGGACAGAGATTTTGGATGCATTAACACACTGAAAATAATGACCCTCCTCTCATGCTAGTCATATTGTCAGATGACCCTCTCCATGTCCCTGTACACGTTTCATGACCCTACATGAAAAGACAAAATGCAAAAGTATTTTATATTTCCTTATAAAATGTCCATTTCATTATGATTCTCCCAAATATCTATATCATTTCTTATAACCCTTCCCCGAGATTGTCAAATATCATATCATATTCTAGGAGATATCGCTTTTACAGTAGATTAACAATGCCCTGACCTTCCCGTAACAATGATGACGCCATGTCTGCACTGTAAGTCTAATATGTTCAGAGATGTATATTTTTTTCATTGAAAATTAATGACGAAGTGATTTTGATGATAAATAGAATCTCACCCCTCGTCTTCTGATATCAAATATATCAACACTCGTTGATAAAGTAAAACTATCCTTGGCAAGCCTCGGATATTTGTAACTTTATCAACTCGTGTTGATATCAGAAGACACTTGGGTGAGATTCTCATATGTCTAAGTGTCCCTCCTGGATTCCCTTTCAAATATATACGTTCATTCAACACGTTCTTGATAATTACCAAATTTGATTGTCTCGATATTTGATACAGTCCTTCCTCATATTTGATAAAAACATGTACTTCAAAATAATATATCAATATGCTACATAGAAAACAAAATACCACTTTCTGCCAGGAATAACAAACAAACTAATATACAAAAGAAAGTCCACACCTTTTCAAAAATATGTTTTGGGGAAAATAATTCCATAGAACCAGGTGAGTACTTTCTTTTGAATTTCAGTTTATATACCAACAAAAGAATACTTTCCTGTATAATTTGACAACAAAACCCAAATACCATCATGAACACAGCATTTCTGATTATCATACACTATAGTTGTAACAGAACTTCTCACTTGGGGCCGAGCATCATCTCAGGCTTCAGATATTTATCAAACTCTTCTTCTGTCAAAACACCAAGGTCAAGAGCTGCTTGTTTCAAGGTTGTTCCTTCTTTATGTGCATGTTTCGCGACCTTTGCTGCATTGTCATAGCCAATGTAAGGGTTGAGGGCCGTGACCAACATGAGAGAGTCGTTCATCAGTTGGCTTATCCTTTCTCTATTTGGCTTGATGCCAGTGACACAGTGTTTGGTGAAGGACAGGCTCGCATCCGCAAGCAGACGGATTGACTGGAGTACGTTCCGTACAATCATGGGCTTGAAGACATTGAGCTCGAAGTGTCCATTACTTCCACCGATGGAGACAGCAACCTGATTGCCCATAACTTGGGCGGCCACCATTGTCATAGCTTCACACTGGGTAGGGTTCACTTTGCCTGGGAAAGAGAATGAAATCTTCAACACATATGACCTACAATTAGCAACAAATGGTACATCATGGAAACCTGAATCCACATGAACATGAAGTTCCCCACAAATGCCCCCTGGGAGACAGCTGACCCAGTCAGGTAATCCAAACGTTACTTGGTTAGAAACCAAAGGATTGATAAGTTTTACAGCATCTGAGGCTTACTAGTGGGACCGTTCATAATTTATGGCTGGGGGTGATGATGATTTGATGGGGTGAGGGGTGGGTGGGGGGTGTCACCCATTTTGTTCTGGGGAGGTAGGGTCATCAATTTTGTGCACATGTACTAGGGGTCAGCAATTATGTACGTAAAAGTATTAAAAACTATGCTTAAAACTTATGGAAAAGGGGGGGTGGGGGTGTCATTGATTTTGTACATGACAAGCAAAGAGTGTCACTTTGTACATAAATTTTAGGGGGTCATTCACACAGTACATCATTACCACTCCCTAGTCATAATTTGTCTAAAACCTGACTATATTGTGTATTCAGAAGCAGACTACATGGAAATGATACCCCACCTACTTCCAATCCTGTGATCCCCATAGGAGTGAGTGAGTGAGTATGGTTTTACCGCTTTTACCAATATTCCAGCAATATCATGGCAGGGGACACCAGAAATGGGCTTCACACATTGTACCCATGTGGGGAATCGAACCCGGGTCTTCGGCGATGACGAGCGAACGCTTTAACCACTAGGCTACCCCACAGCCCTGATCCCCATAGGAAGCTTGCATACCAAATGAATTGTGGACCACAGTACAAACCGTACCAAATACATGTCAGTCTCATAACCATATCACACAATCTCATGGCTTCATTATCTATGGAAAAATATTCTGTTGAATGTCAGGATTAACATAAGGTAGAACCGAAACTGATTTATTAAAGTTATGGTTTTTACACTGGAACTCTCCTTATCCCAACCCCTAGATATCCGGACACCTTGTGTTGCGCAGTGGAAATAAACGATTGTGCAGAGCTATGCAATGTAAATGAAAACCTAATCAACTAAAATTTTTAACTTTGAACCTTTTGCCTAAACAAGTAACTAAACGTGACAACTATTATCAGTGAGAAAACTATGGATGATTTACAAGGAACTAAACATGATTCTCTTAAGTGATTCTAAATGAAGAAAATGAAGTTGGAATGAAACTACTAAATACTGCTAATTGTCTACCTCTGGACACTACAATTCTAACAACAATGTAATGCTCAAAAGCTACATAACACCACAAGAGCAAATGAACCTACAAGTCTAACAATGCATAAAACCTAATGGCTCGAATGGATGAATGGGGAAATAGCAACGAAATGGGCCGGTGTATCGTTGACCACTGTCTTATATATGGAAACCTACTTCGTATTTCATGTGCACTCATCTCCAGGTATATTCAGTGTGATTCGAGCAGCTTTAAAATGAAAACTTAAATGTCTTCAGAACACCTTGCCTACTTTTATGTGAAAAGACTGACTGACTGAGTTTAGTTTTTACGCTTTTAGCAATATTCCAGCAATATCAACGTGCGGGGACACCAGAAAGCTTTAACACATTGTGCCCATGTGGGGAAAAACCTAAATGACTTCAACGCTTTAACACCTTGCCTACTTTTATGTGAAAAGAAGTAAATACCACATAAAATACTTCATTGAGCAGGAAATTTGTATTCTGGATCCTGACTATGAATTTCAATTATGAAAAATGCAAAATACACCCTATTGTGCCCCAGATACCCAACAGCGACCACCCTTGACAATGTTTCCTTAGCAATTCATCACCTGGCATCCAATAAGACGGGTGTCATGAGATCACTGAGCTAATTCAATCCTGTTATTACACAAACCAGTTACAAAACTGCAAGTAAAATAACATGATATGAAAATATATTATTCCTGACATCATGACAGTTTCAGATACAATTTTAATAGGACTAGAGCATCAAAATTCTTAGGATTACATAAACAGGTACTTCAACTGAATCACCTGTAGATAGGGAGAAAATGTGTGCACTCCTGATTGCATTTTTGGCTTGTTTGACAAGAAAATACACATGGTCATCTTAATCCCTGCATATAAAACAAAGCCTCGCAGAGCTGGAAACACAGTGTAAATTGAAAATGAATAGTGAATTTATATTAATTTGCTTATTTATTAGCCAAGTTTTGTATCACTTATTCATTCACTTGAGTTTGCTGAGGGGATACAATGTAGATTTTGACTTCCCTAATACTTGTATAATCTTATGCATTATGTCAAAAAGGTATTTTTTGGCTTCCATTGATTTTGGGGAAGGGAGATAACTGACAAAATATCAGATATCCAGAAATTTGTATATCCAGACAAAAAGAGAGAAATGTCACTCATACAATGCTACCCCCTTCACTGATCTCCTCCCTCCACTCACCTGACAGAAAGCTTCCCCCCTTCACTCACCTGGCATAATACTACTCTCCTCCACTCACCTGACAGCGTGCTACTACCTTCACTCACCTGACGGACAGCTACTCCCTTCACTCACCTGGCATAATACTACTCCCCTCCACTCACCTGACAGAGCTACTACATCCACTCACCTGACAGAATGCTACTCCCTCCACTCACCTGACAGACAGCTACTCCCTTCACTCACCTGACAGAATGCTACTCCCTTCGACCACCTGACAGAATGCTACTCCCTTCGCCCACCTGACAGACAGCTACTCCCTTCACTCACCTGACAGAATGCTACTACCTCCACTCACCTGACAGAGAGCTACTACCTCCACTCACCTGACAGAGAGCTACTACCTCCACTCACCTGACAGAATATCGCCCCCCGTCACTTACCTGGCATGATGCTACTCCCAGGCTCATTCTCTGGCAGTGAGATTTCTCCCAGCCCACACCGAGGACCAGACCCCAAGAAGCGGATGTCATTGGCTATTTTCATCAAACTGCACGCCACCACATTCAGTGCTCCATGGACCTCTACCAAGGCATCATGGGCGGCAAGTGCTTCAAATTTGTTGTTGGCAGTCATGAAAGACAACCCTATAATGAAAGTAGTGAGTGAGTGAGTGAGTAAGTATAGTTTTATGCTGCTTTTAGCAATATTATAGTAATATCACGGTGGGGGACACCAGAAATGGGCTTCACACATTGTACCCATGTGGAGAATTGAACGTGGGTTTCCGGCGTGACGAGCGAACGCTTTAACCATTAGGCTACCCCACCGTCCTATAATGGAAGTAGAAATATGAGGTTGTTGGTTGGTATAAAATATTGATAATACAGTCAGACTGAGTGCTTGTTTGTGGGGTTTTACAATAGGTCAGGTTAGATTTAATTCAATAATTAAGTAATTTTGATGGATTTCTCTTTGAGCATTGTGATATGCTTTCCCATATATCATGCCTGCTTACCAACTCACCATGGCAATTGTATTCCTACCATAAAAACAGTCTATTTTAATACTATGTAACATGTTATATTAGGGAGTACATGTTCTTAGTAAAGTACAGATATTCTAGTACTTTTGTTCGGTTGAGTCCCATCCGGGATTTGATCCCACACCCTCAGAGTCAGGCACCTAATTGCCAGCACACAAAGTCAGCTGCCAAACCCGCTCAGCCACCCCGACTTCCACATGTGTGCCGGTGATTAGGGTGTGAGGGTGTGGGTTCGAATCCTGGATGGGACTCAATCAACAAAAGTACTAGAAACTGTACTTTACTAAGAAAGTGTACTCCCAAACATAACATATGTTACATTTGACCACTTTCTAAATGGCACTGTGTAATCATATTTTAACACCCCCGAAAAACACTGACTGACTGAGTTTAGTTTTACGACGCTTTTAGCAATATTCCAGCAATATCACGGCAGGGGACACCAGAAATGGGCTTAACACATTGTGCCCATGTGGGGAATCGAACCCGGGTCTTCGGCGTGACGAGCCAATGCTTTAACCACTAGGCTACCCCCCCGCCCCCGAAACACATGTTGCAGGGGATAATCATAATATGATAGTAATGGCCATGAATAATGCACCTGTATCCACACACTTGTGAATGCTCATGGTGCTCCAAACAGATCAGAGGATAATATACAATACATATACATGGTGGATTGGAAGAGTTAGTAGGTGTTCAAGCAGGATTTGAAACTTCAAATCAAATTTGACAATCAGAAAGATTAATGTTGATAAGTAAAGTGAAAACAAACACTTGCCAACTTTTTGATTAACATTGTACTGTCAGTACCGTCAACAAGAGACATGAGCTGGTGGCAAGGGAGGTAACCATGTGCACGATAGTTACCAAGACAACCACAGGTATACTGGGACATTTACCTGTGTACTGAGACACCTCAGCAGCCACCATCTCAGCAAAGCCTTTCCTTGTATTGAGTCCAGTACCAACGGCTGTGCCTCCTGTTAAACCAAGTCAGTAATGTGAGATGAGATAAGTGAGTGAGTGAGTTTGGTTTTACGCCGCTTTTAGCCATATTCCAGCGATATAACGGTGGGGGACACCAGAAATGGGCTTCACACAGATGAGTGAGTGAGTTTAGTTTTATGCCAATTTTTACAATATTCCAGCAATGGGCTTCATACATTGACCCATGTGGCGAATCAAAACCGGGTCTTTGGATGTTACTAGCGAACGCTTTAACCACTAGGCTACCTCACCACCCAGCAATGTGAGATGAGGTGAAAGGGGCTTTAATGTCTCTGTCTCCAATTATTGCACTAATACAGCTAATGCGGGTTTTACTGCACCAGCAGATCCCATGCTGCAGTGGGTGAGTTTAGCAATTTTCCATAAACATGGATACCCAGCTCAGACACACTGTATTGACCCTGAGATGATCTTTCCTTAACGCGCCACCTTTATGCTGAGCGCCATCCAAGTCAATGATGAGAAGCAATTTTACAAATCAAAATACATAACAGCATAACTGGATAACTCCCACAGGTGGGGGGTACAAGCATTAGCTCATCACTCTGAAGCCGAGTTTAATTTCCCACAGTACAATGTGAAGCCCATTTCAGATGCGTGATATTGCTGATATTGCTAAAAGTGACGTAAAACCATAAACTCACTCTTTCACTGAATAAAATACCCCTCACAAATGGTTACACCAGCACCTTAACTCACCCGGATGTATCCAGCAGTCTGACATGTCAACAACTACTCACATAAAACATTGCTTTCAACATGCTCAGCATGATAATGAAATTATGTCTGCATAATAACTATGAATAACAAACTTGCACTAAAATCAAATGATTTTAACAAATTTTGGCATCATCTTCAGGGATGTAATATCAGCAAATGTTTAGCTTCCTCAGTCAGATATGCAAGTATTCCATTTGAGAAAAACTAAAAGCAGGGCAAACACAAGGTCAAACAATGAAATGTGGCACATAGCAGAATGTATGTTGAGCAAACTTTGAGGTGATATTGAGAGGTAACCCACCAGCTGCAAGCTCCTGTACGCGGGGCAATGTGGCCTGTACCCTCTCTATCCCATACGCCATCTGCTGGGTGTAGCCACTGAACTCCTGGCCCAGAGTAAGGGGGACAGCATCCTGCAACAACAGTACAGAGATGATCAATGGTAGGTTACCTGGACCATGTAGAGGGAGAGTGAGTGAGTGAGTGAGTGAGTGAGTGAGTGAGTGAGTGAGTGAGTGAGTGAAGTTGTATGCCGCTTTTAGCAATATTCCACCAGAAATGGATGTCACACATTGTACTTATGTGGGGAATTGAACACAACGGGCAAAATGGCTACTGTCAAACCTATTCATTAAATACTCTGACATCTACTATACAAAGTCTAAATCCACTGATACCTAGCTGGATAGTGACAGAGAATGGGAGCAGCAATGATTCTTGCCAGGATTTCCTGATTCACTAAAGAATGGGAGTCATAGTGGCAAGACAACTGGTTCTGTGTCACATGATCAGCATTAAACAGAATTCTGGGAGATCTTGCTAATTGGAATATGAATGATTGCAATTTTTAGCAAAGTAAACTCTTTTCCCTTAAGCACACTTTCTTAACCTGCTAGCTCAACATCAGGGAGCACTATTATGTCAGTTGAATCTCCAACATAGAAGCTCAACATATATTTGGTATATCAATGTAAACATTGATCATCAACGTTGTTCTCAAAATGTGAAAAGAGTGAAAATCTAGGTTAGAATTTATCTTCAGCAGCTTCAGCTTGTCTCGTAAGAGGCGGCTAATAGTGGAGCGACTAAACAGATAAAATTTGCATTTAACAATAAGGGACCATTCATAATTTATGGCTAGGGGGATGATGATGATTTTTATGGAGAAGCATGTACAATGTGACTGACCCCACTAAAATTTATTTACAAATTAAGTGCCCACCCCCTGCATGTCATGTACAAAATCAATGACACCCCCCTTTCCCATAATTTTTATGTACAAAATTGCTGACCCGTCCTACCTCCCATGAACAAAATTGGTGATCCCCTCCATAAAATCATCATCATCCACCCAAGCTATAAATTATGAACGGTTCCTAAAAGCATAAAACTTTACACATTAACAGACTGATGAATAGTGACCATTTTAGGATATGGTAGCAATCAAAATAATTTCGTTTTGCGCATGTGCGGAAGGTTTTGCTTGTTTGTTGCTTAATGCAGCGCTCGGCAATATTCCAGCTATTAGGCAGCAGTCTGTAAATAATTGAGACATCCATTAATCAACAGTGTGGAATAGAGTGAGTGAGTGACTTTAGTTTTACGCAGCACTCAGCAATATTCCAGCTATATATGGCGTGTGTAAATGATGAAGTCTGGACCAGACAATCCATTGATTAACAGCATGAGCATCGACGATGACAGACAATCCAGTGATCAACAGCATGAGCATCGATTCTGCGACCTTCACGGGTAATGGAATGGGATTCCAGTCAACAGTATGCATCAACACAATTGGGATATCATGTGTCAACCAAGTCAGCTAGCCTGTCCACCCAATTCCGTTAGTCGCCTCTTACGACAAGCATGGGCTGATGAAGACCAATTCTAAATCGAATCTTCACTGGCATGCACAGACAGTAAATACTATTTTGCCTTTGTCTGACTACTGTTTTAGCTTTGGAATGGCCATTAATGCATTAAGGGGAAATCTTAACCAAAACAAAACAACATATTCTGGTTAAATGTCTTGAAAAGACAATATTGATGAACACTAGCCATCACACCACGTCCTGTGCATTGAAGCGAGGACTGTTTCGACTGTTGTTACACCCCTTTCTGCAGCCACAAGAGACCAGCTCCTGACCAGACTTTGATGCTTGGTGAAGTGCTGTCCATTAGGGCACTGTCCACTTCCCTGCAGTGTCCAGACACACTCAATAGGTTTGGTTGGTTTGTTATTAAACTCAGCAATATACCAGCTATATGGCGGCAGTCTGTTAATAATCAAGTCTGGACCAGACAACCCAGTGATCAACAGCATGAACATCAATATATGCAGTTGGGATACAATGACAAAAATCAACTGGGCCAGCGAGCCTGACCACCCAATCCCGTTAGTCGTCTCTTAGGACAAGTGTGGGTTGCTGAAGACCAATTCTAACCCAGATCTTGCACTCAATAGGAGATGGCAGTTAAGGCTGTGGAAAAGTGACTGACCAAATATGCGCTACTTGGTAATGTCTTTTTGACCTGATGTACAACAGCTGCATGCGTTGGTGGGATGGCATGTATTGAGCATTACTGCATCTGTAGCTACGGTTCGTAACATAATCTTTTCATGGCCATGTTTTGACTGTTCGTAACATAATCTTTTCATGGCCATGTTTTGACTGTTTGTAACATAAGCTTTTCATGGCCATGTTTTGACTGTTTGTAACATAAGCTTTTCATGGCTGTGTTTACACTTCGTAACATGATATTTTCATAGGCATGTTTGCAGCATGAGCAACATCAGTATGATGTGAATATCGTCTTATTGATGGCCGCAAGGGACAAGTGAGGACAAATCATGTTGTTGGGAACCACACCCTACCTGTTCTCCATCTTTAACAACAACTGCCTGATCCTAGACAGACTGAATAAGACCCTTTGACTAAAAAATAGGAAAATTGCTATTGTTGCTCTTTTCTTCCCTTTGAGAGTTTTTTGGTACAGTAGCAAAGCTAATGACATCTTCACACACGTGCCCAGACAGGCTTGGACTGTTGCTTGTGGACTGTATCTATCCCACATCAGACCCAAACGTGTGACACTCATATCTGTGCCTGGACGTGTGGTATGAAAACCTCACTGGCATATTCATCAAATATTTTGACAGTACCAGGCTTCAACATCTGAACAGTGACAGCTCTGTCTATAATCAAACTGGTAACAGCTGGCTCTTCTGATGTTGCTGTTACACTTGCTTCAATATATGTCGACAGGGCACTTTTTGTCCCAATGGTCTGAGGGTACATCGTCTGATCAGACATCCCTCCCTCACTGACAGGAACTGGGAGATGGCATAGCCTTCGCTTGTGCAATGTGTGAAGCCCTTTTCTGGTGCCCCCACTGTGCTAAAAGCGGTGTAAAACCATACTCTCTCACCCACTGATAGGTACAGGCAGAAAAGTCTGGTGTGGTGCAAACTCCAAGAACTGAAACTTGAGGTAATGCAGGGAAAGAAACCTTTCAAAATGTCCCACTAGAACACATGACCAGTGAGTGGACAGTAATGAGTGGTCCTGTCTGTACTTCACTGGATACTTAACTATCAATACAAAACTTTACTGGCCACCAGGACCACTGCAAACTTATCATTTAGTGGTCCTGATGAATTTTTTATTAGCCAGGGACCACAGGACCAGCGTAAATTTCGCACACTGTAATGGCATAGGGTTCATTGGTCTTATGAAAGTTGGTATCTCCTACACGTTGCCGACAGCTATTGTCTTGTATGGAGATGCTGTAGCACCAGGAGATGATACATGCAGATGAACCGGTGGCTCAGTGATAGTGTGGGGGTGCGTTTCGTATGGCATCGTAAGTGGGATCTCGTTACAGTAAAAGCGTCAAATGATAGTCAACGTTATCGTCAGGAAGTACTGGATACAGACGTGGTGTCACATTTGGATAACCTTCCCAATCGTCCAACAGTCATGGCAGACAATGCAGACCTAACCGTTCTCGAACTGTCATCAACCTTTTAAAGAACAATTCCACCGATATATTACCATGGACTGCGAGGACTCTAATACTAACCCCATCGGGGCATCTTCAGGACTGTCTTAGACCATCTTTTGGTTAGTGCACATGTGAAAATGTACAAAAACTGATGTGCATCCATATCTGAAGTTATTTCAGACATGTTTTTCTTCCTGATGGCCAATTTTTGTGCTTTTATTATGAAAAACACATTGCAAATAGAAACTTAGCCGCCTCACTCAGGGGTGGAAATAACCCATTGCCCGACGCCTGAGTCCAGCGTTTTTTCTGTTTGGCAAGCAAATTTGTATATCACACTGTACCGGGTGTCCAGTTGACTTTCCAATGTTAATTATGTTGTTTGTTTAAAGAATCAACAAGAAAACGGACGGTATAGTGGAAAAATCATCAGGGCAAGTGATTTTACATGTGCCACTGTACCGGAGTACACTAGCAATTTTAAAGTTATTTCCACCCCTGGTGTCACTATAATGATATCAAGAGGCCAGGCCAGCTGACTTGGTTGATGCATGTCATTGCATCCCAGTTGCATAGACTGATGCTCATGCTGTTGATCACTAGATTGTCTGGTCCAGGCTTGTTAGTTTACAGACTTCTGTCATATAGATGGAATATTGCTGGGTGCATCATTAAACAACAAACAAACAAAGTGAATGTTCATACAGTCATTACCTTGGTTCACAGTTCTAATGTCATGGTTTTTTACAGGATAATGTCTGGACTCTGGCAACTGGTGTACTGAACAAATCCTGTACCTGTGTGTGAGTCCTTCCTATCTTGATGATGTCTGCAAACTCTTTGGATTTGGCCCCGAGTGCTTCATGCAGCTGTTGGAGGTTAACCAACAAACGGTTGTTGATTTCCGTTGCTACTGCTATATGCATAGCTGTAGGGAAGGAGTCGTTTGAACTCTGAAATGTATCAAATCAACGTTCAGCTCTTATTCACCATATTACATTTCTTTTCCAAGATGACAAACACCCTGAAGCATTCACTGCCCTAAAGCCAGAAATTTGTCCCTTAACAAATGGATGCTATGAATGGAACATTTGTATTGTTAATTATGATAATGTCTACAAAATACAGAATTTTGTTTGTTTGGGTGAAATGTTTTGAAAACTCCAGAGACTGAACAAGGGTCATGTAATATTGATATATCCAAACCACATGTCCAGCTTGTACATATTGTATTGAAGACATACACAGGCTTCATTTTCATGGGCAAAATATAATATCACTGGGCACATTACCCTTGAGGAATTTATTATTTTGTTCAATATCAGACAGTAATTTTAGTTAGGTAAAATGGAAGTCTGAAGATTTACTCTAATGCTGATAGCTAGCTAGATCTATTTCTATCATCAACAATTTTTACAGTAAAATTAGACTAATGCTTAGTCTTTGAATATACATAATTTTGATAGACGCAAACAGTTCCTTTTAAATTGAAAAGGAACCCCAGTGAGAAGGGAGATTCCTGAACCTGAGGAAATCTAGACTTGTTTCATCCAGGCAGAAAGGGAAATAATGAGGTTCAGGGACTGTGAGACACACTACAGTAAAATATACTACAGGCATTCCACAGTGATGTTTCAGGATGTGCTCACTTGGCTCATGTTGACATGGTCGTTAGGATGTACAGGTGTTTTGGTTCCCATGGTGCCCCCAAGGATCTCAATGGCCCGGTTGCTGATCACCTCGTTCACATTCATGTTGGTCTGAGTCCCTGACCCTGTCTGCCACACTACCAGGGGGAAGTGGGCGTTAAGCTCACCCTTTGCTACCTGATGGGGACAGGAAAATACATTTAATATCATCATGCCTTTCCTTTTATCATTGTGTAGTTGGGTTTTTTATTATTATTATAGGATATTTACATAGCGCACATATCCAGGCAACTAGTGCTTGCTCAAGACGCTGGTATTTTTTCCCTCGATCATTGGATGTCAATCTCAAGAGCACCTCATATTATCAATCTCAGCTCCCTGGGGAGTATACAACTCTTGCAGCCACAAGGAGCACCGAGTTATTGTGGCTTTCTCATCCTAACGAGGTACCCATTCACAGCTGGGTGGACTGGGACACACAGTCAAAGTACTTTGTCCAAGTTCACTGCACGTTGCTGTACCTGCAACTAGGTGTTTGCACGTATTCATGTGGCCACCATCTGGTCATATACCAACGGATTCGTGGGTTCTTTTAAGTGCACAGGGTTGTGTAATGTACACTAGGGGTTGTGACAACACTGAATGAGTCTGCACACAAAGCTGACTCTAAGGTTTTTACACCTGGTCACAGGTGG
Organism: Haliotis rubra; assembly: GCF_003918875.1. Taxonomy (NCBI): domain Eukaryota; kingdom Metazoa; phylum Mollusca; class Gastropoda; order Lepetellida; family Haliotidae; genus Haliotis; species Haliotis rubra. Next base: position 136,384 of record NW_025766070.1, on the reverse strand, counting down.
GCTTGATCCCGGCACCTCAACCTCGCTGGATCACTAGCCTGGTGCCTTAGCCAGCTTGCCCACCGCACCCCCTTTCACAAAACACTGACTGGTGACCAAAATATTATTGAAAACATGACAAGAACCTTTAACTACTTTTTTCTGAATTTGTAAAAATATTGGTTGGGAAGAGAAAAACACGACAATTTCAAAATTTCTATGATTTGGCATTGTTGTGTTTGTATGTTTGTTGTTTAACGCTGGACTCCGAAATATATCAGCCATATGGTGGCGGTCTGTAAATAATCGAGTCTGGACCAGACAATCCAGTGATCAACAGCATGAGCATTGATCTATGCAATTGGGATACGATGACATGCGTCAACCAAGCCAGCGAGGACGACTCCCCGATTCCGTTAGTTGCCTCTTATTGCCAAAGTCCAATTCAAACATGGATCTTCACAGGTATTTTGTGAAATGTGACATGGATGTTAAAAATTGTATAGTGTTTAAAAGGGAAGTAAGCAATATGCAGATCTGGGTGCCAGAGAATCTAAAAGTACTGCTTGATCATCCATCCATGGCCAAATCAGTGATTTAGAATAGTTCACAAAAAACATCAGATATTTCTTGATGCAACAAGTCCACCAAACACACGCTGTAAACTTTTTGTGAAGTCCCTGTTCAAGCATGTTAAATTGCACACAAGAATGGACATCTATCATCTATATGGTCTTCAGATAAGAACCCAGCACAAACATGGCAAGGCTTTCCCTCTCATGCTAGTAAGTAAACAATGAAATATTGAGTAAAAACTATTAGAAACTCTGGTCAATGACCTCTTCAGCAGCTTGTTGGATGGCTTCTGCCAGCTTAGGATCCAGGCCAAACTTTGTGTTGACCTTTGCCGCACATCTCTTGAAGATGCCGAATGCTTGGATGACCGGAACCTGTGGACAGAAGGCCATTAGTTAACTCATTAAGGCCGAGAGACGCGCATGTGCGACAAATTAATTAGTTTCTCACAGCGAGAGCCACACATGTGCAACAACAGAAAACACCTCTTTTTCAGCGAGAGCTGCACATGGGAGACAACAGAAAGCACCTCTTATTCAGCGAGAGACGCAGATGTGTGTCGCACTTTTAAAAATCGCACTGTACCTATTATTCCAACCAATTTAGTAGTACTGAGCAAAGATTAGCTTTTCGTACGAGAGTTGCTACCTTTAGTGTTAATCAGAAGAAGTATTTAAAGTGTTTTGATAGCAATTGCTAATCATTATCATAGGCTTATACAGTGTTTGGCAAATGAGCACATGTCAGCGAGAAAGGGGATTATGAGATGTTTTTACAGAGGAAAGTGTCTGGTACTCTTCATTGGGAGTGAATACTAAAATGCTTCTTATGCCGCAAACTATCAAATCAAACTTAAAAAGTAATGAAAGTGAAGGTCGTAATTTAAATGTCAACAAAAACATGACCAGTTACCAGTCTCTTGATATCTTGCTCTGTAGTTGTTCAAACGTATTCATTCGTATCAAGGTGAAGATTATACAGCAAACCATTATGTTTTATGTACTAGTTTTGTGCATAAAATGTATATGAAAATAAATACTATCTCTACTCAATGGTTGAATTTCAATCACTTTGCTTTCTTATCGAAAAACACTAAAATGTGTTTTCGATCTGAGATCTATCTACTCCTATTTGTCTTATGTGTATATGTCATAGATCGTTACAATTATGTATGTTTACAATACACAAACTGTTACATGATAGCTTGAGTTGATAACGCCGAAACCCAGCATATCGACTGGTCAACAATATAGCCAATAATCAATCTCTATCCAACATGTCCAAGCTGTTGAGTGACCAAACGTGCTCTTCAGACATTTCGCCCAGGCCCCATCACCTGTCCCTTCCTCTGTGACAGGTATCTCATGATACGACTGGTCACAGATAACAAATGATCAGCCACTATATTGAACAGTTGAGATGCGAAATGTTCTATTCGGGAAATTTGAAGACGCCCTATCACGTGACTCTTTGTTTTATGTCTATACAAGGAATATGTATTATACAATTTTTACATGTATGTTTGTATGATAACGTATGTTTTTTGCATTAAATCTAGATGAAACAAAGTGCCAAGCTATGAATGTGCTCTATGTTAGTCACAGACCAGCGTAATAGTACTTTCCTTAAAATATTCAGTATACACTGAAATGTATCAGCAAAACTGCTAATATCGTAGAAGATTATAAAGCATGTAAGTAAATTCTTCTTTACAGTCTGTCATTGTCATAGATGTTTTGTAAAATTATACCTCACACAATGATATAAGCGAAACAATTTGTTTATGTATGTCTCATCTCTTACATACAAAGAATACATACATATGTTGATAAAATATAACGTACAAGCCGGCAAAGGTCTACAAGAAAAACTTGATATGAAATTACATAAAACGTACGTTGCAATACGTTGCAATACATTGCTTTTTTTTAACTTACATCTTTACGACACAATTAAACAATCAGAGCTTGATTGTACGACTAGACAGTTTCCTGTCATCCCCGAAACCTGCCAGGGAAATCAGGTGTGAATAGCACTAATTAGCCTCGCAACAGCGAGACGGGCAATCAGCGAAGGGCTCCAGGTGTTGAGTAGTGAAGTGTCTCTCGGGCTTAATGAGTTAACAACAGAGATATTTTACAGCCTAGCAGATAGCCGAGAGATGATCAATGGAATTTCATGAGGGACACATAATCTATGTCTCCATGAGTTGTGTGGGTTATTTTCTTCATTACCCGAATAAATACTATGGGGTTATGTTTTGATAATCATGTCTTCGATGCATACGTCTCAGCCATTAGAGGTGTCCATCTGAATGTAGTAAGTGAGTTTAGACTTATACCGCCTTTAGCAATATTCCAGCAATATCATGGGGGGGCACACCGGAAACGGGTTTCACACATTGTACCAATGTCGGGAATCGAACCTGGTCTTCAGTGTGATGAGCGAACGCTTTAACCACTAGGCTACCCCACTGCCGGCCCCCATCTGAAAGTAAATAATCACTTGTGCCCAACACCTTCTCACTTATATTTTAGTTTATTGAGGCCGATGAGCAAACAGTCCTCTAAATTACTTAATCATAAACATACCAAGTATTCTATCCACAAACCGTTTGTAGTACTATGCCATTTGTAAGCCTATGGTATAGTATAGAGTCATGATAGGTCGTCAGAGCTCCAGATAAGATTTAGCTCATGTGGGTACTGTACCCACTGTATTTTTTTGGAGTGGGTATTATGAATGTTGATTGGGTATTTCATTTTCCGTTACCCACTGCTTTCAAATATGTGAGTATTTCAGTCATTTTACTCACCTAAGTATATGTCATTGAGTAAGTTTACTGAACAGGTATGTTCTGCCTTATGTCATACCTAATCAAAACCAACTTAAATATAATGGAAATGATTTCATAAAAAGCACTCATCCTATACTGACAGTACAACACTTGTCCTATACTAACAGTACAACTTGATAGCAATCGATGTCTTTTTCATTACACAAGCGATTTTTATAAATATATTCCGTACGCATTTGTTTTAAACTTGTTGAGTATCTAACATTTTAAATGCTGAATTGGTACGCAACAATTTTCTTTCAATGCGTAATTGAAAATTTTCTATGCGTATTTTACCCGGATACGCAGCTTATCTGGGCCTCTGGGTCGTAACATTACGAACGCTTTGTGGATTGGGACCCGGAAATGTAACTGTCTATGATTCTGTTTGACCACAGAATATGCACATATGATCTATGATGAATACATCATCATTATTACCCTCACCATGCTTACTGTCATTTACATTGTGTCAGGCAGACTAAAAGTGACAAACAGCTTCAATCGCAACCAAAATAAAAACAATCTTTGAACAGGTTCCAGCAGAGTGGATCATTATAACCCTCATGGGGCCATGGGGACTGTATACATGATCCCTCACCACACAACCTCCCCCCCAACCCCCTGTGCTACACAACCATATATAGTCCCCTTTCAACTGTGAAATAAGTTATAATTGTGTTCATGGTAGGGGACACCAGAAAAGGGCTTCACACATTGTGCCCATGTGGGGAATCAAACCTGGGTCTTTGGCGCGACGAGCGAATGCTTTACCCACTAGGCTACCACACAGTGGCCTGTCACACAGTTGTGAGTGCCGACAATTCTTTCCTCTGATTTACAAAGTAAGATGCAGGCCAGGTAGAATATGTGTGTGTACGTATTGTCTTTGAACTAGTATGTTGTACATGGCAATGTGCAGATTTCCACTGAATCAGTGATGAATAAAGAAATGATTTATCACTTCACTTACACTGAAAGGCTCTGTATATAGCACAAGCATGCAGTATATCATTATTGTGAAAATTTCAACCATGACTAATGAGTAAATGAAACCGTATATCGCTTCATTAATGCTGAATAGTTCTTATTTCAAATGTTAAAAATATTGACATTGCATGATTTTAAGTGATTCAAATGATATTCCATGACAATAACAACCATGTAATTGAGTTTGGAAATACTCTTCAGTAAGAATGCGGTAAAAATCAATGCAAGATATTAAACACGTTAAACAGCCTCTTGAATACTTCAGACGCACTGACTAATATTCAATAGTTAAAAAATACAAAATTAGTAAATGCACAGACTATTCATAATTTACATAGATTACAAGGGCTGCGCAATATAACCGGTTTACCGGTTCAGACATGAAAACGATACGCATTGCGATACGCTGATCGAAAACCGGTATTTTAACTTGCATTCGGAAAACTGCGTAACACTCTGAAATCTTCGGATATTTCCTTGTTTCATTTGTGCCAAATACTATTTACATTTTTATTTTGTCATGATTAAAAGTTTTTATTAAAGTTTAATCAAGCATAGTGATTTTGTTGTGTTCATGCTTTATAAATCAAGCATTAACTCGATTATAAGTATTTTTTGTTTAAAAATACTTCTTGCAATATATTGCAATACATATCGCAATATATGCCTTCACATCGCAATATGAAAATTCTCTGCAATACCCACCCCTATAGATGACTAATGCATATTGAAAGTATCATTCATGATGTTTCACCTCATCATTTATTATCCATGAAGATCCGGGTTAGAATTGATCTTCAGTAACCTATGCTTGTTGTAAGAGGCGACTTTTTATGGGATCAGGTGGTCAGACTCGCCAACTTCATTGACACCTCATCATACCCCAATTATGTAGATCGATGCTCATGCTTTTGATCACTGGACTGTCTGGTCCACACCCGTATATTTACAGACTGCCACCATATTGCTGACTGCGGCTTCAAACTACACTCACTCACTCATAATTTATTATTCTCAGTCATCACAACTCCTTACCGGCATCTTTTCTGTTTCGCCGCCGATATCGAAGTTCACAAGAGACCGTGCTGTGTTTGCGCCATAATACTTGTCAGATGGCACTTTTAACTCCCCAAAACTGTCACGCTCGACACGCAGAGTTTTCTGAAACCAACCAATCAGGGTAATCCTGTAATTTTTGAAAGCATAATTATATAACTTATTTAACACGGATGTAACTTGGCTCCTTAAACATGCCAAACTACCTGGAATTCTACCAGTTGTAAGCATACTTCAACATTAGATAAACCCTGGCTTGCACCAAGCTGCATCCTGCTTCTACAAGAACACAAACATTCATTTTAGTAAATGCCAAGGTTATACTTGATGTCTATGTGGTGTCCAGTACGCACAAATATATATACTGAAAGCAGACAGTTAGGTTCAATGTAACAAATTCCTGACAAATATATTATCCAGTAATAAAACATTTATCAAATCCTACCATACAGTACACTACATGTACATTTCAATACTTTACAGGACCCTCACATTTCCAGTTGGAACACTTGAAATGTATTAATAATGGTCCTCAGAAACCTCAGTTTTCTAAGTCTAGGTAAAACAAGGAAGCACTGTCATCATGTTTAAGAGAAACAGAAGAAATGATGCATAATAAAGGAGGGAAAGAAACTTTTCAAAATTTCTCTTAGACCACAGGAAATCATTAGTGGTCCTGTCTGAACTTCACTGGTCCAAAATAACATTCCTAGATTTACTTAACTATGGATACAAAATTCACTGGCCACCAGGACCACTGCTTGAAACTTACATATAGTGGTCCTGATGATGTTTACTAGCCAGGGATAACAGGACCTGCATAAATTTCACATTGTAAAGACAGTGCGGGAATTTATTACAGCTAGCCTTTTGATTTCGTTGATAGGCATGTACATGACATTTTTTAGGGATAGTCTTTATAACTATGTCAGGAGTTAAAAACTTCAACAAAACAATAATTGATCATGAAAAACAGAAAATCCTTCATGTACATTTAATAGGCATAAAACTCAATTATAATGGACTAGACAGTTAATTTTAAAAATTAATCTGTATATATAGTGTTAAGACACAGGGACCTGTCACTTTTTCCCCTTTTAATAGTTTTCTAGTGTTAAGACCCATCAGTGACAGTATACCTGGAATCGTTGATGCTATTTGTTAGCATTACAAGTACCTTTCATTGTATTTACATGTCCAGCATATAACTAAACTACGAGTTTATTCATATGAACTATGTAATTACATGTCCTTTACAAATGTGTACTAGACTTGCACCAGTCTCTAAGTCAATAACTATCAATTTAAATTCTTATTTGTAGAGTATATAAAAATTAAAAAAACAATTGGTACCTGAAAAAAACTGTTTTAAACACTTGCTATTGTCTGGATAGTAAAACCATTTATCCATAGACTAAACATGCAGTGCTAGAATGCACTTTACCGGGTGTAGGGATATCCAGCCAGGGGAGATAACCGAAACAGCTCCTCTCGTAAGCACAAAAACAAGGTCAGAAAAATGTGTCAAAACAGGGGGGTGCTTTTACGCGCATTTGTAACGTTGCCTCTGATTGCACAAAGAATACAAATACACCAATGAAAAGACGGATAACAAAACTAGAGACAATTTTTTTCATAGTTTGACAAATGTGACGTCAAATGTTGACTTTGTGAAGGTGAAAACTTCCGAAGTGTAAAAAAACATATTTATGCAAAGCGCACGTCTATAAAAAATCTCATAGGTAGACGAATTATCAAGCTTCAATCTGCACTATGAATTGTATTTTTTTAACAACGTGTTCATGTCGAAATAAAAATGAAAAGGACCCCACCGTCTATACCGGAAGTACTTTTCCCTAGCGATCAAGTGACAGACAGAGCCTGCCAGCTGAGATCGTGTTTGTCAGCAAGCGTGGAAATACCGCCTTTCTACGAAATAGGTGAGTGACAACATTTTTCATGCTTGCAATATGATGTATCCTGAACTAATGAACAAATATACACCATTTATTACCGCCAATCAATCCAATTATGATATATACTTGGCCTAAATAACGTGCACACTGGGTTGACCTATTTTTTCGTGAAATTGACATGGTTATCAAAAATGAAATACTACTGACAGTGAATGACAGTAAATTTGATTGTGTGTTACTGTTAGTATATACAAGTTAGCAACATTTGGCAGTTGACCATTTTTTGTATTATCTCTGTTTTCAGTTGCATTCCATTTACAAAATCCCTCCACATTTTTTTAAGTTATATAAAAATTGCCATTGTTGATGAAATAACAATAATATGTAATCAATTATTTACTGTTTAAGCCTTGGGCCATTAAATTGTCACGATCTAATTAGTGCCATACTGTTAAGAAAATATGTTAATTTTTATTTTCCTTAATTTTCAGGACCAGGGCTGACCAGCTGAAGAGAAGAAGCCAGACTACTTATGTTTTGCAAAGTGACAGAGATTGGTCGCTATTGTTTCTTCAGATTTTATTATTATCATGCAACTTGACCTGTATGCTGTTTTTGTGATATATTTTAAACATTTATACCTGCCATATATTGACAGTTTGTGATAGAGTTGAAAGAGCAGGACTGGATAGCACTCTTTCAAAGAAAATGTTTCTTCATCATATGTTGTGCATTGATCTGCATTGATCTTTGCCAAAATGGATTCATATGACCCAGGATCATGAAATAACTTGCAACTGAAACTGTATTTGTTGGAAACTATTTGCTTAAGTATTTATGATCATATTCAAAAGACACCTAGACCACGGCCTCTAATATAAATATCAGATATGTTATATAATGTTATCAATCCATCATGTATGAGATATTGGATATGATATAAAAAGGCTTAGCTAAGATTCTACATGCTCCTTGGGCCAGGTTTTTGTTTTCAACCCTGTGATATATATTTTATGTATTATGTAGGAGTTTCTAGAACCTTATTTATTCATTTCGTTGTGGTACATACGCTGTCTGTAGAAAGGAGCAAGAGGTCCCTATTTTACTTGATTTTACTTATTTTGACTCCAGAGACTTTAGTTAACATGAAACTTGCCTTGTATGCATGTATTGTCATTTTCTAGTCATTAATGCATGTCATACATGGCAAAATTGTAATGGTAATTAAACAGCAGAAATGGGTACCACTGTCAGCGACAGATTTTGCTGTTGAATGTGTTAGATATATCACTTTTATTGCAAAAATAGATAGACATTTTTCTTTTCTGAGGGTGGGTGTCTTGTAAATCTAATAACTTTTTAATAAAAAATTTGGGTATGAAAATCAAAGTGTTTTGTTGTTATTGAAACTTCACTCTAGCAACACATAAAATTTGGTTGAAAAATTCCTATTAATAAAAAATGAGTGGTTATGCCTACCGGGTGCAGCCGTCACTGCTCGCTGCGGGGCAGTTGTCGCCCTATAGATCTATAGCTCTACCGCGCTGTCTCCAGCGCTGTCTCGCTATATCGCGTTAATTGCTCTGTCTCCCTTCACTGCACTGAATGAACTTATAAGGAGTGATCACGAGCTCAAATGAAAAAAACAAAACAAACACTGAAATATTCTCACGTCATTACAGCGGTCTCCATTCATCTCTGACTCTGTGGATAATCCTCGCTGAGATCTCCTATTTATGACTGGCTGTCCCTGGAAATGTGAATTCAGAGCTGATGAAATACACGAGCCTCTACTACTTATCCCTTTAACTGTCGCGGTTGTCAAATATCTTTTCGCTCCACCAATCCAGGCTCTCAACACGGTTATGTGTCGCACGTGTCCCACATACATGACCTGGCTGTAAGCTGGTTCCCAGCTCCCTTTCCGCGCGCCACCTTGCGTATATATTGCAATATGCTAGACGGGGCCCAGCTTAAACCTGGCTGCTGACAAAATCAAAACGAGTTTTGTGAAAAGAAGAAACAGGATCACTAAAACGAAATAGGTACTTTAGATTACCAAGTGCAAAACACTAAAAGAAAACAGTTTGTACCTTTGTAGGACGACATGTTTGTACTGCATTCAAAGGAGATTATGATATAAGCAGGGAGTAAGAGTGGCCTCCCTTAGAATTCTGAGCTCAAATTTATCAAACAACGAGGAGTTAGAGTTCTATGGATATACAACTTCTTTAATATATCCATAGAACTCGCCTCGTTGTTTCATCACACCAACTGAATGCCACTCAAAGAAATCTATTTCATCAGTTATTGGTGGGCAATTCTTGATCTAAAAAAATATCTATGGTGATAATTCATGCCCATTTGTACACATTTATGTTCAGAAGTATGGCAAAATGTATCATAACAACAAAGAGGTTCTATTAACGTTAATGTTTCATACAATTCATACTCATATACATCTTGTAATTTATATTTATTGCACCATTTCATTAAACCACTGGCCAAGTACATTCTATACACCGTTCATGACGAACGTATATGTAATGTAATGAATTATGTTACCATTTCCATTGCGGTATAGGCTCTTTTCTGTGTGTCGTTGATTTCAGTGTTAAAACATCACAATTTGTGCGCTATCTGGATACATGTTTTTGTTTACCTATAAACGCGTGGCCCGTGCATTATCGGGGCCGGGCGGTGGGGTAGCCCAGTGGTTATAGCGTTCGCTCGTCGAGCCGAAGACCCGAGTTTGATTCCCCACATATGTACAATGTGTGAAGGCCATTTCTGGTGTCCCCATCAATTTTATATTGTTATTGCGGCATAAAACCACACTGTTATAAGATTAAAAAAGGCATCTGTTATACAAGAAACGTATCACAAATTAGTTAGTGAGGATTACTGTGATTGCATCAGAAAAGCAATGCTATTACGGCTTGGTAATAAAGTAAGGGATCAAAACAACAGGATAAATCTTATTGACAGAACAGGAAAGTCCTTTTAGGTATTAATGAACAATGAATCACAGATGAGAGTTTAAGTAATTTTCCGATCACGAGGCAAGACATGAGACCATGGAATGATGTAATTTTTAACAAATCAGAGGGATTGTATAGGGTCATGTGACAAGGTTGGAGCAGGCTCGAACACCTTTAAAAGATACCGTCAGCACTAGAAAGTGGTGCGGGTTACAAAGTCAGCAGAGCGTTCGCATCGCGATCGATATCCATATCTGGTGAAGAGCTTGCCCCATCCTGTCCAGACCACGCACCTTGTAATGAAGAGAGGGATCGAGTAAATCTATGTGAGTATAAAACCTGGTGTTGAGTTATTCATTGTATGCTAGAGTGCCAGCACATGAATGAAATGTGTTTATTGAGGAGTTACAGTCGTCTGACCCCTCACTCCTAGACTTAACATCCCCATGGACCAAGTGTGTAACTTGAGCTTACATCACCCCTGACAATGCGGAACGGCCATCTTAATAGGTAACGGGTAGTAGGGTTTACTAACACCCAAATCCCAGTTACGACAATACTCACTCACTCATTAATGAGCTTGCCTGATCGCACGTCTCTATCCCAGACCCAATATCGTCGGATCATTGGTTTTCGGACATCGTTTGTATTCAGACGGGATTGCTCACTCGGACTATGACGCGGGTTGCTGCGTCTCACAGCTTGTGATTGGTTGAAGTTATCGTTTATAGTGAGTGAGTGAGTGAGTTTAGTTATACGCCGCTTTTAGCTATATTCAGATGAGACTTGTTCTTCCTTGTAGTGACGATCTCTAATCAACAGAGTTCCCTGTCAGCATCAGGTCAGTCCCATCTGATTGCATGCTCTACGACAAAGGAGACTGTAGTGAGATTTCTCACCACACAAACGATATAACACTGACGTTATTCCATAGCGGGCGTGTGAGTGAGTGAGTATGGTTATTACGTCGCTTTTACCATATTCCAGCAATATGACAGCAGGGGACACCAGAAATGGGCTTCAAACAGTGTACCCATGTTAGGAATCGAACCGGGGTCTTCGCTGTGACGAGCGAACGCTTTAACCACTAGGCTACACCACCGCTCCTATCATTTATGAGTGGCATGATTTACAAGTGTAAATAATCGACACAACAGCAGATGTTCTGAGGTGCCCGAGAACCCATAACGCAAGGATAAAATGAATTGAAAAATGACTCCCGTCCATGATTTGGCATGTCTAGATGGCCACAGGTGGATTTAATCAGCGTGCTTCTTATGGGCTTATGTATATATATTTGGTAAATATTTTCAAATATGATAGGTTTCATCACAGGACTAAATATCAACAGTTTACGCCGTCGCTTAGATCCACAGAAATTCGATGTTAACACATGCAGCATAAACTATTCGTGGCAGATACGCACGATATAGAGAATTCCTGTGCATTTCGTCACCACTTGTGGCCACGGATTTGAAACGAAAACATCACCCGATTATGTTTCTTGGTTTGCCATCACCAAGGTCGTTGCCATCACCAAGCGTGAGTAAGTGAGTGAGTATGGGATGATGTGGCTTCAAGCGATATCCCAACATTGTCGCAAAAATTATAACAAAAATAATTTTAGGCGTTTTATTATATTATTTCATCCACTTCATGTACGTCCTTTTTGTCTACAGCACTTCTACATCTTGGTGTAATCCTGCAGCTGATGTAATGGAATAAAACACAATCTCATCATTGTGCCCCGGTCATCTTCAATGAACACGACCCGTGAAGATCCGGGTTAGAATTAGTCTTCAGTAGCCCATGCTTGTTGTAAGAGGCGACTAAAGGGATCGGGTGGTCAGGCTCGCTGACAAACCGAAACATAAGTCTCATTAACCAATACAGACAATTAGATACTTTTCAGCCGATTCGAATTTTCTCATGTGAAAGTGAAAAGAGACACTACAAACAACTATGGTTACACTGAATTCCACTTCCTTGTTTCATAAGAAAATGGTATTTACAAATTGATTTTAATTTTAGAGTTTTAAACAATCGTATTTCTATATTTTATGTTGAGGTTTAGGCAGCAAGTCGTTTAACTAAGACGTCACAAACTGATCCTGTTTGAAGAGGTCGTACAATGATTCACAATTCGTCCGGCTCACTGGTTACACCTGTTATGTGTTTTTTGCGCTTATTAAATGTATTTTCTTAACGTACAATGTGATTGATAAAATATCAAGTCCGTACCAGACCACCAAACTTTTCCAGCGGCCGTGCCTCGTTTTGAGATCTCCACGATTTCAAGATTTCCGTTTGTCAGAACACGCTGTACGACAGAGCACGCTGCACGACGTGTTTGCAAGGATTAGAAAGAGCGTAGTGTTTTCAATATACAAGTGATAAGATGTATCAAATAATACTGATTAATATTTATATAACCATTTGAATGAGTCGGTCTCAAAATTCTGGACTGGTTATTGTACTAAGTTTCGCAATAGGACGGAACCCAGCCAGCAGGAAACGAGACTGTTGTGCCATCAGTTTTTTTCACTTGATGGTTGACCCATATCATTGTATCCCAAATGGGAAGGTCGATGCTCATGCTGTTTATCACTGGATTGTCTGCTCCAGAATATATTGTTTAGAGACCGCCGCCACATAGCTTGAATATTATTGAGTGCGGCGTGAAACAACAAACCAACCAATCAATGAACACAGATAGACAGACAGACAGAGTTTATTCCCAGTAAAAGGCCGTAGGCCCAAAATACATTCAAAAGGAAATTCCAGTGTAGTCAGGGGCACAATGATCATTCAAGTGTGTTTGTAATAATCCTTTTAACATAAAATAGATACAAGGCAACAGATTTTACAGTGTCTACATTTGTATTCTTGAAAAGATTTGCTAAAGAATATACAGTGTAAGGCTTTTTAACACACTTTGTAATAACCCTCTCTCTTAGTTGTGAAAAGGATTCACAAATGAACAGTACATGAAATTCATCTTCAATATAGGTAAGACCTTTAGATTTACATGATGTACAAAATCTTTGATTATAATCAGTGTTGTTATAACGCCCAGTTTCTACAGCTATTTTAAAATTTCTATCCCTAAATTGTGCTAAAACAGCTCTTAAATGTGTAGAAAGATTAAACGATAAATAACGTTCAACATTTAATGCAGATTTAAAATACTGGTAATAGTTGCATTTGGGGGAATTACTCAGGGAAGTATGGTGTCCTATAATTGCCATCGCGTGGCGCGTAAAAAAGGAACTACGTCGTGGGCGACGTCGCCCACGACGTCGCATAAAAAAGACGACGTCTTGCGCGTCGTCGCTTTGTAAAATATATTTTGCCTACAAAAATAACGGGCGACGTCGTGGGCGATGTCGTGGACAACGTCATGGGCGACGTCTGACTATACCGAGTGGTTATCGGCCTCTGAACGTGGCTGACCAAGGTTACGTCCAAAAGAAGAATCGTTAAACGAAACAGGATTTTAAACGCAAAAATGCTTCAGTCACTCCCGATAAACATTTCTGTCGACCCGAAAATGTTTTTACACCTATATCCAATCAAATACCACCCTAGAAGGCCACTGTTCATTTTTATGCGACGTCGTAGTTCTTTTTTTACGCGCCACGCGATGGCAATTATAGTACACCATAGGGAAGAGTACCAGGACTGTTTTAAATTATCTGATAATCTTTGTTTAAATAAGCTTATAAACATCTTTACATCACCAACATCTTGGCTCAACCAAACATCTCCAAAACCAAAATTAAAAAGAAGACTTTTAACTTTTGATGCCCATGTTGTTCTACCACTATCATCTAATGACTTAAGCATAAGGTAGCTTTGAAAAGGTAATCTGTCATGAGGAAGTTGTAACAATCTACACCAATATTGGATTACACGGGTCATATAATTATATGATATATAATCAATGAACACAGTAACATATATATTTCAAACACGATGGAATAGATTCATATTTATTTGTCAACATCACATGACCCTAAAATCCAAACTGAAATTTTTACCCAATGTTCTGGCAAACTGGATCTTTAGTTTGCATCGAAGTACATTCTGTTATTAATAAAAATTACAATACTGATATTATATTTTGCCAACTGATCCAATGGCCCAACGTGTAAGCGAATAATTAATGTTCGTTATGTAATGTTCTAATGTATTTAACGTGCTTGGCAGAAATATATCTAAATTCTGGGCATAAATGAAAACAGACATCAGTCTGAACGATTATAACTGAACACTCGACTGATGCTGTTGATGTGTCGGACCACGCATTCAGTTCCAGGGTTTCAGCTTGTACTCGAGGAATCTCGCAGTGTGTCTGTTGGCATGCGTGATCTCCCATTTTTCCATCCACGGACTCGGCATTGTTGTGTCAAACTCGTCCACATCCGGGTCATACAACTATATCAGATGGAAGAAAGGATGTCAAGGGACCAAACATTTGGGACAATCTTTAAAACCCCCCACATAAATCATACAATAAATGTGTTTCTGAAAACAATGGGAACATATGCCTTTGTCCAGTTCTCAGAGAAAAGAATTAGACCAACGTTTTAAAAGAAATGACTGCATAAAATGTAAAATATTCTGTCTCTGATAAAATTTCCATCAACCACAAAAAATTTTTATAGCAAAGATGTTACAGTTTGACTGCAGCATGAAACAACACGCTGTCACTCAGTTTTGTGCCCACTGCGTAGATAATGAATAATCAATTATCCATATCTAGATATCGGTGTTATAACTCGGTAATATCATGACGACGGTGACGTAATGTTTACTGGGGCGGTGGGGCAGCCCAGTGGTTAAAGCGTTCGCTCGTCACGCCGAAGACCCGGGTTCGAAGCCCCACATGGGTACAATGTGTGAAACCCATGTCTGGTGTCCCCCGCCGCGATATTGCTGGAATATTGCTAATAGTCACTAATTCCCTACTAATCGTACTTTCTTCTCTGTTTCCTGAAGTTCGTCCCAGTTGACCTTGAGGTCAGGGTCTTTGGCAGACCTCATGAGGACTCCTTGCCGAATTCCGTAAAAACCGACAGGCTTGTTAGGTGCCTGCCATCGCAGGTCCAAGCTCCAACGGATATCAGTCGATAGGTTGGGTAGGCTGAAAATATCAAACAGAACTATGGACCTGTAGATCGTATGCCTTGATAAAATATTATATCCTATCTGTCAAAACTAAATTAGGTTACTTTGGGTTATTTTCCTTCCATTGTTGGTACGGGTCTCTCTCAGTCCATCTCAAATCTAAAATAGACAAAATTGTTAACACTGCAAGTAAAATCGCTGGAGTCAGATTTGAATGTTTATCATCAATATATGAGCGGCAAATCGTGAATCAAGCTGTCAAAATCATATCTGACCGTACTCACTACTTAAATTCGGAATACAACCTCCTCCCTTCAGGCCGCCGCTACAAAGTTCCAATTGTGAAAACTAAGAGAGCCCGTACATCCTTTATTCCAAGTACCATATCTCTCTTAAACAAATGTGAAGATACCTAAATCAAAGAATTTATGTAAATATGTTTGGTATCTCTCTGATGTGTCAGTAGCTCTGCTGATGTAACACAAATTCCTGAAAAGGCATTAAAGTATTATTCTATTCTATAGTTTTCACACACACACACACACACACACACACACACACACACACACACACACACACACACACACACACACACACACACACACACACACACACACACACACACACACACACACACACACACACACACACACACACACACACACACACACACACACACACATTGTGAAAGATCCACTGGAGCCAGTCCCTGGACGCATTTGAAAACAAGAACGAATACTTTGTATTGGATTCTGAATTTGATTGGGAGCCAATGGAGATTTTGCATGACAAGGGTAGTGTGTACAATCTTCTTTGTTCTGCAGAATATATTTATAACATTAATTGGATGAAAAACGATGCAGCTGCAGTGAGTTCAAGGTCAAATGAAACTTTATAACCTGTTATAACCAGGTTTAATCTCTTGGGTTGGTACAAAAGTACTTTAATATTGCATTGATTGTATTAAGTGTGTCATGTTTGTGATTTTCTTTTAGCCTCTTTACATAGGGCTGGTGTATCGGGCAAGTTTTATAATACATGTATTATTGCATCAATGTATTCCAATCTTTCAGCCTGTGTCAGAACTAAACTTGGCCTTTCATCTTGTTTTAAATGTTCTGTAGGTACAAGGCAGGGATGTATTCTAAGCCCACAGATGTTTCTTATATTTATTGATAATCTTCGTAAAAAATTAGAATTGGAGGTAGGTCAATTGTTCTCGAATCTATGTGTACTTATGTTTGCAGATGACATTTCGGCACTATCTGGCACGTGTAATTTGCTTCAAAAGAAATTAAATGTTTGTAATAGTACAGGGATGAAAGTTAACTTAAACAAAACCAAGATTATTGTCTTTAGAAATGGGGGGCCTCTTCGTCATTATGAGAAATGGTTTTATAATGGTTCCCCTGTTGAAACGGTTTCTTTTTATAGGTATTTAGGATTAGGGCCTCTTTACTGAATAAATACTGTCTGTCTGTCTGTCTGTTTCATGTTTACGTCATGTTTACATGTTTAAATTGTCACGAACATGCGTCTACAGGCAGCTTTCCTTTGGGACCTGTTCTGAAATATTTACTTCAGTAAAAAGCTTCAACACGATTTCAGTTAACTATTTGAATCATACCGTGAGTTTTCTGTATTGCTTCACACCTCATAGTCTTTTACCTTCTGCCATCAAGCTCGGCATACACATGACATAAACGCGAAAAGTTTAAGCCTGGGATGCTGGGCATATATATATATATGGGATTTTACTGCTGCTTCAACGACTTCTACGAACACAGAGCTGTCAACACCTCCAGTCCCCACCTAGCTTTGCTCCAAGGCTGTACTGAAGGCTAAGCCCATGGATGTATTGTAATTCTATCCTTTAAAGAGGCAAGTCTAGATAAAGGGACAGTAAGGACGCCAGTGTGTTATTTTAATTATTTCATGAAATATATCATTTAAACTAATAATTGTTACCTTAGAGACTTGTGCATCTATAACCGTAGACCTGAGAACGTGATTTTTCACAATAGAGATGTGTCCCACCTCCAAACCGTGAGAGACGACAGGTTTGATGTACATGAAATAGGCTTTGAAGGCTGTTAATGTTTGGCTGAAAATTTAACGTTTACACCGACGTTTTTCAGGTATAACGTTTGATCTCCATATACCATGATTGGTTGGTTGCCTAGTGCGGCACTCAGCAATATTCCAACCATATGGAGGTTCTCTGTAAATAATCGAGTCTGGACCAGACAATCCAGTGATCAACGGCATGAGCATAGATCTATGCAATTGGGATACGATGACGTGTCAACCTGGTCAGCGAGCCTGACCACCCTATCCCTTTAGTCGCCTCTTACGACAAGCATGGGTTGCTGAAGACCAATTCTAACCACATAGCATGAAGATTTATGGCGTAATCCCGATTAGGTATTGTTAGCACTCGCCTTCTGTGGGGGACCAGGTTATTGAGCAACAACATCCCGCCATACGGCACTGGGCATATCCTTCTATCTCTCTCCATGTCAACCCCTGCAACACACGGTACAAACACTCATTCACAAAGCTCATTTCTGATCATGATTCCTCGATCAAAGATCCAGGTGCTTTAAAGGGACGTAACTCCGTACAGAGAAATGTGTCTGAGACATATCACATCAGGAATCTAACCAAATCAACCTGCTCTCTTGCAACCTGTGATAAATATGTTACTAATACATACATACTAAGTTTTATTCTTGGTTGTTTCCATCTTGAAGAGGCGTAGTTTTATGTGCAACAACCAGGTAACCCATACAGCTATAAACACTATATCTCTATGTTCTGCCGTTCTGAACACGTACATGATGTACACATTCGTGATGACACATATACAATTTTGTAACAGCATTGATTAATAACCCATATGGTGAAAGGGGGTCTACTCTTTGGAAACTGGATCTGACAAAAATTTACAAACAATTTATATAAACGATACTGTAAACGTAAGTTCCTGGGTCCCAATCCACAAAGCGTTCGTAACGTTACGACCTGTCGTAACTCTATAGTTTACCACTACGAATACTTTGTGGATCGGGGCCCAGTCTTCTAACAGCAAACCACTTTTCAACACAACGGCAGCCATTTTGATCGACATTTTGTACATTATATTGTTATCTCTTACATTGTGTGTGTTTTGTATAAGACCCGTGTACCTACCAAGTGCCGCAGACATTTCGTCCTCTGGCAGAATGACGTACCACGTGTCTGCCCAACAGCATGTGTGTTTGCCAACACGCCCCGAACGGTGTCCGCCCACAATCATCTGGAGTGAGTGAGTTAATTGTGTGTTTTCAGTTAGGTCACGGTCTGTCCACTTCGAGGGAGAAAACCCCGCAGTAACACAATACAAACATGTTTACTTTCCTTCAGGTTTAGGAGAATAATTTTGGCAGAACAACGATCATATCTGGACTTCGTTTCACGACAAGCGGATCCTGACACGTCAAAGTTGAATAACTCTCAAGAGCGAATTTCACCAACCAAACTTCTCAGTTTTCAGTTTATAAGACTGTTTATATCATTACATTACTCCATACATTAATAACAAGATATTTTCATTCTACCAGGAAATGAATAAGATTTCTTACTTCCATACAACCAGTAGTCTCATTAGTGTCGAGAAGGGGTATCCAAGCGGCCGGCTGTAACACGCCGTAGGTGCTGTTTTCCAGGTAGGCCGCATCTGTAAAGTTGAGAAGTGAGTGAGTATGTTTTTACGCCGCTTTTAGGAATATTCAAGCAATTTCACGGCGTGGGGCACCAGACATGGGCTTCACACATTGTACTAAAGTTGAGAAGTGAGTGAGTATGTTTTTACGCCGCTTTTAGGAATATTCAAGCAATTTCACGGCGTGGGTCACCAGACATGGGCTTCACACATTGTACTCATGTGGGGAATCAAACCCGGGTCTACGGCGTGACGAGCGAACGCTTTAACCACTAGGCCACCCCACCGCCCCAGAATGATAAGTGATTAGGTGAGAATGTACGGGGTTGTTAGGATTGAGGTTGCGGTTGGCATTGGGGTTAGTAAAACGACAACTTTGTGACAGGCATGTTTATCGTGCAAACAAACCACTGATCATTATATTTATTCGTACTTAAAATCAGCTAAACAGGGCGTAGCCAAAGGATATTTATATATAATTTAGTCTCCAGTGGAGAGAAACACGTTTAAACACACTCAGTGAGTGCGTGAGTTTAGTTTTACGCCGCACTCAGCAGTATTCCAAGTATATGGCGGCGGTCTGTAAATAATCGAGTCCGGACCAGACAATCAACTGATCAACAGTATGACCATCGATCTATGCAATGTGGATATGGTGGCATGTGTTTAAACACACTTTGTTTGTGTCACTATTATTGGCGGTCTTTTACCATGCACCGAAAAAACATCGCCCGAATAGAGACTCACCTTGGTGCCAAGGTACAGTGGTAGCCTCGTTCTGCGGAGTCTTATAGCGCAGATTCCACACTGGGTGTCCCATGATATTTGGACCAATCAGCTGCTCAACTGCATTCAGTAGTCGTTCATTGGTCCACAGGTCTTTGAATTCCTTATAAGAATAAGACAACGAGATTTGAGGTCATTACTTGATAGCAATTCATAATGACATACTTATCCTATAGATGTAACCGTACTACACGAGTCGCGCAGTAGTCTCTGCCTATAGCAGAGATTTCCTATGACTGAGAAAAAGAGGCAGGTCGTTTTCATTTACTGATAATTTAATTCAATAGTCCGCTTATATGGCGCTCATATCCAGGCACATTGCCCGCCGACGGTGCTACGTACATTACTTTTACCGGTCATGGGACACTATCGTACTTTCGGATACTTGTTCAACTTCCTGGGGATCATACAGCCATGCTGCCTGTTAGGCGCAATAATCTAAACACTCACGTTGCCAGCACATCCTGACGGGTACCCATTTTACAGCTGGGTGAACTGAGACAATGTGGATCTAAGTATCTTGTCCAAGGATACTACGGAAATGTGCCCACCTCGGGACCCAACAATAGGTGCCTCCACCGGGGATCGAACCCGGGCCTTCAGCGAGATAGGCAGACGCCTTACCACTGCACTATTGCGCTCCACACACACACACTCACACACACGCACGCACGCACGCACGCACGCACGCAAGCGCGCGCACCATGAACCGTAGTAAGGGATCGTTAATAATTTATTGCGTGTGTGTGTGTGCGTGCGTGCGTGAGATATATTATGATTTAGGGGGTGGGGGGTTCACCCATTTTGTTCTGTTGAGGTAGGGGGTCAGCGATTTTGCACATAGAAATATTAAGATATTAAGTTTCAAAGGAAAGAGAGAGAGAGGGGGGTGGGGGAGAGAATCATTGGTTTTGTACTTTCATATCACATGTTAATGTTGGTATCTGGCTCATTCCGAGTGCCTACCTGTACAAGTCTGCTCTGCTTGATAGTCAGTATGGTGGAGCCAGGGAACTCATTCTCTATGGCACCAAGCCTCTGGAACAGTCCTTTGTCTTTGTGCAGGCCTGATAGAGACACAGGTGAGATTACAATTCTATTATGTATTTTGGACATTCTCTTTAAAATGTCCAATATTTGTCAGCTGCCGTTTTGATCTGAAGCAAGACTTTGAACTATCAAAAGTTCACTTGGACATTGATACCATTCTTTACGGCAACCCTGCTCTGTCAAATACTATTAATGAAAATATCTTTAGACATGTGCATAAATACATTGTTCGAAGTAAGCGCTTCGATTAATCAATAATATGTCCTAATATTATTATGTCCATTCATTACGTCCATTCATTATTGTTCATGTTTCTGATGGGAGCGGGCGATAATAAGTTACATAACTTGTGCCCAATCCCTTTTAACATTGAATAAAATATGTTCATAAATTCTAAAGAATTGATACAATGATACTAGAACAAGAACTGGTTCATTTCGCTTTAACAAGCTGACATGTAAGTGCCTCATGAATGCAAACAGTTGTTGAATCAGTTTGCAATTTTGATTTTATGATATTTATGTAGAAAACACATAACCCAGTGTGAGTGAGCGGGGTGGTAAGCAGCTTCAAGAAATCTGCTACAAAAATCATGTAGGGGGACATCAGAAATATGCCTGACACATTGTGCTTACGTTAGAAACTGGAGTGCTGGGCGTTATCAGCACGAGACTACCTGCTCGAAATGTCTAAGTGTGACTTATGTTTTAAGATCGTATATGTAAGCTCAAACAATGAAAACACTTTCCCTTAACGTCTTCAATATTTGTTCAATTACAGGAACCACCAAAATGTTCCTCCTATTGTTGCCATGCCAACACTCATCCTACTGCGCCATCATGTAGGTTATGTTATCGCAGGTGACGTCTCTTCAACAGTTGGGTCCCCTCCGTTAAAGAGTATACTCAACAACATGATATTTCCAGTTATTGGTCAATGCTAATATTGTTAGGTACATGCTATTCATTGGACGGACGGTAGTGTTGACAATAGTAACCTTTGTCAATATGACCAAAGTTATTATGAAAAGCCTTCTGTCATGTGACATCACAGCTTTAAAATCATTTTGATGCTGTCGAAGGGTCTGCTAAAACAGTGTTTTGTTTGTTTGTTGTTTAACGCCGCACTTAACCCACTATTCTCTCTTCTGATTCACTGTTTAGTCACCCGTGAAGATTTGGTCTTCAGAAACCCATGCTTGTCGTTTGAGGCGACTAACGGGATCGGGTTGTCAGGCTCGCTGACTTGGTTGACACATGTCATCGCAGCCTAATTGCGTAGATCGATGCTCATGATGTTGATCACTGGATTGCCTCGTCCAGACTCGATTATTTACAGACCGCCGCCATATAGCTGGAATATTGCTGAGTGCGGCGTTAAACAACAAACAAACAAACAAACAAACAAACAAACCGACCTTGTGGACAATTTACGTACTCTCCAAACCCATTCCCTAGCATATTGCGTAAAAACGAAAAACGGCAACAATGGCATCTTCGTCAACTCCCATCCTTTTATACCACCGGTTCTTGTTAACCAAAATGTCGCGTGGATGAAGATGGTGGCCACCCGTGATCTCATTATAACACACAGGACCTGTTTCAGTACCAAAAGATAATAAGGCAATTTAATGTTGAATTGTATACTTATGAAAATGTACTTTGTATTTTTCCTTTTCTGTGTAGATTTTGTGCAAACTCGTCCACAAGTTTCTCTACAGCGTCTCGGCAAGGTTGAAGATCCTCAGGTGAGAAGAAATCCTCCACTACTACGAATCCCTGCAAATAATAGTCTGTATATGGCTGGTGGACGTTGTACTAATTGTGAGATGTCCTATGGTTCTTCGCATAAGATACTCATTTATAAAATACATTGCACAACATCGATGAACTACGGTTTGAGAATGAATGCTACCAGTATGTATGGTCTTGAACATAATTCTTGTATTACCTGTGGACTTTAAGAGGACGACTGACTCATGCTACACAACGAAGGAATTAGTCACACCGGCGTCTGCAGCGACCACTCTAGCCTTGCTCCAAGGCTGTACTGAATACTGAGCTCAGGGATGTATAGTAATTCTATCCTTCTGAGAGGCAACCGGACAGTACAGGGCCCCTGCCTGTGATCCTGTGTGTTAAATCTATTATCTTTTAGAAATTATCATTTAAACTATTAATTTTTACCTTAGAGACTTGTGCAAGTCCACGACCACTCATACCTTATGCCGGAGTGCAGAATTCCGCAGTAGTGTAAATGTTATCTGACCATGAGTGACATGACTGTAACGGCTATGGGTACCTGGCAAGAGCCTGGCGATGTCAAAGGTTAACGTTGGAAGTTACTCCTAGGATAAGACAGCTTTGACAAGGCAACCTGGCCACACCCCATTTGTGAATAGGTTTGAACCCCAGCCTTGGACGATCCCAGTGTCGATGTTGATCTTGAAAATGGTATAATAACTTAATGGCCCGTATATGTTCAACATATAAACTTCAGTTAAAAACATTCAGTAATTCATGGTGTAACAGACCATGTGGGTTGTTTTGAAATTGCCTCATGTTTTACATTTGCGGCTTTCCGAAGTCTTTTGACAGACTCAGGTGAAACACAATGTGGAATCTTTGTTAATGTAAGGTGTAGCAAGACTGTTCAGAGCATCAATATGAACTTTCAATATGGCCGCAGGGCAGCCATTTTTGACATACAAAAATGATTACATCGGATACCAAAAGCCCTGTTTGAAAAAAAATACAAATCATGTGATGTCCGTTGATTTCCTTCATTTTCCTACTTCGTGAAAGAACTTCTTGATTTGATCTCCAGAGAGATGGCCTGGCTTCTTCTCCTTGGGTTGTTCCGGCATCTTTGTGAAGACGGCAGGGTTGGACTCGTCCGACCAACCGGGGTAGCTTTTGTCCTCCATCTTCTTTCAAATCCTGAAAATAACACCAATGTACCTTGTAGATATTTGGTTGTGGAATCCACTCTGGGATGTAGCTTAGGAGAGTCATCCTAAGAGGAATATGTCCAGCTTAAAAACAACAGTTTAACACGAATGTGAAAATTCTTCTTAAGGATTTTACAAGAGCTTCTCGCCCAACCTTTGTTTGCACTCGGTGTCACTCTCCTACCCAGGTAATTCCTTGCTGTCAGCCGCTATACTTTTGGAACATTGCTGAGTGCGGCGTAAAACAAGAAACCAACTAACGAATCAACTTTGCTGTCAATCAAGTAGCGAGACGTGACGATTCGTCACACTCTTTTCAGAGGCCATTCAACGAAATGCACATGCTTTTCATGTTATCTATTTTTTTAAAGTGCAGATAAAATAAATGTTAAGCATAGTGTATTCTATTTTCCATTCCATGTAAAACGTGTCAGTGTGTGGCTGTACATTTCAGTGACATACAGCAGACGGAGCGTTGTTCTGATATTGTTTTTAACTCAGTTAAATGGGGTTTTGTACATGCAGAATCTGTCACTTCAGGAACGGCTAAGTGCAGTAACTGGCATGATTGAACAAAACAGAACACTGTGACACGAGCTCTTATCGTTTCACGGTTAAAAATTAGAAGATTACACTCAAGATATCAAGCAGGTTTTGAGTGGCATTTAGAAGTTGGTCTGTTGAACAAGGAAGGTAGTTTATAGATATAATAACATGGAGGAAACGAACAAACTTTCATGTTCTTTAAAAACTCGAGCGGTTCCTCCATTGGAGCATGATCACAATCAATTATCAAAGTATATCTATGCGAGAAATATCAGGTAATCAAACATCACATGTTGATTCGTTACACAGGATATACAGCATACAACTACATATTTAAAGCCGCGTAGTATTAATGAAATAAAATTAGATTAAATTAAAATATTCAACCCTAAACCCTAAACCTGGAGGTAACATATAGTTAAGGTACGATAGATTAAACTTAAGACGAAAGTAAAGTTTCTTACCTGAGTAAATAAACGACGTGTTTATTACGCAGTTACAGGGTAATTTGTGACTGTGTGTCGTTCCTATGGTATACCTGTTCCAGTTGTCAGCTGTTGCCTATCTCGACTGACGATAAGGTGCCTACTGCACACTTAAGTTGCTCTATCTTGACAGGATTGTGTAATATTTGTTTTTGTTTTTCAAAACATGTACATGTACATGTACAATGTAAATAAAGATATATACTGAAAGCCATTAAAAATGCAATTTGACATTCATACTTTCTTTACTCACACTAATTCCAACATATATAAACCTAACTGGCAGATATGTTTTAAGTGAACATCTGTGAATAATTTCATCTGAAAATGTCCAGTCAACAACAACATCAGTGACGCAACAACGACATCAAACAAAGGAGGGCTCACTTGCAGTCAATGTCGTGTGTGTTCACCGTGCGCTGCAAGACATGCTCGCAGTCTTTGGGGCATTGAAAGACACACATATCTCAGGAACAGCTGTTGGATGGTCTGCAGCCTCTGATGGTCTGTGGTCTGATCATGACACCACCCCCTCCAAAACGATCATTTTCAAGGACACAGTTTGGCGCAAGTCTTTCTCCTTTACGCCGATAAATCTGTTGACGTCCATCTGCAAGGGATAAGTTAAACCTGGATTCATCTGAAAAAATGACATCTGGCCATGTCCTGTTGCCAAGATTGGCCCCATTTGCTGCTCATCGCTGTCTGGCAAGTCTGTGGCGATGCAATAAGGTTGGACAACGGTACGGGTGACGACACCGGATGTTGAAGGCAGCAAGGCGTCCTTGCACCTTTTGGGCTCTGAAATGGTGTTGACTTATCCCAATTGTCCTCCTTGCCTAATCATCAGCTGTTTGGAACCGATTTCGCAAGTGTGAAACTCGGATATTTCGGTTTTGTCGAGCTGTTATCACAGGTGGTGCACTAGGCCGTGGTCGATCATCAGCAACCCTTCCGGGAGCCCGAAAACGTTCTCTGAGTCGACTTACAGTGGATGGATGCACATTAAAGTGCCTTGCAATCATCACATCTGAAGCACCTTGGCTGACCATACCGATAATCTGATTCCTTTCGTCATGTGTCAAGTGTGGCATTTTCTCAAAGTGATTGAGTTCAAAAATTCCTTGTGCTTTTACAGGGCCTGGGTGCAGATAATGCATGTGCACAACGTGTTTCATGAATGTGGTTGTGTTTACGAGAAATGTCAAAGGTTCAGTTTTAAGAATCAAAGTTCACGTGAGAGGAATGCTCCGGGACTCGAACTTGAAATGGGCCAGAATAACAGCCTTTTATCCCTACATCCTCTGTATCGCAGTAAAAAAATCTTCAATAGAACTTTTGCGTTTTTAATGGCTTTCAGTATATAATAACTGGACACATCCGAGTTGTCTTTTTCTACATGCAACATTCACTCACACACTCACTCCTCACAAAAAACTTTAACAACACGAATTTTTTGTCTCATTACAGTTTCATTTATTGAAATTGCAAATGACTGAATGATGCAATAGAAAGTTGAAACCTATGTACACACGATTAACAAAATGATATTGAATGGTATAGAGCAATAACAGATTTACAAAGCATCAAAAGCATGTACCCGTGAAAAAGCAAAATGTGCCACATTGATGGAGCAAAATCTTAACATTAAAAAAGTTCAGCGATGCAGTGTTCAGTAACGCGAATGACCACCATGGGCACGAATGCAAGCTTCTGCACGTCTTGGCATTTATCAAATGAGCCTGCCAAGTTGCTGTTGCTGTTCTGCCATTCTCTCTGTTAAACCTGCTCAAGTTGATCCAGAGTCTGGGGGCGAACATGGACACCGTTAACACGCCTTTCAAGAATGTCCCAAGCATGTGCAATGGGATTAAGATCAGGTGACCTTGCTGGCCAGTCCATATGTGTGATGTTGTTGATCTGAAGAACATCACTAACAACTCATGCTCGATGTGGACGGACATTATCATCCATAAAGATGAAGTTAGGACCCGCTTTTTGCGTCAGACGAATGATTACAGGTGTGACACTTTAATCCCTGCACCATACACCAGTCATGGTACCCCGTCTAATGACTACAAAATCTATTCTCTGCCCAACTCTGATGTCGCCCCATACCATCAAACTTCCACCACCGTAATGATCGTGTTCAGCAATTGTACATAGTTGACATATCTTTCATTGCTGTTTATCCAGACACGTGCCCTACCATCGTTGAAGGCAGAATCTTGATTCATCTGTAAGAGAACATTCCGCCAACAATAGACCTTCCAATTACGGTATTGATTTGCCCAAGTAAGCCCCAACTGTCGATGATGTGCAGACAAGGGAATGCCTTGTTGGGTCATCTGGACCTTAGTCCTTCAGCATGAAGCCTGTTCCTTACTGTCTGTGTTAAAACTCTGTTTCTTGAAATTCTCTGAAGGTCCTTCTGGAGAGATCTGGTCGTGGTGGACCTAGTTCTCCGGGCGAGTGTGGCCAAATAACGATCTTCTCGAGGAATTGTGACCCTTGGACGACCTGTGCGTGGCCTCTCTGGTATGAGTCCAGTTTGGTGGTATCGAGTCATCGCTCTTGAAATCACGCTGCAGTGAACATTAAAATGATACGCAACAGCGGTTTGGGTCATACCCCCTGTACCATTCCCACTGCTTGAGCCACCTCAGTTGCCGTCAAGTGACGTCGTTATGGTCGAAAGGTTCTCCTTACCGTCAGTTTTCAACCGATGTGCATGCCACACATTTGCATGTTGTTTCTGAGGATGGTTGTGTTCGGGTGATGATATCAATGTTATCACATAAATCAATTTGACAGTCACAAAAGGTTGTGTATTTGTTGAAAATTTACCTTTCAGTAAAGTATCGCCAAAAAGATAAAGATAAAAGATATTATACTGAAAACAATACTTGTTGCTTAATTTTTATGAAGAGTACATCTAATAATACAGAAAAAAATTAATTCACATCATCAATGTTTACACTTGAAAAAGTTTGTCATATGGTTTCCATTTGTTATGGTATTCCAGTAACCTTGCTTTGCTATAATATCTGATTTTTATCTGATTTGATCTTGCATTAAAAGTTCAATTCTTTTTGAAATACGGATAGACGCAGTATTCGGTTTGTAAGTTTACATTTATAGATGTGAAGTTTAGCTAATAATAGCATCGGTTTGGAAGGATTCTGAAATATCAAATAACACTAGATCACAGTGGAATATAATTCTGGTAGCATGTGAACATTTCAACATAATCCACAGAGAGAGTATTGATTCAGGTTCGAATTTACAAAATGCACATAGATTGCTATAAACATGGTTCATGTTACTTCAATATGTATTGACTGGTATAATTCTATGTAATTGCCTGCACTGAATCCTTCTTAACTTAGGATCAGATGTTGTTTCAAATGCTTTGATAAATGTATTTGACCAGTTAAATCTTATTAATATTTCCTCTTCCCATTTTCAATCATCTTCAGATTTTCTTCAATCTGTGTCATAACATAAT
The DNA here is from genome assembly GCF_003918875.1 of Haliotis rubra. Taxonomy (NCBI): domain Eukaryota; kingdom Metazoa; phylum Mollusca; class Gastropoda; order Lepetellida; family Haliotidae; genus Haliotis; species Haliotis rubra. Next base: position 107,892 of record NW_025766070.1, on the reverse strand, counting down.
AATATTGTTTCGAACCTCTGTTAGAAGAAAGCAACTGAGTAATAATATCTTTTTCATAAAATGTTTTGCTAAACAATTATTGTTTTTATTGATAACTCCAATCATTAAAAAACCGGGACTGGATCCTAATGTTTTGAAGAACTATCGTCCAGTGTCAAATGTATCCCCTGTATCTATGTGTATGGAGAGGATAGTAGCATCACAATTACAGCGTCATCTAAAAGAAAACAATCTTACTGAATCATTCCAATCTGCATACAAACCCTGCCATAGCACCGAGACTGCTCTTGCAAAGGTTCACAATGATATCATGTCCTCCATGGGTAATCAAAATGTTACTCCTCTTGTGCTCCTGGATTTGTCATCCGCTTTTGATACTATTGCTCTGCGGATTAGGTAAACGCCTTGGTGTCCGTGGAATTGCACTTCAGTGGATCAAATCTCTCAGATTGTTCAATGTCTGTGAAAATTCAAAATGTGCTTTCTGATAAGCCAGCAAATAAATGGGGTATGCCTCAGGGCTCGGTTCTTGGCCCCCTTCTTTTCTCTTTGTACATTTTGCCCATAGGTGACATTATAAGGAAACGCTCAATGGGATTTCATTTGTATGCTGACGACAACCAGCTTTATATCTCATTCAAAATTGCTGACCTCTTCCTCGACCTTACAAGACTGGAGCATTGGATTGCCAACATCAGGCGCTGGATGAGTTCCAATTACTTGAAACTTAATGATGAAAAAGCAGAGGTCTTGATCATGGGTTCAAGACAGCAACAACGAAAAATCCACCCTGATTCTGTTAGCATTCGATTCGAAGATACTTCAGTGTTTCCAACCACCAGTGCTCTGGGAGTCACTTATGATGAAAAAAAACCCGACAATGGATACTCACATATCCCTCCTCAGCGGAGCACTTTTCCACAGCATTTATAATATCGGCAAAGTGCGTTACCTTCTGGATACACCTACCACCAAGCTGTTGATGAAGTGCCTTGTGTCTTCCAAGATTGATAACTATAATGCCCTATATGCACATTTTCCAAACAAAGCCATCTTCAAGGTACAGAGAATTCAGAACTCGGCAACTAGGTGTATCTCTAAGATCCCTAAATCAGAGCATATGACATGCATCTTAAAGCCATGCATTGGCTCCCTGTTTCCTCTTGGATTGTCTACAAGATTTGCTGCATGACTCATGACTGTCTCTTCAATGACAGTTATCCATCATATCTAAAGGACCTGATCTCCCTTTACTCTCCAGAACGCTCACTCCTATCGTCCAATGATCACCAACTCAATCAACTGCTATCCACCTCTGTGATGTCTGATCGCCCCTCAGTTTGCAGTCCCATGATCTGGAACTCTCTACCTTCAGAATTAAGGACCACTATCATCCAAGGAGGATTTCAAGTGTCTCCTCAGAACACACCTTTTTCGCATTGCCTTTCTCTAGACTATGGATTTTGTCGGAACATTTGTTCCTTGACTTGTTCTGATTTTGTCAAAGCGCCAGCGAGCACCTATTGATGGATACTAGGCTCTATATAAATAAATACTTAGGTGTGCATTTTACCAATCATCTTTCCCAAACTTTCGATGTTAGAGAAACAGTCCATTTGTATGCATGCAAGAAATTTCTGGGCGTAAAAACAGCCACGTCAACTCTTGTATGGTTCACGGAGAAAGTGGAAGATATCCATTGTACATAGAATCAAATGTAAAAATGATTAGATACTGGTTAGAATTATTAATAAATGCCTTCATACAGATTGCCACGAAAATGTTATGATATGATGATACTATGTGATAGCCATGGAAAACGTAATTGGGTAACAGAAATAAAACACTTGTTACGTTCATCCTGAAACTCATACGTTTATATCATTGATGCATAATTCCAGTAAAACACATTTAGAAGGATTGTTCATATATATTCACAAAAGCTTTCATTCTCAGAAAAAATGTACTACTACCCGTACATGATTAATTATTGTACTACAGGTTTGTGGCCTTTCAGTATGAAATAAAGATTGATTGTATATAAATCCATTATTATGTTTTTCATATTAAGAATAGTATGCAGCAGAGAGGGTTCGGGTGATCCTGGCAGTCAGGCTGGTAAGGCTCATCATCACATCGGGGCCCGTGCCCCCTCTACACGCAGCCCAGGCAGCGAATGGGACTTCTCCCAGGAAGCGCTGCCTAGTGGAACCCACCAAGAACTTTCCGGAGAATATGAAGGCTCCCCAACACTGCAGCCTTCTCTGCATTACCCAGAGTGTCAGAAGGGCTATGCTCGCGGTGGAGAACCCGGGCACTCTGATGATCTGCGCCAAGAGATCAGTAGGTACCAAACCAACATAGTTATATACAACTTGTAATTTATATTTGTTGCACCATTTCCATAAACCACTGGCCAAGTACATTCTATACACCGTTCATGACGAACGTGTATGTAATGTAATGAATTATGTTACCATTTCCATTGCGGTATAGGCTCTTTTTTGTGTGTCGTTGATTTCAGTGTTAAAACATCACAATTTGTGCGTTGTCTGGATACATGTTTATGTTTACCTATAAACGCGTGGCACGTGCATTATCGGGACCGGGCGGTGGGGTAGCCCAGTGGTTAAAGCGTTCGCTCGTCGAGCCGAAGACCCGAGTTTGATTCCCCACATAGGTACAATGTGTGAAGACCATTTCTGGTGTCCCCACCATTTTATATTGTTAGAAGCAGCGTAAAACCATACTGACTCACTCATTCATTAATGAGCTTGCCTGGTCGCACGTCTCTATCCCAGACCCAATATCGTCGGATCATTTGTTTTCGGACATCGTTTGTATTCAGACGGTAGTGCTCACTCGGACTATAGCAGGGGTTGCTGCGTCTCACAGCGTGTGATTGGTTGAAGTTATCGTTTATAGTGAGTGAGTGAGTTTAGTTATACGCCGCTTTTAGCTATATTCAGATGATAGTCAAGACTTGTTCTTCCTTGTAGTGACGTTCTCTAATCAACAGAGTTCACTGTCAGCATCAGGTCAGTCCCATCTGATTGCTTGCTCTACGACAAAGGCAACTGTTGTGAGATTTCTCACCACATAAACGTTATAACACTGATGTTATTCCATAGCGAGTGAGTGAGTAAGTATGGTTTTACGCCGCTTTTAGCAATATTCCAGCAATATCACGGCGTGGAACACCAGAAATGGGCTTCATATATTGTACCCATGTAGGGAATCGAACCCGAGTCTTCGGCGTGACGAGCGAACGCTTTAACCACTGGGCTACACCACCGCTCCTATCATTTATATGCTAGTGGCATGATTTACAACTGCAAATAATCGACACAACAGCAGATGTCCTTAGGTGCCCGAGAACCCATAACGCAAGGATAAAATGAATTGAAAAATGACTCCCGTCCATGATTTGGCAAGTTTAGATGGCCACAGGTGGGTTTAATGATAATCAACGTGCTCCTTGAGGGTCACATGCAACGTAAAACATAACTTTGCAGATTCTGATACCTTTCGGTATGGACTTACAGTAACAAATGATAAAAATTCAATGAATTGATGTTGCCATAACCAGACTAAGACTAGCAAATTGCAATCTTAATCACTATCTACACAAAATCAACCTTCATCCAAACGGCAAATGTATCACTTGCCAAATTCCTGAAACGGATGCCCACACTATCTTTTACTGCTCAAAATGTAATAAACAAAGAACCCCATTTACAGTCCGTTTGAGTCAGAAACGGACCGATGAATTGCAAATTTTATCATTGTACAAAATTGCCACATAAATATAAATAGTGCACATGTTTATCATTTACTAATACCCAACAGCTTTCTTATATTTGAAAATTTTCCGGACTCCACCAAAAAAGTTCTTTAAGAAACTATCATTAAAATTTTGACACAGTTCACTATTTGTCACGAGGGAGGAGTGCAGAGAAAGGGACAGCCAGGTGTGCGAGAAAGGATGGAGACGGAACAGCACAGGCTAATGAATCAATAACTTGGTGGGCACTTGTGCACGTGCTTCTCTAACACCTGGCTGTCCCTTTTTATCAGTAGATAGGTTGGGTAGGCTGAAAATATCAATTAAACAAAGAAAAGATATTTGCAATGGAACTATGGACCTGTAGACTTATGCCGTGATAAAATATAGATATATCCTATCTGTCAAAACTAAATTAGGTTACTTTGGGTTATATAGTTTGAATATATTTATAACATTAATTGGATGAAAAACGATGCAGTGAGTTCAAGGTCAAATGAAACTTTATAAACTGTTATAACCAGGTTTGATCTCTTGGGTTGGTACAAAAGCACTTTATATTGCATTGATTGTATTAAGTGTTTTAAGTTTACATCATGTTTACTCCATGTTTACATGTTTAAATTGTCGCCACGAACACGAGCATATATATATGGGATTTTACTGCTGCTTCAACGACGTCCACTTAAACAGAGCTGTCAACACCTCCAAAAAGTTCCAACCCCCACCTATCTTTGCTCCAAGGCTGTACTGACAGCTAATCCCATGGATGGATGTATTGTAATTCTATCCTTTAAAGACGCAAGTCTAGATAAGTCGACAGTAGTGACGCCAGTGTGTTATTTAAAAAATATTAATAGAAATTATCATTTAAACTATTAAGTCCAAACCGTGAGAGTCGACAGGGTTGATGTACATGAATAGGCTTTGAAGGCCTGTTTATATTTGGCTGAAAATGTAACGTTTACACTGACATTTACGGGATAACGTTTAATCTCCATATACCATGATTGGTTGGTTGCCTAGTGCGGCACTCAGCAATATTCCAACCATATGGAGGTTCTCTGTAAATAATCGAGTCTGGACCAGCCAATCCAGTGATCAACAGCATGAGCATCGATCTATGCATTTGGGATACGATGACGTGTCAACCAGGTCAACGAGCCTGACTACCCGATCCCTTTAGTCGCCTCTTACGACAAGCATGGGTTGCTGAAGACCAATTCTAACCACATAGCATGAAGATTTATGGCGTAATCCCGATTAGGTATTGTTAGCACTCGCCTTCTGTGGGGGACCAGGTTATTGAGCAACAACATCCCGCCATACGGCACTGGGCATATCCTTCTATCTCTCTCCATGTCAACCCCTGCAACACACGGTACAAACACTCCTTTACAAAGCTCATTTCTGATCGTGATTCCTCGATCAAAGATCCTGGTGCTTTAAAGGGACGTAACTCCAGGTAACCCATACAGTTAGAAACAATTGGTCGTCTTGTTGTGCTGTTCTGAACAAGTACATGATGTACACATTCGTAATGACATATTTTGTAACTTTGATTAATAACCCGTATGGTAAAATGGGGTATACTCTTTGGAAATTGGATCTGACCAAAACTTACAAACGATACCTAATCGTTACTTGTCTATGGAATACTATGAAGGTAAGGTCCTGGGTCCCGAGCCACAAAGCGTTCGTAACGTTACGACCTGTCGTAACTCTATAGTTTACCATTGACTTTCGAACGTCGTAGCACTACGGATGTTTTGTGGAACGGGACCCAATCTTCTAACTGGATACAGCAAACCGCTTTTAAGACAAGGGCTGTCATTTTGATCGACATTTTGGGGCATTATATTGATATACATATCATGTTAGTATCTGGCTCATTCCGAGTGCCTACCTGTACAAGTCTGCTCTGTTTGATAGTCAGTATGGTGGAGCCAGGGAACTCATTCTCTATGGCACCAAGCCTCTGGAACAGTCCTTTGTCTTTGTGTAGGCCTGATAGAGACACAGGTGAGATTAAAATTCTAAAGAATGTTGGTTAAACATTTTGATATAATGAAAACTGTTTGATTGTAATCATATTAAAGTGTACCAAGCCCAGATACAGCTCTTGGGACAAGAACTGGTTCATTTTGCTTTAACGAGCTGACATGTAAGTGCCCGATGAATGCAAATAATATTTAGTTGTTGGATCAGTTTACAATGTTGATGTTAAGACATTTAAGCAAATGTGAGCCAGCGGGGTGTTACATAGCTTCAAGAAATCTGCAAACAACATCGTGTGGAGGGACATGAGAAATATGCCTGACACATTGTGCTTACGTTAGAAATAAACCCAACCCACGAGACTACCCGCCCGAAATTTCTAAGTGTAACTGGTTGAGTATGTTTAAAGATCGCGTATGTAAGTTCAAACAATGAAATCAATTTCCTTTAATGTCTTCAATATTTGTTCAATTCCAGGAACCACCAAAATGTTCTTCCTGTTGTTGCCATACCAACACTCATCAAACTGCTGCCATCGAGTAGGTCATATAATCGCAGGTGACGTCTCTTCAACCGTTTGGTCCCCTCCGTTAAAGACGTCAGCTTGTATACTAAAAAAAATGATGTTTCCAGTTAAAAACTGCTGTTGTTGGGTACATGGTATTCATTGCCATGTTAGCTACCGTGCTGATATTTAATAGACTATTCCCGATTTTGTGTTATTTTGCAATACATCATTCTCATTTGGAGGCAAACGGACGGTAGAGGGACGTAAATGTGTTTTGTGAGTGAGTGAGTGAGTGAGTGAGTTTAGTTTTACGCCGCTTTTAGCAATATTCCAGCAATATCACCAGAAGTGGGCTTCATACATTTTACCCATGTGGGGAATCGAACCCGGGTCATCGGCGTGACGAACGAACGCTTAAACCACTAGACTATCCCACCGCCAACACTTACCAACACAAGACAAGAGTAAGCATTTGACACACATTGATGATAAAAATATTGAAAGTGAAGTTTAACAAAGCAGTCGACCAGCCCAGTTGCGTAAACGTATAGATGGTAGGTGTCGCTGTAGAAGAAACAGCCGATGGACAGATAAAGGCATGTAGGTCATGACATACTGTCCAAATCGCGTTATCCAGTTGACCTTCAGCATGTTTAAGATATTAGAACGTGGTCAGTGAGTTTGTGGCGTTTCCCTTGTTGGAAAATTAATGTACTTTCCACCCAAACCCATTCCTTGACATATTGCGTGTATCGTCATAAAATATTTGTAAAGTATGGCCTAATAAAGTATATTTATAAAAACGGCTACAATGGCATCTTCGTCAGCTTCCATGACAAAATATTCCAGTCCATTTATATCACCGGTTCTTGTGGACCAAAATGTCGTGTGGGTGAAGATGGTGGCCACCCGCGATCTCATTATGACATACAGGACCTGATTCAGTACCAAAAGATAATAAGACAATTTTAATGAGTGAGTGAGTGAGTTTACACCGCACTCAGCAGTATTCCATCTACGTGGCGCCGGTCTGTAAATAATCGAGTCTGGACCAGACAATCAATGGATCGACAGCATGAACATCGACCTACGCAATTGGGATACGATGACATGTGTCAACCCAGTCAGCAAGCCTGACCACCCGATCCCGTTAGTCGCCTCTTACGACAAGCATGGGTTACTGAAGATCAGACCGCCTCCGTGGTGTAGTGGTTAGAGCGTCCGCCCGGAGAGCGGAAGGTCGCGGGTTCGATCCCCGGCCGCGTCATACCGAAAGACGTTAAAATATGGTACTTGTTGGTCCCTACCTGGCGCACGGCATTAATGGGTACGACAAGGACTGGTCGGCTCGGAGTCAGTATAATGTGTCTGAGTGGGGTATTCATGCTTCACTGCGGCATGGTATCTCAGTGGGCTAGCACTATAAAACCAGCTTAAGTCTGGGCTAGTACAAGCAGCCGTACATACACATACACACGCATGCACGTCGTCATATGAGCGAAATATTCTCAAGCACGAAGTAAAACCCAATTTCACGTCACCTCACTGAAGATCAATTCTAACGGGTCTTCACGGGTAAAAAGATAATAAGACAACTTTAATGAATTAATTGTATACATATGAAAATGTACTTTGTATTTTTCCTTTTCCGTGTAGATGTTGTGCAAACTCGTCCACAAGTTTCTCTACAGCATCTCGACAAGGTTGAAGATCCTCAGGTGAGAAGAATTCCTCCACTACCACGAATCCCTGCAAATAATAGTATATATTTGGCTGGTGGACGTTGTACTAATTGTAAGACTTAGTCCCACCATCATGTCGTTTGCTGCCCAGGTGAGTGAAATATAGTTGTATTAACTATTTATTAATATACAAAGAGTAATGTTAATTTTATACAGTGCATGCTGATAATTTTGATTTTCTTACACAATAGATAAGGCTGTTGTACAAAGTGTGATGGGTGTTTATACAATATGGGTTGAAGAATGATGATAAATGTATGGATATGCAACTTCTCTACTCTGTGAAAGGCGACGTTTCGACATAGATTCTAATGTCGTTGGCAAGCAAGTGATCAACAACATAAAATTATCATCATTCTTCATCGCCTCAACTTCTAAAATGCCCATCAAAGAAATAATATAAGTTGTTCACTGGTCACGAGGGGTTAATGTACCATCTATGTTTGTTTATGTTCCCTGGGCCCGTGTTCTTACGTGTTAATTTTGAACTGTGTGAAGGACGGGTATCGGATCATAATAAGAGAGACAGTTTTATTCAGTAAAAGGTCACTGGCCCATAATACAGTCAAATCCATGGTCACACATCACATCAATGGTACACGTGGATTTATAAACAAAATTGTATACAATATAAAAATAGATTAACATTCTTAATCACATCAACATAGGCAGATTGGATCATGTTTATAATACAGTTGTTTATCGTAGGAGGGTGACTAAAATATTTCACAATATATACTACCCATCAAAAGTTTAGACTCACTTAAAGCACTCACTATATGTTATGTGTGTGTGTGAGTGAGTATGGTTTTACGCCGCTTTTAGCAATATTCCAGCAATATCACGGCGGGGACACCAGAAATGGGCTTCACACATTGTGCCCATGTGGGGATTCGAACCCGGGTTTTCGGCGTGACGAGCGAACGCTTTAACCACCAGGCTACCCCACCGCCCCTAATATCCCCAGGAAGTTGGGGGAACTAAATCCAAGGGGTTGAAAACCTTATACAGATGAATTGCACGAGGATCATGCATCAAATTGCTGAAAAGCATGTGCAAATATCGCGCATGTTAACAGCTTCGTTGTGGTGTTAAGTTTTGTTATGAATTCACGAATTTTCACTGAGTTTCATCATTTATTGAACTCATAACAATAATCTTTTCAATGTTACGAATTTGTTTTACAATACATCAGTTCATGTGTAAACAGTGCCCTTAAACTGTATAGTATATTTTGCAAATTCTAGTTTAGATTAGTTGACTGAAGTAAGTGGCTACATTTACACTAGTGAGTCTATATTTTTGATGGGTAGTATATTTACCTCGAACATCAGAAAAAAATTCACAAATATACAAACTATGCCACCCATCTTCAACAACCTTAATACCCTTTGATTTACAAAATAAAAAAAATTCATTGGAAGCAATATTTTCATATCTCATTATAAGGAGTACGAGAATTACATGTACCTCCCTACCATCGATTTGCATTCGTATAACATCGGTAATTTCCGTACGTCATATTTCACTCAATTATTCGAGATAAAGAATTACAAAGTACCAAATGAATTCCCACGGTTCGTCATTTCCAGCGGGTAATATGGAAAATGTTACTCGCTTGTAAGCGGGGTACCTTGACAATAATAGAAGAGCGCTCAACCAATCGGAAAATGAATAACATTTATGTGTGAGGTAACCGGGGCAGACCCAGATCACAATAATAATGATGGCATGGCTCGCTGCTTCTACTACCGTCTTTTCCATGCCTGTGGCTTTGACTTCGAGGTCCATCCATGGTACGACCCTGAACATGTCCAGGGCGTCATTGAAAATGATGCTTTCAAACTTATCTAGATAGGCCCATATACAGCCTCAGAAGAATTCCTGCCAACAAACCTGATCTTGTCCTTTTTTATAAAGCCAATGAATTTATTTATATCATTGAATTTTCTGTCCCTTTTGACAGCAATGTGATTGGCAAAATTCAGGAAAAGCATGATAAATATGCGGACCTCGCCTTTGAAATGTCTCGCTTGCATCCCAAGTACACCGTCGTCAGGCTCCCCATTGTTCTCGGTGCCCTTGGTTTGGTACCTCCTGATCTCTTGGCGCAGATCATGAGAGTGCCCGGGTTCTCCACCGGGAGTACAACCCTTCTGACACTCTGGGTAATGCAGAAGGCTGCAGTGTTGGGGAGCCTTCATATTCTCCGGAAAGTTCTTGGTGGGTTCGACTAGGCAGCGTTTCCTGGGAGAAGTCCCATTCGCTGTCTTGGCTGCGTGTAGAGGGGACAAGGGCCCTGAGCTGATGATGAGCCTTACCAGCCTGACTGTGCCAGGATCACCCGAACCCTCTCTGCTGCATTTTCATCTTTAATCTGTAAAATATAATAATAATAAATAAATAAATAAATCAACCAATCAATCAATCAATCAATCAATCAATCAATAAATCCATAATATATAAATAAACATAAAATTAAATATATAAAAATCAAATAAAACAATTCTAAAATTCTTTGTATGTACAAATTAAGTGACCCCCCTGCATGTCATGTACAAACTCAACTTATGATTGATACCTTAGAAACCTGTGCAAGTCTAGCAGTAATGCGAAAAACATAATTTAAAATCCTACCACACCATATTTTAGAATTTTAAATGGTCTGTGAAAAGAAAAAGCATTCCATTCCTTTCCTAAATATCAACCTGTTTTGTTTATTCTAGTACAATACGTCTTGCAGTTTTATGAATAGTACTTACGCGTTCATACCGAGAACTTAAAGTATCCACACGAGGATCCATATGCGGAATGCGATTGTGTATACGGAAGTTAACGGTCTCGAACGGAAATTAACGGAAAGATACGATACATGCTGAGCGGTCCCAGCTGGGGAAGGTTGTAAACATTGTTGTGACTGATTTTATTCGTGTCATCTGATTTTTTGACTAGCTGAACCGTATCTGGAACATCGAATTGGACTAAAGCATTGTCACTGGAAAGAGGAATTGCTGACAAGCAGCGTGGGATTGGAATCACAGGCAGGTAGGGATTACACATCTCGGCGAGAGGCGCGATAGGCTCTCGGGGTAAGAGTTCCCTCTGCTTCACGAATCACATACACTGGCGGCTGTATCGACTTTGTCAGTGTGGCTGTTGTAATACTTCTCCGCAGTAGTTAATTAAATCACGTGAAGAATATGCCTTTTAGAGTAAATTTAGTACTGAGAGACTATCATGACATTTCTCTTTGCACACTCCAGGAGTCTGAATAGTCCATCACCAAATGACCACACAAATCCAAAAAGCATCAGCGTAAAGAGTTTAATTTGCCGTTGATTGCAACAAATGTCAATGAAATGTATTTAAACAGCTAATATCTTCGTGTTTTAAATGTTGAATCAGTGTACTATGTCATTGAATACCCAATGACTAGTACCCCAATCTCTTACCAGAAGGGGTTAACAATATCATGACTGGATGTAGAAAACAGTATTTAATGATAATAGAGGCCTTGGTGGTTTAAGTGAAATGATTTGGATAAGATGATTTTAAGACTGTTTATTCAAAATGACAGATATGAAGAGCATCAATAATAAGCAATGTTCAGTCATGGACCAGGAAGGTCTCCTGTGAACCGTGGCGTATGCAAAAGTACATTTGAAGGTGTCAGCGTAACACCCCAGATAGCACACGTGATGTTGCTGGTGAGACAAGCAGGAGTTCGAGTTCATAACAGAAAAGTGCAATAAGTAGCGTAACATTTAGTAGGATTAAATTAGTATTAAATATATCCAGTGACACTAGAAACACTAAACAATACTTCCCCACTATAATGTGAACTACAAACATGACTAACCCAGTTTGGTTAAGTGTACGTGACTGGAGTCATGTCGACCAGCTCTGTAAAATAATCCTTTACACTGGTGAATGGGAAATGGGTAGCCATTGTGTGTCAAGGTTGAAATGACATTCAGTTATTGCATATGCAACAGGGTATCGGAGCCTGTAGTGAAATTGTCCTCCCATTATGTTTTATTTCCTGGAAGAATTATTGCCATGGAGCAGTTTTTATTAGGAAAATTTTCTCATTATACATTAACATTGGTAATATTTGTACCGAAGGTAGCATATTGATAGACCAGCCTGACCTTTGACTGAATATAATCTCCGATTGACCCCATATTGTAGGTACTTCAGTGTGACAAGTAGGGTTCCTCCCACATTAAGCTGTCACGTCATGATATAACTGGAATATTAACAGCGGGTTTCTATTTTGTACTCCCTGAGTTAAATATGTGATATCTGTCTGTGAATAATCACAATGCTGTGAATAGATAGCACTCACGGCAGCAGTTTTGGTTTATTACCATGGCCACAGGCAGTACAGTGTTCTGTCTGGGTCAGTTACCCTTGTCAATGGACATGGTTGGGTGACATTTCATCAATATAGGTCTTGTCATGACTGTAGGCCCTCATCTTGCTTGGCTGCCTCACCACGGTCATGTAATTTGTAAAAACATAACCTTGCTCCAAGGCTGTACTGAATGATAAGCCCATGGATGTATAGTAATTCTAACCTTTAGGAGGCAAGTCTAGATATAAGGACGCCTGTCTGTTAGAAGGATATTTATATTTTTTGGATTTGTTGGTTGTTCACAACAACGTATGGTATGGATTTACAACTTCTTTAATATTTACAACACAACATTTCTGGGTGAATGACAGAATATGATACAAGCAAAATATATAGTATACAGGAAGCCAGTGAGATAGTATTACAGATTGAGATGTACAGAGATTAAGTGATGTGTTCAGATGAGATGTACAGAGTTCAAAGAGATGTACACTGTATATATAACTTTATGCAAAGGACGTACAGAATGTTTATACAGTGTAAAGGATTGGATATACATGATAGGATTGATTAGAAGCCACTTATGAAAAATAATAATTATTAAAGAAGTTGTAAATTCATACCATATGTTGTTGTGTTACCTCCCAACTTCTAAATGCCCATCAAACATCTGGTTGTTTGTTGTTTAACGCAGCATCAGCAATATTCCAGCTATATGGTGGCGGTCTGTAAATAATCGAGTCTGGGCCAGACAATCCAGTGATCAACAGTATGAATATTGTTTTTTTAGGAATTATCACTTAAATTATTTATTATTACCTTAGATGCTTGTGCAAGTCTAGTAAATACCCCTCATTGAGAGGCATTGAGAAGTTGGAGCAGTAAGCATGGCAAGGAAGGATAACAATTAAATATGGATGAACAACTCCTTGATTACAGTGGGAGCTTCTTTATTACAGATCTCATTGTAATAAAGTTGTTCATCCATATATTGTTATCCTGCTTTAGTAAATACCCCTTCAGGTAATAAGTTGACAACTGCTGAATTCTGCAGGAAAATGCTGAACATATTGTACAATTTTACAGATGAAATAAATGAAACCAACATTTGAAGTGGCATTTGTAGAAAAATATAATAGTGCAGTTATCTTTACTGTATGAATTAAAATTGCTCAAGCCTTAAACTTTAGACAATGAAGTTGTGAACTGATTGAAGGATGTTCATGTTAGTAAAATAATGGCTGAACTTTTGTCATGAAATATTTCCATGTATGTAACAGGCATGTGATTTTTCTGTCTAAAGTTGGAATTCTGTCTTTTTAATCTCCATGTAAAAATACCAAAATATCTTCTGTTTTTCTGCATTTTATTTCTTCATATGGTGCTGTCTGTTAATTTTTGCATGTTCAATTGATAAATAATCTGGCTGAATTTCAGTCTTTTTCAGTTGGGTCAAATCACATGCCTGATGTAAGAGCACTGTATGAAACTCCCCTAAAATCTCCACAAGACCACAGAGCTGATAACTTTTATGACCTACCAACCCTACAGAAAACCAGCCAGTTGTATCAACATATCAAAAAAGTATTCTTTTATCATATACAACATTTAGTTAACTCACTCGGCTTGTATTTTTCTGTAAGTTTTACAAAAGAGAAGCAAGGAAGAGAGAAATAACATTATCTTTGATAGTACTGTGTTATGGGAAAAATGATTTTTTTAAATCATGATGGAGCAAATGTACATTATTATTGCTCAAGTAATAACATGTCTGTCTGTCTGTCTGTCTGTCTAGTAGCTTTTATTTTTTTTCATGCCCTGCTCAAAGTTTGCCCGTCTTGGGTGTGCGGGTGGACGGCTATTTCGAACACAGGTTAAACATGTTAAAGTACACAGTCATCTTTCTGATATTGTGGTATTTTGACAGGTAAAGACACAATGAGTTGTGTTCTCAAAGTGATACCTGCACTTGCAGTCTGGTAATTACCGGTAGTAGTAACTCTGATACTTGGCGCTTAAACTAATTGGGGTTTAAATCGCAGCAGCAGAGCCTCGGCTGGCAATGGACAATTTGGCAGAATCTGGATCCATATGTTTTTTTAAGACATACAACGCTTACAGATACAACCATTTATTATCCATATGGTGAAACATAACCAGTGTCATATATATCATATGTGCACATGTACACATATCACTTTTGCCTAGCAACCATTGTTTCTCTATGTCGTCGTCTGTGACGTCATTTAACATGTTTAAACAATGGAACATGACGTCAATGAACAGGGCAGTCACACTTGCTTACCGTGTTTTACTGCACAAATGTTAGGGGTGGGTATTGCAGAGAATTTTCATATTGCGATGCAAAAGCATGTATTGCGATGTGTATTGCAATATATTGCAAGATGTTTTAATTAACAAAAAACTACTTATAATCGAGTTAATGTTTGATTTATAAAGCAAAACCACAACAAAATCACTATGCTTGATTCACCTTAATAAAAACATTTTATGATGACAAAGTAAAAATGAAAATAATATTTGGCACAAATGAAACAAGGAAAAGAACTTAACAATCCAGTTAAATGTAATTTTCACCACGATCATTCCCACCACCCTTACCACAATTTCCACAATCATCAAGATTACCGAGTGTTACGAAGGTTTTCCGAATGCATGTCAAAATACCGGTTTTCGATCAGCGTATCGCAATACGTATCGTTTTCATGTGTAAACCGGTTATATTGTGCAGCCCTAACAAATATACATGAATAAAATGGATAATAAAGAAATTATTACGCTCGCAAGTGTGCCACATGATTTATACGAAACTCATGCAAAATTGTTCGCTCTTCGCTCTTGCTAAGGCAATACAAAATTTCACACTCGTTTCGTATAAGTCGTATGACACGCTTGCTAGTGTAATAATCTCTGTATAATTTGGCCTGAATATTAAGGGCACATGTGTGTGTGTGTGTTGTGTAAGTTGTGACTTCCTTGGCTTCTTTTCTAACAGCTCAGTTTATTTCTCCTCTATAAATTCAAAATGTCTTCTTTTCCAGATCATATATTGTGACAGTATGTCGTCAGAGAATGAAGTGGAACCTGTCCGTTACCCAGGACAGGTTGATACGCCCTTCCCGGAGGTATTCAACACAATGCCTAAACAACCGGAACAGAAGAAACCAGGTCAACTGTCGGAAAAAATGATAAAACAATTCTTTGAAAAGGTGTGCTTTCTTAAAATGAAGTCAGACCTATTTATGTAATTGTGTCAATTTATAAGATATTATAACATTATTTAAACAAACATATTCCACACGTGCGAAAACTATTTCATGAGTATTTCATGACAGTCCTCAAAATTTTCAATGATGTTTGTCATGGTAACCTGAACATATATAGGAGATACAAACATACGTCTAATGGGATCGGATGGACAGGCTCGCTGACTTGATTGACATGTCATCATGGTCATTGTATCCCAATTGAGTAGATCGATGCTCATGCTGTTGATCACTGGATTGACTGTCCCAGGCTTGATTATGGATAGACCACTGTTATATAGCTGTAATATTGCTGAGTGCGGCGTTTAACAACAACCCAACCAACCTGTTTTACAAACATATGTTTTGTGTGAGAAGATAATTTTAGGGCTGTTTCTTGTATATTTGATGCTTTGAAATTCTTAAATGATACAATAGGAGGGAAAGGGAACGCGACATTAATAGTCCATCAGCCTTACTTTTGGATAATGTTTACTCAATTATCTTTAGACTGCAACTCTATGAATGTTACATATGTTATATTTGGGATTACACTTTCTTAGTAAAGTACAGATTCTAGTACCCATGATGGGTTGAGTCCCATCCAGGATTCAAACCCACACCCTCAGAGTCCAGCACCTAATCGCCAGCACAAAAGGTCAGTCGCCTAACCTGCGCTGCCACCGTAGCTTCCATGAATGTTGAAACTAAGGCAAAATTTCAATAATAGGTTTTCAAATGAGTTTAAGATAGCTTAAAAATTGTTTTCAATTAGGGCACAGGCAAACAATATGTGTCTGTAACAATGACCAAATGAATCTGAAGTAATTTGATGATAGTGGTAGAGCAGGGTTTCCAGGAGTTTCCTTTGTTGATTGGCTACACATTGTTCTCATACAATATACTTATATAAAGTAGAATACTCCTCTTTCTATATTGTTGAATACATGTACATTGTACATTTAACTGTGCAGTCAACTCAGTCCTAGAAAGATTCATTGTTGAATTCTGTGCATGTGCAGGTATCTGTTGAACAGCGTCACACTTGGGGTACGTTCATAACTAATGGCTGTTGGGGTGGGGTGTGTGTGTGTTGTTGATGATTTTTATGGAGGAGGAGGTTCAATGTGAAGGCCCCCCACCCCCCCTAAAATGTATGTACAAAGTAAGTGGACCCTCCCTGCTTGACATGTACAAAATCAACCCTTTTCATGTACAAAATTGCTGACCCTCCCTAGTACATATGTACAAAATTGATGATGCCCCCTTACCTCCCAGAACAGAATGGATGATCCACCCTTAAAATCATCATCACGGCCCCCTAGACATAAATGGTTCCTTGGCAATATTCCTGCTGAAGGTCTATTCAAAATTGTGTCTGGGATTCTCCTGTTAATGACACTGAGCAATGTTCAGGGTATGTTGACAAGTCGGCAACACGTCGGACCAACTGATCCCTTTAGCCAACTCATTTCTCATTTGACGTGCACTGGTTGCTAAGTACCAACCCATGGGGCCTGCCCATTGCTTGTCTCGAGCCACTGGGTAACTTGATGGCTGTTTTTTGTTTTAGGGGTATGTCATTGTTGAGGATTTCTTCACACGAGAGGAGATGGATCCGTGCCGTACCGCTATAGAGGGTCTCGTAGAAGAACTGGCTCAGAAGCTCTTCAAGGCAGGAAAAATCACAGGTAGGTTGCCCAGAGTGAGTAGTGAGTGAGTGAATGAAACTGATGAAAGTGGGAATAGTTTGTACATGTCATATGTTCCTGATGCAGATTTTGCTATCATCTGGTTTATTTTGGCCAAGGCATCAATGTACATGATGTGTTTATGGTGACATTTTGTCTCTCTTGTAGAATTCATTCGATACCTGACCAATTTAATTGTATGTTGTATTTACCTTTATGCTGTTATCCTCTTGAGCAGTATTTACTTTTATGCTGTTATCCCCTTGCGTGGTATTTACTTTTATGCTGTTATCCCCTTGAGCGGTATTTACCTTTATGCTGGTATTTACGGTTTATGCTGTTATTATCCCCTTTGTATTTACTTGATGCTGTTATTGCGCGGTATTTACTTTTATGCTGTTATCCCTTGAGCGGTATTTACCTTTATGCTGTTATCCCTTGCGTGGTATTTACTTTTATGCTGTTATCCCTATGCATGGTATTTATCTTTATGCTGTTATCCCTTGAGCGGTATTTACCTTTATGCTGTTATACCCCCTTGAGCGGTATTTACCTTTATGCTGTTATCCCCTTGCGTGGTATTTACTTTTATGCTGTTATCCCTTGAGCGGTATTTACCTTTATGCTGTTATCCCCTTGAGCGGTATTTACCTTTATGCTGTTATCCCCATGCATGGTATTTATCTTTATGCTGTTATCCCCATGCGTGGTATTTATCTTTATGCTGTTATCCCCATGCATGGTATTTATCTTTATGCTGTTATCCCCATGTGTGGTATTTATCTTTATGCTGTTATCCCCTGTATTTACCTTTATGCTGTTATCCCCATGTGTGGTATTTATCTTTATGCTGTTATCCCCATGCGTGGTATTTACCTTTATGCTGTTATCCCCTTGCATGGTATTTACCTTTATGCTGTTATCCCATTGCATGGTATTTATCTTTATGCTGTTATCCCTTGAGCGGTATTTACCTTTATGCTGTTATCCCCATGCATTGTATTTATCTTTATGCTGTTATCCCCTTGAGTGGTATTTACCTTTATGCTGTTATCCCCTTGAGCGGTATTTACCTTTATGTATTTATCTTTATGCTGTTATCCCCTTGCTTTATGCGGTATCCCCTTTTGTATTTATCCCCTTTATGCTGTTATCCTGTTATCCCCTTGAGGTATTTACCTTTATGCTGTTATCCCCTTGAGCGGTATTTACCTTTATGCTGTTATCCCCTTGAGCGGTATTTACTTGATGCTGTTATCCCCTTGAGCGGTATTTACCTTTATGCTGTTATCCTCTTGAGCGGTATTTACCTTTATGCTGTTATCCCCTTGCATGGTATTTATCTTTATGCTGTTATCCCCTTGAGCGGTATTTACCTTTATGCTGTTATCCCCTTGAGTGGTATTTACCTTTATGCTGTTATCCCTTTGAGCGGTATTTACCTGATGCTGCATTCAGTTTGTTTTCACTGCATGCTGTAGTTGCCCTAAGCTGTATTCACTCTATGTTAGCAGTGGGGTAGCCTTGTGACGCAGAGACCCAGACTCGATTCGCCAATGTGTGAAGCCCATTTCAAGTGTTCCCCCGTTGTGATATTGCTGTAATATTGCTAAAAGAGGCGTAAAACCGTACTCATTCACTCTATGTTATATTCATTATGTGTTGTTAATGTTGTACACATTCTGTGCTTTATCCACTGTTTCAAGTGGAGCGGTTGGGTAGCCAGCCTAGTAGTGAAAGTGTTCGCATGTCATGCCCACGCTCCCAATTCCCATCATTGGCACTATGTTATGAAGCTCATTTCTGGCTTCCCCTGCTGTTAATAGTGTTATATAGCTGGAATGTTGCTAATAGCGATGTTAAAACACGACCCACTACAAACATTTTGATAGGGGCATACCGAAGGAGTGTCATGACAAACAACCAAACCACAACTCACTCAGTCACTCAGTCACTCACTGTTGCAAGCCAGTCTGTATTCTCCCACGCCTGTTTTCACTCCAAAACAGTTTCATCCTGTACTATGTTCTGCCTGTGTTGTTTTCATCCTGTGTTGTTTTCACCCTGTGTACAGCCTGTGTTGTTTTCACCCTGTGTACAGCCTGTGTTGTTTTCATCCTGTGTTCACCCTGTGTTGTTTTCATCCTGTGTTGTTTTGACCCTGTGTACAGCCTGTGTTGTTTTGACCCTGTGTACAGCCTGTGTTGTTTTCATCCTGTGTTCATCCTGTGTTGTTTTCATCCTGTGTTGTTTTCACCCTGTGTTGTTTTCATCCTGTGTACAGTCTGTGTTGTTTTCATCCTGTGTTCATCCTGTGTTGTTTTCATCCTGTGTTGTTTTCACCCTGTGTACAGCCTGTGTTGTTTTCATCCTGTGTTCATCCTGTGTTGTTTTCATCCTGTGTTGTTTTCATCCTGTGTTGTTTTCTTCAGCCGTGTTGTTTTCACCCTGTGTACAGCCTGTGTTGTTTTCACCCTGTGTTCATCCTGTGTTGTTTTCACCCTGTGTTGTTTTCATCCTGTGTACAGCCTGTGTTGTTTTCACCCTGTGTACAGCCTGTGTTGTTTTCACCCTGTGTACAGCCTGTGTTGTTTTCACCCTGTGTACAGCCTATGTTGTTTTCATCCTGTGTTCATCCTGTGTTGTTTTCACCCTGTGTTGTTTTCATCCTGTGTACAGCCTGTGTTGTTTTCACCCTGTGTACAGCCTGTGTTGTTTTCACCCTGTGTACAGCCTGTGTTGTTTTCATCCTGTGTTCATCCTGTGTTGTTTTCACCCTGTGTTGTTTTCATCCTGTGTACAGCCTGTGTTGTTTTCACCCTGTGTACAGCCTGTGTTGTTTTCAGCCTGTGTTGTTTTCACCCTGTGTACAGCCTGTGTTGTTTTCACCCTGTGTACAGCCTGTGTTGTTTTCAGCCTGTGTTGTTTTCACCCTGTGTACAGCCTGTGTTGTTTTCACCCTGTGTACAGCCTGTGTTGTTTTCATCCTGTGTTTTCACCCTGTGTTGTTTTCACCCTGTGTTGTTTTCATCCTGTGTTGTTTTCACCCTGTGTTGTTTTCGCCCTGTGTTGTTTTCATCCTGTGTTCTTTTCATCCTGTGTTGTTTTCACCCTGTGTACAGCCTGTGTTGTTTTCACCCTGTGTTGTTTTCATCCTGTGTTCATCCTGTGTTGTTTTCATCCTGTTGTTTTCATCCTGTGTTGTTTTCACCCTGTGTTGTTTTCACCCTGTGTTGTTTTCGTCCCATGTTGTTTTCACCCTGTGTTGTTTTCACCATGTGTTGTTTTCATCCTGTGTTGTTTTCATCTTGTGCTGCGTGCAGCCTGTGTAGTTTTCACCCCGTGCTTTGTTCAGCTTGTGTTGTTTTCATCCTGTGTTGTTTTCACCCTGTGTTCATCCTGTGTTGTTTTCACCCTGTGTTCAGCCTGTGTTGTTTTCACCCTGTGTTGTTTTCACCCTGTGTTCAGCCTGTGTTGTTTTCATCCTGTGTTGTTTTCACCCTGTGTTCATCCTGTGTTGTTTTCATCCTGTGTTGTTTTCATCCTGTATTGTTTTCACCCTGTGTACAGCCTGTGTAGTTTTCACCCTGTGTTGTTTTCACCCTGTGTACAGCCTTGTTGTTTTCACCCTGTGTACAGCCTGTGTTGTTTTCACCCTGTGTACAGCCTGTGTTGTTTTCACCCTGTGTACAGCCTGTGTTGTTTTCACCCTGTGTACAGCCTGTGATGTTTTCATCCTGTGTTTTCACCCTGTGTTGTTTTCACCCTGTGTTGTTTTCATCCTGTGTTGTTTTCACCCTGTGTTCTTTTCATCCTGTGTTGTTTTCACCCTGTGTACAGCCTGTGTTGTTTTCACCCTGTGTTGTTTTCATCCTGTGTACAGCCTGTGTTGTTTTCATCCTGTGTTCATCCTGTGTTGTTTTCATCCTGTGTTGTTTTCACCCTGTGTACAGCCTGTGTTGTTTTCATCCTGTGTTCATCCTGTGTTGTTTTCATCCTGTGTTGTTTTCACCCTGTGTACAGCCTGTGTTGTTTTCACCCTGTGTTCATCCTGTGTTGTTTTCACCCTGTGTTGTTTTCATCCTGTGTACAGCCTGTGTTGTTTTCACCCCTGTGTACAGCCTGTGTTGTTCACCCTGTGTACAGCCTGTTGTTTTCATCCTGTGTTCATCCTGTGTTGTTTTCACCCTGTGTTGTTTTCATCCTGTGTACAGCCTGTGTTGTTTTCACCCTGTGTACAGCCTGTGTTGTTTTCACCCTGTGTACAGCCTGTGTTGTTTTCATCCTGTGTTCATCCTGTGTTGTTTTCACCCTGTGTTGTTTTCATCCTGTGTACAGCCTGTGTTGTTTTCACCCTGTGTACAGCCTGTGTTGTTTTCAGCCTGTGTTGTTTTCACCCTGTGTACAGCCTGTGTTGTTTTCACCCTGTGTACAGCCTGTGTTGTTTTCACCCTGTGTTGTTTTCACCCTGTGTACAGCCTGTGTTGTTTCACCCTGTGTACAGCCTGTGTGTTTTCATCCTGTGTTTTCACCCCTGTGTTGTTTTCACCCTGTGTTGTTTTCATCCTGTGTTGTTTTCACCCTGTGTTGTTTTCACCCTGTGTTGTTTTCATCCTGTGTTGTTTTCATCCTGTGTTGTTTTCACCCTGTGTACAGCCTGTGTTGTTTTCACCCTGTGTTGTTTTCATCCTGTGTTCATCCTGTGTTGTTTTCATCCTGTTGTTTTCATCCTGTGTTGTTTTCACCCTGTGTTGTTTTCGTCCCATGTTGTTTTCACCCTGTGTTGTTTTCACCATGTGTTGTTTTCATCCTGTGTTGTTTTCATCTTGTGCTGCGTGCAGCCTGTGTAGTTTTCACCCCGTGCTTTGTTCAGCTTGTGTTGTTTTCATCCTGTGTTGTTTTCACCCTGTGTTCATCCTGTGTTGTTTTCACCCTGTGTTCAGCCTGTGTTGTTTTCACCCTGTGTTGTTTTCACCCTGTGTTCAGCCTGTGTTGGTTTCACCCTGTGTTGTTTTCACCCTGTGTTCATCCTGTGTTGTTTTCATCCTGTGTTGTTTTCATCCTGTATTGTTTTCACCCTGTGTACAGCCTGTGTAGTTTTCACCCTGTGTTGTTTTCACCCTGTGTACAGCCTTTGTTGTTTTCACCCTGTGTACAGCCTGTGTTGTTTTCACCCTGTGTACAGCCTGTGTTGTTTTCACCCTGTGTACAGCCTGTGTTGTTTTCATCCTGTGTTTTCACCCTGTGTTGTTTTCACCCTGTGTTGTTTTCATCCTGTGTTGTTTTCACCCTGTGTTGTTTTCACCCTGTGTTCTTTTCATCCTGTGTTGTTTTCACCCTGTGTACAGCCTGTGTTGTTTTCACCCTGTGTTGTTTTCATCCTGTGTTCATCCTGTGTTGTTTTCATCCTGTTGTTTTCACCCTGTGTTGTTTTCGTCCCATGTTGTTTTCACCCTGTGTTGTTTTCACCATGTGTTGTTTTCATCCTGTGTTGTTTTCATCTTGTGCTGCGTGCAGCCTGTGTAGTTTTCACCCCGTGCTTTGTTCAGCTTGTGTTGTTTTCATCCTGTGTTGTTTTCACCCTGTGTTCATCCTGTGTTGTTTTCACCCTGTGTTCATCCTGTGTTGTTTTCACCCTGTGTTCAGCCTGTGTTGTTTTCACCCTGTGTTCAGCCTGTGTTGTTTTCACCCTGTGTTCATCCTGTGTTGTTTTCACCCTGTGTTCATCCTGTGTTGTTTTCATCCTGTGTTGTTTTCATCCTGTATTGTTTTCACCCTGTGTTGTTTTCACCCTGTGCTTTGTTCATGTTGTGCTGTACTTGAACTTCTGTTCTGTTGGTAGATACATACAAGGATCTTGGATTCTTTCAAAGACTGACCCAGTTGGAGAAGGATTTCCCAGGTACAAACGTCCTCCTGCACAAGCTGGGCAAGCTCCCTCAGGTGAGGAAACTACTCATGACCATTAGCTCACACACCTTGGGATGATGGCAATAATTTGTAGTCAACTCCATCGATTTGATTTATATTTTGTTTAACACCTCACTCAGCAATATTCCAGCTTTATGGGGGCGGTCTGTAAATAATCGCGTGTGGATTAGACAATCCAGTGATCAAAAGCATGAGCATCAATCTACGCAATTGGGATACGATAACATGTGTCAACCAAGTCAGTGAGCCTGACCACCCGTCCTGTTACAAGCATGGGACCAATTCTGAAGATCAATTCTAACCTGGATCTTCACAGGTTCTGTCAGTGAGCATAATAAGGGTCCCTCCATGCTCTTCACATGTTCCATTATTATGATACAGTCAGGGGTATAAATAACCCATTGCCCGACATCCGAGTCCAGTGGTTTTTTCTGTCGGGCAAGCAAATTTGTGTATCACACTGTACCGGTGTCCAGTGGACTTTCCAATGTTAATTATTTTGTTTATTTAAAAAATCAGCAACAAAACGGTCGGTATAGTGGAAACATTATCAGGGCAAGTGACTTTCAATGTGCCACTGTACCGGAGTACACTAGCAATTTTAAAGTTATTTCCACCCCTGTACAGCCCCTGGACTCTTTCTCCGTAAAAGCTTTGTTCGAGACAATCTTATGCTATCTGACAGTATTATTTCTTTTCTCATGACTGTTGAACACTTTCTTTTATCATTGTGTAATATTGGAGCGATCGATCGTATAATCGGTCAATTGATCGATCTCGCTTGCGTCAGCGATTATTAATGGGCTCGTTAGACTAATCATTATTCTTAAAAAATGAAATATCAAATTAAACTTTAGAAAGTGTGTTTCTTCTTGTTATGTTTGTTATATCAAGACATAAACATATATTGCAGTTTCCTGACTCAATAAACTGCAGTGTAAACAACATACTGGAGTACGTGTGTCAGCAGGAAGCGTCCTTGATCATTTTGATCGTAGTATTGATTGGTGCCTGCTTTGTTTGCGCAATGTGATGATTGTGTCCCGTTTTTGTCCATTTGAGTTCTGTGGTGGGGTTTACGATTACAATTGATTGATTACTGAGCTCTGAATATTGATCTGCATATGTGCTCGAAGACCAGCACTATCATTGTGTCCTTAGGGCTTAAGTGGAAGCTATGGTAACAAATGGGTACAAGGTATTCATAAGAATGGAATGGAGGTATAAATAATACACTCAATAACCCTCACCACTGACTTACAACTAAAGATGTTTAATCCAAAGTTATATCTGATATGTTCTACGACTGTCACAGCAAACCTGTATATTAGATCTGACTAAGGAGTTCTGGTGGTTAAGGTAGATCACATGGTTGATGCAGGTCATCGTATCCCAGTCACATAGATTGATGCTCATGACGTCAATCACTAGATTCCCATGTCCAGACCTGATAATTTACAGGTCGTTGTCATATTGCTGAATGTGACAGAAAAATAAAAAAAATGAATTATAATAATAGAAATCGTTATTTTGATTACTTTCTGGAGAACTGCAATTTTGAATGTATATCTGGAACGTAAGAACAGCCAGTAGTTCCTCCTTTTATGGTTTGCATTGTTTTTCACGACAGGCATTTCGAAACCTGTGGTCTAACGAGCGCTTGCTCAATGTGATAGAGCAGCTGCTTGGCCCGGACATTGCAGGACATCCGGTGTGGAATCTTCGGACAAAGACACCCCAGAATGAGGCTACAACGGTTCCTTGGCACCAAGGTATCTATAGAGTACTCTGTATCAAAGAATAGTAAGACTGAAAGGCGAGTCATGCAGGAATCTCTCAATACAAGGGCTGTGGGGTAGCATACTGTTGTCACATAGAGATACTCAAGGATTTATATGGAGAAACATGTGACCCCCCTTTAAAATCATCATCACCCCCCAGCCATAAATTATGAACGGCCCTGATGTAGGCTATAGATTGTGTATACCTGAACAGTGGCTCTGTGAGGTCCTCTCACTTAGTAGTCCTTAGTGTCCTTTATGTGGAGTGTCTGTATTAAACAGGTTGTCTATGTTGATAGTTATTGATATCTGTAGATTGTGTATACCTGAACAGTGGCTCTGTGAGGTCCTCTCACTTAGAAGTCCTTAGTGTCCTTTATGTGGAGTGTCTGTATTAAACAGGTTGACTATGTTGATAGTTATTGATATCTGTAGATTGTGTATACCTGAACAGTGTCTCTGTGAGGTCCTCTCACTTAGTAGTCCTTAGTGTCCTTTATGTGGAGTGTCTGTATTAAACAGGCTGACAATGTTGATAGTTATTGATATCTGTAGATTGTGTATACCTGAACAGTGGCTCTGTGAGGTCCTCTCACTTAGTAGTCCTTAGTGTCCTTTATGTGGAGTGTCTGTATTAAACAGGTTGACTATGTTGATAGTTATTGATATCTGTAGATTGTGTATACCTGAACAGTGGCTCTGTGAGGTCCTCTCACTTAGAAGTCCTTAGTGTCCTTTATGTGGAGTGTCTGTATTAAACAGGTTGACTATGTTGATAGTTATTGATATCTGTAGATTGTGTATACCTGAACAGTGGCTCTGTGAGGTCCTCTCACTTAGTAGTCCTTAGTGTCCATTTATGTGGAGTGTCTGTATTAAACAGGCTGACAATGTTGATAGTTATTGATATCTGTAGATTGTGTATACCTGAACAGTGGCTCTGTGAGGTCCTCTCACTTAGAAGTCCTTAATGTCCATTTTGTGAAGTGTCCATATTAAACAGGTTGACAATAATGATTGTAATTGATTCCTGTAGATTGTGCATACTTGGACAATGAGTCCTATGAGGTCCTCTCACCTACAAGTAGTTAGGTCCTCTCACCTACAAGTCCTTAATGTCCATTTTGTGAAGTGTCCATATTAAACAGGTTGACAATAATGATTGTCATTGATTCCTGTAGATTGTGCATACCTGGACAATGAGTCCTATGAGGTCCTCTCACCTACAAGTCCTTAATGTCCATTTTGTGAAGTGTCCATATTAAACAGGTTGACAATAATTTTGTGTCCTATGAGGTCCTCTCACCTACAAGTCCTTAATGTCCATTTTGTGAAGTGTCCATATTAAACAGGTTGACAATAATGATTGTCATTGATTCCTGTAGATTGTGCATACTTGGACAATGAGTCCTATGAGGTCCTCTCACCTACAAGTCCTTAATGTCTATTTTGTGAAGTGTCCATATTAAACAGGTTGACAATAATGATTGTAATTGATTCCTGTAGATTGTGCATACCTGGACAATGAGTCCTATGAGGTCCTCCAGCCTACAGCTTGGATCCCACTGCTAGACGCCACAGAAGAGAATGGCTGTATGCAGGTACTGCTGTTATGAAGGGGTCTATCTGCCCCAAACATATTTTCAGTTCTTATTTCTTACACCTTCCTCTCTTGAATGTTCAGATAAAGCAAAATATCAAGACATGAACATCACACCATGGTAGTCAAATATGAATTGATGCTGTGTTTGAAGCCTGAATTGGGACTTTTTGAGCATTCACTCAGGATTAAAATACAATGTAATGAAATTATGTACCCTTTTCACTTCTGATTCTGATGTTTAAAAAAGGTGCTCAGGAATATATATGTTTTATTAGTAAGTGTTTGTAATTTGATTTTTTAAAAGTGAAGCAGATGACAGTGTTTGGTAAACTTGGTTTGACCCTACACTGGAACATATGTTAACAATTGCTTCACGTAGTCATGAAACTGCTTTCAAAGTGTGATGTGGCCCATCAGGCCCTTGCTGCTACACTTGTTTATTCCATAGGGGGTTCAGAATATATTCCTGACGTATCAGTTGACTGTTGTAGAAATAAAGTATTTAGCATGATTCAAGAGGAGGGATCTGGTGCATTAAATACACTTGTTATTAATATTCGTTATTAAAAGTTCACTTTCGAATCTCTGTTTCTGGCTGCAGGTTGCAGTTGGGGGTCACCGCAGTGGAAAGATTGCCACTCATCAGTGTTGCTATGGCGGCACATGGTACGTCATGCTGGAGGAAGAGGAAATGGTGAAATCTCTGGGTAATCATGTTGACATTGCTATGATAAACAGTCTCAGTATATCGTGCGGACAAGGACCCGTGAAGGTCCCGGGTTAGAATTGATCTTCAGTAACCCATGCTTGTTGTAAAAGGCGACTATGCTTGTCGTAAGAGGTGGTCAGGCTCGCTGACTTGGTTGACACATGTCAGCGGTTCCCAATTGCGCAGATCGATGCTGATGCTGTTGATCACTGGATTGTCTGGTCCAGACTTGATTATTTACAGACCGCCGCCATATAGCTGGAATATTGCTGAGTGCGGCGTAAAACTAAACTGACTCAACTCACTCGTGCAGACAAGCACAGAGTGTAGGGAAGAAATTAGAATTATTGATCTTCAGCAATACTAGTCATAAGAGGACACCACTGGGTGGCCAGACTCAGTAACTTGGTTGATGCTTGTCATCGTATCCAGGGATGATGTGGTAGCCTAGTGGTCAAAGCTTTTGCACGTTATGCAGAAGACCCGGGTTGGAGTCCCCACATGGGTACAATGTGTGAAGTCCATTTCTTGTGTCCCTGCAGTGATATTGTTGTAATATTGCTAAATAGATGTTGCTGTTCTACCAACAAGTAGTCCCCCCTCGTAAGAAATAGCGATTGGTGACAATAAAATGCTGATTGTTTGTTTAACAACTTTTTTATTCGGGTGTCTAACATTATGAGACAGATCATCAGAGTTGGTCTGTCGATTTCATGTGACTGTGCAAAATTTAGTTTTGTTGCAATTATTAGATTTGTGTTAGTGAGCAGTTCATCGGTCTCAAATGAAATCGAACAGACTGTAATTAAAGTTTCAATGATTATATCATGGCATTTTAGCCTATAATGCATGGGCACAATGTGTGAAGCCCATTTCTGGTGTCCCCCCGCCGTGATATTGCTTGAATATTGCTAAAAGCGGCGTAAAACCCAACTCACTCACTCACTTAGCCTATAATGCGAGGAAAACCCATAGTGATGGATGGTTTAGAATTACATCACCTTATGTGTGCATGTGCATCATTGGTGTTTGTTGCGTCAAACTTGCCTACTATCAGATTGAAAGCGTTCGCTCGTCACGCCGAAGACCTGGGTTTGATTCCCCACATGGGTACCATGTGTGAAGCCCATGTCTGGTGTGCCCCACCGTGATATTGCTGGAATATTGCTGAAAGCGGCGTAAAACCATACTCACACACTCACTCACTCACTTTCTTGAGGGGGCGGTGGGGTAGCCTAGTGGTTAAAGTATTCGCTCGCCTCGCTGAAGACCCGGGTTTGATTCCCCACATGGGTACAATGTTTGAAGTCCATTTCTGGTGTCCCCCGCCGTGATATTGCTGGAATATTGCTGAAAGCACCGTTAAACTAAACTCACTCTCTACTGTCGGATTGACCAACTTGCTGTAACTTTGACCATATGAACATAATGTTTGACAATGCCAGGTTATATTGATAGTCTCTTGCCTCTCTTGACACAGGCGTTGACCTGAAGAAGGACATTCTGACTTGCCCCATTCCCTATGGAGGTTTCCTTCTGTTCAACAATGCGATTCCACACAGGAGGTATGTATATGGTCAAGGTGACCTCACAGCTTACTTTACCCTGCTTATATTCCAGGATTCTATACTTGGCATTGTGGACAACTATTGGTTTCTGTCTTGGTTTTCTTCACAGTTTACAGATTCACTGTCTGTATATACAACATGTGAATTGAAGATGAAACATACTGAAGTTGTTCCCACAGTCATTAGCGGCAGGGCAGGGCAGGGCAGGGCAGGGCAGGGCAGGGCAGGGCAGGGCAGGGCAGGGGCAGGGCAGGGCAGGGCAGGGCAGGGCAGGGCAGGGCAGGGCAGGGCAGGGCAGGGCAGGGCAGGGCAGGGCAGGGCAGGGCAGGGCAGAAAATATCAATAATCCTGAGTGTACAGATAAAAACACTCAGAGCTCGAAAATTCCACTCGTCCGCTCGTATTGATGAGTAAAATTTGTTTTGGGCAACTGAATTTGCTCGTCGTAGAGGACGAGTATGTTTTCTGACCCAACTATTTTTCAAAACAAAACGTTTTGACATCTTCATTCCCGATGAGCAGTATGTTCAAATTCCCAGAAAACTACACGCAATGTTTAGGCCTTGATGTGCGTTTGGTATCCATTTTTAACAGATATCATGCAGCATGGGTTTGTAACCTAAATGCTTCGAATATCATGATTGGCTGCTATTAATAAACTGACCAATGAGAAAAATCATCTCAACATGAATGTTACTACTGTCAAATCAGAATAAGCTTTATAGTAGGGAATTCCCTGCTTCTTATTACCAATTGTTTGTCGTAGTGAACTTTTCTTTTGGGTGATGATTTGTTTTTATTATTATACATAGGTAATTTGCAGGTTAGATAAAATGCTTGATATATTTTGCGATGTACACTTTTACCATGTAACTAAAATTAGATTAAACAAAGGTTTTGTACAGAAGACAAAGTAAGTAATGTTTATTGTAGTTTTATTCCAAACAAACATTTTGAAATAAAATAATTCAAATTTACATTCATTGTGTTGCATGATCTATAGGGCAAGTACAATTTTAGAAGGATGACTGGAAAGTTCATATTACTTGCCCCGCAATTTTTCAAGCCCTGACACTTCATCACAAATACATGCTTGCTAAAATGTGACTTTCTAGATTGATAAACTAGATACAATACTAAAATCATTCGCTCAATACTATGAGGTTGTAAAAAGGATGAGGGGTGGTGAGGAAGCCTAGTGGTTAAAGCGTTTGCTCATCATGCTGAAGACCAGGTTTGATTCTCCACATGGGTACTATGTGTGAAGTCCATTTCCCTGCCGTGATATTGCTGGAATATTGCTAAAAGTGATGTCAAATTAAACTCACTCACTCACTCAACCACCAAACTACTCCCTCACTCACTCTGTTTCTAGTCTTCCGAATCTGTCCCAAGACATCCGATGGAGTTTAGATCTCAGATGGCAGCGACCAGACAAACCAGTTGGCTTCTATGGGATCAAGGACAGCATTCTAATGAGGTCATCGGCAGACTCTGATCATGTGATCAACTGGGATCCGTTTGACGAGGTGGACAGGCATGAGAAAGCTAAAGCAGAAGCTCCGAAAATAAATCCAGTAAGTTTAAGAATGAGGATTTTCTTTAAAGATTGCCATCGGAAGAAGTTGAACCTATACATGTTCAAATTGTCCTTCCCTTAGGTCTTGGTTTGTGCTAAGTTGGATTTGGTGGTCAGGTTGTGAGACTAGACTAATTGCATGACAATTACTTATGCTTTAGGCTTTGAATTTTCTGGTTCTGACCTGGGTATTTACATACCTCGAGATATAGCTGGAATATTTTGGTGGATTCCGGTGTTATACAACAAACTCACCTTCTAGCATCTTGTGACCCGTGAAGTAGCCCATTCTTGTTGTAAGAGGTGACTAACGGATCGGGTCGTCAGGCTCGCTGACTTGGTTCACACATGTCATCATATTCCAATTGCGTAGATCGATGCTCGTGCTGTTGATCACTGGATCGTCTGGTCCAGACTCGATCATTTACAGACTGCCTCCATTAAGCTGGAATATTGCTGAGTGTGGCGTGAAACTATACTCACTCACTCACTCTAGAATCTTGTATGTCATGTGATGAATATCAAACCAGTCAGACATTTCAGATTGCTTTTATTATGGATCCCACTTTTTATCTTTCAGGAATCGGTTTCGTTGCCACTGTTAATAGTTTCTTGACCATTTTTTATATAATTGACAACTTTTATCAAAATGAGGTATTTAAGATGTGACCACTTAACTCAGCTTTCTAATAGTGACATATTTTTAAACTTATCCCATCTCACGACTTGCACCTCTCTCTCTTGCTTCGACTTTTAGTGGAACGACTGTAAACTGTTTTCCATAGGCCTCCTTGTCCATTCGCCCTTGCACTCCATGCTGCTCTCCTTAATTAGCTTCCTAGTTCCTAATAAAGCTTGCAGCATGCTCCACTAATTGCCCACATGACTACCTTGAATGATCATTCTCTTTCTTGTCGCACGACTGTGTGGACGTGCTGTATATTAGGGACATTATTTCACCCTAACTTCATGGGGAAAACTGATAATCAGTCAAGGAAAAGGAAAGTTTGTGCTCAATGCAAGACAAATTATTTGTCCCTCGACCCTCACCTGTCTTTCAGTGACTGTATTGGACAATTTAACTGAAACAAACGATGTGGCAAGTGTAATTCACTAAAAGATGAGGATTTTAAGGCCTACCTTCGTGTTTGCTCCCGGAGAATCGCCGATAGGGACAGGAAATCCACAGAATCTGGTCACACTCCCGTATAAGTTACAGCGACAGAAAATCGTACCTTCACACAAGAGAGCGACGTCTGCGGTTCAAGAGGATTTTATGGACGCTTCATCAGATTCTTACTTATCTGAGGACATTCGGCACCTATTACGTATGCATCAATCACCTCCTTCCATAGCGTCAGATCACTCGCAGGTGGTTGTGACCGACAATTCTTCGTTGCCTGTCCCATCTACACTACCAGGGGACCTTAGATCGACACTATCATCGTCCAGATCATCGGTACATATCCCCTCGACTGTCTCAGTTTGTTTGGAGCCTGGCCAACCGCGTTCAACCAGCCAACTGTCTCCCCACAGTTCATTGAACCGGACAGAGCTGGCACTGAATGGATCCAGATCACAACTACGAATCAGATCACCGCACCGATCTAGGTCACCTAACCGATCCAGGTCACAACATCGAAGTAGATCGCCAGACCGATCCAGATCACCAAATCAAGCCAGATCGCAACTGCAAACCAGATCACCTGTTCGATCCAGATCACCTTATAGATCCAGATCACAATCACAGGTTCCAGTTAGTGCATCGAATCGATCCAGATCACTGTACAAATGCAGATCATCTTACCAACCCAGGTCACCTATACGATCTAGATCACCTTACAGAGCCATTGACCAATCGGGATCACAGTACAGATCCACATCTCATGGCCGATCCTATTCATATGGTTGAACCAGAGCTCCAATCAGAACCAGATCACCAACTAGAACTACAGCGACCCGGACTAGTTCTTCATATCATACCGGATCACCTAGCCATACTAGGGAATCCAGATCACCGGCTTACCAACCTACTTCGGTACTTACCACGTCGAGATCTCGATACAGTTCCTCTGACTGACGTTCGGGTGATCATTGCTCTGATACCACTAATAGGCCTACAGTCTCTTACGATGTTCCGTCTACACGCTCTGAGAATCCTTCGACTCACTCTAGGATCATCGCTGAGTCATGGGAACCTGATAAAAATTCCACTCCTACAGCGACTTCGGATCTAAATATGATGATAAGGGCCATAACCTCAGCCTGGAACCAAATACAGCCGTCTACTCCAGCCCATCCGGCTCCGGTAGCTCCTGGCTCTTCATCTGGTCCACCTCCTGAGATTGATCCAGTCCAAATAGCCATGCCTGCATCTCCCGCTCACTCTGAGTTATCTACCCCTGGGGGTAGCTTTGCAGCAGTTGTGACACCTCAGGTACTCCTTTGGATTGTTGAGAAGCTCCAACTTCCCTTGAGTACTTCAGCAGATGACCTGGATCACTCTTATACTCTTAGGATCCGGGATTGGTTTACCATCACCCTACCACCTCGACCTTGTATTCTGAATTATCCAGTACACTAAATGATGGTTTCAAGAGCCTGAAATGAATTAAGGACGGACTCTCTGCTCCCAGATATAATCCTTCTACCTCTCATGTCCACGGCCTGACAAAAATCTCTACAGCTCGAACAGTTGATGAGGATATTGGAACCCTGTGTGGCAAACGAGCAGCTTTGCCCTACCTTATTGACGACCGAGAGTTGGCTCACATGGATTCAGCCATGAGAAAGACCTTGCCATCTATTAGTTGCGTGATTGCAGCAGTCGATGCTGTTAACACTGCTCTGGAGCGTACTTACTCTCATCAAGACGCTTACATCCGAGGATGCATGACTTTAGCTCTGGACCAGTTCCAAATTATCCTGGATCAGTTGTCTCATTTTTTGGGCTACAGTCTTGCTGTTTGCCGACGTGGATCCCTTAACATCTCTTCATGGGAGGAGTGATTTAAAACAGAACTGTTTCGCCAGCCTTGGTTTACTGACTCCCTCTTCAATGGTAGTATCCAAGAAGTATCTAATAAAGTTGATAAAGGAACCCACTTTCAAGTCTCGATTGAACTGTTAAAGATACAGAAGTCACAGCTCCAGGACTCATTTAAACAGCGTCGAACTGCACAGTTCACCCCTACCAATCCGGATTTACACAATCTTTTTCGTGGCGCATCCACTCAAGGCCGTGGCAGAGGAAACAGATCTGGACGTGGTGGTTCCTCCCATCGCCAGTCCCCAGTCGTTCCGCTTTACAACACTCCGGTAGGCGGGAGATTGCAGATCTTCGCCCCGAATTGGACCATCCTCAAAGATCCGTACGTCACCAACCTGCTACTTCACAGCTATCAGCTACCCGTTTTTGGAAGTCCACCTCTGACGTCGCATCCGGCTCATCGCTCATATTCTGTGGACCCGCTTCAGACTCTGCAATCCACAATAGGTACGCTATTAGACAAATTCGCGATAGAGCTCCTAGGTCCATTGCCCATCACTCCAGGATTCTACTCCCTCATCTTCTTGGTTCAAAAGAAAAATTCCAACAAACTCGGGCTCATCTTCAATATGAAGTTGTTCAATGCCCGATTTCACTTCAGGATGGTGTCGATCAACCTTTATGCACCATCCTAAAGGAGGGAGACTTCCTCATCAGCCTAGATCTTCAGGATGCTTATCTTCCGATACACCACCGGAATCACTACCACTGGAACTTCCAGACTTTTACCCAATTACCAAGCCCATAACGAGTGTTCCACTTTCGATCATCTTCAAGCCTTTGCATCCAGGCTCAACATCCTATCAGATATTTCAGCCAGCTACAGTTCACCACCACGCTGCATCTGTTGAACATCGCAAAATCGGAACTATAGTTTTGCATGTGGACCCGTTTTTTTGTAAATATCTCTTCATCCAATGACCCAATCGATCTCAAACTGTGCAAGTGGATGTTTTGTCAGACAACCTAATCACATTGTAAATCACCGATTTTATGCATTTGTATTAGAGAACCTGTCTATGTAACTGTCAACAAAATAAACAGCAGACCGCAGACTGCTTGCAGAGGGAGGGAGCCAATGACCTGTAAATACGCAGTTGGGTTGGGTCATAAAGGTGAAAAACCGGGTCCACATGCACCTCACTTCAGGATGGTGTCGACTCGAACGGAATGTTTGCCGGAGTCTCTATGATGCCCTTTTGCACTGACTTCATCATCAACCTGTGGTTTATGCACCATCCTAAAGGAGGGAGGACTTCCATCTCATCAGCCTAGATCTTCAGGATGCTTATCTTCACGTTCCCATACATCCAGAACACTGGAAGTACTTTAAACCGTGTTCAACGGGAATCACTACCAATGGAAGCCATGAGTCACCCTCAGACCCTCAATCTACAAGTCCTACCATTTGGAATTTCCATGGCCCGCTGACTTTTATCTCTGCTACTAAGAAACTCAAGGGTACCAATTACCAAGCCCATACTCTCTGACCAGTCCGTTCAGACCTCCGCCTGGCTTCGGCCATATGTCCACTTTCAAGGGATCATCTTTGAAAGCTACATGGGTCTCCTTGGGACTTCATTGCATCCAGGCTCAACAGATTTTACACTCTGCCCTGTTAGGGCTCTACGTTTACCTTGCTGCCTTTAAGGATCATCGACGGCTATGGAAGCGCCTCTTCATACCCTTGCGTGCCACGATCCTGCGAGCCTACACCTTTGCAGGGTTGCCTCCTCCAGCCACTTCCAATCCTCATGAGACTCGTGCACTAGACTCGACGATGGCCTTCCATAGCAACTGCTCCTTGACCGCTATCATGGAAGGTTGCTTCTGGCGTTCTGATACAGTCTTCTCTTCACATTACCTGCGAGACCTGTCTGTCACTGATGTCCAGGGACTACACCAGTTCGGACCTCTTCTACTGGCTTAGCAGCTTACATCGGCCCAACAACGCAGATGAGGGACGGTTCCGCATTCAGGTTACTACTTCTTTGTATATACTGAATAAAAGTTGAACTGGATCTCAACCTTTTGTTGCCATTACAGTCATCCCTGTGCAATAACGCTCTTGTCGATACCAACCTAGATTCGGTTAAACCGCTGGGTAATCCGTGGCTCCCATAAAAAGTTGCCCAGTGAGAGAACCATATTGTAACTGATCGAAAATAGCACATCAACAAACCGCTGTTGAGCTCTGGTTAAGAGGGAGGGAGCCAGTAAACTAGTGAAATTCAGTGCGGATTGCAATTAACAGTGTTTATCGTATATATCCATGTTTTTTCAGATGCTTAAAACATGCTGGGTCTTTTTCAATAATAATTGATGAACAGCGAAACATTGTAATAACTTTATCATAAAGACATGTCGATTATCAGCCGAGTACTTACAACGTTTGCTATGATGCAACACACCGCTGCGTAATTGCGCTGGGTATACACCGCCATCCGAGAATGTATGATGTCAGAAAACACATTTTATTTGATTAAATTCACTCCCATTTTCATTCATTAAAACTGTTTACAATAACAACGGAGAAACCGTGAGTGAAATGGCATTACCTCATTCCATACAACACCCGCTTACCACATTCGTGAGGGTCCATTTTTCGCGCCTACCGCGAGAGCACCAATTTCACATTTTTCTCAGCAATCACGAACAGATTACAGCCTTGTCATCCATTGACCCCAAGACCCGCGTTATTGACTCGTTGAAGTCATATTTGACAATTAATTGCCAACATTTTGTTTTTACAATCAAAGTGGCACATACCGCGGGAAGTCAGCGGTGACTTGTCAAACTGTCTCCTACGTAAAATGTATCCAGCCAGGTAACCCAAAGTGCTTAGCAATGCTTATTATGATGTTAAATATGTTCGTAGAAAACATGCATTATACTTATACGATAGCAATATATAAGATCTCTGTTAGAATAACTGCTTGACATATCAATTATTCTGATAATGGAATAGAAATTCTTGGATGTTATATTTTCGGATCGTTTTTAAATGAATCACCGGTACATTGGACCAAAACATCGATGTGTGCCCAGCTGATTGCTATTTCCTGCTTAGTTGAATAACAGGTAGCATGACAGGAACAACAAATGAATTATCATGTCTTGTGGTGTTTGATTGTAAGTTTCATGTACATACATCTATTTTTTATTTACAAAGTTGTTGTTTTTTTCACCTCCAACGATATGATATAGTTTTGACTGGGCACAATACACGAAATAGCAGTTTTGTTATGTCCATGGAAAATACGATTTTACTTGGCCTTTGTTCCGCGTTATGTAATCGTTACTTATAATGCGGGTGTCTAATAACGCGGGGGTCATCCATGGAACCCAAGACCCGCGTTATGGCGAGGGATGCCTGTATATGGGTTTAAGAACTACTTCACTTGGCCTCCATACCAAGGCATCGGAATACGGCCACCTAGCGTGGCCCTACGGACCTGAGGCACAATCAGTATGACGATGCAGAGGTGTTCGACATTCACGCTTACTGACCTCTACTCCACGGAGTAATTACGTCAGTGAAGTGTGACACTCCCGAATTCCAGTGGATTTCATTGCATTCTGCCTCCAAAGTTGCCGGGCACATCCTTTGACTAAGCTTAGGCAAAGGAGTGAGGGTCAATTAGATGCTGCCTGGAACTGAACGTTAAACCTTGGAGATGCCGAGTTGTGTTTCTCTTTCACCTGCCTCTGGCGGTGTCTGGGGGGCCTTCTTGAAGCAGGGGCTGGCCCGACTCTAGTCGCAAGACTTTAATTACGGGATTACCTTGTAAATCATGGCGAGGCGAGGCTTACTTGCCGAGTTCCGTCCCTTGTCTTGTACAAGGTTGCGGCCGAACACCACATTGCTCAGGAGCACCCATCTCCCTGGGAGTTGTTGTGCTTAGTAAGCCAAGGGGTTCCGGAGAACCCACTACAAGCTAGGAGTTGCATGCATGCGTAACAGGCCTCCCTTGTACGTCGCTATCTACGGTTATCATCAATCCACACAGCTCCAAGACCAGCTGTTCGCACTGTCCAGACAGAAGGGTAATCTGCGGCCCGCCGTCCAACCATGGGATAAGTGCAAGTCGTGAGATAGGATAAGTTTAAAAATTTGGAAATTTTAATATAAATTGTATATTTATATACTTATCCTATCTCATGCGATGGATGCCTGCCCGGCCTCCCCACTACGCAGATTCCAACGTTGGCTCCAAGATGAGAATGATCATTCAAGGTAGTCATGTGGGCAATTAGTGGAGCATGCTGCAAGCTTTATTAGGAACTAGGAAGCTAATTAAGGAGAGCAGCATGGAGTGCAAGGGCGAATGGACAAGGAGGCCTATGGAAAACAGTTTACAGTCGTTCCACTAAAAGTCGAAGCAAGAGAGAGAGGTGCAAGTCGTGAGATAGGATAAGTATATAAATATACAATTTATATTAAAATTTCCAATATTGTATTTCTGGAATTTCCAATTCAATTATCAGCACTTAACATACACCCAAATGGAAGTAAATGCTTCACCCACTATCAGCAGACAGTTTCAGTTAATCTATTCTAAGACCTTATTTGGTAGCAGTTTATGGAAATATTTACATCACAAATATCTATGGCAGGACTTCCTCGTGTAGCAAGGAAATGAATCAACAATATGGTGTGTGTCATTAAAGGGTGTGTGTCATTAAAGATAAAGAGTTTCAGTATAGAGATGAAGATACTGTGTTTTCGAACACTGTGGTAGATATTTTCACAAATATCACATTCAGATTTAATGTGGATGTCAGGTCAGCAGAGGTAGTTATTTGGGATTTGAAACCTCTGATTGACCAAGTAGAATATGCTTCATGTTTGTGCTACAGTTTCTGTATGCATGCATGCAGGTGGGAACTCATTCTGCCCTTTACGCTCTTTTAGTTCAGAGTTGGTCCCTTAGTCATGCCAGAAAACTGTGATCATGGGTTCGAATTTGAATTGCCATGATTGTAGGTTTCTTAGCTTAATTCACGGGCCCCCTTCTACATTATTATGAGAGTCTGTGTCTCTGTGATATAAGTGGAATACTGTAACAAGTGTCAATAAGCCCCACTCACTCACTCCTTTGATATAGGGATTGAACAGCATTATTATGAATATGGGAATGCCCACTCCTTTCTGGTTAACACCTGTGTCCCATTGTCCACACACAGTAAACTGACATACTCAGGTATACATTAAGTTAAAAAAATGATAGAAACTCACTTACTTGTTTACTCACTCAGTCACCCACCCTGTCACTCACTCACCCACTCAATCCATCGCTTGCTCACTCACCCACCCACCTACTCAATCCCTCAATCACCCACCCTGTCATTCACTCACTCACTCACTCACCCAAACACACAAACCCACTCACTCACTCACTCACCCACCCTGTCCCTCACTCACTCACCCACTCACTCACACACTCACTCACCCACCCTGTCCCTCACTCACTCACCCACCCACTCAGTCACTCACTCACTCACCCACCCTGTCCCTCACTCACTCACTCACTCACTCACTCACTCACTCACCCACCCTGTCCCTCACTCACTCACTCACCAAATCCTTATATATCATACATACATGTTTTATTGTTGTGGCAGGTTGCCGAGGAGGAGGAGTTCGACCTGACCATCCAGGGACCGTGGATGAAGAAGTGGGCCGTCGTCCACATGAACCAGCATACTGACAGGCTGTTAAAGGCCGAGGAAGCCACTTCTTGGCATAAGGCATAGTAACCACAGCAACTGGTTTCCTGACATAAATTGGGATATTTTTAGAACCTTGAGCTGATGGTATATGATATTCCTTTTACAATAGGCTTGATCTTATCTCACCTTCAAGATGTTATTCATGGATTTTCAGAAATCTCAATGTAATGTTCCATAGATCCCTGTGTAGTTGTAAAATCCAAGGTGGATATTAGAAAACCAGGATTCTGTATCTTTTCTTGTGAAGGCCCAAGATTTTAGAACACCTAGATTATGAAGTAGATTTTCTAGGCAGTGGTAATCTGTTTCAATATTGTTGACACGATACGTCGAGCACTTGTTTGTGTTGTGCGTGTGTCACACTGATGTGTTAAGACAAATAATGTATGTCAAATTCTCAGATGTCTCCACATCATATTAACAATGCACTTACACAAATGAAACAAGGAAATGATGCTACAACAGCTGCAGGGTCATCGTGACCCGACACAAACTTACCCGTGTTGCCTTGAAGAATCCTGAACACCTATGCACTTCATTGTTCAATTCCATGTTTCTTGATCCATCATTGCAAATTTACATAAATGAGGAAGAACATTCTGCTCGACAGTTTCAGAAATGAAAAGAAATAATGAAAATGTTGCTGTGGGAAGGTACAGCTTTAGTATTCACTTGATCAGGTCAAGCTGAAAAGCTGTAAGCAACCTTTTTCATTGAGGATTTTTTTGCTTACTTTAGTTATCAGACTAAAACTTAAAAGCAACGGTATGTTAAAAGTAAACTAAGTGAAAATGGACTTATGAAGGTGAATGGGAAGCCTGTGTTAAAACTGACTGTACAAGTTTCATTGGTCTTTAACTGTCCTTGAAACATATACCCATACTGTTCTACTTAGATGTGGCGTCAATAACCCTATGCAAACAGTGCATCAAGGCATATGCATCTGATTACATGTGGGCTTCGTGGAGGGAAGTTAGTGTTTTGTATAAATCGGGTTAAAACTATTGGTGATGGATGAATCAGAATGTGTCTCAGATGATATTTGGAGGAACCAATCTTGAGTTACCTGAGGCAGGGGGTTGAGAAAAACGTGGCCTGAATACAACAAAACCATTGTAACATGTGAAGCTGGTATTGTGTATTGTCTTTATGCAGCTGGCACACAAAAAGAAATAAATAAATAAAACTTTGAAAGGAAAAAAGCTGTGATGCAAGGAAATGCATACCTCTAGACTGGTGGAATAAACCATCACCAGGAATGATGGTTTGGTGACTTTCATGTTACTATGTGGCAGTGTAGTTATGTATATGTACTTATTAAAGCGTGTTTAAGATAAAAGGTTGTGAAGATGAAATGATTGGCGCTTAAAAGGGCGAGATGTAAATGTGCAGTCAGTACGTAATCCAGATACAGTCAAATGCCGATGAGTCGAATCTCATAGCAATTTTGGAACTGAGAAAATTATTCGTGCCAATTTTTGATATACTGTGAAGCGTAAGATATCAATCCTAGTGGTATCGTCATGATTAACAGTTTTCCAGATAAGCGAATCATGGTGACAAGGAGTCATGTGATGTTACACGCGAAACAGGTATCAGGGACCTCTAGGCCGCTGCAATTGGTGTACAGAATTTACTACTGAGAGTACCAGAGTCTTAGGATCTTAGAATCAGCCTTAAGAGCTTTGGACTAAGGTTTTCTGAGTAAATGATTCAACAGCTATGAGCCACAGTTTGTGTGGAAAGCAGTATGTGCAATAAGGTGCCTCCATTTTGTTACGACTAATATAACACATTGTTATTTCCATATGGGTGCTGCCAATTTGTACACTCATCAAGGGAGACAACCCAGGAAAAATATATTTGACCGTAGGCAAGAAATAAAACTGTAAGAATGTATTCGTTAAAGCCATTTGAGGGTTTGAAGCTCAATATACATATTTGTGAACACTTTATTGTTAAAAAATCTTTTGATAATTATATTTGGAATAAATTCTTGATTTTTCTATATGTTGTGTTGTGTTATGTATTTCTCGACAAATGGAACATAGGTGGTCCAACTTTTGAGCCCCCTGGTGTCTTCTGGCATTGGTAGAATGCTGTGATTGTCTGTTACCCATACCGTCATCAAAGACCATTACTTCAGGCTTTCGTCCCACAGCAATGACACGCCATGATAACTAAACTGG
This sequence comes from Haliotis rubra, assembly GCF_003918875.1. Taxonomy (NCBI): domain Eukaryota; kingdom Metazoa; phylum Mollusca; class Gastropoda; order Lepetellida; family Haliotidae; genus Haliotis; species Haliotis rubra. The sequence continues at coordinate 66,404 of NW_025766070.1, read as the reverse complement.
TGGAAGCTGGGTTCAACCCCAGGATAAAAATATACTTATCTACGAGTGAATGTTGTATATTGCACTGATCCAAATTGAAATTATGAGCAACCATCGACGCTGTCAGGGTATTTGACATACTATTAAATATCAGTCGTCATGTCTTCTTGAACCATTAAGTCGACTGACTGTATAAACCTTATGGGGCGGTGGGGTAGCCTAGTTGTTAACGCCGTTCGCTCTTTAGGCCAAAGACCCGGGTTCGATTCCCCACATGGTTAAATGTGTGGAGCCATTTCTGGTTTCTCCCGCTGTGATATTGCTGGAATATTGCAAAACGCGGCTTAAAACCTAATTCATTCACTGTCGAGTGGAAAGTGGAAAGTGACTGTTCATTTTGGTTGAGGGGCGGTGGGTAGCCTAATGGTTAAAGCGTTCGCTCTTCATGCTTAAGACACGGGTTTGATTCCCCACGTGGGTACAATGTGTGATGCACATTTCTAGTGTTCCCCGCCGTGATATTGCTGGAATATTGCTAAAAGCGGCGTATAACCTTATCACTCACTCACTCATATTGGTTGCACCGACTGCTACTTCATGGGTTAGTGCATGAGTGAGGGTTGTATCATCCTCCCGATAATAATCTATGATATCCACCAAACAATGGAAATGTCAGAAATACCTTTAGACGCGTATAGTCCGGTACCTATAGTCCTGTCAATTCTAAATGTTCCAGTCTCATCAGAATCAGATGATAGTGCTCGCTGCCTCTAGATGGTTAAACGGGTATATTAGAGACTACATCAGAACGACCAATAAAATGAGTGAGTTTAGTTTTACGCTGTTAGTTTTACGCTGCTTTTAGCAACATTCCAGCGATATCGCGGCCGGGGACACCAGAAATGGGCGTCACACATTGTACCCATGTGGGCTAATAAAATGACAAGCGCTAAGTCGACATTAGCCAATCTGAATGCAGCTTTGCCAGTCTTTCGACTCCATTTCAGATGATTGTAGGAACATAGTTCCTCGGTTATAAAGTACCGAAAAAATAGTCCTGATGTAATAAAATCCTATTTATTCATCAACTTTGATGTCAAAGATTTTAGAAAATCATTGATAACTCACACATAATTATGGGTTATTAAACAGATAAATTGATCGTTTATCTTCAAACGTGTCCATGCGTGTTTTTGTTCACTGATTATGTTGTGATTTTAATTGATTACATTGTAGTCCAGTGTTTAGGACTTTTTTTCCGGTACTTATTTTCCGAGGACTTTCTTCCGCTCACCTTTCAGATTACCTTTGGAAATAATTTGACGGTTCTAGATTCAATATTTTGAAATTGTACAAAAGAATAATATCGCGTGTGCCTATAGATGTCTGAGAGTTTATGTCATAAAATCCTGCGGCTGATCGAAAGTCTTCCGTTTCAAATGGTTGCTTGACCAGTCACCACTTGTGGCAACATCTGTAATCACCATATTACCACTTCTGTGATCGACCCTGTGACTACTTCCTTGACCGACCCTGAAGACAAGCTCGATGATCATGTCTGTGATCAACCCTGTGACCATCCCTGTGATCACGACTCTCACTACCCCTGTTACCACCTCAGTGACCATCCCTGACACGACGTTAGTGGCCGACGACTGTTGACCATGACCCCTGACTCGATGTTGACACGACGTTAGTGGTGGCCACGACTGTGACCATCCCTGACACGACGTTAGTGGCCACGACTGTGACCATCCCTGACTCGACTGTGTTAGTGGCCACGAGTGGCCATCCCGACTGTGACCATCCTGACGTTAGTGACCTGACCGATCCCACGACGTTAGTGGCCACGACTGTGACCATCCCTGACACGACGTTAGTGGCCACGACTGTGACCATCCCTGACACGACGTTAGTGGCCACGACTGTGACCATCCCTGACACGACGTTAGTGGCCACGACTGTGACCATCCCTGACACGACGTTAGTGGCCACGACTGTACGTGTGACCGACTGTGACCATCCCTGACACCGACGTTAGTGGCCACGACTGTGACCATCCCTGACACGACGTTAGTGGCCACGACTGTGACCATCCCTGACACGACGTTAGTGGCCACGACTGTGACCATCCCTGACACGACGTTAGTGGCCACGACTGTGACCATCCCTGACACGACGTTAGTGGCCACGACTGTGACCATCCCTGTGAGTGGCCACGACTGTGACCATCCCTGACACGACGTTAGTGGCCACGACTGACCATCCCTGACCGTTAGTTCCCTGACACGACGTTAGTGGCCTGTGACCATCCCTGACACGACGTTAGTGGCCACGACTGTGACCATCCCTGACATCCCGACCTGCCACGACGTTAGTGGCCACGACTGTGACCATCCCTTGACTGTGACATCCATCCCTGACACGAGTGACGGCCACGACTGTGACCATCCCGACACGTGGCCACGACGTTAGTGGCCACGACTGTGACCATCCCTGACACGACGTTAGTGGCCACGACTGTGACCATCCCTGACGACTGTGACGACGTTAGTGTGGCCACGACTGTGACCATCCCTGACTGTGACCATCCCGACGACGTTAGTGGCCACGACTGTGACCATCCCTGACACGATGTTAGTGGCCACGACTGTGACCATCCCTGACACGACGTTAGTGGCCACGACTGTGACCATCCCTGACACGACGTTAGTGGCCACGACTGTGACCATCCCTGACACGACGTTAGTGGCCACGACTGTGACCATCCCTGACACCACGTTAGTGGCCACGACTGTGACCATCCCTGACACGACGTTAGTGGCCACGACTGTGACCATCCCTGACACGACGTTAGTGGCCACGACTGTGACCATCCCTGACACGACGTTAGTGGCCACGACTGTGACCATCCCTGACACGACGTTAGTGGCCACGACTGACCATCCCTGACCATCCCTGACCATCCCTGACGATGTTAGTGGCCACGACTGTGACCATCCCTGACACGACACGTTAGTGGCCACGACTGTGACCATCCCTGACACGACGTTAGTGGCCACGACTGTGACCATCCCTGACGTTAGTGGCCACGACTGTGACCATCCCTGACACGACGTTAGTGGCCACGACTGTGACCATCCCTGACACGACGTTAGTGGCCACGACTGTGACCATCCCCCTGACACGACGTTAGTGGCCACGACTGTGACCATCCCTGACACGACGTTAGTGGCCACGACTGTGACCATCCCTGACACGACGTTAGTGGCCACGACTGTGACCATCCCTGACACGACGTTAGTGGCCACGACTGTGACCATCCCTGACACGACGTTAGTGGCCACGACTGTGACCATCCCTGACACACGACGTTAGTGGCCACGACTGTGACCATCCCTGACACGACGTTAGTGGCCACGACTGTGACCATCCCTGACACGACGTTAGTGGCCACGACTGTGACCATCCCTGACACCACGTTAGTGGCCACGACTGTGACCATCCCTGACACGACGTTAGTGGCCACGACTGTGACCATCCCTGACACGATGTTAGTGGCCACGACTGTGACCATCCCTGACACGACGTTGGTGGCCACGACTGTGACCATCCCTGACACGACGTTAGTGGCCACGACTGTGACCATCCCTGACACGACGTTAGTGGCCACGACTGTGACCATCCCTGACACGACGTTAGTGGCCACGACTGTGACCATCCCTGACACGACGTTAGTGGCCACGACTGTGACCATCCCTGACACGACGTTAGTGGCCACGACTGTGACCATCCCTGACACGATGTTAGTGGCCACGACTGTGACCATCCCTGACACGATGTTAGTGGCCACGACTGTGACCATCCCTGACACCACGTTAGTGACCATCAGTCTGACCACCTCAGGGACCTACGTGACCACCTATAGGACCACTCGTGTAATTATCTCGGGACTACCCCATGTGACCAACTGTGTGACCATCTCATTGACAATCAGTGTGACCAATCCAAGCAGAAAATGTGGCCACGATAACCTATGATTGATTGATTCATTGTTGCCGCACACTCAGCAATATTACAGCTATATGGCGGCGGTATGTAAATAATCAAGTCTGGACCAGACAATCCGGTGATCAATAGCATGGGATACGATGACATGTGTCAACCAAGTCAACTACCCTGACCAACCGATCCCGTTAGTCCCCTCTTACTACAAGCATGGATTACTGAAGATCAATTCTAACCCGGATTAATAACCTATGAACTGCCAAGACTGTACACAACCCGGTGTTATGTACGAATAACCTTTAAAGCGCATGTTTATAATGATCAAGCGGGTTGGCTTTAACGTCCTTTCGAACAGTATTTTAGTACCCCGGCTTGAAATACAAGATTAACAAATCTGGGCTTTCAACCCATGACCCTTTCTCCTGGCCCGCCCACGTAACGCAACTCTGAACCTAGAAATAAACTGGGTCATCCGTGCTCCCTCACATAAGCAAACGAGTGCGTAAATAAGGAATGACGCATGCATTTTCATACTATACTGCTACAGCAATGGGTAAAACCAGAACTAACTTTAGTCATGTATACATGCCCGATACTGAAGTTTGGTGACGATAGATGTGTACGTTACAGTGATTATCTGATTGTTCAATCAGAGACCATATAACTTTAGTCATGTATACATGCCCGATACTGAAGTTTGGTGACGATAGATGTGTACGTTACAGTGATTATCTGATTGTTCAATCAGAGACCATATAACTTTAGTCATGTATACATGCCCGATACCGAAGTTTGGTGACGATAGATGTGTACGTTACAGTGATTATCTGATTGTTCAATCAGAGACCATATAACTTTAGTCATGTATACATGCCCGATACTGAAGTTTGGTGACGATAGATGTGTACGTTACAGTGATTATCTGATTGTTCAATCAGAGACCATATAACTTTAGTCATGTATACATGCCCGATACTGAAGTTTGGTGACGATAGATGTGTACGTTACAGTGATTATCTGATTGTTCAATCAGAGACCATATAACTTTAGTCATGTATACATGCCCGATACTGAAGTTTGGTGACGATAGATGTGTACGTTACAGTGATTATCTGATTGTTCAATCAGAGACCATATAACTTTAGTCATGTATACATGCCCGATACTGAAGTTTGGTGACGATAGATGTGTACGTTACAGTGATTATCTGATTGTTCAATCAGAGACCATATAACTTTAGTCATGTATACATGCCCGATACTGAAGTTTGGTGACGATAGATGTGTACGTTACAGTGATTATCTGATTGTTCAATCAGAGACCATATAACTTTAGTCATGTATACATGCCCGATACCGAAGTTTGGTGACGATAGATGTGTACGTTACAGTCATTATCTGATTGTTCAATCAGAGACCATATAATACAATTTTTTACATGATCTCTGGTTTCTTTAAAGGCTCTGATTAACATAAATATATATTCCTAATTAAAGAAACTGCGTGATATATAGGATTTTCTGCAGATGAAGTACTTCACACGTTACGCTTATGTGATCCCTACGCGATGTACATGATGGCCTCTTTTCATGTACAGCAGACTAGAAAACCTGTTGACAGAGAGGCAAACAAAGCAATATATCCACCTCACTATTATAATTATGAGATGAGTGTAACCAATATTACTTCAGGTTTCAGCAAATTATGCTGTAAATAACTGTCCAAAGTGAACCAACTCTCATCACATTTACTCTTGGCGAAAACTGTTTCATTATGTCAGAAAATGTATTTTATTGTGTTTTGTATACTGTTTCCGTTATCAATTCATATAATTTTCACCCCTATTTTCCATTGTACACTTAATCGATTTATTATTGGAGGATAAATAACACTTGCTGTTCCTTGACGATGGCGTTTAATAAATGGCGCATGAATACGTTACTATTCCTTGTAATCTTTTCGTGAATACAAAACAGACATGCATTCATTCTATGTAGTTTCCAACTTGACTGTCTATATTTCGCCTTCTTGTATCAGAAATGATCATGATAAATGCCCCTGACAGACACCCCGTGAAGATTCGGGTTAGACTTGATCTTCAGTAACCCATGCTTGTTGAAACAGGCGACTAACGGGATCGGGTACGTGGTCAGGCTCGATGACTTGGTTGACGCATGTCATCGTATCCCAATTGCGTAGATCGATGCTCATGCTGTTGATCACTGGATTGTTTGGTCCCAATTCTCGATTATTTACAGACTGCCGCCATATAGCTGGAATATTGCTGAGTGCGGCGTAAAACTAAACTCACTCACTCCTGACAGACATATCTTGAGATTAGCAAGACACGTTACAGAAAATAATTTACATTGTATCAATAATGATGGTAGCTCATATGTAATAAACTGGGTGTGGAAGACGGAATTGATGACTGATACTGACAATAAGTCCTATCACAATCCTCAGGGAACAATTTGATGACGTCAGTCGGATGTCGCTCCTTCTCTTGAGTGTCCAAGAACAAACGGCATTATTCGGTCTCTGTCAAGGAAACCTGTAAATGATCTGAAAACAAACAGAAATATTTACGCCATTGAGCTTTTGTTTGCTGTCCAGCGCCGAATAAATAGTTAAGCCTGGACCAGTTATTCCAGTGATCGATACAGTGAGCAACAAAGCACACCGTCAGGGCACGAAGTGACGCAATCAACCAAGCCACCCAGCTTAACCATCGATCCATTTGGTTGCATATTGCGAGCAGAGTGGATTGTTAGGGACCAAATATAAGCCTAAATTATCACGGGGTAGTATAAATCCCTGATTCATCCATCCTTCATCCACGGGGTAGTTGTTACATTTACTACATATCTATGTAGAGGACACTAAACGACCTTCCGTGAAATACCATTTTTATTAAACGAGTTAATGATTTGGTATCAAACGAGCAAAAGCGAGTTTGATACTAATTCTTTCACGAGTTTAATAAAAATGGTATTTCACGGAAGCGAGTTTAGCATTCTGTTTATTACTCTCCAACATAAATTGATAGAAATTGCTTACAGTGTGATGACTCTGAGCTTTCCGCGTGTCAAGCAAAGCCTAATACCATTGTGACAGAGGTATTAGAATTGTGACGTCATAACTGTAAAACATTATGACGTCATACGCCTAGCGGTATTACTCTAGTGTAATACTGACGTAAAAATATTACACAACGGTATCTTCCACGGGAGAGAAATAATTACTTTTATTAACTATCGTCGGGTTGGGTTGGGTTGAGTTGGGCTTTACGTCACATCGGCATTATTCCAGCCATATAGTGACGAGAACAAGTCTGCATTAATATACATTGTAAGTACAAAGTGGTTTCGTTTCAAAGACACACATTCATTACATTGTCATTTTGGAACAGAGAATGTCATAGCACTAAATTGAAAAGCAGGTAAATTCGTTAGTGACATTACACAGTTACAATTTATGATATAGATCAACTTCCCTCAGGTAGTTCAGAATCAGATGAGCGCTCACGCTGGAGAACAGATCTTTCAGATTGGTTGCGTGATAATGCCAGTCCCTTGCAGATGTAAAGTCCACACAGTCACGCAGAATATGCTTGACGGTGAAAGCCTCATCGCAGGAGAGACATATGGGGGGTCCATCCCCATCCGTTTTTAGCAGATAGTCATGTGTAAATCGACTGTGGCCAACACGACATCGTCGTAAAATTACTTCATCACGTCTTGACTGGCAACCCAAGTAGGTATAACCGATTGTTGGCTTCAATTCATGGAGTTTGTTTCTTCCTACTTGAGTGTCCCACTCTTTTTGCATCAGGTCCCGAGTATAGCTTCTGATAGTGGGTTTGAAATCACTGTACGGGATTAGCAGTGGAGATAGGGGCTTTTCAAGAGCTGGTTTTGCTGCAGCATCGGCCTTAGTGTTACCTGCTATGCCGACGTGACCTGGCAACCAGCAGAGGACGATGTCATATTGGCCAGTAGAAAGGTCGTTGTACAGTTCTAGTATGTCCAGGATGATTGGGTGACTTGAAGTCACGTTTAGAAGTGCTTGAAGGCAGGATAATGAATCTGTAAAAACGATGAAGTTTTTTGGAATGATTTGCTGTTGAATGTAGGTCAAAGCTGAGAAGATAGCTTTGGCTTCAGCGGTGAAAATGGAACTGTTGTCGGGGATCCTAGAGGAGACAGTCTTGGCTCCGATGACTGTAGCGCTGGCAACTTGGCCATCGTCCTTGGATCCGTCTGTGAAAATGGATCTGTGAGTGTTATACTTCGAACGTAACTGGTTGTATTCCTGTTGGAACACCAAGGGATTTGTTTCAGACTTTTTGAGTTTGGTGAGGGTAAGATCGACCTGTGGTTTCACCATTTGCCATGGTGGTGAGGACAGAAGTCGGTATGGTGCAATGATGTTGAGATCAATTTTAGCTGCAGATATGTGTGGTTTGATCCTGATTCCAAGTGGTGGAACCAGGCTTGGCAGTTTAGGAAATAAGTTTTCATAGAGTGGGTTGAAAACACAATTGTATGCTGGATTGGACTCATTTGAACGAAATTTAGTGATATACTGCAGTGAGAGTTTAATGCGGCGTTGTTCAAGGGAAGGTTCATTGGCCTCCGCATATAGACTGTCTACCGGAGAGGTCCTAAAAGCTCCCAGGCAGAGCCTCAGCCCTTGGTGGTGGATAGAGTCTAATTTTTCTAAATTGCTTTTGCAGGCTCCACCGTAGACAATGGAGCCATAATCTAGTTTACTGCGAACTAATGATCTGTACAAGTGAAGTAGGGTGGTCTGATCCCCTCCCCACTCTGTATTTGAGACTACTTTTAGCAAGTCTAGAGCCTTCAAGCACTTTGTTTTCAAATATTTTATGTGTGGTAAGAATGTCAGGTGGCGGTCGAATATGAGTCCAAGGAATTTGGCCTCTTCTACTACCTTGATGGGAGTACCATCTAAAGTTAGGTCTGGATCCTTGTGTGGTTTGTATTTACGACAAAAGTGAATACAATTTGTTTTGGATTTTGAAAACTTTAAACCATTTTCATTGGCCCATTTTTGGATTTTGTTAAGGCAGAGTTGTAGCTGCCTTTCTATTGCGTGCATGTTCTTACCACGTCATGAAATATTGAAGTCATCCACGAAAAGGGACCCATCAACGCAACTGTTCAGAACGTTAGTGAGGCTGTTAATTTTGATGCTAAAAAGTGTGACAGACAGGATGCTGCCTTGGGGGACGCCCTGATCTTGGTGGAAATAGTCAGACAGTGTGGAACCCACCCGAACTTGAAATTGTCTGTTATTTAAAAACTGAGATATGAATTGAGGTAGTCTACCCCTCAATCCAAACTCGTGTAAATCTTTTAGGATACCATGTTTCCACGTTGTAACATATGCTTTTTCTAAGTCGAAAAAGATAGATACGGTATGTTGTTTGTTGAAAATGGAGTTTTTGATGAATGATTCCAGACGCACCAGATGGTCAATGGTACTTCGGTTTTTTCGGAAACCACATTGGAGGTCACTGAGGAGGTTATTGGTCTCCAAGTACCAGATTAATCGATTGTTGACCATGCGCTCCTTGGTTTTGCAAACGCAGCTAGTTAGTGATATAGGACGGTAGTTTGAGGGATCAGTATGATCGCGGCCGGGTTTTGGTATAGGGATGATAATGGCATTGTGCCACGAAGGGGGGAAGTGTCCGGATGTCCAGATGTCATCAAATATATTTAGGAGTGTTTCCAAGCCTGTGTCAGGGAGGTGTTTCAGAAGCTGATAATGGATTTCATCAGCTCCTGCCGCAGTGTCGTGAGCCTGTCCTAGGGCAGTACGTAATTCATGGAGGGAAAACGTTTCGTTGTAATCCTCCCCATTATCAGAGTTAAAATTGACTGGTTTCTTTTCTTGGTTGGTTTGGTATTTCTGGAACTGAGGGTTATAATTTGATGAGGAGGAGTGGTTTGCCAAAGTTTCGCCAAGTTTGTTTGCAATTTCAGATTTATTTGTTAGGAGGGAGTCACCATCTTTCAGGTGGTGAACTCCTGATTTTGACCCTTTGCCCTTAATCTTTTGAATCATGTTCCACACCTTGGACATGGGTGTGCGGGAGTTGATTTTTGACACATATTTCCTCCATGACCGGCGTTTAGTTTGTTTGAAGGTACGTTTTGCCCTGGCATTTGTCATTTTAACAGCATTCAGGTTATGCACTGTAGGATGTTGTCGGAAATATTTTTCCGCCTTCCTCCTATTTTTCCTAACTTGTTTGCAGTTTGTATCAAACCATAGTTTGCGTATGTGCGGGTTTGCAGAGGACTTTGGAATAGTTTTGTCTCCGATGGCATTTAGGACGTCTGAAAATAGTTCAATGGGGTCAGGAACATTCCTGAAGTTGTCCGGCTTAAGTTTTCTGAACATAGGGTTTGGAATAAAGGCCAATTGGCCTTAGTAAAATTTGGTTGATAGGAGTAAGAATTGTTGGGAAGTGGTCGCTTCCACAAAGGTCGTCATGGACCGACCATTCGAACTCATTTAAAAGATTAGAATCTGTAAGTGATAGATCGAGAGCAGAGTATGATCCAGTGGCAGGATGGAGGTAGGTGTTTGATCCATCGTTGAAGATGCATACATCATTATTTGAGAGAAACTCTTCAAGGACCTTTCCCTTACTATTTGTATCAGTACTCCCCCATAGGGGGTTATGGCTGTTGAAGTCGCCCATGATTATGCAGGGCTTCGGGAGTTGATCATATAAGTTCTGAAGATCTGATAGGCGAACAGTTGAGGTGGGAGGGAGATAGAGGGAACATAGTGTAAACCCTATGTTCAGAGTCATGCGGACAGCAACAGTTTGTAGGTTGGTTTTAAGTGGAACGGGGCTATGAAGGACGCCCTGCCTCACCAGGATAGGTAAGTGATTGTTTAGTTACTCATGTGCTTGTATTGTATGCTACCTTTATTAATACCTTCAGTATCCCTGAATTGTCTCCAGTGTTTAATGTAATGAAGAGTGCGAGGACATAATAAAGCACCAACTAGCATATTGTACGGCTTTAGCAAGAAACTTTCTTTATAAGCATCTATTTGAAACATGAAGCCTCCAACGGTACATGTGTATCGAAGAATGTGCAGATGACGAAGCCAAAATTGTGAATTACTAGGTGGCATAACCCCTATGGTAGAGAATATGAGCCTTGACAGTTGATGTGCATCACATGACATAAGCTCCTGGAGCCTGCGATCACTGCTTTATCTATAGACAGTGATCTTACAGGCAGTGACGTATTTCTCACAACGATCATGTAAATATGTGGCTTTGTGAAGATTTCATTTTTCTTTATGATACCTTTGTAAATATGTTATGTTGAAGGGGTGGCGAACATGTGTCACTCTCCGGAGTAACTGGAAGAAATAGAGATCATTAATTCATATGTAATTCAACGTATATGTATTATATCCTTGCTTAATAAACAATAGCTTCGAACTGACCATCTCCTTATATATATTTTCTCGAGTAGTTGTCACTGGAACACATATTTATAATTATATGCAGGTAAATGTAGAGCATAGGTATAAACATTCTTGAGATATATTTTGTTCATCGCGTGACAGTGCAGTGATTTTAACGTAAATGGTTTTCATTCATTCGAAAGTTGTATACTTCTCAAGGAGCTGATAATGCACATTGACTACGGCATTCCTTTTACCAGACAATGCTTGTCTTCTACATGAGCATGTGATGTGTTTTGCAAAGATTATGAACATATTTCCATTGATACTATTTGTACGGCTCAGCCTGTTTGCTGGTTCAGTATAGAAATACCATTCATCCATCGAAACATCCGTCTACCCCTTTATGTGAGGTGAGGTGAATTTGGGTTCAACGTCGTGCTTGAGAATATACACACGCATATGACGACGTGCATGCGTGTGAATGTGTATGTGCGGCTGCTTGTACTAGCCCAGACTGAAGCTGGTTTTATAGTGCTAGCCCACTGAGATACCATGCCGCAGTGAAGCATGGATACCTCACTCAGACACATTATAATGACTCCGAGCCAACCAGTCCTTGTTGTACCCATTAAAGACGAGCGCCAGGCAGGGACCAACAAGTATCATATTTTAACGTCTTTTGGTATGACGCGATCGGGGATCGAACCCGCGACCTTCCGCTCTCCGGGCGGACGCTCTAACCACTACACCACGGAGGCGGTCCTATCCCTTTATGTGATACCTGCTATACGTGTATGCGTATATATTCAACATGATGAGATAGAGACCACAGCTCGACTCTTTGAGAAATGTTAGTGTTGAAGACAATGATAACTATGCATGACTTGACATGATACAAATCTTTCAAATGAATGAGGAAGGAAGCTGCCAGTCTAAATGTAATGCACATAACGCAATACATGAGACACGGCATTAATGCCATTTCATTGACTACACATATCACGAACTGCCATGTTGGGCGAAGTGTCGTTTGACTGTTGACTCAGTTGAGATGTTGATTCATGTGGTGTGCCTGTTTTTGTGGAGTGTCTCTCTTTGTTCCGGACAAATATGTGAGTACGGTTTACTACTTCACTTCTTCACTATATCAAATCACAAGTACATACCCAGTGAGACTGGAGTATCATGTTTCTATTCGACGATATGAAATAATGTATGGATACAGACTTTGATTTTTGAGTGGATTAGATTGCTGGCTTTCTATTCTGTCGATTAGGTGTCTGAGAGTGTGGGTTCGTATCCAGGATGGGACTCTACCCAACGAAAGTACTAGAATCTGTACTTTACTGAGAAAGTGTAATCCCAAAACTAATAATGAGATAAATTAACCACTGCATTGTTTTCTTATAGGAAAGCATACAGTATGTAGTCAAACGAAACATTAATGTTTAAACCAGTTCAATCTTTCCTGACTGTGTAAACAGGTACTGGAATGTGTACTTGAAAGTGTAATCCCCAATATAACTTAAATTACAGATTATTTTCAATTCCACCACTGGCATCAGGGGTCTATTTACACATGTTCCGACATAAAGGTCATCGCTTACAGATTATATACACTTAAACACCGTTGTGTCGAAGTATCTGCGCAAATATTTCGCATTACCCGATGCTCGACATAACCGAAATGATAACTAAACTGAGAATACGAAGGGACCAAACATATACTTCGACACAACCGTCGGTTCGACACATGAGTGTTTGACTGTACAATATACTGATTACGCCTTGTATTAGATAACACGGCTCACCCTTCTGTTTCAGCTGGGGCGGTGTTTGACTGTACAATATACTGATTACGCCTTGTATTAGATAACACGGCTCACCCTTCTGTTTCAGCTGGGGCGGTGTTTGACTGTACAATATACTGATTACGCATTGTATTAGATAACACGGCTCACCCTTCTGTTTCAGCTGGGGCGGTGTTTGACTGTACAATATACTGATTACGCCTTGTATTAGGTAACACGTCTCATTCTTCTGTTTCAGCTGGGGCGGTGTTTAACTGTACAATATACTGATTACGCCTTGTATTAGATAACACGGCTCACCCTTATGTTTCAGCTTGGGCGGTGTTTGACTGTACAATATACTAATTACGCCTTGTATTAGATAACACGGCTCACCCTTCTGTTTCAGCTGGGGCGGTGTTTGATTGTACAATAATAATAGCATGCTTGTAATGCGCTGTTTTCCATGTACAACATGCTCAAAGCGCAAGACATAGATGTACATACAAACAGACTATAGGAGAGAATAAAAGATTAGATAGATACATGGAAACAATGCAATGAATTATCGTTAACAATCATAAGCTAATCTGAAAAAGTGAGTCTTTAGTTAAGATTTAAAATTAGAAAGTTCTGTGCAGTCACGTAGATATTGAGGTAGTTGATTCCAGGCTGTAGAGGCTGCATACGAAAAGGACCTTTCACCATACGTAGAAGTCCTCACAGTGGGGATAACGAGGAAACGTTTATCCTGTGAACGGAGAGAGCGACATGGGCGGTGCTGTGTGAGGGACTGATACGAAGGGGCAGATCCAGACAGACAGCGGAAAGTGAGGCACAGAAGCTTGAATTGAATCCTATAGTGAATGGACAGCCAGTGTAAAGAATGTAGGAGTTTCAGAGCGTCATCAGATTTACGTGACTGGGTCACTATACGTGCAGCAGCGTTTTGCACACGCTGAAGTTTCCTTATCTGTGTCTTAGTGGCACCAGTGAGAAGACAGTTACAGTAATCAATCCTGCTCATAACTAGAGACAGGACAAGGGTGGTGGCAGATTCGGTGGTGAGATATGGTCGGATATGTCCAATCACAGGGGTTCGAATCACTGTTTGGACAATAATTTTTAAAAATAAAAATCTAGATTTTTGCAACCGTATATTGTTTTTATATGTTATGAGTAACTTATATTTCAAATTTGAACGAAATCGGTGAAGAAATGGATTTTTTAGAAAATTCTCCCGCTTCACTCATTTCATAAAATACACAAGGGATGACACTCGCGATGCTCAGAGCATGATCGAAAACGGCACGAAGTATGAATGTATAGTAATCTATTGTCCATAGAATTCCCCAGTGACAAACATCTGCCTCACATAATGACAGATGTAAATCAAATATGTGTATATTGAAAATATTTCTTATTATAAACACAAAACTTTCATATAAAAAAGACATCAATGTTCGAGGGTTACTCCAACAAATTGATTCTGTATATGAATTATTTGTAGACTACATCTGATTGTGAATGGTTTTAACAGAAATGTAGTTTAATTTTATGTTTGTGAAAGTGTTCCAGAAGTTTAGATAAATTTGTTTCACCTTAAGGAATTCATATTATTTCACAATATTTAGTTTGCAATCACCAATGCAATTTTTTTGTGTTGATAAACTCTACTCTTTTTCCAACATCATTTGTCATCTCATGTACAATACTAGCAATATAAGAACTGTTGGAGTTATGAAATATTCATGACAAATTTAGTGTTTTATAGAAATGGGAAATAAATATGTAAGTAAAGATTCAGTTTGTATATGGTAATTATGTAATCTATCATTATGGACAATGAAATGCATTGATAGATAACAGAAAAAATGTGTTTGATTGTTTTATTAATTTTGAGACCATCCATAGGGTTTATCCAGGAACAAATAGGAACAAACGTAACTGGGTAATGAAAACTATTTGAAAGATGAAAAGCTATCTTGCTTCCCACAAGCATTTTCAAAGTGAACCCAAACTAATTTGATTCTCGAAAGTTTACCAAGGCAAAATTTCTTGAGCTCTGTTTGGCATATGAAGTTAAAGTGAATAGAAGTTCTCTCAAGAAAGTTATTGCTACTGAACTAGCACAGAAAGTTCTTTCCTGTGAGAAAAATTTCAAAGCCTGACCTTTTAAACATAGGAATCTTGAAAACATTAACAACAACAAAAATAGAACCATGGACTCTGTAGTTCATGAAGGTAGGCAAGGGATTAGTTGAGCCACTGCCAGCTAGTTGAGCCACCAGGTTTTACTTCCATGTTAAAAATCATCTTGTGAAGTGATGCACCTTACTTCAAAGGTTTTCTAATGATGCACCCTATCGTATAATTGATGTTGCAGTTTGTAGCATTTTGATTGTTTCAGGGGGAATATATTACTTTTAGGATTGAAAAGTGAATTCATGTAACCGTTTTTTATGATTTTTTACTGAAGAAATGACATAATTTCAAAATGTTTCTTGATATTTTCCAACAAGCATATATATTTTGACTTAAATAACTGCAGTCAGTTTTACAATATTGCTGTGTATATATGAATATGTTGACTAATGGGGTAAGGTAATACAGGTATGATTAAGAAGTTAAAATGTAATTCATATATGACTGACTCAATAGATGAGATTGAGAATTGATTTTTAATGGTTTCATTGTTGATAATGCTTGAGTTTTTTGACTGAACTTGAGTCACAAGTATTTCTATAAGAGTTTTTCAAATTTTAGAAATTCTCCTATACAAGGGAAATGACAGAATGATGTAATTTTGATTACTTTCACAATGCAGCAAAAAGCCTATTTGACTATGTTCCGCAACATGAGGATGGCGGCAATAAGTTCAACTATCGTAAGGATGTCTCACTATGTAGGCAGGTATTACTGATTGAAAATGTATTATTGAATACAAGTACCAACATGTGAAATGTTTGTGTGTGTTGTATTATACTGTGGAAACTGTATGAAATATTGAATATTAAATCAACAATCATCATGAATTGATATTGAATTGGAAGTCATTGGATATAACTGAAAATGTTGTTGACCTATCATATTACATGTTAAATCTAAAAATAATCTATGAATTTACAGAAGTGAAATATTTTCCGATTTGCGTGCTTGACATTTTTTATAAGGCTGTCAGATTTTCATTTTATTGCATTCACCACCTAAAATAATTTTACTCACCATGACAGAAGTTCTAAAACCATTTTCGAGTTTTCCAAACATATCAACTGTCAAAACAATATTCCGCTATAATTGCACACGTGGAAATTGACCAATGAGAGCCGTTTTGTGTTCCGAGTCAATCCGAGAGTTTCGGACAGTGTCGATGTTTCCCGAAGGGCGGCCAGACGTTTGTTCAAAACGGAGGGTAGTGGTAATGCGAGGGTCAGTGGTCAAATATGAAATGCAGTTAGACGAACTAAATACGATGAGCAGAAGGCCAAAAGAATAATCTACACGCTCAACACGTTGTTTTGTGAAAAACGTAAGGTTTGATCGAACGCACGTTAAAATAGTCGCGCCGTGCCGTTTTCGATCATGCTCTGAGCATCGTGAGTGTCATCCCTTGTGTATTTTATGAAATGAGTGAAGCGGGAGAATTTTCTAAAAAATCCATTTCTTCACCGATTTCGTTCAAATTTGAAATATAAGTTACTCATAACATATAAAAACAATATACGGTTGCAAAAATCTAGATTTTTATTTTTAAAAATTATTGTCCAAACAGTGATTCGAACCCCTGTGTGTCCAATAGTACGCAACTGAGCAAAGCAGCTCTGGACTAGATGGGAAACGTGATCATCCAGTGACACATCTGAGTCGATAATCACACCAAGGTATTTGACCTTGTCAGCGATTTGGATGTTTGTATTATCAAACCTAAAACATGTAAGACCACACTGTGACAATATACTGATTACGCCTTGTATTAGATAACACGGCTCACCCTTCTGTTTCAGCTGGGGCGGTGTTTGACTGTACGATATACTGATTACGCCTTGTATTAGATAACACGTCTCACCCTTCTGTTTCAGCTGGGGCGGTGTTTGACTGTACGATATACTGATTACGCCTTTGTATTAGATAACACGTCTCACCCTTCTGTTTCAGCTGGGGCGGTGTTTGACTGTACGATATACTGATTACTTTGTATTAGATAACACGCCTCACCCTTCTTCTGCTTCAGCTGGGCGTGTGTTTGACTGTACGATATACTGATTACGCGTATTAGCCTTGTATTAGATAACACGTCTCACCCTTCTGTTTCAGCTGGGGCGGTGTTTGACTGTACGATATACTGATTACGCCTTGTATTAAATAACACGTCTCACCCTTCTGTTTCAACTGGGGCGGTGTTTGACTGTACAATATACAGTGGAAACCTGATAAGTAAAATCTCAAGGGACTCGCCAAAATTGTTTACTTATCAGGTATTTTACTTATCCAAACTTATAAAAACCTGCAAATGACAACCATATGCATGTATATGTATGCATATGTAACAATGAACAACTTATCAGGGCTGGTGTCCAGTTGTCAGTGTATTGTCAACTGCATGACGCCAGCGAGCTGTAAGTAGGATGTTTGTTTGACTGGAGACTGACACGACTACCCCTCATGTCGGATTATGTGGTGATCGCTAATTTAGTTATCCAGTCTCTTTTGTTAAGTAATTTACTTCCAGGGACCGTGAGAGACGTTTAGTTAAGCGGTATCGTTTACTTATCCGAGTTCAGTTAACCAGACTCTAATAATGATAATTAATGAAGAAATTTGCCGGGACCAAAGAAAATTGTTTACTTATCAGGTCTGTTTAGTTAAGCGGTCTTTACTTAGGCGGTTTCCACTGTACTAATTACGCATTGTATTAGATAACACGTCTCACCCTTCTGTTTCAGCTGGGGCGGTGTTTGACTGTACGATATACTGATTACGCCTTGTAGTAGATAACACGTCTCACCCTTCTGTTTCAGCTGGGGCGGTGTTTGACTGTACAATATACTAATTACGCATTGTATTTGATAACACGTCTCACCCTTCTGTTTCAGCTGGGGCGGTGTTTGACTGTACGATATACTGATTATGCCTTGTATTAGATAACACGTCTCACCCTTCTGTTTCAGCTGGGGCGATGGGGTAGCCTAGTGGTTAAAGCATTTGCTCGTCACGCCGCAGACACGGGTTCGATTCCCCACACGGTAACATGTGTGAAGCCCATTTCTCATGTCTCCCGACGTGATATTGCTGGAATATTGCTAAAAGCGGCGTAAAACTAAACTCACTCACTCATTCACTGTTTCAGCTCTCTGGCTTAATTATGACAATTACAAAACGGAAAACACAAGTTCCTGGTGGGCCGCCGTCAATACCGTTTGTACTAGATCAGGCGGGCACCTGTTTGTACCTCGGAAGCAAAGTAGCCTGGATGATCTGACAAACCTACTCGATGAGAACAAGGTGTACTGGGTTGGCGGCTTTCAGTATTCGTCTTTGATATGGACAGGTAAAACCTCTCCCAAACTTTGCTTACCTCCCAAGACTACAAAGACGATAATACCGGTTAACCGGTATATTGCAAATCGAACTTCACAATACGATACATTGCGGTACACTTTTCGCAACAGATTCACCCGATACCATCGGTAATTTCCGTGATGTAGTCAAAATTACTAATAACCTTTGTATTTCCTATATATTATTATACATTAATGGTTTTGAGAATGTTTATTATTCACATAATTGCATTTGCGTGACTTTTAAACTAAATAAATAAAAAAATTAGATTGGTACCGGCAAACCAAAATGGCGGACTCCGCTGCAGATGCTTTTTCTCAAGTTCCAAACTTTAGAGCGAAGTCTTCAGAAACATTTTCAATTGATCTCTTGTTCAAATACATTTAATTCCTGCAGTGGCCATTGGCATTGTTTCAAACGAAAGGAAACAGTAATTTCATTACCTTAACCCAAGTGTTACACTTTCACAATATATTGCAATACATATTGCAATACGCCAACACATATCACAATATATCTAATAATTGAACATTTTGGCGATACCCAACCCTAATTGACATCTGCTTTAATAATATGAAATTACATCATGAAAACTATCTCCAAGATTTCAATCAAACTGGAATAGGCTAACGACTATTAGTCTATATATTTAGTGAATGATTCAGGATAGCTGTTTTATAAATTTCAGAGTGCACCTTTTACCTAATGTTTGTCCGATGTCTGTTGTTTCAGATAACAACACCAGATACTACACCAGGGTCGGGTACATCTCCACCGACGAGGGCAGCAAACGCAACGCGTTTTACTCCAGACAACAACTCGGCATTTACTTGTCGTCTGTCATGTGGAAGCTATTATGGTCTTTTCGGACTAAAGGTAGGTAACGTTATTGCATAATTTCATTGTTATGTTTAAAGCTAAGGCGCTTTAGTTTGATTTATTGTGTAGCAACTGTTTTGTATGTGGGTAGCCTAGTGGTTAAAACGTACGCTCTTCAAGCCGAAGACCAGGGTGATGATGATTTGTATGGAGGAGCATGTACAGTACGCATGACCCCCAACCCCCCCTCCCCAACATTTATGTAAAAAGTAAGTGACCCCTCCCTTCATGTCATTTACAAAATCAATGACCCATTCCCATTACTTTCAAGCATAATTCTGTAATATTTTAAGAATTATTGCTGAGTCTTGGCGTGAAAAACTAAACTCACTTCTCTCACACTATTGCATTGACTGTACTTTTAAACCAGGGATATAATTGCTATTGTCTCGGCCTCCTGAGCACACAGCTGAAGTTGAAAATTGTCCACAAGAGGAGGGCGACAGAGATCCGATGTCCAGGGGACTACAATGACCTGTGTGGCGATGACACAACGGTGACCGTATATCGGAGAGGTAAAGTAGTAGTACATCGCCTTACAAGATTACTCCTTTCATAAAATATATAATATATAAAACAATTTCTAATTGATAGGCTTATAAAATAGGTAAATTTGAGACAATAGTATGTACACAAATAAACAACTCCCAAAACAACAACAACAACAACAACAAACCAAACAGCTATCGGTTATTAAACCATATGCTCTCTCTTTTAAGCAGATTGGGGCGGTGGGATAGCCTAGTGGTTAAAACGTTCACGCGTTACGCCGAACACCGGGTTCGATTTACAACATGGGTACAATGCGCGAACCCATTTTTGGGTCCCCCGTCGTGCCATTGCTGGAATATTGCTTAACGGTGCCTGAAACTGTACTCACTTTAAGCAGATTACAACTTCCTTGAACTGATCTTAAAGACTTTCAGCAGAAAATCAGTTCATGTTTGTTCGAACCGTCCTTTTGAAAATCATGCTTGATTACTCATAAAGTTCTAAATACAATTATGTATGACTGTAAACACTCGTTAACACTGCATTTTGCAAGAAGAATGAATCGTGTATGTGATCGCCCGATGCACATCAACTGATCTGAAACTTTGTGTTACAACATAACGTATTGCTTCAATAGATGTTTGTGTTCCAACATAACTTTAGGCTACAACAGAACTTTGTGTTACAACATAACTTAATTGCTACAACAGAACTTTGTTTTACAACATAACTTATTGCTACAACAGAACTTTGTGTTACAACATAACTTATTGCTACAACAGAACTTTGTGTTACAACATAACTTATTGCTACAACAGAATTGCTATTGCTACAACAGAAGAACAGATTACCATTTTAGGTTGTGATTATTGAATGCCATTTAGAAAGTGGTCAAATGTAACATATGTTATATTTAGGATTACTTTCTTAGTAAAGAACAGACTCTAGTACTTTTTTTAACGTTGGCTGAGCGGGTTAGGCGGCTGACTTTGTGTGCTGGCGATTAGGTGCCTGACTCTGAGGGTGTGGGTTGGAATCCCGGATGGGACACAACCCAACAAGACTACAATATTCTGTACTTTACTAAGAAAGTGTAATCCCAAATATAACATGTGTTACATTTTAAGTTACCCATGAAGATTCGGATTAGACCTGTTTTAAAACAACCCGTGTTCGTCGTAAGAGGCGACTAACGGGATCGGATGGTCAGACTCGCTGACTTGGTTAACAAATGACATCGTATCCCAATTTCGTAGATCGATGCTCGTGCTGTTGATCACTGGATTGTCTGGCCCAGGTCCGGTTATTTACAGACCGCCGCCATATGGCTGGAATATTGCTGAGTGCGGCGTTAAACAACATCCAAACCAAACCATTCCTGAGGTAGAACATAGGGGCGTGGAAGTTAGCATGTATTATGTGTTTTGAGCAGTTTTTATACAATTTAAATATTCTGTTCTTCACGTTGTTTGCACATGCTGTTTAGTACTAAAGTGAATGTACTTTGGTCCAAGAAAATTGAGATATAGTTTGTTTAGAGCTTGAAAACGGTGTAATAATCTACACCGAAACTTTGAAGAAGTTGTTATTCAGAACGTCGTATGCTTTAACATTGACTCGCCAACTTATGGAATGCCCATCAAACGATTATTATTGTAGATAAGACGACGAACGTTAACATCTCACCATCTGGGAGGTGTGGCTATGCAGAGAAAAACAGGCATACCAATAAAAAACAGGACTACTTATCATACCATTTGACTGAGGACTGCGAGAAGACCAAGAAATTCTCTGCATGCAAGAAAACTACAGGTATATGTGATAATTAATACTATAGGTTTTGCCTGTCACGATATAGCATATTGTGATACATGGATAAGAAGCTAGATGGTCTTTTTTTCTATTTGAGCTATGATGACATAGTGAGTGAGTGAGGGAGTGAGTGAGTTAGGGTTTACTCCACTTTTAGCAATATTCCAGCAATATAATTGCGGGGAGCACCAGAAATGGGCTTCCCGATGTGGGGAATTGAACCCGGGCCTGCGGCGTGAAGAGCGAACGCTTTAACCACTAGGTTACCCCACCGCCCCTAAGATGACATAGAGAAATGTATGCACAAGGTATAACCCGCAGTTGTTTAGTTTCGTCATTTACATTTACGTGTCAACAATAGGCGGAAGAAGCCACAGGTAAACTCTTGTTTTCGGGCCTGGTGTTGACCAAGAATCCTAATTAGGGGATGTCTATGATCCCGCAGGACACAGGCGTCACTTTATGTACCCACGTAGGGGTTCGATTTTGGGCCTTCGATATGACACCGCCTGGGTGGTCTAGAGGATAGAGTGATGCCTGGAGAGTGGAAGGTCTGTGGATCGAACCCTGGCCGAATCAAAGCAAAATTGTCAGAAGATCGCACGTGTTGTTACTCTGCCTGTCGCAAGGCATTACGGATGGTATTTTGACATTCAATTACAATTTCTGGCAATTTGTTTTTACCTGAATGTCGTTAACAACTTTAACGTGAAGTGAGGTGAGGTGAAATTGGGTTTAACGTCGTGCTTAAGAATATTTCGCTCATATGACGACGTGCATGCGTGTGTATGTGTATATGCGGCTGCTTGTACTAGCCCAGACTTAAGCTGGTTTTATAGTGCTAGCTCACTGAGATACCATGCCGCAGTGAAGCATGAATACCCCACTCAGACTCCGGGCCGACCAGTCCTTGTTGTACCCATTAATGCCAAGCGCCAGACAGGGACCAACAAGTACCATATTTTAACGTCTTTTGGTATGACGCGGTCTGGGATCGAACCCGCGACCTTCCGCTCTCCGGGCGGACGCTCTAACCACTACACCACGGAGGTGGTCACAACTTTAAGGAAAACTATGGACTACCCTCACATGTTAAATCATATAGTCCTCTACCATTGTAGTCTGGCATCCAGAATGTGAATATAGTAACCTTTAAAGTATAATGTACGACCATTTTCACGTTATGCCGATCGATTTGGACAATGCCGCATTTGACAAAAATAGACATAGGCATTTAAACAGTTCTATTATTGCCTTTTACTCAATTGTAAATGATTAAATGGAAAATGGTATCATGGATTTGAAACAGTTCATTTCATGTAGTTTCTTTGCACAATCTTGTTTTGACCAGTGTCAGCAGGGGGGGTTATCAGTTCATGCGATTCCGCCTTATGAGTAATCTAATTATTTCAGGTTTTCCGTTTTCCAATTGTTCTGGAAACGTATGTGTTGCCAATAGAGCTAGCACATGGGAGGAAGCACGCAGTGATTGCAGACTGGTTAAAGTGACAGACGCAAATAGAAAGAATCTTCTGACTGTGATGAAGTTCGCCGCCTACTGGATAGGTTTACGGCGTGTTACAGAATGGAGATGGATTAATGGTATGATTATAGATCTGTATAAGCCTCGTCACTGGTTGAACATTTGAACCTGTCTTCAAGTTTCTTGTTTTACATGTATGTCATGCAAGTTCAGTTGTAAAATTTAGTAGTTCCAAGTGCGTTATAATATCAAGGTAAAGCGGTTGGTTAGTTCTAATGATCTAATCTAATATGCACACAGATGCGTTCATATATTCAGCCTTGTTGACAGCATTCGATAGCATTGTGTGTCATTCTTGACTCACAGACGGTGCATGTAAGTATATATTCATCCGTATTAATGGCATTGGACATATCAATTTTATCTTACCTCACACTTAAATGTCGTTTTCTGATTGGCTGAGCCAATCAATGTACTCCGCTTACAAGCAAGTAACATTTCCTATGTTACCCGCTGGAAATGCCAAACTATGGGATTTCGTTTGGTACTTCGTGTTAGTAGAGTATAGGCTGTTGTTGTGATGATTTTTATTATGATTCAGTACCCGTGCTTCAAACAGTTCAAAAATAACATTGAGGTGTTCGGTAAGATGATTACGTTGTTCACTGGTCCCTCGGGGCCCATGGGTTGAAACAAACATAGAGGGTACATCAACCCATGTCCCTCTCGTGGCCAGAGAACAACTTATAATAATCTTCCAATTTGACAGCATTGGACATGCCAAATATGTACCATATCTTCCTTAATAGGAATACCAGTGGAAATGAAGTTTACTCGTGAGGACATTTCAAGACAATGTCTGGCTGCACGACATGTAGGTGGCATATTATCCATGGACTGGTATAACTGTTCAGAAAAATACCCAGCTGTATGCCAATCTACAGCTGGTAAGTATGTCTTATCTCAATCTGTAAGAAGCATAAAAGGCTCATAATCATTCTAGAGAGTTAGATTTTCTGACGTTTACTTTAACATTTGTAATGCTCAAATATTGTCTATATTTCCATGACCAACATGGGGATGGTTTTAGCAGAATATCCGCCATTTTGATTTTATGACGTCACATAGGTGTGACCTTTGTGTGACCTAATCGATTGTTGAACCCTTAAGCCCCACCCTCCTTTGGGAGTCCCCTTCCGGCCCAGGTGTGTGTGTGTGACCTTCAGGTTGACCTTAGTGGCCTGTGATTATTATTCAATTATCTTATGAGTGGTATGAGTTTGCCGAGTTTCCCTCGAGTGTTCAAACAGCAAAATCTCTTTTCAACGTTGAATTAATATCACAGTATGCATATGAGGGGAATTTAGCTGCTATTTATTACGTTAAAAGTTGTGAAAATATCAGAGCGCATTTTGTTAAATCAAAGGTATCACTAGCCAGTTAAAATATGCTGTCATTTGGTACACAAGGAACAACTCCGAAGTTCTGAGTATTTATTTTACATATCCGTGAACAATAAACAATTGTAGCTGTTAGCAAATAAAATTCATGCGCCATGTGGGCCCGTATATATACGCGTGAATGGGGCGCAGTCTATGCACTATACTAAGAGCAGAATCGCATGCTCGCTGAGTCGGGCCGTAACTGAAGAGACATGTGACAGCTGTGATTGGATGAAATAGTGTAAGGTGTTATGTTTGTTAAAAACACCTCCATCCAGTCATTAAAACTGACCACCATTTCAAGTATTTAATGCTGTCATTTGTATCACCATGATTTATGTTTATGCGTGTACAGATATGTTCCAGTTGGTGCGTACTTAAAGGGTTGATGTGTTTAGCTTCCTGTGTGTGGCTTCCTATGCTCACAAAGTTAGCCGGTTTAAGTTGACCAGTACAGGCCAGACTGTAATCATGTGTACATGGAATGGTCGTTGATAATTTTCAGCGTGGTGGCGCACAGCCTACAATGAATGTATGCTGACAAGTGGTCAGCTTCCGTTATCTAGGGAGAGAAATGTCTGACCTGAATTAAAGACAGGAAATAGTAAGCAGTTGAGGACTGATGGTCACTGAATATCTCAAGTAGGGTGTCAAGTGGTTGTACAGTGATGAAATGATTTAGCATTTGTCATATATATTACTGAATAAGAAAACAAACCTACATGTGTTCTTCTGTAAAACTTTCCAGTGCTTTTACTAAAAAATTTAAAGCTGAACTTTACTCTCAATTGCAAACATAAAAAACCCATCTTATGTCCATGAATACTATATATGACACTTTTTTGACATCATGTGACACATAGGTTACTCACATGCCGTTAGCCGCTCTTATTCCACAGACAGTACAATGAAATACTGGTGTAAGCTTCTTGTGACTATATTGTGTGGGTATGAAGAGGTAAGGACCTCCTGGTGTTAAGAATTGTATTGTAGGTTAAATGTTTTCAGTGACATAGGGAGGATTATTTATCAGTTGTAAAACAAAGATTTGTACAACGAACAGTTGTCTAATGTCAATCCTCCAGCAATTCATTAAGTGAGTGAGTGAGTTTAGTTTTATCTTGCACTCAGTAATATCCCAGCTCTATGGTCTGTAAATAATCGAGTCTGGACCAGACAACCCAGTGATCAACAGCATGAGCATCGATCTACCCAACTGCGATATGATGATGAGATGTGTCAACCTGCGCCAGCGAGCCCCCACCACCCAATCCCGTTAGTCGCCTCTTACAACAAGCATGGGTTACTGAAGATTCATTCTAACCCGGACCTTCACGGGTACAATACATTAAAAAACAAAGAGATATACAGATTTCATTGTTTATTAGCTCCGTTTCAAATTAGTGGGCTTTCGGATAGGAGCTCTCTCAAATGTCTACTTTACATGTTGTGCTAATTGTCTTATTGCCCTTCCTCATCGTCTTGTCCTTCACTCTCTACATCAGATGTCATGTCTTCATCATCATCATCAATTAAGTCTTCTACCCAAGATTTATATTGGTACAGTTTGGAAAACACGTCATGATACAGATTATTTGTGTCTCCTACACCTTTCAGTATTCCTTGTGGCTTTGGACCCCACTGCATATGATACATGTAAGTAATAAATCGGGCATACGTCTCTTTAAACGTGCTCCAGATGAATTTTTTTCAGTTTGCTTGAATCATGTCTTCATGTAAACCTCTTTTTGTGTACAGCAGTTGTTTCTCATCCAAAAAAGTCTTTATTCAGCTCACGTGTACGTGAATACATTTGTCTTATACCTTGCTCTTTGAGATCAGCCATCTTATTTTACCTGTTGTTTTGTGTGACATCGCTTAACGATACATCATCATCATTATCATCATCATCATTTTCCATTTCAGGACATTGTTTATCGTGTAAATGTCTTTGTAAGTTGTGGTTATTACTAAACACTTGACCACAATAGTCACAATCTGACAGAGGACGTGGTCTCTTCACAGCAGAGAAGTTGTCGTCTTCCTCCCACTTCCTTTTAACTTGAGGTATTTCAGGTGGACCCACTGAAGACTTTTCAGGACACCAGTTTCTTCTATGTTTTTGCAAATCATGCACGTCTTGAAACACGAGTCCACAGTCATCACAAGATGACATTGTTGGGAGGTTTTCTACACACGTCTGCTCACTCTGAACGTCTAACTCGGACTGAATCGTCCTAGCTTGAAGGCCTCCTTTTAAACTGAATGTATTGGGACAAAGTCGCAAGTCGGGAGGTGTTTTGGGTTTTAGATCAACCAACAAGTATCCATAAGGTTTCTGGGTAGCCCTTTGAAATGGCTCCATGAAATGGTCTGTGTTACCTCGATACATTTGCCTCGCCAAAGTCATGATGGGTTTTTGATCAATAGGGTTGTTGAACAGAAGCAGATAATGACAGTTTCTTCATTATGTGGGATCCTTACTGTAATACAAATTCTGGTTCAAAGATATCACTGAGAGATTACGATGATGACTTCCTTCAGTAAAAAGATCTGTAGTGCATGGATCTTTGCTGGCAGTGGACTTTAAGTCGTCGAGGATAACCACATTCACAACACTGGGGTCCAGAAACGCATCCTTTTGAGGTGAGAAGGAATGCCTCGTAAGGATAAACACAGGCTTGAATGGTGTTATACAGTGGCTGCCATTGTTTGTAGAGCCATATAATACGTTCAGGATGAGGTTTAATGTTCATCCTTTCTAGAAGCTGCTTCACTAAGTAGGTTTCCCCACAGGAGGTGGGCCCTGAGACGATCATGGTGAATGGATGGCGCAGCCTAAATTCTTCCAATGCACTGGTTGCATCATAGGTGATGGTACTTGTGGTGGTCGTGCTTGTCGTGGTGGTGGTTTTGGTGGTGCTTGTGGAGGTGGTGCTTGTGTTGGTACCTCTGGGAAAGTTGTTTATCCCAAGGTCAGCTTGTTACATTGTCTCCCTGTGAAATGAGGTCAACCTGAAGATGACACACACCTGGGTCGGAAGGGGACTCCCAAATGAGGGTGGGGCTTAAGGGTTCAACAATTGATTAGGTCACACAAAGGTCACACCTATGTGACGTCATAAATCAAAATGGCGGATATTCTGCTAAACTCTCTTTCCTCACCCCCCCCCTTTTTTTTTTACAACAGTCGCCTCTTACGTCCACCATAGTTACCTAATCTGACCTCTTCCATTGGGCGAGTAAGTTTGGTTTTACGCCGCTTTTAGCAATATTCGAGCAATATCGTGGCAGGGGACACCAGAAATGAGCTTCACACATTGTACCCATGTGGAGACTCGAACCCAGGTAAACGCTTTAACCACTAGGCTACCCACCGCCCTTCCATTGGGTGACGCACGTTACACACTTTACTTGAAGTTCCCTTCTTTCATGTGTAATAGATTACATATTTTTATCTTTAGAACTACCCACAGTGGCCAGCCCAGGGACCGACCTCGTGACAACTCCTGTATATGTAACAGGTAAACCATGAAAGCCTCAGTTTAGTCACTTTATGTGTGTAGGTGGTGATCGCTTATCGCATTCTTCTACACGTGCATACATCAAGTGAGATATTTCTAACGCCGCTTTACTAAGTACTTCACGTATATTACAGCGTCTCAGCGAGTAGTAATGCAGGTCGCTCACGTGTACCTCTTGGGTGAGTGAGTGAGTTAAAATTTATAGTCACATCGGCAGTATCTCAGCCATATCGTGACTATGAAAGTTGTAATTTGTAAATGTATAAATGAATTAAAAAAAACAAACTTAGATACTTACCTGTCTGCAAAGGACAGTAAAGTAATAAGCATAAAACACTATTTCTATCTTTAACAGTACAATACAAACATGGCTATAGGTCGCCAACAACTGAAGGTAGATCACCATACTAGGGACCATGCGGACTTACAGTGCTTTTGCTACCTGCATAGACCCTAGCTGGATTGACACCATCCCATCAGTCGCTGGCAGTTGTATTAGAGTTTAGCTAAACATTAAATGAACATATATTTTGTGCTGTATAGTGCTGACAAAACTAGGTAAATATACCATAGCAAAATATAGGAATGGAGCCAACTAGAGTTTCCGACACGCTTAAGGAGTCGGTGAGTTTGTTTACATCGCTATTAGCACTACTTCAATAATATCACCTGGTGGACACCAGAAATGGGCTTGGCACAATGTACCCAGGTCATCGGCGTGATGAACGAACACTTTAACCATTGGGCTACCCCACCGCCCCATACGCGTGGTATAACTCACAGAAATATTAGTGATGTATTCATGTATTCAATGCTCCCACTATAACCATGTCTGTATGAAGTAAATTTATTTCAAATCTTAATATCTTTGGTTTTAATCTATTTTATCGTAGGTCGACCATGCTTTTATACACATAGACAAAAGTGTCGCAACACCTCATATTGTTCATAGTATCAATATGTTAACCAATTAATTAGCTATTGCAACGGGAACGTATCCAAACTTCAACTGTACTTACTATCTAGATAAATTGAATAATTAACGAATAATTAAATAGCAAATCGAAATGAAATAAAAGAAAAACTGCTTTGTTCATAGAAGAAATCATGCATAAAAACTGACTCATTTGGTTGATAACTATGGTCGTATGTCGTTAACAATTGCGGTCGAAGAAATGTGGTACAGCAACGCCAAAAGGTATTTGGTCCATTATATTCCGTAATGCGCTGTGATTTTTGCGACGCCAAACACGAGTTCAGCCGTCAGTCTCCATGACCTCAAATGTCGGTGACCTCAACCTTGACACCCGTGATGCTTTGTGCTCGGGGATAACAAATGACATCTGATAGGCCATCTGGTTCTACACCGGCCGATTTACTGGCGATTTCGTACCGTTCTGTTGGACAAACGACCATGTGGAAGGCACTTCACATAAAGTGTGTGATTCTGAGAAGAGATGTATACTCGTCAACCTGATGATCCTTTAGGTCATAAGTTTAGTGATGATTTCTGGGCCAATCGGCTGATAGTCGATGGATGACAACCAAGATCTCTTGCAGTAGCCCACAATGGCATGCCAACATTCTACAGTTATAGAATATTTAGTTAAAATTATAACAGTTTACTGAAAGTTTACTGAAACATTTGCCGAATGAAGGATACACCTACTGATGTTCGTCTTCTATGATAGCATGTGTATATCAACAATCAATGTATCCTGCACCCAAATGGTCAAAACAATCATATAATCAAACATAATTATGATATGAATATAGGTGCTATGTGGGGTTACAAATCATAGGTGTTTCGTTACTTTTCTCACTGTGTATATATATTTCCGCATACCCGCCTGTTCATTTGTTTTAACAATCCTAAACGTTTATCGCTGCGAGATAACCGTGGATGAAACAGTTATATTCTTATTACCTACCGATGGTATGTGTTATTATCTGTATATAATGCTTTAATCATCTCTTTTTTCCATGCATAGCTGGAGCTGTGACAGCGGGTGCCGTGGCGGTGATAGTAGCATGTGGTATACTTGTATTTATAACACTGAAAACGTGAGTTAATGACACCAATACTAATATTTGATAAAATTCTTAAAAAACAAACAAACATTATAACCATGCATTTCGTGAACTTGGTTGTGTTACAACTGTAGCCCAGGTTCGATTCTTCTCCAGAATATAATATGTGGAGAATCAAAAATTTCATATCCTCGGTGAATTCATAATAATTTAATATCCTCGGTGTTTACATGACTGATATTTTTTTATACTAAAATATATAAGGCAGTCAAATAGTACATTTTTATCAACAGGTGCAAGATATTTGCACTATGTTTTTCTTTCTTTCTCGTTTCAGAAAGAAGATGTACCGCTTTAAGATGAAGACACGATCTAATAGACACATCGGTCATTTTCCGGGAGATTTATCTGAATCCTCAACAAGAGATGGTCAAGACAAGACTCCATCAGACAAAGGTCCGTGTAGTCTGAATGATGGGAATTATTGCGTCATTGATGACCTCGAGTTGTCAAGGCTGTACCACCACACCACAGCAGCTCCTGGGGGGCATGGAGGGTATGATACGACGCGACACGTACAACGTGTACTACGTCTGTAGCGACCAGAACTGGGATACGACCAGAACTGGGATAAACAGTCCACAATTTCGTAAAACCCTATTTACTGCAGTACTGCTCCCGGTTAACTCTAAAACTTAAGGCGATCTATGCGCGGAATATGATTTAGTTAATGTTTTGTGAGGAGACACTGAAAATTATCAGTTACATATTTCCATATTCCTCTGCAAATATGTAGCTCACATTTAATTTTCCAATATAGGTTGGAAGAACCTTAAGAGTTTCTAATTATTTTTGTACTCGTCAGTTATTCAATCGTTTATATCGTGTGGCAATTCCCACTCAAGCAAACCTCTCATGGTGTACGACGTTTCATTTTCATTAACTTTGTTGTTTTATAATGCAAGCATCATGTAATTTACATCACGTAATAAATATCATATAATCGGCCACGTTAATGGAAATAGTTCACACTCTATTGTGTTCTGAAATAATTCTGATTTTTGTCGTAATAAGCTATGTAACTGTGAAAACATTTCCGTATTCAGGTGTTTGTGACCGAATTTGCTGCATTTTAAATGATCCTTTACTTTAAATTGGTTGCATAGTTCAGCTGTATTGGGTACGGCTCAAAGCTGAAGCCAAACAAATCACATTTGGGACCGTTTATAATTTATGGCTGGGGGTGTGGGGGGTGATGATGATTTTAGGGGGGTCACCCATTTTGTACACAAATACTAGGGGTGGTGTGTGTGTGTGAGTGTGTGAGAGAGTGGGAGAGAGAGGGAGAGGGGGGAGAGAGAGAGTGATGTTTTGTACATGACAAAATTTAAAAACGATGCTTAGACATTATGGGAATAGTGAGGGCCTGGGAGGGCGGTCATTGATTTTGTACTTTACATGCTGCATGGGGGGTGTCACATACTTTGTACATAAATTGTAAGGGGAGTGGGTCATTCACGTTGCACATGCTTCTCCATAAAGATCAGCATCACACCACATCAATTATGAACTATCCCTTAGATAAAAGTGTTGAAAACAAAATATTGTAATATCATTCAGGCTGAAAGGCAAGAGGGGGTATGTGTCGGATATATAACTTCCATCACAGAGAATGAAAGGAGGGAAGGGCGTATATCGGATATATTAACAGAAGAGGCCAAACCTTTTCCACGTCCATAAGTAATCTCTACTAAAAGCAGAGTCGAATGTACAATTCTGACTATATCATGAGCATGTATTTGTTTCAGCAGTATTACAGGTGTGCGATGTTGTTGGTAAACAGTCATTGATTGTCATCATACGACATCTCACAGAATGAAAGTTGGGAAGGGTATACATGTACATCGGATATATAACTTACACCACACAGAATGAAAGTCGGGAAGGGTATATCGGATATATAACTTACACCACACAGAATGAAAGTCGGGAAGTGTATATCGGATATATAACTTACACCTCACAGAATAAAAGGCGGGAAGGGTCTATCGGATATATAACTTACACCTCACAGAATAAAAGGCGGGAAGGGTATATCGGATATATAACTTACACTTCACAGAATGAAAGTCGGGAAGGGTATATCGGATATATAACTTACACCTCACAGAATAAAAGGCGGGAAGTGTATATCGGATATATAACTTACACCTCACAGAATAAAAGGCGGGAAGGGTCTATCGGATATATAACTTACACCTCACAGAATGAAAGTCGGGAAGGGTATATGGGATATATAACTTACACCTCACAGAATAAAAGGCGGGAAGGGTCTATCGGATATATAACTTACACCATACAGAATGAAAGTCGGAAAGGGTATATGGGATATAAAACTAACCCCCACAGAATGAAAGACGGGAAGTGTATATCGGATATAAAACTAACCCACACAGAATGAAAGGGCGACAGTTCTAATCATTCAGACTGAAGGTGAGGAGGGGGTATATAGCATGTTATAAAACTATGCCAATAATGGAATGAAAGACACACACACACACACACACACACATTACACACATGACACATACACACACAGTCACACACACACACACACACACACAACTGCTCTCTCCAATTAAAAATACTTGACAACCATTATTGGCATGAGTATATTACAAGTCAGTGTGCTAACTGGTTTCCAAATTTTGTTACCCAGTCGGGCTACCTATGCCTGAAAGTTACTAGCCCACAAAATAATTCACTAGCCAGAAATTTGAATGTAGAAACTGAGCAAAAGATTGCAAAAATAGATGAGAATAAGATAATGTCGGCATGGCATGGGTTTCATCATTAATCTGCTGATATGAGGAACATTTTTGTCAGACCATAATCTCGCATGATTCAAAAGTTTAATTATAACTTAACAAGTCAGAGAGAGTGAAATATTTACAACATGACCCCGTGAATTGGGTGTGGGATGGGTGGGGGGGGGGAAGAGAATGGTTTCTTTTGTTGTATTGGATATGCTGCATTATGCATGCAGATGCAAGTCACATATATCTTCATAGCTGCTTAAAAACCTGTAACATTTATTGGTGTTTGACACAACCTACCTACTGTGTGTGTGTGTGTGTGTCGCGTCGCGTGCGTCGCGTGCAAGCGTCATGTGTTGTTGTTATAACTATCTTATTCACTTTTATATTTTATTTGTGCCATCAAGTAATTAGTGTCTCAGAGGGCCAACTGGCGGGTGCTCTTTTAAATGTATCATACTATATCTATACATTTTGTACCACAGCATGTGACACTTTGAGAAAATAATTTCTTCTTCTTCTTCTGGCGAGGTGGGGTAGCCTAGTTGTTAAAGGCGCCCGAAGACCCTGTTCGCTGATATTGCTGGAATATTGCTAAAAGTGGCATAAAACCATACTCACTCACTCGCTCTTCTTTTTAAGTGCCTTAATCATAAGCGCAAGCTCACACACCATTTCACTTTAGACATATATACGTGCTGGTATTTCTATGACCGAACCCATTTATAGGCATTTTTCTACCATCTATTACTGAACATTCCTATGGTTGATGATTTGCACTGGATATAAGCTGGATATCCCATATATTTCCACATACCTGCTCCTGATCTGCATAACAAATATTTTATTGAAGAATACCAAGCAGTCCAAACTACTCATTATCACTATTCTTTCACAATGTATAGATTTCTATATTGTAAGAGAAACAATTAAAATCACATCCAGGACCTACACTTTTACCGAATATCTTAAGATATTCAATATCAGTAACATATGTGCCACTATGCTGCTTCATGTCATACCCAAATATATTTAGCCTTGTAGGGTATCTGACAAAAAAAGAATCTTAAATATAGTAAGCAATAAATACACAAATGCTGGTCTACTAATGTTTCATTAATTATTATGTGCATTACATACGAAAATATGCCATATCTTAAAAGCTATACATTTTCACTGCATTAAGATGGAATAACATTTGTCCCACCTGTCCTTGTGCACATGGGTGATCCAATGCTTTGTACTCTTGGCCATGTGACCTCTGATACTGAATAAATTTCTTGTTCTTGTTCTATTTTTATTGTTCTTTAATACATAAGAAATACATTGAAGAAATCGGCTTTAGAATGGAATGCATTTAAAATATTGTATAGAATGAAATGAATGTTATTTCCACAGAAAACATCCAGAATTTTGCTTAATTGTTGTGATTGAGCACACAGTACATGACATTGTTGTTCATTTTAACAATGAAATACTACTCAAAAGTGTTTTTGTTTTGGAAGCTGCATCATAGGTATGTCATACCATTAGCTATGAGGAAGTTAATGGTCATGATAGTCATGGAATATAAGAAACTTTAGACTTGTGCTGCAGTCTAAGAGCTCAATACTTCAAGCATATTCCTGTAACCTATTAAGATTGTTAGATAGGTTAGGAAATGGCAAGCATTACTTTTCATAATTACTGTTCCCATCTTCAGTTATAACTGCACACTTATAACTACATGTATATTATTCATGATTTTTCTTCATTGCTTTGTTCTTGACAAACAAGTGATAAAACCCCACATATATAATATATTTTAATTCATTTTATCAAATTTAACAACCAAAATCACTGGATTGCTGAACATGTCAGTCTATCAAACAAAACTTTTCAAGGTAAGAGCTTACTCCACAGTCCTTCTTAAATTTACTTGTCCAATGGTATACATATTAATCCAAATTCATATTTAATACCTTAATGGGTCACAACTTTTCAACATATTGTATACATGGGTTAAAATCAAGACAACATTATCTGTTTACATGCATTGCAAAAATTAAGAAATTACCTAACCATA
Organism: Haliotis rubra; assembly: GCF_003918875.1. Taxonomy (NCBI): domain Eukaryota; kingdom Metazoa; phylum Mollusca; class Gastropoda; order Lepetellida; family Haliotidae; genus Haliotis; species Haliotis rubra. The sequence goes on along the minus strand of NW_025766070.1, from coordinate 31,055 downwards.
TACATTCCCATCCAAATTCATTCACAGATTTACAAATTATTTCACAAATATTATTATTTCTCCCACAAAATGTCCTATATGAGATAACCACCTTGCTCAAATAAACAGTAGGTTCTCACACCTTTCATAGAGTCAGTTCCTCCTTGGAATTCTTGTTTCAACAATCTGGTGAGCAGCAGCAGATCTGAACAGACAGCTACTCAGTAGCAATTAGGGAAGCATCTGGTGACATGTTTATGGCAAGTCTGCACAGTCAGTGCTAACTCAAGCTGGTCTCTATTCACTTGATTCAGCCATTAACAGACAGTTTTAACCAATTCCACTTTCACCAATTCAGTTCAAGCAAGTCTAGAAACAGACAAACACTCATATCCAAAGATGATGGCAATTCATTGATTATAATCAACCTTTGATATACTAGTATAGTACATAATATCATCTCTCAAATACTGGAATTTGTTTTCTGCAATACATATTACAATGTTTGCAGCAAAAGTGAGAAATACAACCCAGATATGACACTGTATAATATTGTATAACTGAACTCATTTGAAAACAATGAAATGTGACTGTTTCTTATAGTACATCTACATAACATAGCATTCAAGTGTAAGGAAAGCATCTTCTTTATTGGGGGAGGTAACATGTAAAAGGTGAGCATGTGTTTGGTGTAACAGATATGCTTTGTTATACACCAAAAATGTACTGTGCATGGTTGGTGGTATTAACATGCTAGTAGGTAACATGTAATATATTCATCTCACCTTGATAAGCATCAGAGACCATATAATATATTATATGGTCTCTGATGTTATGTATAACAAAACACTCTTAAATATTTCTATTTCAAGATTATATGAACAAAGTATTAAAGTGATGTAAAGAATTCCACACATACACGACTTTAGTAGTTAATTAAACTCCTATATATACATGAGACACCTAAAACCAAACTGATCACCCAATGGGAACAACATTTGTGTTTGCTCTTAATTCTTACACAGTTACTGTCATGTCAGAAATGAATCTGTATTCCCAATTACCCAATCACAGCTGCTGTAAAATGCCACCAAATTAGGGCTGTGAACTGTTTTTGCACCCACTTCCTCCCCTCAGATGCCAAGACCCCCTCCCTCCTCTACCCATCCCAGTGTCAGTGTCAGTGTCCAACTGGTAACTAGTTGAGGGTTGTTGGAATTAATTAAGAGTGTAAGAACATTTGACCTCTGGGTTTATAACCAAAGGTTTCAGAATACCTTTATCAGATAGTACAATGTTTCCTTCATGAACAGTTGTCAGAGTACAGGCACTGATATAGAAATAACTTCAAAGAAGAAGAAAGAGAAGAATGGCCATCTTCACCTGAATGTTAACACATATAAGGTAAGTTAATGTTTCATTTAAATTCTACCAGATTTATGACCACTGACTGAACTGTTCTGTAATATCAGCCTGCAATGATAAAAATACTGTAATTTACCATTTCTTGCAATTTTTCCAATAAATTTTGTGTTGGATTGTTCCACACTGTTATACATTCCTTTGTGAAGGAAGTCTTATTGCTATACTTATTATCATAATTCTATATATCATTGTTGTTATTCGTAATTATATATATGGGTGGAATTTCAATGAAATTTGTATGAGAAATTCTGTCAATGAAGTCTATTTATCCTTGGCATTATCCAGTTAAAAGGACAAAGGTGGGGAATGAAGATGTATTGAAGGTTTGAGATTATCTCTACAAGTGTATACATATTTTCAAAGGATGACCCCATGTGTTTTCAAGAATTTGATAACAGTATATACATGTAGTAACATGGGGCTTGAAATTTAGTTTTTGACCCCTCAACTGATTTAGGAAATTACCACACTGTATAAATATTCCAGAAGCTTAATGAACTGGAATCTTATGACCTAAACTATGCTTGAAGTGAAATGAAACATTAAATGTTACACTTGAAATATAAAAAGAAAAACACATATAAATTTATCAAGGAATTATGTGTTACCAAACCTGATATGAGTGATATGGAAAATGACCTTTCAGATACATTGATGATTTATTGAGCGATTTAAAGAAAACTCTCATTGAGCAAGAAATAATAATTACAGAATTTCAAAACAGTATTAGAGAAAACTTTAGAAGTGTCAATGAAGGCATGTTATCAAGTCTTTAAAATATATACTATATCTTGAGAAACAACACAGAAGATGAGATACACAGAAAACTGATATGACATAGAATGCAATAGTAGAATGAGAAAAAATATCCAAGAACATCTCACATCAAAAGAAACTCAGTTAGAAATGATACACTACACAATATTTAGAAGCAATCCTAATGAAAAACTAATAAGGTTCCTGGGGTGAGAACAATATCCAACGATTCATAAATTCTATGAACATATCCTAAGAAACTGAAGTACAGTCCTCGACTTTACCCACCAGTCTAATAGCCAAGTCTGGTAAAATTTGTTCTTGTCAAGTAAGAGCACACACTTCCAGTCCATAAAGTGAGAGAAAAATGCTGAAAATAATGCCAATTTACATTTTCAGTCCAGCAAACTTGAGAGACTTTAGCACAGACTGCAAGTACAGTAATCAAAGTTAAAGGGTGCCAGAAACAGATATATCACCTCATCTAGCATAACATTTAAGGAGCTATTTTCTGTGTACTGTAGACTGAATAATGTTATCCTCCTTGACATGAAAAAAATATTCTATGTATATGGTGAAATTGAATCTACGAAAAGAAAATTTTGATTCAAGTACAGGAAATAGCAGCTTCAACTTCAGATTCCAAGAGCATTCTTTGAGAACAAGGTAAGGTAAGTATGCAAGATGGAAAACAATATAGATATTGTTTACTGTTTTAGCATTATAAAGTGTCATAATGTCACAAGTTTATAGGAGTTGTTTCCCACACAGTGATCACTGTTCTTTCCCTATGAGGTGAATCTTGTCATGTATCGACGGAACCTAATACAGGGAAACTTCTGGTAAGAAAATGTAACATGTCTAGCCTGTTCCCATATCCTTGTTCCATGTGATTTCTGAATTGATGTGTAGTTATGTAACAGACTAAACCCAAGAAGTTCTCAACAGCCTAAAAGTTAAATGCACATTCATATAATTCACCTTTGGTATAGCTTACGTTAACATAACTAAAATGAAACTGCCATTCCTATTTATTCTTAAAAATGTCATGGTTTATAAGAAATGAAGTAATTAGTAAGTCAATGTTTCTTCAACCTCGCCCTCACATGATGTCTAGCAAAAGTGTCCTCTCCACCTACAGTGATGACGTGGAATGTGTGCGGAAAGAGTCACACAATGTTTCTCCAGAGATATCTGTTCTCCAGAGATGTCTGTATCAGGAAGAAGTAAAGGTGCAGGATTTGCATCCTGTTACATACCTGTAAAGGTAACTGAATAGTTAATGATAAGATACAGTGCATGAGTGAAGATGTTAAGTTTAATGTTACACTTATTAAGTGTCCCAAATACCAGTTTGGTAAAATAAATGTTTCTATATAACTAAAATTATTAGAATGCTTATAGACACAAAACGTATCACATATCACTCACTCCTCTCCAATCACTCACTGCCTGCCTCCCATCCACTCACTCCACTCCTCACTCCACTCCACTCTCCCCTCCTCCCCTCAGCCTCCACTTAAATCCAGTCATTCCCTAACCCACTCCACCTACCACGCTACTCTCACTACACCTCTCTCCCTGCTCGACTCCACTCCACCCACTACACTACTCTCACTACAGCCTCTTCCCTCAGACTCCTCTCCTCTCCACCCACTAAGCTACTCTCACTACACCTCTTCCCTTGCTCTAGCTCACTCGGCTCCAGTCACTCAACCCACTACACTACTCTCACTACTCACACCCTCTTCCCTCGGGCCAGACTCCTCCTCTCCACCCACTCAAGCTACTCTCACTACACCCCTCTTCCCTTGCTCAACTCACTCTGCTCCAGTCCACTCAACCCACTGCGCCACTCTCACTACACCCTCTTCCCTTTGCCTCGACTCACTCCGGCTCCAGTCACTCCATCCACTACGCTTACTCTCACTCCATTCTTCCCTCTTCCCTGGCTCAACTCACTCCACTCCAGTCCACTCACCCACTACACTGCTCTCCCACTGCACCCTCTTCCCACTCACTCCGGCTCCAGTCACTCCACCCACTCGCTTACTCTCACTACACCCTCTTCCCTCGGGCTTCGACTCACTCGGCTCCAGTCACTCCCACTATGCTACTCTCACTACACCCTCTTCCCTCGCTCGACTCACTCCGGCTCCAGTCACTCCCCACTATGCTACTCTCACTACACCCTCTTCCCTCGGCTCAACTCACTCCTACCTGGGCTTCCACTCAACCCACTACACTACTCTCACAACACCCTCTTCCCTCCCCTCGACTAACTCCTTCCCAGTCACTCCACCCACTGCGCTTACTCACACTACACCCTCTTCCCTCGGCTCGACTCACTCCGGCTCAGTCACTCCACCCACTCACGCTTCTCTCACTAGACCCTCTTCCCTCACTCCACCCACTCCTCTCAAGTCAACTCCACCAACTTCTCTCACTCACTCCACTCATTCCCCAACCCATCCACACACTCTCCCTCATTTCACTTGCACCACCCACTCCACTCCTCTCCACTCCGCTCCACTCCGCTCTTGTTCAATCCACTCACTTGGCAACTGCCATTCCAAGTTATTCAAAGTACTTTCCATGCTTTTAAGTATGTTGGTGGCCATTTTCTTGTCGATGTTTTATATGCAGTTAGTTAATGCAAACATGGTACATTGATAATGTCTTTCTGTTTTCTTCTTCACAGTGCAACACCACACCACACTTTGTACGAAGCAGTGAAAGAAGCATGTCATTTTTTTATTGAGAAATTCAAGAACTTGAATTACAAGCATCTCAACAATGAAAGTTCAGAAATGGAGTCCATCCCAAGTGTTTGTGACTGTATTGAGTTTTGATACAGAGGGGCAGAAGGGCAAGAAGGCTTATGTTAATATCTAACTCTGTAACTGGAAAAGTGTAAATGGAGGAATGACTGAAAAAATGACTTTTAAAGCTTTGCAGATGCCATATCTTCATTATATTTCAAAGTTACCATGTGCAGATGTACATATAAGAAATGGAAATACACTAAGCAGAAATTCTTTTATTAGTTGTATATCTTGTGAGAATTTTACTGGAATTTCAAGATTTCCTCTTAGCTGATGTTACTAGTACTTAGCATTTCAAACATGTGAGCAAGTTATGAATGTACTGGTCAACAGTTCTAATTTTCAGAGATTTGTAACTATTATTATTAATCACATGCATTTGACCAGAAATGGGATAATGCCTTTAAAATCTACAGTTTATGGAATTTCACGAACTTAACTTGGCTGATGATAGTAAATGGCATTTCAAACCTACAAGTAAAATTATTAATGTACTGGGTCAATAATTCAAATTTTCAGAGATTTTAACTATAATTATTTATCACATGCATTTGAACAGAAGTGGGTGATACCTTTAAAACCTACAGTTTATGGAATTTCAAGAGGTTTTCTTGGCTGATGATAGGAAATAGCATTTTAAACTTAAAAGCAAATTATGAATGTACTGGGTCTATAATACAAATGTTCAGAGATTTTTAACTATTATTATGAATCACGTGCACTTAACCAGAAGTGGATAATGTCTTTCAAACCTACAGTTTATGGAATTTCCAGAAGCTGTCTGGGCTGATGATATTGAATAGTATTTCAAACCTCTGAGCAAATTATGAATGTACTTGGTCTATAATTCTATTTTACAGAGACTTTTAACTATTATTATTCATCATGTACCTTTGACCAGAAGTGGGATAATGCCTTTAAAACCTACAGTTTATGGAATTTCAAGAAGTTTTCTTGGCTGATGATAGTAAATAGCATTTCAAACCTACAAGTAAATTAGGAATGAACTGGGTCATTTATTCAAATTTTCAGAGATTTTAACTATTATTAGTTATCATATGCATTTGACCAGAAGTGGGATAATGCCTTTAAAACCTCTACAGTTTATGGAATTTCAAGAAGTTGTCGGGGCTGATGATATTGAATGAGTATTCCCAACATGTGAGCAAATTATGAATGCACTGGGTCTATAATTTTCTTGGCTGATGATAGGAAATAGCATTTCAAACCTTCAAGTAAGTTATGAATGTACTGGGTCAATTAGTTCTATTTTACAGAGATTTTTAACTATTATCATTAATCACCTGCATTAGACCAGAAATGGGATAATGCCTTTATAACCTACAGTTTATGGAATTTCAAGAAGTTAACTTGGCTGATGACAGGAACTAGCATTTCCAAGTTACAAGTAAATTATTAATGTACTGGGTCAATAATTCAAATTTTCAGAGATTTTTAACTATTATTAGTGCTCATATGCATTTGACCAGAAGTGGGATATTGCCTTTAAAACCTACAGTTTATGGAATTTCTGGAAGCTGTCTGGGCTGATGATATAGATTAGCATTTCAAACCTCTGAGCAAATTATGAATATACTGGGTCTATAATTCTATTTTACAGAGATGTTTAACTATTATTATTCATCACGTGCCTTTGACCAGAAGTGGGATAATGCCTTTAAAACCCACAGTTTATGGAATTTCAAGAAGTTAACTTGGCTGATGATAGTAAATAGCATTTCAAACCTACAAGTAAGTTATGAATCTACTGGGTCAACAGTTCTATTTGACAGAAATTTTTTAACTATTATTATTAATCACGTGCATTAGACCAGAAGTGGGATAATGCCTTTAAAATCTACAGTTTATGGAATTTCAAGAAGTTATCTTGGCTGATGATAGTAAATAGCATTTCAAACCTACAAGTAAATTAGGAATGAACTGGGTCATTTATTCAAATTTTCAGAGATTTTTAACTATTATTAGTTATCATATGCATTTGACCAGAGTGGGATAATGCCTTTATAACCTACAGTTTATGGAATTTCAAGAAGTTAACTTGGCTGATGACAGGAAATAGCATTTCCAAGTTACAAGTAAATTATTAATGTACTGGGTCAATAATTCAAATTTTCAGAGATGTTTAACTATTATTAGTTATCATATGCATTTGACCAGAAGTGGATATTGCCTTTAAAACCTACAGTTTATTGAATTCCTGGAAGCTGTCTGGGCTGATGATATAGATTAGCATTTCAAACCTCTGAGCAAATTATGAATATACTGGGTCTATAATTCTATATTACAGAGATTTTTAACTATTATTATTAATCACGTGCCTTTGACCAGAAGTGGGATAATGCCTCTTTAAAACCTACAGTTTATGGAGTTTCAAGAAGTTTCTTGGCTGATGATAGTAAATAGCATTTCAAACCTACAAGTAAGTTATGAATGTGCTGGGTCAATAGTTCTATTTGACAGAGATTTTTAACTATTATTATTAATCACGTGCATTAGACCAGAAGTGGGATAATGCCTTTAAAATCTACAGTTTATAGAATTTCAAGAAGTTAACTTGGCTGATGATAGTAAATAGCATTTTAAACTTAAAAGCAAATTATGAATGTACTTGGGTCTATAATACAAATGTTCAGAGATTTTTAACTATTATTATGAATCACGCGTGCACTTAACCAGAAGTGGGATAATGTCTTTCAAACCAACAGTTTATGGAATTTCCAGAAGCTGTCTGGGCTGATGATATTGAATAGTATTTCAAACCTCTGAGCAAATTATGAATGTACTTGGTCTATAATTCTATTTTACAGAGACTTTTAACTATTATTATTCATCACGTGCCTTTGACCAGAAGTGGGATAATGCCTTTAAAACCTACAGTTTATGGAATTTCAAGAAGTTTTCTTTGGCTGATGATAGTAAATAGCATTTCAAACCTACAAGTAAATTAGGAATGAACTGGGTCATTTATTCAAATTTTCAGAGATTTTAACTATTATTAGTTATCATATGCATTTGACCAGAAGTGGGATAATGCCTTTAAAACCTACAGTTTATGGAATTTCAAGAAGTTGTCGGGGCTGATGATATTGAATAGTATTCCCAACATGTGAGCAAATTATGAATGCACTGGGTCTATAATTTCTCTTGGCTGATGATAGGAAATAGCATTTCAAACCTTCAAGTAAGTTATGAATGTACTGGAGTCAATAGTTCTATTTTACAGAGATTTTTAACTATTATCATTAATCACCTGCATTAGACCAGAAATGGATAATGCCTTTATAACTCCTACAGTTTATGGAATTTCAAGAAGTTAACTTGTCTGATGATAGTAAATAGCATTTCCAAACCTACAAGTAAGTAATGAATGTACTGGGTCAATAGTTCTATTTTATGAGATTTTAACTATTATCATTAATCACCTGCATTAGACCAGAAATGGGATAATGCCTTTATAACCTACAGTTTATGGAATTTCAAGAAGTTAACTTGTCTGATGATAGTAAATAGCATTTCAAACCACAAGTAAGTAATGAATGTACTGGGTCTAATAGTTCTATTTGACAGAGATTTTAACTATTATCATTAATCACCTGCATTAGACCAGAAATGGGGGATAATGCCTTTATAACCTGCAGTTTATGGAATTTCAAGCTAGTTAACTTGGCTGATGACAGGAAATAGCATTTCCAAGTTACAAGTAAATTATTAATGTACTGGGTCAATAATTCAAATTTTCAGAGATTTTAACTATTATTAGTTATCATATGCATTTGACCAGAAGTGGGATAATGCCTTTAAAACCTACAGTTTATGGAATTTCTGGAAGCTGTCTGGGCTGATGATATAGAATAGCATTTCCAACATCTGAGCAAATTATGAATGTACTGGGTCTATAATTCTATTTTACAGAGATGTTTAACTATTATTATTCATCACGTGCCTTTGATACAGAAGTGGATAATGCCTTTTAAAACCTACAGTTTATGGAATTTCAAGAAGTTAATCTTGGCTGATGATAGTAAATAGCATTTCAAACCTACAAGTAAGTTATGAATGTACTGGGTCAATAGTTCTATTTTGACAGAGATTTTTAACTATTATTATTAATCAGGTCCATTAGACCAGAAGTGGGATAATGCCTTTAAAAATCTACAGTTTATGGAATTTCAAGAAGTTATCTCTATTGATGATAGTAAATAGCATTTCAAAGTTACAAGTAAATTATTAAATGAACTGGGTCAATAATTCAAATTTTCAGAGATTTTTAACTATTATTAGTTTATCATATGCATTTGACCAGAAACGGGATAATGCCTTTAAAATCTACAGTTTATGGAATTTCAAGAAGTTGTCTGGGCTGATGATATTGAATAGTATTTCCAGCATGTGAGCAAATTATGAAATGTACTGGGTCTATAATTCTATTTTACAGAGATGTTTAACTATTATTATTAATCACGTGCCTTTGACCAGAAAGAGGATAAATTGCCTTTAAAACCTACAGTTTATGAAATGTCAAGAAGTTTTCTTGGCTGTGATAGTATAAAGCATTTCAAACCTTCAAGTAAATTATGAATGCACTGGGTCTATAATTCTATTTTACAGAGATTTTTAACTATTATTATTAATCACGTGCCTTTGAAATACTATTCAACTAGTAGATTGTGTATACCTGAACAGTGGTTCTGTGAGGTCCTCTCACCTACAAGTCCTTAATGTCCATTTTGTGAAGTGTCCATATTAAACAGGTTTGACAATAATGATTGTCATTGATTCCTGTAGATTGTGCATACCTGGACAATGAGTCCTATGAGGTCCTCTCACCTACAAGTCCTTAATGTCCATTTTGTGAAGTGTCCATATTAAACAGGTTGACAATAATGGTTGTCATTGATTCCTGTAGATTGTGCATACCTGGACAATGAGTCCTATGAGGTCCTCTCAGCCTACAAGTCCTTAATGTCCATTTTGTGAAGTGTCCATATTAAACAGGTTGACAATAATGATTGTCATTGATTCCTGTAGATTGTGCATACCTGGACAATGAGTCCTATGAGGTCCTCCAGCCTACAAGTCCTTAATGTCCATTTTGTGAAGTGTCCATATTAAACAGGTTGACAATAATGCTTGTCATTGGGATTCCTGTAGATTGTGCATACCTGGACAATGAGTCCTATGAGGTCCCTCCAGCCTACAGCTTGGATCCCACTGCTGGACGCCACAGAAGAGAATGGCTGCATGCAGGTACTGCTGTTATGAAGGGGCTCCTATCTGCCCCCAAACATATTTTCAGTTGTTATTTCTTACACCTTCCTCTCTTGAATGTTCAGATAAAGCAAAATATCAAGACATGAGACATCACACCATGGTAGTCAAATATGAATTGATGCTGTGTTTGAAGCCCGAATTGGGACTTTTTGAGCATTCACTCAGGATTAAAATACAATATAAATGAAATTATGTACCCTTTCACTTCTGATTCTGATGTTAAAAAAAGGTGCTAAGGAATATATATGTTTTTTAAGTAAGTGTTTGTAATTTGATTTTTTAAAAGTGAAGCAGATGACAGTGTTTGGGTAAACTTGGTTTGACCCTACACTGGAACATATATTAACAATTGCTTCACGTAGTCATGAAACTGCTTTTCAAAGTGTGATGTGGCCCATCAGGCCCTTGCTGCTACACTTGTTTATTCCGTAGGGGGTTCAGAATATATTCCTGACGTATCAGTTGACTGTTGTAGAAATAAAGTATTTAGCATGATTCAAGAGGAGGGATCTGGTGCATTAAATACACTTGTTATTAATATTCGTTATTAAAAGTTGACTTTCGAATCTCTGTTTCTGGCTGCAGGTTGCAGTTGGGGTCACCGCAGTGGAAAGATTGCCACTCATCAGTGTTTGCTATGGCGCACATGGTACGTCATGCTGGAGGAAGAGGAAATGGGTGAAATCTCTGGGTAATCATGTTGACATTGCTATGATAAACAGTCTCAGTATATCGTTGCGGACAAGGACCCGTGAAGGTCCCGGGTTAGAATTGGTCTTCAGTAAAATCATGCTTGTCGTAAAAGGCGACTATGCTTGTCGTAAGAGGCGACTAACGGATCGGGTGGTCAGGCTCGCTGGACTTGGTTGACACATGTCATCGGTTCCCAATTGCGCAGATCGATGCTCATGCTGTTGATCACTGGATTGTCTGGTCCAGACTTCGATTATTTACAGACCGCCGCCATATGGCTGGAATATTGCTGAGTGCGGCGTAAAACTAAACTCACTCAACTCACTCGTGCAGACAAGCACAGAGTGTAGGGAAGAAATTAGAATTATTGATCTTCAGCAATACTAGTCATAAGAGGACACCACTGGGTTGCCAGACTCAGTAACTTGGTTGATGCTTGTCATCGTATCCAGGGATGATGTGGTAGCCTAGTGGTCAAAGCTTTTGCACGTCATGCAGAAGACCTGGGTTAGAGTCCCCACATGGGTTCACAAATGCTGAAGTCCATTTCTTTGTGTCCCTGCAGTGATATTGCTGTAATATTGCTAAATAGATGTTGCTGTTCTACCAACAAGTAGTCCCCCTCGTAAGAAATAGCGATAGGTGACAACTCAAATAATGATTGTTTGTTTAACAACTTCTTTATCTGGGTGTCTAAAATTATGAGACAAATCATCAGAGTTGGTCTGTCGATTTCATGTGACTGTGCAAAATTTAGCCTTGTTGCAATTATTAGATTTGTGTTCGTGAGCAGTTCATTGGTCTCAAGTCAAATGAAATCAAACAAACTGTAATTAAAGTTTCAATGATTATATCATGGCATTTTAGCCTATAATGCCTGGGCACAATGTGTGAAGCCCATTTCTGGTGTCCCCCGCCGCATATTGCTCGAATATTGCTAAAAGCGGCGTAAAACCCAACTCCCTCTCCCCTCAATTTAGCCTATAATGCAAGGAAAACCCATAGTGATGGATGGTTTAGAGGTACACCACATTATGCGTGCATGTGCATCATTGGTGGTGGTTGTGTCAAACTTGCCTACTATCAGATTGAAAGCGTTCACTTGTCACGCCGAAGACCTGGTTTGATTCCCCACATGGGTACCATGTGCGTAAGCTCATGTCTGGTGTGCCCTCCGTGATATTGCTGGAATATTGCTGAAAGCGGCGTAAAACCATACCTCACACGATTACTCACTCACTTTCTTGAGGGGTGATGGGTAGCCTAGTGGTTAAAGGTTCACCTCGTCACGCTGAAGACCCGGGTTTGATTCCCACATGGGTACAATGTTTGAAGGCCCATTTCTGGTGTCCCCTCCGTGATATTGCTGAATATTGCTGAAAGCGGCGTTAGACTAAACTCACTCTCTACCGTCAGATTGGACCAACTTGCTGTAACTTTGACCATATGAACATAATGTTTGACAATGCCAGGTTATATTGATAGTCTTTGCCTCTCTTGACACAGGCGTTGACCTGAAGAAGACATTCTGACTTGCCCCATTCCCTATGGAGGTTTTCTTCTGTTCAACAACGCGATTCCACACAGGAGGTATGTATATGGTCAAGGTGACCTCACAGCTTACATTACCCTGCTTTCTATTCCAGGATTCTATACTTGGCATTGTGGACAACTATTGGTTTCTGTCTTGGTTTTCTTCACAGTTTACATAGATTCACTGTCTGTATATACAAAATGTGAAGTGAAGATGAAACATACTGAAGCAGGGCCCAGGGTCAGGGCAATATCAATAATCAGAGGTACAGGGCAAAACACCAAGGGCAGGGCAATTCAGGGCAGGGCGTAGGGACGGGCAAAATTTGTTTTGGGCAGATGAAAAATGAAAAAACCCTAATTTGTTTTCTGACCTAACTATTTTTCAAAACAAAAGTTTTGACATCTTCATTCCTGATTAGCAGTATTTTCAAATTCCCAGAAAACTACACGCAATGTTTAGGCTTTGATGTGTGTTTGGTATCCATTTTGAACAGATATCATGCTGCATGGCTTTGTAACCTAAATGCTTCGAATATCATGATTTGCTGCTATTAATAAACTGACCAATGAGAAAAAATCATCTCAACATAAATGTTATTACTGTCAAATCAAAATAAGCTTCATAATAGTGAATTCCCTGCTTCTTATTACCAATTGTTTATTGTAGTGAACTTTTCTTTGGGTGATGTTTTGTTTTATTATTATACATAGGTAATTTGCAGTATTAAATAAAATGCTTGATATATTTTGCGATGTACACTTTGTACCATGTAACTAAACTTAGATTAAACAAAGGTTTTGTACAGAAGACAAAGTTAGTAATGTTTATTGTATTTTTATTCCAAACAAATTTTGGAAATAAAATTTTAAATGTACATTCATTGTGTTGCATGATCTATAGGGCAAGTACAATTTTAGAACGACGACTGGAAAGTTCACTCTGCCCCGCAATGTTTCGAGCCCTGACACTTCATCACAAATACATGCTTGCTAAAATGTGACTTTCTAGATTGATAAACTAGATACAATACTACAGGGTGGAAATCATTCGCTCAATACTAGGTTTAGGTTGTAAAAAATTTGATGAGGGGTGGTGAAGTAGCCTCCAGTGGTTAAAGCTGTTTGCTCATCATGCTGAAAACCAGGTTTGATTCATTGCCGCACTGTACCGAGTACAATGTGTGAAGTCCATTGTCCTAAAAAATCACGTTCGCTAATACTTGAGGTTGGAAAATTGCTAAAAAGTGATGTCAAATTAAACTCACTCACTCAATGCAATCACTCCAACTCACTCCCCTCACTCACTCTGTTTCTAGCCTTCCGAATCTGTCCCAAGACATCCGATGGAGTTTAGATCTCCGATGGCAGCGACCAGACAAACCAGTTGGCTTCTATGGATCAAGGACAACATTCTAATGAGGTCATCGGCCGACCCTGATCATGTGATCAACTGGGATCCGTTTGATGAGGTGGACAGGCATGAGAAAGCTAAAGCAAAGCTCCGGAAAATAAATCCAGTAAGTTTAAGAATGGGATTTTCTAAAAATTACATGCTTTAAAGATTGCCATCGGGAAGAAGTTGAACTCATACATGTTCAAATTGTCCTTCCCTTGGTCTTGGTTTGTGCTAAGTTGGATTTGGTGGTCAGGTTAGAGACTAGACTAATTGCATGACAATTACTTATGCTTTAGGCTTTGAATTTTCTGGTTCTGACCTGCATTTACATACCTCGAGATATAGCTGGAATATTTTGGTGGATTCCAGTGTTATACAACAAACTCACCTTCTAGCATCTTGTGACCCGTGAAGTAGCCCATTCTTGTTGTAAGAGGTGACTAACAGATTGGGTCCGTCAGGCTCGCTGACTTGGTTCACACATGTCATCGTATCCCAATTGTGTAGATCAATGCCCATGCTGATGATCACTGGTCCAGACTCGATTATTGACAGACTGCCTCCATTAAGCTGGAATATTGCGAAGTGTGGCGTAAAACTATACTCAACTCACTCACTCTAGAATCTTGTATGTCATGTGATGAATATTAAAACCAGTCATACATTTCAGACTTTATTCCAGAATGCTTTTTATTATGGATCCCACTTTTATTCAGTATCTTTGTGGAATCGATTTTCTGCTTGCCACTGTTAATAGTTTCTTTGACCATATTTGATATAATTGACAACTTTTATGAAAATAAGGTATTTAAGATGTGACCCACTTAACTCAGCTTTTACTAATAATGACATTATTGTATTTCTAGAATTTCCAGTTGAATTATCAACACTTAACATACACCAAAGTGGAAGTCGATGCTTCACTCCACCATCAGCAGACGTTTCCTGCTAATCTATTCTTAAGATCTTATTTGGAAGCAGTTTAAGGAAATATTTACATCACACCACCAACAGGACTTCCTCATGTATAGCAAGAAATGCATCTACAATATGAAACCAAACCAGGGTGCCATTGTACAGAAACAACCTTTCAGCGGCCAAGGTTACCTTACTATGTTTTCGTGAGTACGATGAGTTAGTATATTTTTAGCACAAACATCATCTTGTAGGTAATGTGGATGTCAGATCAGGCAAAGATAGAGGATGAACATTGGGATTTGGAACGATGTGATTTTTCACAAGTAGAATGAGGTAATTCATGTCAGATCGTAGCTGCAGTTTCTGGGATTTGAAACCTGTGATGACAGAATTAGAATGCGCTTCCATGCATGTTCAGAAGCAGCTTCTAAGATGTATGCAGAAGCAGCTTAACATGCATGCAGAAGCAGCTTAACATGCATGCAGCCTGTTTAACATGCATGCAGAAGCAGCTAATCATGCTTGCATAAGCAGCTTAACACATGCATGCAGAACATGCAGCAGAAGCGTTTAACATACATGTGCAGAAGCAGCTAACATGCATGCAGAAACAGCTTAACAACATGCATGCAGAAGCAGCTGACATGGCATAAGAAGAAATAATTATGCATGCAGAAGTAGCCACCATGCATGCAGAAACAAATAACATGCCGCAGAAGTATTTAATTACGCATTTTGGCAGCTAGCCACCATGATGCAGGAAACGGCTTGAACATGCATGCAGAAACAACTTAACACGCATGCAGAAGCAGCTTAACATGCATGCAGAAACAGCTTAACATGCATGCAGAAACAGCTTAACATGCATGCAGAAACAGCTTAACATGCATGCAGAAGCAGCTTAACATGCATGCAGAAGCAGCTTAACATGCATGCAGAAACAGCTTTAACATGCATGCAGATGGGAACCATGCATGCAGATGGGAAATCTTCTCCAATTCCTTGTAGTTCAGAGTTGGTCCCTTAGTCGTATGCAGAAAACTGTGGGATCATGGGTTTCGAATCTGGATTGCTGCCATGATTGTGGGTTTTCTTTACCTTGATCTTCACGTGCTCCCTTCTACTGCTATGATGACAGTCTGTGATATAACTGGAATACTGTAACATCTGGTCAGTAGAAGCTCCACACACCTCACTTACATTCACCACCTCGTCTGATGTAGGATTGGATAGTTAGTATTTGCATTAATGTCTACACCTTTGTTCATTAACACCTGTGTCCCATTGTCCACACACAGTAAACTGACATACCCAGGTATACTTAAGTTAAATAATAGAAACTCACTCACCTACAGTCACTCACTTAATCAAGTTTACTCTCTCACTCACCTCAATCACTCCGACCCGTCACTCACTCACTCACTCTTGCACACTGAATCACTCATTCTGTCCCTACCACCATCACATCCTTATAGAGCATCGCGCATACATGTTTTATTGTTGTGGCAGGTTGCCGAGGAGGAGGAGTTCACGATCTGACCATCCAGGGACCGTGGATTTAGTTATGGGGCGATCGTCCACATGGAACCAGTATACTGACAGGGCTGTTTAAGGCCGAGGAAGCCACTTCAAATAAAGCATAGTAACCACAGCAGCTGGTTTCCCGCCATAAATTTGATATTTTTTAGAACCTTGAGCTGATAGTATTTGATATTCCTTCTACAATGAAACCCGGATCTTATCTCACCTTCAAGATGTTATTAATGGATTTTCAGAAATCTCAATGTAAATGTTCCATAGATCCCCTGTGTGATTTATGCAAAATCCAAGGTGGATATTAGAAAACCAGGATTCTGTATCTTTTCTTGTGAAGGCGGAAGATTTTAGAACACCTAAGATTTATGTAAGTGGAATTTTCTAGGCGATGGTGCTTGTTTCAATATTGCTGACACGATGATCGAGCACTTCGTTTGTGTTGTGCGTGTCGACCGGATGTGTTATACAAAATAATATATGTCAAATTTCAAGATGTTCCACATCATATTAACAAATGGAAGCCACAAAATGAAACAAGGAAATGATGCTATAACAGCTGCAGGGTCATGGTGACCCGACCTAAACTTATACCCGTATTGCCTTTGAAGAATCAATCCTGACCTCATGCACTTCATTATTCAATTCCAAGTTTATTGATCCATCATTGTACCCATACATAAATGAGGAAGAACGTTCTGCTCCGACGGTTTCAGAAATGAAAGAAACCGTGAAATGTTGCTGTGGGAAGGTACAAACTTGATACTGAGCAACTCTACATATGCCATGACGGGGAGGTATCACATGAAAACACAAACGGCAGGTTGAGTTAACTTCATTAAATGGGGAGCAGAAGAATGTCTTTATTGAACCTGATTCGGCCATAGGGTTGCACTGGAAACACCAGTTGCCGCTGCATGCTGCCCTGAAAAGACCGAATCGGATATACATTAAACCGCTCGCTGGCTTCTTTTAAAGGAAGTTAGGTCATTGCTAGCGATTTCCCGACACTGAGATGCCGTCAAACGACGACCGTCTGCTGTTCATGTTGGCAATCGAATCGACAAAGGTGCACGCTTCACTGTAATGAACCCAAATCCAGTTGCGACATGAATTGCACTGTGGCATTAGTATTCACCTGGATCAGGTCAAGCCGAGAAAAGCCGTAAAGCTAACCTTTTTCATTGAAAGTTTTTACTTTACTTTGAAGCTATCCAGGCCAAAACTTAAAAGCAACTGTATAAGCTAAAGTGACCTGAGTGAAAATGGACTTTATGAAAAGTGAATGGGGAAGCCTGGCGTTACATCTGACCGTACAAGCTCTACTATTCATTTCGCACGTCATGCAAAAACCATACATGCTGCGCCTAACACTTATTTGTAATAAATCCAGCGACCGCTATAAAATATACCTGCCTGCCATCTGATTACGTGTGGAAAACCGAGGAGAGATTTAAGTGCGTTTGGGCATCAATCGGGTTAAAACCATTCGCGATGGATGAATTAGATCGTGTATCCAGGTGATGCTTTGGAGGAATGTCCAGAGATACATGAGGCAGAGCTTTGGAGAAACTTATGGTCTAGATACATCAAAACCATTGCATGATGTGAGCTGCTATTGTGTATTGTCTTAATGCCGGCTGGCACACACACACACAAAAATAAAATAAATTTTAAAGAAAGCAGCGGTGCAAAGCAAATGCATACCTCTAGACACGGTGGAATAAACCATGCACCAGGAATGATGGTATAATTTGACTTTCATGTTACCGCTGTGCTTGATGTAGTTATGTATATACAGCCTTGTTAAAAGAGTAAGTTTAAGATAAAAGGTTGTGAAGATGAAATGATAGCGCCTAAAAGGAATATGAGATGTAAATACGCAGTCAGGTAAGTAGTCCAGATACATAGTAGATTGCGGAACTGAGAGAAATTTATTCCATGCCAATCCAGATTCCTAGCAATTTTGGAACTGAGAAAATTATTAGTACCCAATTTATGATGAAACTCGTGAAACGTAAAGGATATCAATCCAGTTGTGCCGTCATGATTAACAGTTTTCCAGATCATGAAATCATATGGTGACAAAGAGTTCATGTGATGTTACACGAAAAACAGGTATCAGGGACCCTTCTCTGACGCTACGTATTCGGTGTTGCAGGTTTTACTACTGAGAGTACCAGAGTCTTAGAAGGATCTTAGAGTCAAATCAAATTTTAGAGCTTTGGACAGTTAGGTTTTCTGAGTAAATGATTCAACAGCTGTGAGTCACAGTTTCTGTGGAAATCAGTATGTGCACAGCAGGTACCTCCATTTTGTAACGACTAACTAATATAACATTGTGATTTCCATATAGGTTAACGCTAATTTTGTACACTTCGATCAAGAGAGATAACCTAGGAAAATATATATTTGACCGTAGGCAAGAAATAAAGGCTGCATACGAAGATATATTCCTTAAGGCCATTTTGAGGGTTTAGAAGCTCAATATACATATTTGTGAACATCTTCTATTGTTAAAAATCTTTTAGGAATTCGAGTATTTGGAATAAATTTTCTTGATTTTTCTATAGTGTATTTATTGTTGTGTTAGGTTGTGTATTTCTCGGCAAATGGAACATAGGGTGGTCCAACTTTTGAGCCCCCTGAGGTCTTCCGGCATTGGTAGAATGTTGTAGATTGCCTGTTACTGACGGTTTCATCTAAGATTATTTACTTCGAGCTTTCTAGATACAAAGCAGTGACGCATACATGATGATCTGAAACTGGTGGCGGCTGGGTTCAGCCCTAGGATAAAAAATATATGCTTCATTCAAGAGTAAATGAGAGTGAATGCAAAGTGCATATTGTAACTCGATCCAAATTGAAATTATGATCAAAAATTATGAGTAAACGATCGACGCCGTCGTGGGTATTTGACATAATTACATCAGAAATTCGTCGCGTCTTCTTTAATGAAGCTTTCAAAGTCGACTGACTGTATAAACCTTTATGGGGCGGTCGGGTATTCTAGTAGTTAACGCGCTCGCTCTTGTGATGCAAAAGACCAGGGTTCGATTCTCCGCATGCTGGAATGTGTGGAGCCATTTCTGGTTTTCTCCTGCTGTCATTGCGCAGGAATATTGCAACCTGCTATTTAAACCTAATTCATTTCACCATCCAACACTTCGGTAGAGTGCCGTGATTAATAACTCATTTCACCAACCGATTACGCTTCTCTGTCGAGTGGAAAGGACTGTTCCATTTTTGGTTGAGGGGGCGGTGGGGTAGCCTGTCGCGTTACAGCGTTCGTCTCGCCATGCTTAAGACTCTGGTTCACTTCCTTGATTTAGGCAATAATGTGTGATGCACATTTGAAGTGTTCCCCGTCAAGATATTGTTGGAATATTGCCAAAAGTGATGCAAAACCTTACTCGTTCACTCATATTGGCTTGCAACTGACGCTGCGTTCATGGGTTAGTGCATTAGTGAGGGTTGCATCATCCCTCCCGATAATAACCCATGACATCTACAAACACCGGAAATGTCAGGAAACACCTTTAGACGTGCATAGTCCGGGTAACCATAGTCCTGTCAATTCTAAATGTTTCAGTTACTCACCAGAATTCGATGATAGTGCTCGCCGCCGCCAGTTGTTAATTTAACGGTGATTAGATTGAGACCACACTGTGAACGATCAACAAAATGAGTGAGTTTAGTTTTAATACGCCATAAACATTCCAGCAATATCGCGGTAGGGACACCAGAAATGGGCTTCACACACATTGTACCCATGTGGCCCAATAAAATGACAAGCTAACAAGTCGACATTAGCCAATCTGAATGCAGCTTTGCCCGCTAGTCTCTTTCGACTCTGTTTTGAAAATGGCGACTTCATTTCAGATGATTATAGGGACACTAGTCCTCGGTTATAAGTACTTGTTAAAAGCACTCCGGAAAAATAAGTCATATTGTAATAAAAACCTGTTATTCATCAACTTTGAGTGTAAGATTTTAGAACATCATTGATAACTCACAAATAATTATAGGTTATTAAACAGATAAATTGATCGTTATCTCTTCAAATGTGCCTACGCGCACGTTTTTGTTCACTTCATTTCATGCTGCTGATTTTGATTGGATTACATTGTGCAGGCCAGTGTTTGGGACTTTTCCGGTACTTATTTTCGAGGACTTTTTTCCCGCATCTTTCAGGATTACCTTGAAGGGATGGTTTAGACGATTCTAGATTCAATATTTTGAATTGGACAAAAGAATAATATCGGTGTGTCTATAGATGTCTGATTATTATGATTGAAGCTCCTGCGGCTGATCGAGTCTTCCGTTTCCGTGAGTTGCTTGACCTAGTCACCACTTGTAGGGCAGCGTCTGTAACCGGCATAACCACTTCTGATCGACCCTCAGCGACTGCTTCCTTGACCGACCCTGAAGACAAGCTCCGATGATCTGTGTTTAACGATGAACCCTGTGACCATCCCTGTGATCCGCATATACGCATCACCCTCTTCACCACCTCACGGTGGAGCCTCTTGCATGACCTACGCGTTACCAACCTCAGTGACCATCCCTGACTACGACGTTACGTTACCACGGCTGACTATCCCTGACACTTACGTTGGTACGACCGCAGACCATCCCGACACGCAGACGTTAGTGTCCATTTGACTGTGACCATCCCTGACGACGAGTGGTAGAGCGTTGGTTGACGGCCCACGACTGTGACCATCCTGACATTGACGTTAGGTACGACTGTGACCATCCCCTGACACGACGTTGCGTGGACAACGACTCTTCGACGCGTCTTCTGACCGACTGGCGTTGCCACAGGCTACGATGGTACCATCGACTGACACGATGTTAGTGGCCACGATTCATGACCATCCCTGACTTTCGACGTTGGTGGCATGACTGCTGACTATCCCTGGCCTGCCTTTAGTGGCCACAACTGTATTCATCGCGGACACCGGCATTTGGTGGCTGGCGACTGTGACCCATCCCTGACACACGATGTTGACTGGCGGTAACGACTGTTGGTGGCCTGGCTGATATCGCCGTGTGGTACGAACTTCAAGCTATCCTTGCTTATCCCACGCCAGGCCTTTCATGTGACCTCCTCCGGTGACCTCTTACGTTAGTGCCGCCTACATGACCACCATTTGGACGACCTCAGTGGCCACGACCGTGACATCCCTGACACGACGTTTGAAGTGGCCACGACTGTGATAATCCTGACACGATACGTTGTGGCAACGACTGTGACCCTCCTGACGGCACCGTTAGTGGCCTACTGACTGTGACCATCCCTGACACGATGTTAATTAGTACGACTGTGACCATCTACGACGCGATGTTGAGTATTACGTTACTGACATCCCTGACAATTACGTTAGTGGCCACGACTGTGACCATCCCTGACACGATGTTGAGTATTACGACTGTATTACATCCCAATAATTAATGTTGGTGACCATCCAGTCCGACCACCTCGGGACGACAGCTGACCACCAGTACTGGACCACCTCAATTAACTATTTGAATATACCCATAGTGACTCACCCTGTGATTAACTGGATTCATCTCATTTGACCAATCCAGTGTGACCAATCCAAGGGAGAAATTGTAACCCATAGATAACCTATTGATTGATTGATTTGTTGTTGCGCACCGACTCGGCAATATTCCATATAGCGGCGGTCAGTAAATAATCTGATTCTGGACCAGACAGTCCGGTGATCTATAGCATGGGATACGATGACGTAGTAAGCAAAACCAGAGTCAACTACCCTGACCAACCGATCCCGTTCAGTCCCTCTTACTTCAGGGATTTCACTCGGGTAGCTCACCAGGAACGCCAAAGAATTGAACCCCAGGTGTTATAGCAGATAACCATTTAAGCGCATGTTTACAAGTACATCAAGCCCGGTGTTGGATTTAGCGTCAGCACCGACGGTTTTTAGTGCAACCGGCTGGAAATACAAGATTAACAAATCTGGGCTTACCCCACGACCCTTTCCTGGCGGCTCTGAACCTAGAAATATAAGCTCATCCGTGCTCCCTCCGCAAGCAAACCAGGTCGTACGCATAAAGGATAGCGCATGCATTTTCATACTATACCATGGGTAAAACCAGAACTAACGTCAATATGGCAATGCGCGATACTGAAGTTTGGTGACGATGGATGTGGCGTTACTATAGTGAATTCTATCTGATTGGTGCCGTCAGAACTAATAACTTTGAGTAATGCATACATACCCGATACTGAAGTTTGGTGACGATAGATGTGTACGTTACAGTCATTATCTGATTGTTCAATCAGGATACCATATAATACGAATTTTTATATGATCTCTGGTTTGCTAACGAAGGCTCTGATTAACATATATATATTCTATTCTAAAGAAACTGCCGATATATAGAGATTTGCTGCCAGATGAAATTACTTCGCACTGTCATGGTGTCTGAATAAGCGAAGCAGAGTCCACCTTACGCTTATGTGATTCTACGTGATGTACATGATGGCCTCTTTCATGCACAGCGCACTAGAAATTCTGGTTGCCAGAGTACTCGAAGAGCAGACAATTGCTGGCAATAATAACAATAAATGGATGTTTCTTTAGGGCCATAATAGTCCATCCAGGGCATGCTCAACGCACTACATATAAAGGAGTCACTTTGAGTTCATGAGGGAAAATATGAGTTTATCAAAAGGTCATCAGAATATTTTGGTAGTTATAGGTTGGCAGACCGCCATGGAAGCTGGAATATTGCTGAGGATGCGGCGTTAAACCTAAACTAAGGGAGAATAGGTTGCAGAACGATGCTTAACAACAAACAAGGCAATATATCCACCTCACTATTATAATTATGAGGATGCAATCCAATGTAGCCAAGCAATATTGTCAAAAGTGTCCAGACGAACCAACTCTCATCTACATTTACTCTTGGCAAAACTGTTTCAATTATGTCAGAAATGTGTTATTTATTGTGTTTTGTATACTGTTTCCGTAATCAATTCATATAATTTTCAGCCCCTATTTTCCATTGTACTCCTAGTCGATTTATTATTGGAGGATAAATAGCATACACTTGCTGTTCCTTGACGATGGCGTTTAATAAATGGCGCATGAACACGTTACTATTCCGAAATCTTTCGTGAATACAAAACAGACGTGCATTCTATTCTATGTAGTTTCCAACTATAGTCTGTTTTGCAGTGACAACGTACCGATGAATTTCCTTTAAACAAAGAGTGAAATCCAATAAGTGTGAAATTAAGATTGCGAATCCTCATGGAATTTTACCTTGCCAATGAATTAGACATTTGAATCTTCAAGAATTTTATTCAACTTAGGATAAACGTTGTTTAACAAGAGCGATCAAACATTCAAGTCGCTATTAGTGGTTTTGTATTAATAAGGGGTAAGTACGATGTTGGAACACTGGAATCAAATGCATTTGTAGTGCGTGATGAGCGTTAATAACTTAGGACCAACCTTACTTGTTCTCAGTGTTTTTCATTTAATGTGCACACGCCCTTACAAACCAATAATAACGATTTGAAAACTAACAGATCGTTTGTTAAACAACTTTATTGTGGTTAATGGTAGATTCTGATATTCAAATGTTCAATTGTCGAGGTAAAATTATGAGGATTCATACTCTTACATTTCAACTTAATTTGATTTACTTTCTTAAGTAAAGTGAAATCGGTAAAGTGTCGACGTTCACCTGGTACCAGACTATAATTATCTATATTTTGCCTTCTTTATCAGAAATGATCATGATTAATGCCCTGATTGGCATATCGCCGTGAAGATCAGGGTTGGGGTGATTCAACAGCAACCCATGCTTATTGGAAACAGGCATGACCAACGGGATCGGGTGGTCAAGCCTCGATAACTTAGTTGACACATGTCATCGGAGTTCCCAATTAAAAGTAGAATCGAATGCTCAAACTGCTGTTGATCTGCTGGATTAAATGCAAATTTGAATCTCTCGATTGTTTGGGGCTGCCTGCCATAGCGGAAATATTGCCAGAGTACGGTGTAAAACGAAATCACTCCTTCAGACATATCTTGAGATAAAGTAAGACACGTTACAAGAAATAATTTACATTGTATCTATAATCGATGGCAGCTCCTTATGCTTAATGACGTTTGGCTGGAAGACAGGACGAAGATAACTGATGCGGACGATAAGTCCTATCACGATCCTCAGGGGAACAATTTATTTACGGTGACGTCAGTCGGATGTGGCTCCTTCTTTTTGGTGTGGCACAACAAACGGCATTATTCGGTCTCTGTCGAGGACACCTAGCAAATGATCTGTGAATACAAACCGAAATATTTACGCCGCTGGGCTTTGTTTTGCTGCCCAGCGCCAGACAAATGGTTAAAGGCTGAACCAGTTCATTCCAGTGATCGATTGTAGTAGGCAATGCTAGCACACCGTCAGGGCAATGAAGTGAGCAATCAAATCCAAACCACCCGGCTTAACGATGCAGGTGTTTGGTTTGCATATAATATGACCAGAGTGGATTGTTAAAGGGTTAGTATAGTTTCTAAATTATCATGGGGTAGTATAAATCCCTGATTCCTCCATCGCTCATCCACGGGAGTAGTTGTTACATTTTACTACATATCTATATATGTATAGGATACTAAACGAGCGCTGGTGTAACCGCGTTTTGAACGCGATTATTGATTTGAGTATCAAAACGAAGGCGGCAAGTTTGGTAATAGACTCTCTTCACGAGTTTACTAAAAATAGCATTGCACGGAAGTGAGTTTTGCATTCTGTTTATTACTCTCCAACATAAAATTGATAGAAATTGCGTACAGTGATGAAACCTGGGCTTTCCGCTGTAATCGAAGCAAAAAGCCTAAATGCCATTGTGACAGAGGGTATTAGAATTGTGACGTGTCATAAGTGTAAAACATCATGACGTCATACGTCTAGCAGTATTACACTATCATGTAATACTGACGTAAAAATATTACACAACGGCATCTCCACGGAGAGTAATAATTACTTTTATTATATAGGTAGTATTTTTCCTGTACCACGATTGGTCAAAAGACCGTCACGGATTGACCACAAAACACTATTGACTTGAATTTCTGATAAATTACGATATTGGACTTGGGTTACTAAAAATAGACAAGTAGTCCTGCAATGAAGGCTTCCGCTTCAGCCAATCAGATCACTCGGATAGATGGTACAGTGTGTGCATTAAAAGTTTATGTTAAAAACCTCGTTTCTACTTTTCATTAGAGAAATATTATAGATTTCTAGAGAAGCCGAATTGAAAGTTATTGATTTGAGAAAACAATATCGACTTCGCGAAGCTCGGTCGATATTGTTTTACCTCAGGTCAATAAAAACTTATATCGGCCTCTACAAGAGTCTATAATTGTATATTATTAACCATCATCTCCACCATTGTCTCCAGTGTTTAATGTAATGAAGAGTGCGAGGACATAATAAAGCACACCAACTAGCATATTAAATGGCTTTAGCAAAGACACTTTCTTTATAAGCATCTATTTGAAACATGAAGCTCCCCGAACGGTACATGTGTATCGAAGAATGTGCAGAGACGAAGCCACAGGATGTACTAGGTGGTATAACTCCCCATTAGAGAATATGAGCCCTGATAGCTGGGCTGGCTGAACTCCAGCGATGCCCCACACAGCCAAGTCCGGTTCTACACTAATCTGACAGTACTCTATTTCTCACAACGATCAAGTGATAAATTTGTGGTTTTGTGAAGATTTCCAATTTTCTTTATGACACCTTTGTAAATATGTTATGCTACAAGTATGGAACATGTGTCACCTCCGGAGTAACTGAAAGAAATAGAGATCATTAATTCATATGTAATTCAACGTATATGTATATCCTTGCTTAATAAACAATAGTTCGAACTGGACTACTTCCCTGATATATTTTCCTTCGAGTAAATTGTCACTGGAACATATTTATAATTATATGCAGGTAAATGTAGAGCATAGGTATAAAACATTCTTTGAGATATATTTTGTTCATCACGTGACCGTGCAGTGATTTTAACGTAAATGGTTTTCATTCATTCGAAAATTGTATAATTCTCAAGGAGCTGATAATGCATTATTGACTACGGCATACCGTATTAATGCTTGTCTTCTACATGAGCATGTGATGTGTTTTGGTGAAAGATTATGAACATATTTCCATTGATACTATTTGTAATGGCTCAGCCTGTCAGTTGGTTCCAGTATAGAAATACCATTCATCCATCGAACATCCGTCTACCCTTTGGCGTGGAGGTGAGGTGAAATTGGGCTTCGTCGTCGCTTGAGAATATTCTCGCCTCATATGACGACGTATGCGTGTGTATGTGTATGTGCTACTGCTTGTACTTCAGCCCAGACTGAAGCTGGTTTTATAGTGCTAGCCCAATTGAGATACCATGACGCAGTGAAGGCATGAATTCCCACCATTCACACACATTATACTGACTCCTTCGAGTTGACCAGTCCTTGTTGTACCTATTAATGCCGAGCGCAGGCAGGGACCAAATAAGTACCATCGGTTTTAACGCTTCTTTGGTATGACGCGATCACTCTCTGGCGGACGCTCTAAATCACTAATATTCACGGAGGCGGTCCTATCCTTTGCGTGATACCTTATGATGTGTATGCGTATATATTCAACATGATGATAGAGACTCACTGCTCGACTCTTTGAGAAATGTTAGGTGTTGAAGACAATGATGTCCATCCACAGACTCTTTGCTACGATACAAACCTTCGCGAATGAGGAAGGATAAATATAATGCACTTTACGCAGGACATGGTTCACGAACAAAATACCTACCTGGAGCAACATATCATGAACTGCAATGTTCGGCTAGCGTCGTTTGACGGTTGACTCAGTTGAGACAAGCGATTCATGTGGTGCCTGTTTTGTGTGGTGTGCGGCTCCTCTCTTTGTTCCGGACAAATATGTGAGTATATGGTTTA
This sequence comes from Haliotis rubra, assembly GCF_003918875.1. Lineage (NCBI taxonomy): Eukaryota > Metazoa > Mollusca > Gastropoda > Lepetellida > Haliotidae > Haliotis > Haliotis rubra. Next base: position 3,699 of record NW_025766070.1, on the reverse strand, counting down.
CCAATTCCACTACTTCACTTCTTCACTCTTCACTATATCAAATCACAAGTACATACCTCGTGAGACAGGAGTTCACAAGCCTATTCGACGATACAGCCAATGTATGGATATGACTTTGATTTTGAGTGGACAGATTGCTACTTTTATATTCCCAGTCGATTAGGTGTCTGAGGAGTGGGTTCGTATCCAGGATGGACTCTCACCCAACGAAAGTACCAGAATCTGCACTTTACCGAGAACTAACTCAAAACTACTAATGAGATAAATTAACCACTGCATTGTTTTCTTATAGGAAAACATACAGTATGTAGTCAAACGAAAACATTTAATGTTTAAACCAGTTCAATCTTTCCCGACCGTGTAAACAGGTACTGAATGTACTTGAAAATCCCCAATATAACTTAAATTACAGATTATTTTCAATTCCACCACTGGCATCAGGGTTCATTACGTTCGACATACAGGTCATCGCTTACAGACATAACACTTAAACCGTTGTGCTCGAAGTATTGCGCAAATATGTCGCATTACCCGATGCTCGACATGCCAACCGAAATGATAATCCAACCAAGAATACGAAGACCAAACATATACTTCGACACAAACTCGTCGGTTCGACATTATCAGTGTTTGACTGTACAATTATACCGATTGTCTTGTCTTAGATAACACGGTCACCTCTGTTTCAGCCAGCGATGTTTGATTGCGGACAATAATAATAGCATGCTTGTAATGCACTGTTTTCCATAAAATAACATGTTCAAAGCGCAAAGCACATAGATGTACATACAAACAGACCATAGAGACAAAGATTAGATAGGATACGATGAAACAACAATGCAATGAATTATCGCTTCTACACTCATGTTTCAATCTGAAAGTGAGTCTTTAGTAAAGATCTAAAATTAGAAAGTTCTGCACAGTCACGTAGATATTGAGGTAGTTTCGATTCCAGGCTGTAGAGAGGCTGCATACGAAAAGGACCTTCACCACGCAGAAGTCCCCGCTATGGGGATAACGAGGAAACGTTTATCTGTGAACGGAGAGAGCGACATGGCGGTGCTGCTAGTGAGGGACTATCAGGGATAATGAAGGTAAGCAGATCCAGACAGACAGCGGAAAGTGAGGCACAGAAGTTGAATTGAATCCTATAGTGAATGGAGCAGCCAGTGTAAAGAATGGTGAGTTTCCAGAGTGTCATCAGATTTAGCGACTGTCAATTATATCGCAGCGTTTTGGTACACGCTGAAGTTTCATTCAGGTTCAGAGTAACCAGCGAGAAGAGAGTTAGGTAATCAATCCTGCTCATAACTAGAGATGTGACAAGAGTGGTGGCATCTGGTGGTGAGATATGGTGATATGTCCAATAGTAAGCAACTGAGCAAAGCAGCCTTGGATCTAGATGGGAAACGTGGATTCATCCAGTGACACATCTGAGTCGATAATCACACCAAGGTCTTTGATCCCTATTAGCGATTTGGACAATAATATCAACCTAAAACATGTAAGACCACACTGTGACACATAATTGATTTACGCCTTTGTATTAGATAACACGGCTCACCTCTTCTGTCGAGCTGGGCGGTGTTTGACTGTACGATATACCTTGATTACGCTTTGTATTGATAACACGGCTCACCCTTCTTGTTTCTGCCATGGTATTTGACTGGTATTAATACGATTGCGCCCTTTATTAGATAACAAGTTCAATCTTCTGTTTTAGCTGGGCGGTGTTTTGACTGTACAATATACTCGATACGCTTCTATTAGCTCTATATTTATGGAATGATTCAGATAGCTGTTTTATAAATTTCAGAGTACCCCTTTACCAATATTCGATGTCTGTTGTTTCAGATGACAACACCAGATGCCAACCAGAGTCGGCAATACATTCCACCGACGAGGCAGCATACGCGCCTTCAACCCAGACAGCAACCTCGGCATTTACTTCGTCATCTGTCATGTAGCTTCTCACATGCTCTCGGACCAAAGGTAGGTACCGTTATTGCATAATTTCATTGTTACGTTTAAAGCCAGGGCGCTTTAGTTTGATTTGTTGTGCAGCAAATCCGTTTTCAGAAGGTGGTCCGAAAGGAATGAAGATATTTTCCCCTCCTGAACCGGTGGTAACGGCTCGCCAGATACTACAGAGCGCTGGCTGTGTTGAATATCCCTGTTTCAGGGTGCGTTGACAGACAAACGTTTTGAATCTTTGAACTGCATTTGAAGCCACAAGCATCGGAGCTGTTATGGATTCAACTTTTATTTTGAGTAACACGACGACGTATATTCTTAACTCCCATCATCAAACATTCTTTTCCCCACCTTCGAAACACCGAACGAAAATAAAGAGGAGTGAGTATGTATTTTGCTGCTTTTAAAGTAATATTCCATAATATTTACTATGGGGACAATTCAATTGAAACAGTGTTTAAATATCTCTGCCTTATTCATTTCGAAGCAGGTGCCTAGTATAAAACGTACGCTCTTCGCCGAAGACTAGGATGATGATTTGTATCGAGAGCATGTACAATACTGTGAATGATTTACTACTTATGAAAAAGTGTTATGACCCTCGCTTCATAGTCATTTACAAACAATGACCCATTCTATTACTTATAAGATAATTTTAATATTTTAAGAATTATTGCTTAGTACGCATGTAAAACTAAACTCACTTCTCAATCATTGCATTGTCTGGTACTTTAAAACCAGGGATATAATTGTTATTATTCCTGGCATCCGGAGCAGTCGAAGTTACATTGTCCACAAGAGGAGGCGACAGATCCGACGTCCAGGGATATAATGACCTGTATGATGACACAACGGTGACCGCATATCAGAGAGAAGTAGCAGTACATCGCCTTTAGAAGATTACTCCTTTCAAAATATATATATAAAACAATTTCAATTGATAGGCTTATATAAAATGGGTAAATTTGAGACAATAGTATGTACAATAAATAAACAACTCCCAAAACAACAACAAACCAAAACCAAACAGCTATCGGTTATTAACCATATGCTCTCTTTAAGCAGATTGGGAAGTAGGGATAGCCTAGTATTAAAGCTAGTTCACGCGTCACGCCGAACACCGTTCGATTTACAACATGGGCACAATGCAACCACTTTTGGTCCCCCGTCGCCATTGCTGAATATTAAGCAACGAAAGTCTGAAACTGCACCTCTCACTTCAAGCAGATTACAACTCTTGAATTGATCCAAAGATCCTTCAGCAGAAAAATCAGTCTATATTCGAGCCGTCCTTTGAAAATCATGCTTGATTACTTATAAAGTTCTAACAGCATTTTAATACAACTATAGTATAGATCAGGAAACACTCGTTAATGACTGCATTTTGTAAGAATGAATCGTGGCAGATCGCCTGATGCGCACATTAATCCATCTGAACTTTATGTTACAACATAACTTATTGCTTCATTGATTTAGGTTCCAACATTACTTTGAGGCCAGTAACATAACTTTTGTGTTCAAACATAACTTATTGCTACAACAGAACTTTGTGTTCCAACATAACTTATTGCTACAACATCAGAAGAACAGATTACCATTTTGAGACAGATTATTCAACGCCATTTAGAAAGTGGTCAATGTAACATATGTTATATTTAATGATACTTTCTTATAACGAACAGACTCTAGTACAAGCAATAATGCAAACCAGAACGAAGTGTCGAT